>NC_138080.1:106942924-107617090 GCF_964212035.1 Myotis nattereri
CAGAGGAAATTTTAACTAGAAACAAAAGTAACAACAAATCTGATAGTAAGGTCTTTGGCCATTATTTCCTTTATACTCTCATCCCCATCAGATAATTCCTACTGAAATGGTATGTGCTGGCTTCTAATTCAAGATTGAGGACATTCACTTATCCCTCTCTTTCTTGAGGTCCCATGAGCAATAATCGTAAATGAGTAGGGAAAGTCATAAATCCATGGCAATGAAAATAAGGACATTAGATCTGAATGAAGATGGGAAGAGGAGAGGTAAGAGTGATGACTGATGAAGCCAGGCAGAGAAAGGCAGAGGCTAGAGTACATACGGAAAGGGCTGCAGCCAAGGAGGGAGGAAACCTGCCCAAAGGACATGTATGCATGGCCAGTGGACACAGACCACAATGTGGTGAGGGCCGGGGGGGGGGCGGGTGGGGACGGTCTGGGTGGAGGAGGGCAAACAGAGACATCAGGGACATGTGTAATGTCAACAATTAAAAAAATAATAATAATAAATAAAATGGTGATGGTGATGGTTGCAGAACTTGATATATTTATAACAAATCATTGAGTTGTACATTTAAAATGGATGAATTTTATGGTTTGTCAATAAGTTGTTTTTAAAAATACCAAAATAAATCAATTTGGGAAAGAAGGGTATTCTCAAAATTCAACACCATTCTTGAGGAGATCAAAGAAGTAAACTGATAATGTCAAGCAATGTAGAAAGGATATAAAAGAAGCTTTAAGAAAATAAAAAATCTTCACCAGAAACAAATGATTTTCTTAGAATACTATATGGATCTCCAGTGTAATAAATAATTTTAATATGGTCCTCACACTGTGAACACTATTTGGTTATCATGTTTAAAATCAATTTTTTACAAAGCATGGAAGACAATTTTATTAGTTTTGACAGTAGAAAATAGAAAAGTATAGAAGATAAAGGTTGGGAAGTGAAAAGAGATAGCATCTCTGAGAATAGTGGGGCTATTACAGTATCCTTATCTTACAGCATAGAGATAGAATGTATTATTTGTAGGTGTTGGAACATAAATTGAGGTAGTTATTTTAGGAAGAGAACTGGGATGTGGCATAAATGAGATAAATCCTCATCTAGCATAGCAGAAACCAATAGGTAATGTCTAAAGCTGATAAAAAAAAATAGTGTGATAAAAGCATTTTTTAAGAGATATTTAGGGTAACCTTCAGAAGAGTTCAGGCTCTTCCCTGCAGGGCACTGGAGGGGCTATGGAGAGGTGTCACTGGAAGACTCTTCATAAATCTAGCACACGTACTTGAGTTTTTCAAAAGCATTTATATCAATAAAGATTAGAGAAAAAAATTATACTTTAGAAGACAAAGGTATCCCATCCCCACATCCTCCAAAGAAAGAAATGGTAGAAATACTTAGAATGGTCATTCTTCTTCCTGTTGACCAAGAGTTTGGTTTCTAGGAAACATGCCTGCCCTGTGGTGTTTGAAAAGTCCCCACAGAGGCCAGAAATGGTTGGGTGCCCGCTCATTCTTTGAAATTTCAAAGCCTGAGTTCCCAGGCCTGGATCCCAGCACTTGTCTCCTAGGAAAGGGAAGCTGCTGACTGTGCGTGCCGCCTGCTGGGTGACAGGTACTGACATTGGCTTTGGTTAGAATGGGCACCACAGAAATCACAGGGACACTGAGACTCAGAGGCCTAAGCTAATAAGAGGATCAAACACAAAAATCCGTAAATGAGGTCCGTGTGCCACCAGAGCCCACGCTCTCTACCCGCCCGGGCGGGCTTTCTCAGGGAGGGTCTTCTCACCTGTAACAGAAAACCCACCGCAGACTTGCTTACACAGTAAGGCTGCGCATCAGCTCACATTATAGAAGGTCAGCGGCCGGGGGGATGTCCTGGTTGCTTGATCTAGCAGTTCAGCAGAGTTATTGGGGAGCCGGTTCCTGCCTCTCTGTTCTGAGAGCTACAGTTAAGGGTTTATTCTGAAACTGATAGATTTAGTGAGAGACTCACTTCCCATGGTCATCTCTTACCATCAGAAAGTCTGCACTCCTGAGCCTCCAGGAATGTCCTATTTGCCCTCTTTTGTAATGACCTAGTCTGCCTGCTCTCTCCCTTTCCAGTATAGACACACTGTTGACTTGTGGCCTTCCTTTGACTAAGTCTTTATGAGAGCCCAGTGCTCACTGTCACCCAGGAGATGAAATACTTCTCATTTCTCTCCCACAGGGACAACATCTGCCTGGGCGAGTCCTTTTTCTGCGCTATGTGGTCCAGACCCTGGAGGATGACTTCCAGCACACCCTGCGGAAGCAGCGCCAGCACCTGCAGCAGTCCATTGCCAACATGGTGCTGTCCTGTGACAAGCAGCCCCACAACGTCAGGTAACCGGCCCTGAGCACTGGGAGGGCCAGAGGCGGGGGGATAGGTAGGCCAGGGAACACCAGATGGGCGAGACCATCCAGAGCGGGTGGTGGGCCAGGGACAGTCACTGAAACCACAGACCGCCCTAAAACACATGCTCTCCGTACCAAGCGTATGCTGGGCACCAGAGCTTGCGTTTTTCTCTCAAGGCCATCAGACTTCCTTGAGTCTATTTCCCTATTGTCCAAACAACCTCAGGAGATCTAGGAGAAACCTCAACTCCTCTTAGTCAGTCTAGGGATAGAGAATTAGTAAGTAGAGAATCCTCAAAGAGCACAGGAGAGCATAGTTGGGTTTTAAATTAGAAAATACCAGTTTGAATGAGGGCAGTTCTGCCAACCATTCTGCTGTGTGAATGTAAGGCATTGGATAGAGTAGGCAACGGGAGACAGGATCCCACTCTAGCCAATGTTGCCAGTCACTTTCATTCCCACCTCTCCTGATGTGAGCCTCTTACTATACAGAGCGATTCTTGGGTTTAAAAACAGACATTTGTGCCCTCAAAATGCAAACCAGGTCCTGCATTTGTGCTTTATCAGATGGGAAAACTAGCTGTCTTTGATTCAGTAAGAGATGGATATGAGATTAAGGTTGTGGCTACATGGATGTATGTATGTATTTATCAAAACGCATCACACAAAACCTGTATGCCATTTATTGTATATAAATTATTCCTCACAGATAAGGTTTTAAAAGAGATGGTAAGTCAGTCTCCTTATGACCCCTTTGTACGGGATTTTCTTTTCTAACTGTGCCCACAACGGGTAAATTAGTTCCATAAGATTTAAGAAATATACTAGTCCCCAGTCCCTTTACCTGCATTTTCCTTTCCCACAGTGGTAATTACTTTCAACTCTTTCATTTGATTCTTTGGATATTTACATCTGTGTGGCTAAATAACCTGCTGTGTTGCTAATTCTTGACTTCTTTATTACTAGCTACTATCAATTTCCCACATGAAAGATGAGGAGTTGGCTCTTTTTGCTCCCTACCTCCTTCCTCCATACACACATTTCCCAGCCCCCATACCATTAATATAGTTATATCATAATTTTGTATAGGTTAGTATTTGATGTTTCTATTACTATGGCTATGTAGCTAGTCAGAGTTGAGTCAATACTAAACTATGATACCTTTTTATTTTCCTTTGAGTTGATAATTGCCTTAGTTTTAGTTTCCTTGTATTCTTTGTGCATATTGGAAATCAATCCCAAATTCTTTACTATTTGGTCTGAACCTCCCCTCAGATGTTTATTTGCACTGGCTAGTCTTACCAGTTTCTTCTCAAATATCTATGGTGAAACATTTTGGCCTCCTTTAATCTGGATCGATTGTCCTCTTTGCCAATCCTTACTGTAAATGAGGGAGTTCCTTCTGCCTGTTCCTAGTGTTAGACTCTTATTTGCTCTACTTCTTCTCTTTCTTGGTTCACTCCCTCCTTTCGATGGACCAGTCACCAGTAGAATCTTAGAAAGGTATGTGGGAAGTAAAATTTTTGAGATCTTGTATGTCTGAAATTATCTTCCCACAAATTGATTCATAACTGAGTGTAGACATTTAGATTAGAAATAACTTTCCTGAGAAACCAAGATGGTGGCATAGGTAAACACCGGAGTTTGCTGCCTCGAACAACGACTTCAAAAATATAACTAAAAGATGGAACGGACATCATCCAGAACCACAGGAAGGCTGGCTGAGTGGAAATTCTACAACTAGAAGGAAAGAGAAAAGCATACCGAGACTCAGAGGAGGCACAGTGCGGAAGTAAAATATTAAGGTACAGAGGCGCATGCAGAGCAGGCTGGCGGCTGAGGGCGCGGTTGTCGTTTTCAGTTGGGAGGGAGTCTCAGGCTCCGAGCTCCATTTCCAGGCGAGTCTCTGGGGACCCAGACTCATATGGGAGAAGCGGGACTTTCTGGCATCGGTCGGAACTCAAGGGCAGCTTTCTCTCGGAGGGGCTTGCAGCCATTGTCGGGACACTGAGAAGCAGGGCCTCTGAGAGCAGCCATAACTGCTAGCCTCGCCCTGTTGATCCTGCCCCGCCCAAGCCCTGCAGGGAGACTTTTGCTGGATAGCCTCAGGCAGAGGCTAGATTAGCACCTCCCTAGAGATCCAGGAGCCAGTGTACCCAGAGGTCAGAGTGGGACCATCCAGTTTGCGGCTCCGTGGAACCATAAAGGACATACTCGGGGCAGACTCAGTGAGCACCAAAGCCCCATTGAAGCAAGTCTTGCCCCGGTGTGGTGTCTCCAGCACAGAAGTTCTCCCACTGCAGACACAGCTGATTTTCACAGCCAATTGGCCTGGAGGTCAATTCCTCCCAGTGATACCTACAACAATCAAGGCTTAACTACAACAAGACTGTGCACAAAGACCACAAGGGGGTGCACCAAGAGTGTCCTCCTCAGGTAACTGGGGAGGCTGAACCACTGGGCCCTAGAGGACACTTAACACAGAAAACCACTTTATCAACATAGGAAACCATAAAAAATGCGGAGACAAAGAAAAAGGACACAAATGACAGAAATGGAGGAAAGCAAACTACTAGATATAGAGTTCAAAACCACACTTTTAAGGTTTTTCAAGAATTTTCTAGAAACTGCCGATAAACTTAATGAGACCTACAAGAAATCTGATGAGACCCTCGAGGTTGTGATAAAGGACCAACTAGAAATTAAGCATCCACTGACTGAAATAAAGAATATTATACAGAATCCCAACAGCAGACTAGAGGATCACAAGAATCAAGTCAACGATTTGAAATACGAAGAAGCAAAAAACACCCAACCGGAAAAGCAAAATGGAAAAAGAATCCAAAAATACGAAGATAGTGTAAGGAGCTTCTGGGACAGCTTCAAGCGTACCAACATCCGAATTATAGGGGTGCCAGAGGAAGAGAGAAAGCAAGATATTGAAAACCTATTTGAAGAAATAATGACAGAAAACTTCCCCTACCTGATGACCTGATGAAAGAAATAGACTTACAAGTCCAGGAAGCGCAGAGAACCCCGAACAAAAGGAATCCAAAGAGGACCACACCAAGACACATCATAATTAAAATGCCAAGAGCAAAAGACAAAGACAAAACCTTAAAAGCAGCAAGAGAAAAACAGTCAGTTACCTACAAGGGAGTACCCATACGACTGTCAGCTGATTTCTCAACAGAAACTTTGCAGGCCAGAAGGGAGTGGCAAGAAATATTCAAAGTGATGAATGCCAAGAACCTACAACCAAGATTACTTTATCCAGCAAAGCTATCATTCAGAATCGAAGGTCAGATAAAGAGCTTCACAGATAAGAAAAAGCTAAAGGAGTTCATCACCACCAAACCAATATTATAGGAAGTGCTGAAAGGTATCCTTTAAGAAGAGGAAGAAGAAGAAAAAGGTAAAGATACAAATTATGAACAACAAATACACATCTATCAACAAGTGAATCTGAAAATCAAGTGAATAATCTGATGAACAGAATGAACTGGTGATTATAATAGAATCAGGGGCATAGAAAGGGAGTGGACTGACTATTCTTGTGGGGGAAAGGGGTGAGGGGGACGCGGAAAGAGACTGGACAAAAATCGTGCACCTATGGATGAGGACAGTAGGTGGGGAGTGAGGGCGGAGGGTGGGGTGGGAACTGGGAGGAGGGGAGTTATGGGGGGGAAAAAGAGGAACAAATGTAATAATCTGAACTATAAAGATTGAATTAAAAAAAAAAGAAATAACTTTCCTACAGAAAGTTGAAGGAAATCTTCCACTGTCTTCTAGCTTCCAGAATCACTGTTAAGAAGTTATAAGCTACTTCGATTACTTTTTTTATGTAGTTTTATTACATCTGCATGTGTTCCTACAAAGTATATATTTTTATTTTTAGCTTTATATAAAAGGATATCATGCTATATGTAATCCGTTATTTAAAAAGTCTTTTATTTTTCACTTAATATTACAGAATACTAAGATTTGTCCATATTGTTACCTAACACTGTAGCTTATCCATTTCCACTATTATATAATATTCTGTTATGTGAATATACTTCATTTTCCTCCTGATTTCTAAAATTTCATGATTTGTTTTCACCTTTTTTTCTCATTCCTTGTAGATTTTTAAAAATGATTTACTGTAGTATTTATTAGTGGGATTTTTGAAAGATACAAAGTTAGCTGTGTGTGTTCAATCCACCGTTTCTGCCTCGGTTACCTAAGTGATCATCAAAGGAATTTTGACTGTATAAGATGTTTTTGCCTTGCTGACCTTTAGAGCCTACACCCTGTGTAAAATATGACTCTGCTGTACATACTTTAAACCTGGAGTGTTAGCATTAATAGATGATACCTAACAAGTGAAAGCCAGCAAGGACTTCTGTGGTCATTCACTTCAGCTCACCACCTAGTCAAGGGATGTTTCTGGTCAGGAAGCCAGAAATAGTGCTCTTAGACCTTGGAGGTACCTTTCAATGATGGTAACTCAGTAAATGTTGGTATCTTAGTTACGTGTATAACCCTACTGCATTTAGTGTGTGGTTTCCAGTAGACTTACGTACATTGAAAGTAGCCTAAGGGCCTTCTGTTGCCATTGGGGAATCCTAGGGGTTTAGGAGCCCAGGATAAGGCTGCAGTTCTGAGCACCATACAATCAGACAAAAGTTTAAACGTTTTCTTATCTGTTTTCCCTTGCAGAGATGTGATCAAGTGGTTGGTTAAAGCAGTGACGGAAGGTGGATTAACTCAGCCCCCAAATGGGAGTCATACCTGTTCGGGAACAGGCACCATGAAGGCCAGCAGTAGCCACGCTTCTCCCCAGCCTCCTCTGACGAAGAACACCACTCAGGTGTAAGGGCAGACGCTGCCTTTGCTGGGGCTGCTGGGATTGACTGTAGAAACAGCCCGACTCCTAAGAGCAGTTCCCCCAAGTTAACAAGCCCTGAAACAGAATGATTCTCACTAAAGACTGTCTTGTTTGATCAAAGGCTAAATTTCTAATTCCAAAGGTAGAACAACAGCAGATGCTTTCCCCTAGATGGATAGGACTCCATAAGTAAACACAAATTTATAAACTGAAGTGAAACAAAAAACGAGGATACAGCCCTCCCTTTCCTGGACACCAAGAGACAGTGCAGTTACAGCTGCGCATCCTTCAGCTTCACTGACAGAAGAGAAGGGATGGGTAGTGGGCGATCGGCAGCCTCTAGTCCTCGAGGACCTGCGTCTCTCTCCTCCAGTCCTGGGAGGAGTCTGGCCGTTCAGCCTGCCGGTTCTACCAGGTTATAACAGCAGTGGTTCAGACCAGGTTATAACAGCAGTGGTTCAGACCAGGTTATAACAGCAGTGGTTCAGACCAGGTTATAACAGCTGTGGTTCAGACCAGGTTATAACAGCAGTGGTTCAGACCAGGTTATAACAGCAGTGGTTCAGACCAGGTTATAACAGCTGTGGTTCAGACCAGGTTATAACAGCAGTGGTTCAGACCAGGTTATAACAGCAGTGGTTCAGACCAGGTTATAACAGCAGTGGTTCAGACCAGGTTATAACAGCTGTGGTTCAGACCAGGTTATAACAGCAGTGGTTCAGACCAGGTTATAACAGCAGTGGTTCAGACCAGGTTATAACAGCTGTGGTTCAGACCAGGTTATAACAGCAGTGGTTCAGACCAGGTTATAACAGCAGTGGTTCAGACCGGGTTATAACAGCAGTGGTTCAGACCGGGTTATAACAGCAGTGGTTCAGACCGGGTTATAACAGCTGTGGTTCAGACCAGGTTATAACAGCAGTGGTTCAGACCAGGTTATAACAGCAGTGGTTCAGACCAGGTTATAACAGCAGTGGTTCAGACCGGGTTATAACAGCAGTGGTTCAGACCAGGTTATAACAGCAGTGGTTCAGACCGGGTTATAACAGCTGTGGTTCAGACCAGGTTATAACAGCAGTGGTTCAGACCGGGTTATAACAGCAGTGGTTCTACCAGGTTATAACAGCAGTGGTTCAGACCAGGCCGGTCCCAGGACCTCAGCACCGGAAAGAGATTCCTGGAGTTCTTTTATGGGGTTGAGAGTGGTCTAGGTATTTTTTGAGAGATGCCAAGATTTTAGCAGCTGGAGCTGCCCTTATACAAGTAACCCTCTATCCTGTGTCAGTCACTGTGAGAAATCAGTCACACTCGGCTTTTCAAACACAGCGTTTGTGCTTAAATTCACAACGCTATATTACAATCTAGTTGCACGGATTTTCATAGAAGGCCTATGGGTTTTGACTAACTTAGGAGACAATCTTGTATCAAAATGGAGAATGTCTTGGAGCAAAAAAGCATTGACTTGGGCAGCCTTGAAGTAGGGCTATCCCAGAACCCCAGTTTACAGATTCAAGAGAGGCCCACTTAGTTCCTTTAAGGGAAGCTAATCTCACATAAATAATAGTAATGAGAAATTGATTAGAAGTGAATACTAATAGATCTTACCAACAATAATAGGCACTACTGTTTATCATTAATGACCCCCTGTCTGCCAGATGTCCCTCAGAGCACTCACAACTTTCTGAACCAGGCCTGTCAGTAATTTGTCAACAGGTGAACAGCTTGTCACTGCCGGCCCAGAATCTAAGGCCCATGCCTCTGGTCCACCTATTGTGTCACCGCCTACAGATTTTCTGCCAACAGCGCTCTCTTCCATCACAATAATAATGCATGTTAGAAAAGGTGGACTTTCTGAGAGGTTGTCCAGATTCCTTCTGCCATATCAGCTGGTGAGGTCTCATGGGAGAGGGCCTCGTTCCAGCGGTTGAAGTTCTGAGAATGAACTGAGCAAAAGATTAATGTAAAGGAATCAGTAATAGGAGAAAACTATATGGTAAATATCTACAAGGGTGGGCAAAGCAGGTTTGCAGTTGGAAAAAGACATAATACAATAATTAATAAATAATACAATAAGCTCTGCGTTTCACAGCTGTTAGCCTACTTTTCCCCACCTCTGTGTCTCCACCTGTATGGAAGAGATTCAAATACTTGGAAGCAGTTCTGGACCCATTTCTTCATCTGCATAGCAAAAGTTATAGGCTAGATGATCCTCAAAGTACTCTAGATCCTTATAACTGTATGTTTCTATCTTTGAATTTAAAAGCAGCTTGCTTTTGCAGCTCAACCCCAGGTTCTGAGAGGTTCAGATAGTATGATCTGGCAAAAGGGATCCAGGTAGGTGAAACTGCTGAACAAAAGCATGCTGGTGGCTTGAGTAGTTCTCCCTGACCTACTGTGTGCTTTACAAAGACCCTGTAGAACGCTGGTGGGACCTCCTCCCTGCCAGCAGGTGGCTCATTCCGACCTCCTGCTCACCCGTATCTGTTCTGGACTCAGGATTGTGTGCCAGCTGCAGAGGATGCTGTCCATAGCCGTGGAGGTGGACAGGACCCCCACCTGCAGCTCGAATAAAATTGCCGAGATGATGTTTGGGTTTGTGCTGGACATTCCGGAAAGGAGTCAGAGGTGAGTCTTAGTTCTGTTTTTCTTTTTTATACCAGGAACTTAATTTTGAAAGAAAATTCCAAACAGTAGTTAAATTGGGGAGGGGGAGTGGGAGTGGGGAGGTAGTTCCTGTTTCTATAACCTCTAAAAGAAGACAGTTTTCTTTTTTTAAATATATTTTATTGATTTTTTACAGAGAGGAAGGGAGAGGGGTAGAGAGTTAGAATCATCGATGAGAGAGAAACATCGATCAGCTGCCTCCTGCACACTCCCTACTGGGGATGTGCCCGCAACCCAGGTACATGCCCTTGACCTGAATCGAATCTGGGACCCTTCAGTCCGCAGGCCGATGCTCTATCCACTGAGCCAAACCAGTTAGGGCAAGAAGACAGTTTTCAATGAATTATTATTATTTGCAACGAAGTCGTAATTTTGGGGGAAAAGTTGGGATACCTTAAATGGAACCTAAATTTTCCTACTTTACCCATTTAGCTAACAATCTTACTCATCCTTCAAGGTTCACCTGCTAAGCACAGCCTTCTTCCCTGGCCCTCAGCCATGGAGCCTAGCGTAAATATCCATGGGAGGCCCGAGAGGCGAATGGAACAGGCATGTCCAATATTAGAGATGACCAAGAATGAGCAGGGCTGGACCTGTAGCATGAGCCCAGAGAGTAAGAATAAGGAATTCCGGAATAAGCCAGAGACCAGAATAAGGAGGGGATAAAGAAAGAGAGTTCTTGGCTAGAACTAATGATTCTTTCTTTGAACCAGCAATTTTAGAATCCAGAGGAAGACAAACTGGAATGAATATGAATTCGTAAACACTTGCTGGTACAGGAAGTAACTATGGGAGGGCATTGGAGAAATTATCTCCCTCGGTTCTCTGCTTTTCACCCCCAACCCCGACGCTCCCAGTTGGCAGCCAAGAATATTCTTCCACAGCTCTGGTTCCTCCATTAGAAGAAAATGTCCTTCCAAATATTTGTCATAAAGATTTAATTAAAACACCCTGCTAAATTAAGACAGGTGTTTATTGGGTCCCTACAATGTGCCAGGCATGGTCACATTCTCATATTTTCATGATACTAAAAGACGAGAAAAATACTAAATGTAGTGAAATAACTAATCCAGGGTTACACAGCTAATCAGATTCAGAATCCAAATTTAAACCCAAGACTTCTAAACCCCAGGTTCATTGTTCAAAGGAGGAGTCTGTGAGAGGTCAGAGAGGAGGTGTGCATAGATCTGTGCTCCCATTACCACTTCATTTAGGTCCAACTCATACCAGTCAACATTTAGGCCCAGATTCTGCTGAGAGGTGAGAAATCTAAGGACTACATAACTATAAGCAAATTTAGATTTAACACAGACAAAAATAATTAAAGTAAAACGTGGCCCTACTTTAAAACTCTCCCAGAAGGGGGGCAAATTGGCATTCACCAAGTTATACTAGAAAATCCTTTATCTTAATGTTCCTTACTGAGACAAACAGTATCTAGCACACTGTGAACATCCGGAAATATTATTCTCAATATTAACTCTCTTAGTGAAGTAATTCTTCTTAATGTGTCCTAAATTGGTCTTTTCCAAATACCAAGGCTCTCCTATTTCTAGCAGTTGTTAGTTCATGAACAAATCTGTGTCAGCCCTGTCCACGGGGCTGGTGAGTGTGTAGACCTGCATCGGGTTCTGTGTCTGCCCTGTCCACGGGGCTGGTGAGTGTGTAGACCTGCATCGGGTTCTGTGTCAGCCCTGTCCACGGGGCTGGTGAGTGTGCAGACCTGCATCGGGTTCTGTGTCTGCCCTGTCCACGGGGCTGGTGAGTGTGCAGACCTGCATCGGGTTCTGTGTCTGCCCTGTCCACGGGGCTGGTGAGTGTGCAGACCTGCATCGGGTTCTGTGTCTGCCCTGTCCACGGGGCTGGTGAGTGTGTAGGCCTCCATGAGGTTCTTTTGTAGCTGCCTGTTTTAGGGCAAATGTTAGAGCACCGAGGGGGAATTGTGGAACGTGTTCCTGGAAATAAGAGCCGTGCCGGTTAGCTGCCTCTTCACCTTCTCCATGCAGAGAGATGTTCTTTACCACCATGGAAAGCCACCTTCTGCGCTGCAAAGTGTTGGAGATCATATTCCTGCACAGCTGTGAGACGCCCACCCGCCTGCCCCTGTCTCTGGCCCAGGCCCTCTACTTCCTGAACCATTCCACGTCGCTGCTCAAGTGTCAGGTACGTGCCTCCCTGCTTCAGTTCAGGCCAGGACACCTTCCCCAACCTTTGAGCATCATGTCCAAGTGACTAGGAAACTGCACGAAACCTTTAACTGAGGGAGGCGGTTATTAGCAAGTGCTCTGTCTCCACAGTCGGACAAAACCCAGTGGCAGATGTGGGATGAGCTGGTTGAGCACCTGCAGTTTCTGTTATCCAGCTATCAACACGTTCTCAGAGGTAAGGAGCATTTGCGCTCAAGATGGTGTGGGAGTCTCATGGGGGACAGTGTTGTGCATTAAAGTTACGCGGGGATTCCAGTGAGTTAGCATTGTTCCTTGGTTGTACCTGTAAGGAACAAGGAATGACATAGCTGGAATCACTGCTCTGAAACAGAAGAGCTCACCTGTTCATGACAGTATGTAACACATAGGTCCTCACCAGTATGAGTGAGCAAGAGTCACCAAAACATGGGAGGTGCTCAGTCATTTCCTAACTAGCCCTGGCAACTGGCCCAGCCCGTCACGGCCATGTCTTTGCTGGGTCGATTGCTCACTGACTATGGACATTATAAACATCATCAGTATGATGCAAACACAGAGTGAGCGCATCAGTGGAAGGTGAAAGTGTACATCCTACAAAAGATAGCAGACATCCTAACGTCTGTCAGAGCGGCTCTGCTCAACTCCCAGGCGAAGCTGAGAAAGAGCTGCTTCAAATGAGAATGATTGGTTAGCCAAGGATTAATGGGGCCCTTGGAAAAGTGATGTAATTAATTACAAAAGGAAAGATAGCAACTGCAGAAGAAAACTGGCATTCCTCTGGAGGTGATGCCCCGAGGACACCTCAGCCTTATGTATGTAATATTCTTGCCAAAAGTCCATGACCTCATCACAAGGATCAGACAAACCCATTTTGAGGGATTTCACAGAACTGGCCTGTACTCCTCAAAAGTGCCACTTTCTTCAAAACAACGGAGGAACGAGAAACTGCTCCATTTTAAAAAGGAACTAAAGCACGTGAGTACTAAATGCAAAACATGGCCCTAGAGGGGGTCCTGAACCAGGAAGTAAGAAGCTAGAAAGTACATTATTGGGACAATTGATGATATTTAAACAGATTATAGAACTGCATTAATATTAAATTTCCTATTTTTGATAATTATCCTGGCCTATGAAAGTAAATGTCCTTGATCTTAGGAGGTCTATACTGAAGTATTGAGAGGTAGAAGGGCAGTATCTTATTCTCAAACAATAGGGAAAGTGTGTATATGAAATTTATCTGCATGATCCTGTTGACATTGATTTTAGCTCAGTAGAGGCACTTGGGAAGGTAAGAAAGTCTTTGTACCCTCCCGGGCCTAGAACTGAGGCTGATGTTGTAGAGACAGAAAAAAAAAGCTCTGGATTTAAGACAGAAGAGCAGGGTTTAAGTCCAAGCCCAGCACTTACTCTGCGTTGTGCAGCTAACTTGGTCTCTAGACCCGTTTCTCCTTCTACAGAATGGGGTTGGTAATATTTAACCTGCCAATGCCGCTTGCAAGTGGGTGTGAGGAAAGAGTAGGCATGGCTCAGGCATTGTGAGTGGACCTTGTCTGCCTGTTTGCCTAAACAGGGGTACGCTCCAAGGGTCTCCTCTGTTTCAAGTTCTTGTAACTAAACAGAGTGCATTGTCAAGGCCACAGCATATGCTTGCGTAGTGGGGCATTTTTAGCACTCTCAAAGCACAGTACATAACCTACTCAGAACAAAGCCCCAAAGGCAAATTCCATGGGTGCTTAGCCTCACTGAGCTTTCTGTAACTATTTCTTTTGGAGATCTAGCAGAAAGTTTAATATTAAAGCAGCTTGTTTTTGTTTAAAGTTCACCTTTAAAATGTCTTGTTCATTTCTGTTTTGCTTCCCCGGAAATACACCTGTATCATGGGCAATAGTGACTTAACATAGACATGGATTCTGGTTTAATTACAGAATATTCTTATGCTTCAAATAAGGGAAAGGGCCCTAACTGGTTTGGCTCAGTGGATAGAGCGTCAGCCTGCGGACTCAAGGGTCCCAGGTTCAATTCTGGTCAAGGGCATGTACCTTGGTTGTGGGCACATCCCCAGTATGGAGTGTGCAGGAGGCAGCTGATCGATGTTTCTCTCTCATCGATGTTTCTAACTCTCTATCCCTCTCCCTTCCTCTCTGTAAAAAATCAATAAAATATACTAAAATTAAAAAAAAATAAGGGAAAGGCAGGCCTCAGATCAGCATACAGGGGCGGCAAAAGTAAGCTTACAGTTGTAATACAAATAAAGAATACAATAATTAGTAAATAATACAAATATAAACTTTCAAGTCCTCACAAATGTAAGCCTCCCTGTACTGAATGAATGGGCTGCGATGCAATGCTGTTTTATCCTTGACGCCCTCTCCAGCTTCAGTGGTTTGAAAGTGCCCTACCCCGAACGGCACCCTGAAATGGTCAGTGTCCTGGTCAGTGCGGGCTCCCTGGTCATCTCTGCCTCTTCACACGGGCTGAGGACATTGGGAGCTCGGCCTGAATTGTCAAAGGTGGGGGAGAAAAGGGAGAGGCTGAAAAGCCTCTTAACATGGAGAGAAGAAGGAAGATAAGCAAATTCACATACACTAGCTTATGCCATCCAATGACCTTGAAAAAGTCATTGACCTTTACAGATGGGGACACAAAGACTGGGAAGAAAGGAAAGGCAGAGCCAGGACTCAAACTCGGGGCTGTTGCCAAAGTCTGTGCAGTGAAAACACTGGAAGGAATTACTTTCCTATGAAATCGCTAATGAAATTAGAAAGTGAGAGTTTCTAACTCCCTACCCATGATTAAATTACTTTCGTATAGACCAGCCGTGGGCAAACTACGGATCCGGCCCGTTTGAAATGAATAAAACTAAAAAAAAAAAAAAAAAAAAAAAGACCGTACCCTTTTATGTAATGATGTTTACTTTGAATTTATATTAGTTCACACAAACACTCCATCCATGCTTTTGTTCCGGCCCTCCGGTCCAGTTTAAGAACCCATTGTGGCCCTCGAGTCAAAAAGTTTGCCCACCCCTGGTCTAGACCCTTGACTTTGGGGAGAAGTATAACCTGAACCTTCACATTTTACAAACATTTCCAGAGGCAGAGCAGCCCCACAAGACATGGGTGCTGGGCTGTCCGTTGAACGCATTCTCTGGCTAAAAGAAACAACGCCCCACACCCCCATTTCTGAGCACAAATGTATTTACTCATTTGGCTTACCCTACAGTGCAGACAAAATGGTTTCACTTAAACAGTTACTATAATAAACCAACACCACAATAAACTTACTAAATATAAGTTCAGTATTTCTTTGCCATTCTTCCATACTTAGGAAAAATCTACCTGAAGATACTCAAAATTCACTTGAATATTTTTCAAGTGGTTATGTTAATCTTAAATATAGTTTCATTGTTTAAACCAAGGGAAAATTAAAATGGAATAGAAATTTTTTTTAATATGAAAAACTTGAGTACCAGAGAGAACAAGAACAATGGACCTTTTGGAAATAGTTACCACAGGTACCCACTTGGCCGTTGACTTGTGTCCCAGTAACTAGGCGACAAGTCTTTGCCCAGACCCTGCTACTAAAATTGGACTTCAGTGTCTTCAATCAGGAAGGGATAAAAAGCAGTTCTTTTCAACTGACTTGTTCCCTCTTGCAGAGCATTTACGGAGTTCGGTGATCGATCGAAAAGACTTAATAATCAAAAGGATTAAGCCCAAGCCCCAGCAAGGCGATGACATCACAGTGGTGGACGTGGAGAAGCAGATCGAGGCCTTCCGCAGCCGCCTGGTCCAGATGCTGGGAGAGCCCCTGGTCCCCCAGCTCCGAGACAAAGTGCACTTGTTGAAGCTCCTGCTCTTCTATGCTGCAGACCTGAACCCCGATGCAGAGCCCTCCCCCAAGCCCTGGAGCAGCCCCTGAGGTCCTGCTATGCACTGCGCACCAAGAATACCTCTTGAACTGTATCGCCAACTACTTGCAAGTTCTGAAAGTATGGAAAGTAGTTCAAAGTCTTACAGGACCAAACCTATCTTATTTATCTGTAGGCTATAACAACTTTCTAACTCTTTAGTAATACCTTTTTAAAATAATCCTATCATAGCCTATTCTCAAATATGGCTTAAATATACAAGGTGTATATATTTTTTGATAAATTATTTATCTATACTTTTTGAAACAGGTAATACTATATGCACTTACATGTTTAATATTTCCATTCAGGATGTGAAAAAAATCCCTCTGAACATATCCTAGACATCAAATGTTACTCAAGGTACTGATGATCCGTTTCGAAAGAGACACATTCATTTCTCCCCAATGGAACACAAACATCAATATTAGACCTGTTATATTGCCTATGAATTTGATTTTGTGGCAAGTCTATTAAGATCTAATGTAACGGGGGAAGGATGGAAGGTTAGAAATAAGAGGATGAGTGTTATAAAAATGTTAAAAGGATACAATAAAAAGGCAATGGTTTTTCAAAATACCAAGTTTACCTGCTTACCATGGCTATGAGTAAGCAGAATGCAATAACGACTCTTAACAGGACAAAAACAACAGCTATGCACATTTGAGAAAGTAGTAAGGAATTTTATTGTCAAAACAAGTAAGAGATACGAGCTTAACAGAAGACACAAATAAATTAATTGTTCTCATCCTTTGAGATGCAGGCCTCTCTGGGGAAGGCTCAGCCCAGCTCCCTATGTAGACACGACCCCTCCGAAGCAAGAACAGCAGAGTCTGAGACAGTTCAGGACAAGGACCGCCCACGGCCGCGGTGGAGGATGAGCAGGTGCTTTCCCTGGCTCCTGTCCCCAGCACGCTCTGTGCTCACACAGGTCTGAGGCCCGTTTGGGGGCAACGGTTGCATGTAGAACCTTTTTCCATCCTTCCATGTGGCTCTTAGAAAAAGTTTCAGGTCCTGGTGACACTTGTTTCACATGAATGTCTGGACTAGAATCTACATATAGTTACCACCATCTTTATTTTAAAAACCTTAACATCCATTAATCTACACCAAAGCAGTAGGCTGCATTTTCTCCCTTAGAAACTTTCCTACCAAATTGGAGTTAACTTAATCTCACTTTAAAGTGCAGCAGAGGATATGCAAGACTTGTGTTTGCTGACAGGTGAAGAGAAGCGCTGCCCAGCAGAACTGCCCTGGAGGCATCACAGTAGGAGCCGGCTCTGCCCGAAAGCTAGATCGAGGGCTCCGGTATCCACGCAGGAGAAGGGTCCCTGCCAAGTCTGGCTTTTCTTCGTGCCCAGATCTCAAACGGATCGTAGGTCCCCGCAGCCACAAGGATGGAGCACACAGCACCAGCCGCCAAGAGGGCCAGAGACTAGACAGTGAGCACCTCTACTCCCTGACTTACCCATGCCCTTGCTGACCCTGGTCTTTAAAGGAATCAAGAAGTCTTGGTTTGGGAACAACATAAGCATTATCTACCTCGTAAGCAATGATCAAGTTCTTGTCTAGGCTAAATAATGCAAAAATAGGTGATCAGGCCTCCATACATCACTGCTGAGAGTATTCAGTCTAACTTCAAATTAAAGCAATGCACAATGGCTTCCACACAGGACAGCTTTGCACTAATGTTTCTCAAAAACCAATAATGTCTCCAGTTCTAGCCCCAGGTTAAGGTTTAAAAAAACAAAAACCAAACCATTCCTATGTCAGAACCAGGGTAATAAGGAAGTGGGTGCAAGACACCTCGATTCAGTCAATGGAAGAGAAAGCTCTAGAAGCCGGTGGGTGTGAGCACATTCAAGTCCCGGGGTTTGAGATTATGGGTCCGAGACGGTTGTTTCTTCCCTTCCATCACTGGGAGGTCCATCTTGGGGGGCTTGAAGGTGGCTGGATCGTCGGCCATCCGCGTGGCCTGCATGCGCATCAGTTCCATTGGAGAAGGCTTCTGGGCGCCTCTGTAGGGCTGGGTGGCAAAGCCTCCTGCAGAAGGAACCAGAGCAAACGATTTCAAAAGCAGCAAGCAGCTCCTGCCGCACACGGTAAATGCCGCACACACTTTCTCTCTTGAGGAAGGCTCCCTGACTGCCTCTGTGCTCCATGTCTGGAGTGCCAATGCCGAGCCCCAACCACATCCAAACCAATGCCCCTGGCTTACCCGAATCAGACTTCTGGAGGGATCTTGGTCCAAAGAGGCTCCATTTATCTGCCGAGTTTCTGTCTTTATCCCCAGAATCCATGGTGCTAAAATGTGGGCCAGGTAGGGCTGTGGAAGAGCCCGAAGAGAACCAGCCTCTGGCAGGGAAAGAACACAACAGCCCAATAGATCCTCTTTCTAGCCCCTGAGAAGTGCCTCGTGCGAGAAGCCTGGGAACGGTCAGCTCCCCCTTCTCGCTCAGAAACCAGGCTTCAGCCCCGCGTCCGCACATGCAGGCTCACCTCGGCTTCTGCCTGGGGGAAGAGTGGGGGGTGCTGCTGGGGGTGGACTGGGCGGAGGCCGGCTGCTTCTCTTCCCTCGCTACCTCTCCACTCTGTAGCTTTAGTTTCTGTTCAGATGGGTAAGGAGAGACGTGAGCCAAGTTTGGGTATAAACATCCTGGTCCGCACCAACTTCAGGCAGAAGGAAGACATTAATAGGCAGAAAAATTTTGGATCATAGAACAGATATTCCTTTGATTTTGTCATACTAGACAGACATCTATCTTTTAAAAAAATGATTAATTCTACAACACAGCTTCAGTATTTCTGCACTAAATACCACATTAGAGCTTTTAGTTTTCCCACCTCATCCAGCCAGTAAGTGCAAGAGCCAGAACTCAAGCTGCAGGCCTTCTGTGCCTTCTCAGTATGGCCTTGAACTCTTCCCTTATTGTCTCTCCTGCCACGGACAATCCGTCACGCCAGGCTCTCTAAGCCACGACTTGGGCATGCTACTCCTCCAGCTGCCTGCTTCCTCTGTGGTGCCTGCCCATCTGAACCTTTTCCTCCCGTAACCAGCCACCCTGGTTCCTTCCGCACTGTAAACATACCGCTGACATACAGGCAAGCGGCTGCCGGGGGGGGCGGGGGGAGTCTACTTCCCAGTTCTTCCAGGTCGAGGCTCCCTGACTGCCTCTGTGCTCCATGTCCGGAGTGCCAATGCCGAGCCCCAACCACATCCAAACCAATGCCCCTGCCTGAACACTCAAACACTCCCCCTAACACTCTTCCCTCAAACACTCCACGGCAGCTTACGCAAGCGGCACCTCAGCTGGCTTCGTGTTCTAGTGCTGTGGCCAAGATGCAGAAAATGACCCAAAGTCAACTCTGCCATTATGCAGGGCGAATGGCTCAACTGGAACTCAGGCACGGATCCTGGGAAGTTCTCCGAATCAGAGACCCACGTGCCCCTCTCCGGAAGCACCTGTCCTGTCTGACAGCTCACACTGGCCGGCCCAACTCTGATCCCCCACGGCAGTGGTTTTATACCCAGCGTGCAAACATCATCTGGGATGCTCATTAGGAGATGCGAGTCCACAGGTCCTACATCCCTCCCACAGGCCGCTGGCTGCACCTCACTCTCCCGTCTCCACACTGTGGGCATGATCCTCCTTTGAGGCCTTCAAGAGCCAGGGTCTCTGACAACTTTGGAATATGGGGGAAACACCAAGAAGTAGGGCATCAGGAGACTTGAGCTCAGATGCTGTGAGGGGTTAAGTCAGGGGTGGGCAAACTTTTTGACTCGAGGGCCACAATGGATTCTTAAACTGGACCGGAGGGCCGGAACAAAAGCATGGATGGAGTGTTTGTGTGAACTAATATAAATTCAAAGTAAACATCATTACATAAAAGGGTACAGTCTTATTTTTTTTTAGTTTGCCCACGGCTGGGTTAAGTACATGAACTTGGATGCCAGTCTCTGTATTGATAGGACAGGAAGAACAGTTTCTACCTCAAAGGATTAACAAACACAAACCTAAGTGGATGGAGTGCCTCAGACATCACCAGGCACTGTTAAGTACAGAGTGGTGTTCCTTGAGCTAAAGTCATTTGAAATTATTTCATTCACCCAACTATTTGGTCATCATTACCCTTACCACAAATTAGTCTTCATTCCAATTTTAGAATAAAGAGCAAAACTTCCCAATTCTGCACTTGCTTTTAATTTTTTAAACACGGAGCTGCCATTCTTTCCAGCGAGTGTCATGCCCCTGGCATTGCCGATGCTCCTCTCCCCTCGGCGCCCATCGCTCTGGTACAAGAAGCGACCCACACTGGCTTTGCTGTTCCTGACGCGCTCACGCTCACACACTCTCTCTCTCACACACACACACACACACACACCACACGCGTGAGCACAGAGGCTCCTCTCCCCCTCCTAACCAGACGCCCCCACTTCATAGACAGATAAGCAGAGCCTTCCGGGTCAGAGCCCTGGACCTTAGGGCCCCTGTGCCACCACAGGTGGGCTCACACAGCTCTACATTCCTCACCTCTTCTCTTGGCATCATCCCCCGCAACCCCCACCTCGCTGAGCTGGTAACTTCTAAACCACAGCCACATCTCACGCTGAGTGATGACGGTGTCGTTTTTGTCAAACGAGCTTACGTGGAGTGCTTCTGCCACTCGAAGGTACTTGGTCTCCTCGGTGGTCAGGCCCTTGTGAGGTGTGTAGCCAGCATCTCTCAGCCCTGCCTGTTGCTCAAAACGCTGAATGCTCTCCTGGGTCTGTTCTGGGAACAGAGGAGATGACAGTCATGCCCACCCGCTCTCCCTCACAGATGGGGAGCAGAGAGCAGATATCCGCTCTTCTCCCCAGAAGCAAGGGCCACACGGGCCGCCCGAGGAGGTTTCCCCAGACCAGCAGTAATTCCAAACCTCACAGGAAGGTTCGAGAACCAGAGGGAGCCTTCCCTCACACCAAGAACAGAAACCTCCAGGGAAACTCCTTACCTTCCTGCGATTCGTACACTGTGACATTCCCTTTGTGTTTAGAAAGGCAACATGGGGAAGCCAGCTGGCATTCTCCACGTACAATTTCCTAAGAGGCTCACCACCCTCATGACCCACACAAGGACCTTCACCAAAGAGAAACGGGCCACATTTTGCCTAGATGGCACCAAGGTATCAATTCAAACCAGAGAACGTGCCTTGAACTAGTCCAGGTCTACCGAGCCAACATTTCTCATGTGTCAAAGTGCCCCTCATGGCTCCTGGCACAGCAGACAGACAGATGTGATCGACTTATATTGTAAACAATAAGTCAGTTATGGCAGCATTTGAGACCCTGCTTCCTGGCATATGCTGGCAGTGTGGCTCAAATAAAGTCATAAAATTTCTCTAAAAGAATATGTAAATAAGTCATTTATCCCGTGGAATGAATGACAGCTGAGTTTTTTGCTTACTCTGGATACGACCTAATACAGCCCATGCACAGGAATGTGGCAGCTGTGGACCAAAAGTCCAGAGCCCAGAGTCCTTTATGACTCAGTCATTCCCCCTCACAGGAACTATTTTATTTCTATCAGAAATAAAAGCTCAGGAAAAAAACCTAAATGTATGAAGATGTTTTACTGTCTTACCAGGTAGTTACCTGAAAATTTAAAAGGTGGGAAAGGATTTAATGCATCACAGCACACCAACACCGGTACTTTGAATGTGGCTATTTTTTAACAATGTTAAGACTAGAGCAACATCCAAAGAAGTTCATGGCAGTATTAACTGAAAGAAAGGTAGGACTACATCTGCGATCATGTAAAAATATGCACACCGTGGAAGTGAATTAGCCGAGCATCTGCGTGGCAGCGGCACCCTGGGGAGCTGGGACGCTCTGCTCTGGGGACGCGCATCTTCCATAGGGAAGCCGCTGTGCCGGGAGGAGAGGACCGAGTCCTCCTTCTAGCACAGCCAGGACATTCTCCAGCTTGCACAGTACAAGCAGTGGTTGCTGATGCAAATGGCGAGTTTCCATGTGAATGAGAGGACGTCCAAAGGCAGTTTGGACTTTTGGTTCTTGGGCGAGTTCTCAAGTAACTGCGCGAATAAACGATGCCTCCCAGAGCAGAGAAACAAGGACTTCAGACTCCAAAACTGAGCCAACCAGGAGAACCTCTACGCGCCCTGTCCCTGGCAGAGGCTGCTGCTGACAAGCAGAACTGAGTATCTAATGATTAACTGTTAACTTCCCACAGCAGAACCAAAGTTTTTAAAAAAAAAATGCAAGCTCCCTGTTGCCAGTCTCATTAGGACCACAAATCACACATCCTTAAAAATAAAGAAGCTGAGGCAACAAACTTGCCTCAAGGCCCAGAAAGGGGAACATCTTTGAACCACTTAATTAAAAAAAGAAAAAAAGACAGACAGACAAGGCAGGTGGGACCCTCCTCCACCTGCCAGCCAGACTCCCCACTTCATTTAGGAGTCTTGCCAGTTAAGTCACTGGCCCCAGGCCATTCTGATGGACTTGGGCAAACAAGACGATAGGAGCAGAGCAGCAGGAATACACCTACATCAACTGGGATGCCTAGTATTTGGCAAATCTTCACCTCAATGGAGCTTCACTGGTGAGCTGGCACCTGTCAGGCACAGTCAGGACAGGCTAAGGCAGTGTGTCTGCAGAACCCCATGCACGCTTCCTCTCCCAGCCCTCTTCCACTCTATTCTGAGGGTGCAGAGCGCTTACTTGTGATCAGAGAACTCATGATGACACGGGTGGCTTTAGCCTTCACCACTGGGACCTTGTCCATATTGTCAGTGGCCGATGACAGGGTCATGGCAGGGGAGGAGACACTGGCTTCTCCTTCCTCCACCTGTGCAAGAGAGGTAAGGAGGCACTTGAGCAGAGCAGGCGGGTCACACCTAAACTTTTCCCCTTTGGGGAGAAGTCACTGAAACACCTTGAATCTGATACGTGAGGAAATCTTTGAAGGGAGGGTTTTTGTGTCCTCCCGATTAGATAAATATCATCCATAGTGACAAGAGATAAAGACATAACTTGAATTTATAAAAGTGGGAAAGCCAGAATGCGAAGCTGACGTCTCCTACTTCCCGTGTCTGTCCAATAGGCTGCTAGAACCCACTACTGCTCACTGACCATGTACCAGGCGTAAGTAAGCTGGCTTTGGCTTAACTCATCGCTGCATTCACTCAGTGTTGACAGACTTCAGAGCATCAGGATGCCCTGCATGGCTTGTTAAACATCGCGAGGCCCCACCCCACAGTAGGCCTGGGGGGAGGGGGGGCCTCAAGAACTCATGTTTCTAACAAATTCCCAAGTGATGCTGATGCTGCTGGTCCCCAAGACCGCGACTCTAACGGTTCTTTTAAAACAAACCAAAACAACAAAAAAAAGGCCCGTGTGGCTTAGTGGTTGATCAACCTATGAACCAGGAGGTCATGGGTTCGATTCCAGGTCAGGGCATATGCCCAGGTTGGATGCTCGATCCCCAATAGGGGGTGTGCAGGAGACAGCAGATCAATGATTCTCTCTTATCACTGATATTTCTATCTCTCTCTCCCTCTCCCTTCCTCTCTGAAATCAATAAAAATATATTTTTTAAAATAAATAAAATAAAAAAACTCTAGGTAGCTCCTAATCTTTAATGTGAGAGCCAAGAGCTCGCCACCTTCTGTTACTCCAACTCGATGCCATGCTCAGGACGAGCAGGGAGGAGAAAACTGGGTTTATTCTTTGTTCTCTACTTCCCTAAAGGAACTAAGACAGTCAGAAAGGAGGGGAGAAGTATGAAGTGTGTTGTTACAAAACAGGGATTATAATTTTCAGCTGTGACCTCACTGGAGTAGAACGTAACCCTCTGCTTCCTTACTTGGAAGATGCGGGACAGGCAGGCCGAATGAAAGAATGCATGTGATGAGTCCAGCTGCGCTGCCCTTTAAGAGCAGCTGTTCAAAACTGCAGCTGTTCCAGCTGGGGCACCACAGCAAATGGGATGCCCATTCTCTGCCTTGGCAAACAGCAGCCTTTACAAATGGGAGGGTGTGCCGCCCTTGGGAGCACTGGCAGAGCCCGGCTTACCAGGGGCTCCAGTCCCCGGAGGCCACTGCTGTCACTGCAGGCAGGCTGCCAGGGTCCGGCTCACCAGGACTGCCAGTCCTTTCTACACGGACGTTTACTCCTAGCAACTAACTGGGTCAGACATCGGTACATAATGGGCGGGGAATTTCCCCCAGAGCTGCAGGGGAAGCTTGTGATGAAAGGAGCTCCCTGTTCTGAGAGCTTAAGGGAAGGGGTGAGGAGGACCCATTAGAAAGGCATCAAATACAGCTCTACCGAGTCCAAGTTGGGCTGGGAGCCAGGAGTCAGTGTCCCCTGAACACCTAATACATGTCAAATCTTTCAATCATCTTTTATTTAATCCCACCATACCTCCATGGCAAAAGCATTCCTATTTCTCAAGCGGAGACACTCAGGCGTGAGGCTCTGTGCCCAAGGTCATTGCTAATATATAGACCATTATAGGATTCATAACCAGGTCTGTTATAGTAAACGAGGGGCCCAGTGCACAAATTCGTATACCTTGAAAGGAACTGTGGCCTTTGAGGCTGCGGTGGGCACAGGGGCGGGTCTCGGCCCATCCTCTGTGCCTCTGCCCAGCCCCTCCCACCTGCCTGCAACCCCATTCTCCGCCACTGCCGCTCCCACATGCTGACGGCACCAGCCCACTTGCACCCACTGAAGGCGTGGAGCAATTGGGGCCGGTGCCAGCAGCAGGTGCGGGTGGGGCTGGCACTGTCAGTGGGTGCAAGTGGCAGCTGCTGCCCTGATCACCCCTTAGGAGCAGGGGGAGGTGGAGAAGCCCTCAGGGGTGATCAAGGCTGGCAGCAGCCACTTGCACCTGCTGATGGTGCCAAGCAATTGGACTGGCACCAGGCACCGGGTGCGAGCGGGGCTGTCACTGGCAGCAGGTGCGAGTGCCAGGCGGGACTGCGACACACGGGAGCAAGGAATTTTCAGTAACCACCAGAGGCTCGCCCCGATGACAGCGACCAGCGCCTCGCCTTGGTCTGGCATCCCCCCTCACCTGCCCCACCATCCCACCGTGGCCTACACCTGCCATGTTTTGCGCATGCCCCCTGGTGGTCAGCGCACATCATAGCAACCAGTTGTTTGGTTGTTCCACCTTTTGGTCTATTTGCATATTTTCTTTTATTATATTGGATGCTCACTATGTACTTCCTGTCAGGCCCTGAGCTGTCACACAGCTCAAAGTTCAGTGAAACTAGCTGTAGATTAAATGGCCTCATCTGAACTTGGTAGGCCTCGTTTATTCAGGCAACAGAGCCAAGCAGAAGTGACAGTGGCAGCCCCCACAGCCAGGAAGCACAGGCTTCGGCAACATGCCTGCAACGAGCACGTGAGAACCCCCGAAGCCTGCACGGAGGGGCTGTAGAGCAGGTCGCAGTGGGACGAGGCGTGTAGTGTTTGGGAGTGGGAGCAAGGCCTGAGGAAGAAGGCAGCTCTTATGTGGGAAAGGCATCTGCGGCAGGAGGAAGAGCATGACAAAAAGTACAGCTCGTGTTCAGGAAAGAGCCAACTGTTTCCCCCCCGTCACTCGGCATCTGCTTCGCGCCAGGTCCTCTGCTTGGCACTGCAGGTGGAGCACAAAACTGGCACGGGTCTCCCCCGCAGAGCTAATGGGAGGTGGCCAGTAACGTAGGGCCTGTGACGGGGCCTGTGGTACAGTGGCGCGGTGACAGTGTTATCAGGAGGAAAGTCCTCGCAGAAGAGATGTCTGTGTTAAGACTGAAAGGACACCACTTGTCAGGCGGTGGGGGGGGGGGGGGGGGGGCAGAGGGAAGAGGGAGGAGAACAGGATGGGGTGTAAACACTCCAGGCAATGAAGTAGTGGAAGCAAAGACCTAGGCACCCAATGCCCTGGTGAGTGCAGGAAACCTTGGGTAACTTGCATGGTCAGATGACGGGGGGAGCAGCAGACAGGAGCGGGTCATGCAGAGCCAGACTATGGAGCTAGCATTTTTAATGCTACGGCAAATGAGATGGTTTGGACAGAGGAGTCTCGGGTAGGAGAACACATGGCCATTCTAGTTTGAATTAAAAAGAAAAAGAGGCCCACCAACTCCAGCTGAGGCCCAGAAAACACACACAGGAACTGGTGGCGGCCAGACCCTGCGGGTGCCGGAGCCGAGGAAGGAGAACGCAAGGTAGGGCTTGCCAGAAGCAATCGGCAGGGTCAGGTACCTTGGCGAGGTGCTGGTACTTGCGCTCTGGAATCACTGGCTTCCAGGGGAGGCTGCCCATGTCCGATGGAGGAGGAGTCATGGGCGTAGGGTCCTCCAGGGCATCATCATAGCTGAATGCCCGGCGGCTCATCCCGATGGGCAGGGACATCTTGCCTAGAGGCCCACTAGGCTCAAGAGCTAAGAACAGAGACACCTGTCAGGGTGGGTTCAGCAACTGAGCACGCTAACAGCTTTAAACTCATCTGTAGGCAGGAAACTCTGGGACACAGCAAGAAAAGCTTGTCTGTAAAGCGAATCCATTCAAGGAAAGTAACCTGTAATACTAACCCCTGCCTTTATGCCTGGCACCTAGATGCTCCTCTGGACCCACTCAGCAGCCCTAATCCATTGACTTGGTTTAAACGACCTGAGCAAGGTCACACACTTCAGTAAGTCATCGAAGTCCAATCCTGTCTCATTCCCAAGCTTTTGCTCTTATGCCCGACTCTGCCCCACACACAGCACTACCACCACCCTCAACTCACCGAGCCGGAGGCTATGGCGTTCTTACTCCCATTTCACAGGAGGCAAGGCCGACAGGTAAAGTGATTTGCTCCAATTCACACAGCCAGCAGCCAGCTGGGGCTCGACGGCAAACCCTCTGCCTCCCCTACCGCACCGCAGAAAACAAGAGCGCGTGACGAGAAATGGTTAAAGCACGCTGCCCAGCGCCACCGCTCCGAGCGCTCTGCAGGACTTAAGCAGCAGCTCCACTGCCAGCCCAGAAACTGCTGACAACCCTGCTACCTCACAAAGCGCTGCCAGCTGATCCTGCCCTTCATCTGCGGGCCTGACTGGCGGAGGGCCCCGCTGTGACACAGGCACCCGCCCCGCAGCCCTGCCAGCAGGGAGCAAAGTTCACTGAGCGTTTGTTTCATGCAGAACTAACGTCCACATCCTGCCTTCACGTGACATTTTCCTGTTGCTAAAATTACACAGTCACTCTCCCAAACATCAGCCTGTGTGGCACTAAGTCCAAAACGAGCAAAGACACGTCATTTAAACAGCAAGGGAACCAAGTATCTACCATTATTATTATTGCTATTAACATCAATAATAACTACTAATAAATTCCTAAAAACAGAAGGAGGATTAGTGGTTGCCAAGGGCTGGTGGGGGTTAGAGAGTGGGGGAGGAATGGGTATGAGGTTTTCTTTTTGGAGTGATGAAGATGTTCTGAAATTAGATAGTGGCCACAGTTACACAAAACACTAAATTATTCATTTTAAATGGGTGAATTTGATGGTATGTAAATTACCTCAATAAAAATAAGCCAATAATAATTACCAAATGCCCTTCCTTAACAGGCACTTACATCCCTCATCTTACCTTATTCTCATCAAACAGATACCCTTCCCATTTTCCAGCTCAGGAAACTGAGGCACAGATCTTAGTGACACCCAGCTAGCAAGTGTGGGTGGGGCTAGAACACAGACCTAAGCCAGTGCTCACTCTACATGCAACACTCCATGCGCCCCACACTTCAAAGCATTCACATGACAAGTGCAGCATGATGGTCTGGGATGGTCACAGCAGAATTTATGCTAATCACGAGAGCAATGAAAGACAAACAGAAATGCAAGTTGATGAAGTCAAAACTAGAGGATCGATACCGGGATACATGGGAAGATCCCTATTACTGCTCTGAATTTGGGAGCGATTTCAAAAACATCTTAAGACTTCTCCCAACAGCCATCCCCATAGCTTTCCTAAATAATGATAAAGTCAGCTAATACTAAGAAACATCCTACAGATTTTCTGGGCATTAAATGCATATCCATCACTAACTTTGACACATTTTCACATATTTTATGTTTAATCTTTACCGAAGCCCTAAGAGATACTTCACTGATGACCTCAAATTGAGTGATTCAAATTTTGATTACAAAATCACTGCCCCTCCCACTAAAATAGTCCAAGGTGGGACCACTGACTTCAGTAACCCAGAAATGATTGCTGTACAGAGACCCACGACTCATGAAATGACTGCTGTTTTTTCAGTTAGATTTTGGGTTCATTATCTTATTAACTACCCAGCCAGGTAGTTAATTAGTTAATAAGATAATGTATTAAGTGATGCCAATCTATTAAATCTAAATACTTTACTGGCAACCAAGAGTAACCATCAATATGTGGTTCAGAAAAAGTGGTTTCTGGCTAGCACCGTTGAGGACCAAACATGATTTCACCAAGAAGAACTGACTTTACCAAAAAGAATTAAGTTTACCAGGCACTTCTGATGGTCTCGAAGCCATTGTAAGACCGGATCCGGGTACTTTTTCTATATAGATTTCAGAGCTGAGTCCCTGCCACCTAATGAGAACAACAAAAAGCGTTTTCTTACAGTGAACACCAAAGAATAGCTCCAGCGCTGTTCTTTTGACAGGCACACAAAGCGCGTTATGGCTTGTTTACAACGCTGAAACCACACACATAAATGAGCCAATGGGTGAGCAACATGCCAAGGCAAGAAAAAAAAGATAATGGCAACGATCTCACCACACCTGTGGCTGATCTTAACACCTATGATAGGACAGAAACACTACGCCTGGTGAAAAGGTCACCTTACCCGAGCAGAACGATGTTTACGCGGCCAGAGAGAGGTTAGTGAGGAGCATGGTCCGGACTCCGGCTGCTGCACGTGAGCTAAGTTCTCGGGAAGAGTCCATCCATTCCAGAAGTTCTAAGAACAACAAGCAAAGAGCACCGGGCCGGCCCGTCAGCACCTGCCCAACAGCCTCCTATGCATCCAGGGGCTGCCGCCCGGCAGAAGGGTTAGAAGTCTGGTTCGGTTTGGTTGTCAGTTAAGTTAGGCTCAGGGTGCCGCCGATAACTTGACCCCACGGCGAGGGGCGAGGTAGCACAGAGGGTAAATTCATCCTTTGCTGCTAACGCCGACTAATATTTATATGGGTTTTTATACAACACTTATCTTGTGTTTGAACCCTTGCAGAATCCCGCCAAGCGGGCATTGTTTATCCGCAACGTCAAGAAGAAGAAAACTGAAAACCAGGAGGCAAGTGATTTGTCCTGGGTCACCGCTAAGCGGCCCACCTGCAAGGCAGGCGGCTGCATCCCGTTCGCCGGGGCGTTCACGCAAAGCCCCGAGAAAGCAGACTTATTTGCTTTTCAACTCGCTACACGGCCCCTCTCTCCCGACGCAGCTCAGAGGCAAACGACGTACGTTCTTCATTCAAGGGCACCGCAGGCACCGAAGTGCGGCCACCCCCCGGGTCCGGGCGCCCTCCGAGCAGATACGCCCCGGCCACCTCCGCCCCGCCCCCGACACCGGGCGCACGACCACGTCTCCGGGATCGGCAGGGCCGGGTCCGACGCAGCCCCTCTCCCACCCAGCGGGCAGGGAGAGACCACGGAGGGTGGGCCGGGGCCTGGCAGCCGGCGGCAGGGCAGTGGGGGCTTCAGAGGTGAGGGCGGGGCGGGGCGGGGGGAGGTCCCGGGCACGTCCGGTCGGAGGAAGCAGAGGCGAGGCCCCGCGCGGAACAGCGTCAGAGGGAAGGCCCGCTCGGGACCCCAGAGCCTGGGCGAGGGGGAGGGAGGCGCTCCCCGCTGGCCCCGCGGAGGACGGAGCCCCCGGGAGGGCCCGGCCCGGCCCACCTCCATACCTGCTTGGCCGCCGCGGAGCTGCCTACAGCCCGTGCTCCGGTACTAAACAGGCTCCGAGGACCCGCGTCTCTCCAGAGGTGGTGCCGCAGTCGGGATCCACGCCATGGCGTGAGCGTTGTGGTGTCAATCGCGACTCAAAAGCCTCGGGAACCGACCAGGGAGCCTAAGATGCCGGCTGGGCCGCCGCCTTCGTGATAAAGCCTCCCGAGCCGCTCAAGTTACGCGAGACTTGGTCCGGTAGGCGCTCGGGGCATGCTGGGAGTTGTAGTCCACGATCGGAAAGGCCCCCAAGATCCCGCTGTTCTTCTAAGTCTTAGATTAGAATCTAAGAGAAGCAATGAGCAGGGACCCTCTTCCAGCAAGAACTGGGTTAGTCAGGGTTCATACTGGTAGCAAAACCGAAAAAGGGGGCAAACCCCATCCGCCTCCCCTAGACAAGGTGGTCCGAATGTCATTTCCCTGTTAAAACACGAACGAAAGTGACGCCTGAAGAGATGCCCTCTCAAATGTCACAACTTGAAGGAAGAAAGTTGTTTTCCCTGTAGGGTTTACAAACATGATAAAGCGACATGTTTCTACCCCACGTTCCAAGCTTGCCATCAAGCCTCATCTCTGAGGGCTGTGGTTGGCTGGGGAGTAGGTATCATATTTAGATTTCAGCATTCATATTCAGGTATGCATAACCAGTGATCGCAGACAATAGTGTGGGGAAGGCCTGGGGTGGGGCAGGGGCTGGGAGGAGAAGAGCAAAAGGGGGTGGAATGGGGGACATCTGTAATACTGTCAACAATAAAGTAAAATAAAAATAAAAATAAAATAAAAATAAAAATATTTCAGCATTTGACACTTGCCAGGTCTACTGGCAGGTCTGAGAAGCTTTCTCCAGACAACTTTAAACTTGAGTGTCATCACCAGGCCACCTCACCTGACTCCCTCACACATTAAAGTCGTTTCTAAGTTTTAAAAGTAGCTTGTGAATAGCAACCATTACATTGCAATGTGGTGTGTGTGTGTTCAAAGTGTTATTTCGGAACTTTTAAAATAGTATATGCCATCCTTGCCGAAACCGGTTTGGCTCAGTGGATAGAGCGTCGGCCTGTGGACTGAAAGGTCCCAGGTTCGATTCCGGTCAAGGGCATGTACCTGGGTTTCGGGCACATCCCCGGTGGGGGATGTGCAGGAGGCGGCTGGTCGATGTTTCTCTCTCATCGATGTTTCTGACTATCTCTCTCCATTCCTCTCTGTAAAAAATCAATAACATATATTTTAAAAAACAATAAAAATAAAAAAATAAAAATAGTATATGCCATCCTTTTAACCCTCCGTGGAAGCAAAGCTGACACCTTGCCCTCCTCCATCAGCAGAACAGAGTGCACATCACGCCCGTCAGAAGCGAGGGAACTCTGCAGCCTTCTACGAACCAGAAGGCAGGATCACCTTGTTTCATTCTTATCCTCAAATAAAAGACAACTGAAGCCTTTCCTGGAAGTTACTGACTCTGACTTAACTTTATCTCTGACTTTTGCAGTACTGATGTCTGAAACTATGGCATGATCGAGGCAGGTAGTAGCCATGTGCGAAAATTGCTGTTTTCCACAAAGAAATAGACTAACTATAAACTTTTAACCATCACAATCTTATGGGGTTCTCCCCTTTAAATGGGTATTGTATTTTTTTTTTTAATTGGGGACCTTACTCATCTAAAGCCTGGACTCCCTTCAAAGCTTTCCATGCAAGTAAACTAGTTTTATTTTTTTTATTTATTTTTTATTGATTTCAGAGAGGAAGGGAGGGGGAGAGAGAAATATCAATGATGAGAGAGAATCATTTATTGGCTGCAACCTGAGGTGCCTCCACTGGGAATCAAACCCGACCTCCTTGTCCATAGGTCAACGCTCAACCACTGAGCCACTCCAGCTGGGCTAAATGAGTTTAATAAGTGTCTTGGTTGCGTAGTTAAGGAGGATTCAGTCTGTCATGACTGAATCCACAAACCCAAGAAGGGTACCTTCTGAGCTGCCTAAAGTCAGGACATCGCCCTCAGCTCCTGCAGGGCTCTCTTGTGGCACTAGAAGTCCCGCCCTCCCCTCTTCTGTGCTCTTCTCCTGACTCTGGGTTTTGTTCTTAACCAAGCTGCTTCCAGTTCTGTGCACGGCCACCTTCCTTCCCCAAGGGCAGCAGCGTCTTTGGGAAGTTCTATACGGTCTGACTGCATGGTTCTTTTCCGGGGCCAGACACTGGTCAGGGAGCCCTGCGTGTGGCTGACCAGGGAATATGGTTGCCTTTTTATGTATAGTTACAACATACACTTATGAGGAAACTAATTTTCTAAATTAGTTTTGACCCTGAATTGTCTTTTTGTACTTCCGTGGGCATTTCATACTTTAGTAAACATGGAGCCTTGAAAATTAGAATTGACCAGGATCTCTCTTGCCTTCCACTTCATGGGGGAGGGGTCACCTGCCTCCCTGTCGACCTCTCCCCTCTCGGGCCAGGCCAAGCCTTCAGAAAGGCCTGTTCCCTAGACAGAGCTGCCAGACCCCTCCGCAGACAGGAACTGGGTTACTAGGAGGGTAGCAAGAGGGGGCATTTGCATTTCTCGAGACTGGGAGCTCTACCTGGAAGCCGGCCCCCTTTGTCATCATAGATGAGGCATCCACCTAGCAGTGCTCAGGGATTGTCCGTCTCCATTGCCCAATTGGCAGCTGAAGAAACTAATACTTTCAGGGGGACTTTGGCAAAGGTATCTCAGCCAGGAAGCCAGAGTTGAAATTCAAGCCCAAGACTGAGTAATCTACCCGACAGGTTGGCTGCTGGCTGTCCTTGGCCTCAGCGCCTCCATTCTCCCCCCCCCCCCCCCCCCCCCAGAAATATCAGTGAGAGAGAAACATCACTGATGGGCTGCCTTCCTGGCAACTACTTGGTGTACTGGACAAAGCTCAACCAACTGAGCCACACCAGCCAGGGCAGCCCCTCCACTTTTTAAAATCCCTGGGACAACAGGTACATTTCCAAAGGAAGAAAAAACTGGAAGCCACGTCTCCCTCTAGTGGTGAGGGGCGAGAAAGATTTCATTGTAGAGATTAAGGATGCTGGGCTAGAGACTCAGTTGTCAGACTGTCCTTGCAAACCAACTTGCCCTGGCCAGATAGGTCAGTTGGTTAGAGCGGGAACCCAATACGCACAGTTTTGGGTGTGACCCCCTGACAGGGCACATAGAAGAACCAACCAATGAATGCATAAATAAGTGGAACAACAAATCTTCCTCACGTCCTCTCTCTCTCTAAAACCAATAAAATTAAAAATTTGCCTGGCCAGTGTGGCTCAGTTGGTTGATGTCGTCCCATGCACCAAAATATTGCCGGTTTGGTTCCTGGTCACGGCATATGCCCAGGTTGTGGGGGAGGCAGCTGATAGATGTTTCTCTCGCACATTGACGTTTCTCTCTCTCTCCCTTTCTTCCTCTCTAAAATCAATAAAATCATATCTTTAGAAAAGGTTAAAAAAAAAAGAAAGAAACCAACTCATCCAACCTAATATTACAGATGGTGCAACTAAGGTGCAGAGAGCAGAAGGAATCAGGCCAATGTCACATAGCTCGTCTGGAGCAGTTAGATAGAAATTGTGTTCCTGTGTCTTACTTTTTTTTTTTTAAATATGTTTTATTGATTTTCTACAGAGAGGAGAGGAGAGGGATAGAAAGCTAGAAACATCAATGAGAGAGAAACACCGATCAGCCGCCTCCTGCACACTCCCCACTGGGGATGTGTCCACAACCAAGGTACATGCCCTTTACCGGAATCGAACCCGGGACCCTTGAGTCCGCAGGCCAACACTCTATCCACTGAGCCAAACCGGTTCTGGCCCTGTGTCTTACTTTTTGCCAGGCACTATGCTGGGTGCTTGGGGTACACTGGGACGGAGGACACAGTCCCTGTGTTGGGCTTAGTTGTATCCTACCGATATTCATATGCTGAAGTCCCAGCCCCCAGCACCTCAGAATGTAAGTCTACAGGCTTTTTGGGGACCCACAAAAAAATCTCTGAATACTAAAAGTAAAATAATTGGCTCTAATATTTTTTAAAATCTGCATAATCAAAATTAGTATGTTTAATTGAATGTCTGCACACAGATTATGTCGACTTCATTTATGACAATATATCATTTCCATAAAGATGGCATTTGAGCCCGGCCGGTGCTGGCTCAGTGGTTGAGCGTGGACCTATGAACCAGGAGGTCACAGCTTGATTCCTGGTCAGGGCACAGGCCTGGGTTGCGGGCTCGGTTCCCAGAGTGGGGAGTGCAGGAGGCAGCGGATCGATGATTCCCTATCATCATTAATGTTTCTATTTCCCTCTCCCTCTCTCTTTGAAATCAATAATATTTAAAAACAAAAAAAGATGGCATTTGAAAACAATTTGGGTTAGTTTTCTCCCTTTGAAATAAATTCCCAGTGAGCACCTTAGCGCTCCTGAAAAAGCCAGTCAAACACAGATTAGATGAGGTACTGTAGCCATTGCTCCCCGAGGTCTTTTTTTCTTTTATTTTTTTACTGATTTTAGAGAGGAAAGGAGAGAGAAACATCAATGGGGAGAGAATCATTGATTGGCTGCCTCCTGCACGCCCCCTACCGGGGGGAGTCGAGCCTGCAACCTGGGCACGTGCCCTTGGCCAGAATCGAACCTGGGACCTTTTAGGCCACAGGCTGGCGCTCTATCCACTGGGCGAAACCGGCCAGGGTCTCCCTGAGGCCGTGAGGGAAGCTCAGGACGCAGGTCGCTGTACCGGGGTGCGACCTGGACCTCGGTTTCCCCTTCCAGGAGGCACCGTTTGCAGGGGTGAGCGGGGCAGCCGGGAGCTAAGCCCTCGGCGCCAGGAAGAGCTGGGCGGAGGCCGATGTCACCGTCCGCTTCCCCCGGCACCGCCTCGCTCCATTCCGCACCGGCAGAGGGGCGGAGGTCCCCGCGCTCGGCCCGCGCCCCACCCCCGCCCCGGTCGCGCGGCCTGTCGGGCCGGCGGAGGTGCATTGTGGGGCTTGTAGTGTGGCGCCGGGTGGGTGGGTGGGCGCGGCCGCGGCAGTCGCAGCGGGGCCATCTTCGGCGGCCGCTGGTTCGGCCTGCGCCCCGCGCCCCGCGCCCGGCCCGATGGCGCCGCGCCCGCTGAGCCCCTTGGTGCTGGCGCTGGGCGGCGCCGCGGCCGTGCTGGGCTCGGTGCTCTTCGTTCTCTGGAGGAGCTACTTCGGCCGCGGACGGGAGCGGCGCTGGGACCGCGGCGAGGGCTGGTGGGGCGCGGAGCCCGCCCGCCTCCCCGAGTGGGACGAGTGGGAGGTGAGTGCGGGGCCGGGCATCTCCGCGCGAGCGACGGCAGCGCCGGGGTCCAGGGCTTGGGGCCGCCGCCGCCGGCTCCGGGCGGGCAGCCGGGCCGTCGTGACCTGTGGATCCGAGGAATGGGTGGGCTTTGCGGGGGCGGCTTCCCCGCGGGCGCTGTGGGGGCCCGGCGCCTGCGCAGTGCGCGCGGCCCGGGGCTGTCGGGAGGCCCTCGGCCGGCTCCGCGAGCCGGTGGCCCCTGGGACCCGGGAGGGGGCGTCAGGAATTCGCCGAGGCCGCTCAGGGAGACCTGCAGAACGGGGCTGGGATTCGGGATTCCAAGGGGCACGCTCCTCCCGTGGCACCAGGCGGTGCTTGCCTGCCCTTGATGGGGGGAGGGCGGGATGCGCGCCGTGGTGCCTCCGGTCTGCCCCCGGGACGGGCCAGGCTGGAGGGGAGACTGCAGCCCGACCTGTGCCCCGCAGCCCGAAGACGAGGAGGACGACGAGCCGGCGCTGGAGGAGCTGGAGCAGCGCGAGGTGCTGGTGCTGGGGCTGGATGGCTCCGGCAAGAGCACGTTCCTGCGCGTGCTGTCCGGGAAGTCGCCGCTGGAAGGCCACATCCCCACCTGGGGCTTCAACTCCGTGCGGCTGCCCACCAGGGACTTCGAGGTGGACCTGCTAGAGAGTGAGCAGACCCCCCCACACCCCCCCCCCCCCCCGCACACACACACTGGCTCCCCATCACCTGAGGGGACCCAAGCCTGGGCCCTCTGCCTGGGGGTGGCTCCAAAATGCACACCTAAGCAGATCGCGCCCCTGTATGAAATTCTTCCCCATCCAGGGCACAGGATACAAAACTGTCTTCTGACGTGGGGGGTCTTCATGAACAGGCAGCTCCAGCTTGGTCCTCCTGCCTGTGCCTCACTCCAGCTGAAGCCCACATGCCTAACACAGATACTGACAGCTAGTTTTCTGTAGGCCAGTCATCTGACAGGCACGCGGGCGGGATGCTGCCTGGGAAATGCCTCCTTAGGTGATCTTACCCTTGTGGGAGCATCATGGAGTTCCCGTATACGCCTAGGACCACGGTACAGTCTGCTGCACATCCAGGCTGTGCTGTAGCCTGTTGCTCTTAGGTACAAGCCTGTACAGCCTGTTACTGTACTGAATGCTGTAGGCAACTGTTATGTGTTCTGCTACGATGTCACTAGGTCCGTGGCCGGCAAATTGCGGCTCGCGAGCCACATGCGGCTCTTTGGCCCCTTGAGTGTGGCTCTTCCACAAAAGACCGCGTGCGGGCATGCACATACAGTGCGATTGAAACTTCGTGGCCCATGCACAGAAGTCGGTATTTTGTGGAAGAGCCACACTCAAGGGGCCAAAGAGCCGCATGTGGCTTGCAAGCTGTAGTTTGCCGACCACGGCACTAGGTGATGGGGATTTTCCAGCTCCATTCTAATCTAACGGGACCACCGCCATACATGTGGTTCGATATTGATCGAAATATCAGATGGGGCATGACTGTTCTTAATAAAATCCTCCCAGCAACTCCATGCAACTGGAAACAGTTACTACCTTCATTAAGACATGGGGAAACTGAGACCCAGCAAGGGTGACTCTCGATCAGCACTGGGCTCCATTGCTTGGTTCTGAGGGACTGACATTTTCCTTCTTGCTTCTGTCCTTTGCAAGCACCGTTCCCTCAGTCTGGAAAGCCACCTTCCCTTGATAAACTAATACTCACCCTTCAAGATCTACATCAAACACGATGTCCTTGGGAAGCCTCCTCTGAGGCCCTTGCTAGGCTCAGGGCTCTCCCTCTGGGCGCACCTTCTGCAGTATTTACCACATCCCAGCCTCTGAGACAGACAGGTCTGACCAAGCGCTGGCCCCAGGCCCAGCCCCAGGCAGGTATCTGGGAGAGCTTGTTGATCAGAGAGGGTCTGAGCTGCCCCCTGCCCGCGGTGTTAGGCTTTTTGGGATCTTGGGAGAGCAGGACAGAGAGGGCAGCAGTACTTAGCCACCTGTGTTCAGCCACAGACTGGATGGAGGGACAGTAGACTTCCTGTCAGCCACAGGACTCAGACCATAAAGACTGGGTGGCTTTGGCGGAGTGCTAGGTAGGGGCTCAGACTCTGAGGGCCTGGCTGTTGGCCTGACTGGGCCCAGTTCCTCTGATCTCAGGCACTTGCCTATTGGTCTGATCTGGCTACATCTCTCCTCCCTGATTGTAGCAAACATTGATGTTCACCTGGAATTCGGTCTTTTCAGCAAGCTGTCCCCATCTCCCTCGTTGGTGCCAGGGACACAGAAAGGTCAAGGGGGGTTCTGCCCTTGAGGCCCACCCTGTCAGGAGAGAAGGTGCCCCTCTCCTCCAGCCCTGGGAGGAGGGGTTCCGTGTCTTCATGTTCCCCAAGAGTCTGGCCAGTAACAGTGCACCTCCATAGGGTCCTTCAGCCTGGATTCAACCACAGCTCTCCCACTGAAGTCCCGGGGCTTTCGCCTCTCAGAACATGCACCTTGCGGTGGTCTCCTACAATGCCAAGCCTGGAACCCACCGAGAATGAGCCTCTGTGGGTCTTTGATAACTCTCCCTTCCCCCCCTCTCATATCCATTTAATTAGCTTAGTCCTGTCTGCTTTATCCTTGTCTGTCCGGATTCTGGCCTGTCCACTTCTCCCCACCTCCACCACTGCCTGCCTGCCTAGTCCAACCCCAAATCATCTCAGTACAACAGCCTCCTTGCTGGTCTTCCTGCTTTCACGTCTGTCCCAGGTCAGCCAGTGGTATCTTTCAGATCAAGTCACTCTCAAAGCCCTTACGGGGCTCCACAGCCCCACTCTGGCCTTCCAGACCCCGTGTGGTTCAGCGCTGGCCAGGCTGCTGGTCATGGCTTCCCTCTCTCCCTCAGCCACTCTGGCTACCTTCTGCCCAGTGTGCCCTTCCCTCTGCCTGGAATACTTTCTCTGCCTCTCCCATGGCTAGTTCCTTCTCATCAGCCCAGACTCAGCCCACATGCCACCTCCTTGGGGAGACTTTCCTAGACCCCCAATCCAAAGGCACCCCCACAGCCACTTCCACTTTTTCTGTTTTATTTCCTTCCTTTCTGAAATGTTGGTGTTGTTGCTGTGTCTGTCCTGACTGCGGAGGGAGCCCCATGAGAGCAGGGCCCCTGCCTGCCTCGCTCACCTGTTTCCCCAGCGCCCAGATCAGTGCTTGGCACCCAGTAAGCTCTCAGTAAATACTTGTTGAGTGCCTGTATGTGCCGGGCATTGTGCTGAGGGCTTTGGGGGGATCCAGAGGTAAATAGCTCTAACTCTCAAAGAGCTTAGAATCCACAAGGGTCAGAATTATAACCAGAAACACCAGGCTGCAGGGTGACCACGGGACTGTGCAGGGGTACAGAAGGAAAAGGAAGGCAACCCACATCAGGGGTGTATGTGGGCAGCCAGTGGTAGGACTGAATATGGCATTTCTGGGGGAAGAAAGTGGGGTGACCAGACTGAACAAAAGAGACTGAATGGAGAATGGCTGTGCACAAGCAGGGTAGGGAGTCCTGGCTTCTGACCACAGCTGCTGACCCAGGAGGAAGCCAGGAATTGGCAGGAGGCAAGGCAGCCCAGGAGGAAGAAGTGGAGAGTACTATTTATTGAGCACCTACTATACACCAGCCCTCAGAACAGAGCATTGTATACGTACCTTTGGGTTTTGCTGTTAGGTTAGTTTAGTAGGAGGAGACTAATATTTGAAGGTAGCAACTTGTCCAGGGAGAGCCAGCACTCAGGCAGAACCAAACCCAGGTCTGATTGGCTCTGGAACCTGTGGTCTTTTCCTTGTTCCTGGTGGGTGAAGCCTTGGGAAACTGGATTAGGGTGGGGATGGGGCTCTCTGTAGAGAGCCGGGGCCTAGGGAGGCTCTGAGCTGGCCCCTGGCCTCTCCTCAGTTGGTGGCAGCCAGAACCTGCGCTTCTACTGGAAGGAGTTTGTGAACGAGGTGGACGTGCTGGTGTTCATGGTGGACTCGGCTGACCGGCTGCGGCTGCCCTGGGCCCGGCAGGAGCTGCACAGGCTGCTGGACAAGGACCCTGACCTGCCTGTCGTGGTGGTGGCCAACAAGCAGGTGAGGGCCACAGGAGTCTGGCTCAGGTCAGACTTGATCCATGTGGCTGGGCTGGGTGGGCGCACTGGAGAGGGATTCAGGCCCAGGCCCATGCCTAGAGCCCTGGCGGACAGCCTGTCCCCCACTCGTCTGCCTCTGCTCCTTCCTCACCCCATATCCCCATCCTGTCTGCCTTCCCTGCTGCCTCCCTGTCATTTGTCATCCTAGAGAAATGAGAAACTAGATGCCAGGTGTGGCTTTGACATTTTCATATTATGCTTCTACTGACCCTCCAAGGTATGAAATACTAGTCCCATTTTACAAACAGGGCATCTGAAGCTCAGAGAGATTCTGTCATCTCCCCAAGGCTGTTCACATTGAAAACAGTGAAAGTGGGATATCAACTCCAAAACCTGCGCCTTTTCACTCTGCTATGTCCTTGTGACTTCTGGCTCTGATCAGAGAGCTAAAGCTGGGAAGGGATGGGAGATTAACGAATAAGTCTAATAATAACGAGCACTTGTGTGCGTGCTTACGGTGCACCAGGCACAGTGCTAAGCACCTGACAACCATGACCTCACATCAGTCCCACAAAGCCCCACGACAGGCCTTGCTCTTGTCCCCAAGTGCCCAGAGTTCTAGTTGGTAAGCCGCAAAACCAGGATCGTCCTCAGAGACTCTGTTAACCACTACACATACCTCTCCCAGGTGCCAGAGTGGTGCCTCGGGCCCAGCTGCCCTCGACCTAAAGTGCCATTCTCAGCAGCAGGTGAAACGGCCACAGTATGGAGTCCTGAAATATCTCCTATGGCCTGTGCCCATGTCCCTGCGTGTCATGGGACGTGTTTCCAACCTGTTTGGAGAGAAGCTTGCGTCTTTGACCTCAGATTCCCCCTGCCTATTGGGAAATACGTGACATATATAAACAGGTGACTATACATCTTCGTCTGCCTGGGACAATACCCATTTATGCCTGTTATTCTAGTATAATTATTGGTAGTACCCACTTTGAGTCTCAGAGACGCCCCAGTTTGGACGATGAATTACATCATCATCCTACATATAAACTGTAATTTATAGCAATTTTGAACCTATAGGAGACAACACTGAAGGTCCCAGCATTCTATGAATTGCTCCAAGAGAGATCATTTTAATCTTAAGCCAGGCTTGAAATGACAATGTACCCTCAGCAGCCACGTTCTGCAGTGCCCCTGACTTGTCTGGAAGTGAGCCCACTGCAAGGCCTCTCCACTCCCGAGTTTAGGACACAGCTGGGATTCCTGTAAGGTCCCAAGCTTGGGCATCGCACCAACCTGAGTTTGAAATCTGGCTCTGCCAGTTGTTTCCTTGCCAATGACTTCACCTTCTCTGAGCCAATTCCTCATCCGTTGGTTTAAGCTGTGAGAATTAAGACTTGGTACTTGTCACAATGTCTGATGTATAGGAAGTGCTACTTCTAACCACAGTGGTTGAGGATAATGAGAGCTTAGTACAGAGGAAAGGCAGAGATGAGGAAAAGTTTAGACCAAGGGGTCCAGAGGCCACTCGGGGAACTTGGGCCCAGGGTTCCCTGAGGTAGCTCAGGTTTATTTCCTGGAGGACGAGGCCGGGGGTTGGGAAACACTGTGGCTGTTTCACCAGGACCTGAGCGAGGCCATGAGCATGGTGGAGCTGCAGCAGGAGCTGGGTCTGCAGGTTGTCGACAGCCAGCGGGAGGTCTTCCTCTTGGGGGCCAGCATCGCCCCTGTGGGGCCCGGATCTGAAGACCCTGGCACCGTGCACATCTGGAAACTACTCCTGCAGCTTCTCTCCTAGGCTGGCATCTCTGCTGCTCCTGCTCTTCATCACTGCCTGGGCCTGGGCCTGGGGCAGGAGCTGCGTGGCAGCACGTCCCTTCTCTCCTTGCCCTCATCAGAGCCAAGAACCACACAGAATCCTTCCTGGTGAGGTGGCCGTGGGGCTAGTGGGGTGGGGCAGAGGGTGGGCTCAGTGCCCCCTCCCTGCAGGTCCTGGTGGTTGAGGAAAGGACTGTCCGGCTGTTCCCTCCTGGCAGTTTCATGCCCCTCACAGACAGGTTCTAGGCAGCACCCAGGGAGCCCTGGCTCCGTTCCACATGGCCCTCCAGCCCCAGCTCTGCCCATCTGGCTTGTGGCTTTGACCAGTCTCCTCCCTCTGGCCCTGGGGCCATCATTTTTATAGGAAGGTGATTTCTGTGGGTTTTTTTTTTTCAAACTGAGAGATGCATTTCCCAGCATCGGAGATAAGTGTGAGGACAAACCTGGAGATCCTAGCAAGGGTCTGCAACCGCCCCACTTCCCCAAGCTGAGGCCTGGCCCCAGCCTCTCATGACTGCAGAGTAAGTGTTGCTCACCCCCGATCAGAAACACTGAATTTCCCACCACGTCCGGAGACAGAAGCTGCTGCCCTTGTGTGAACGATGCCGGCACCAGGTTTCCGTAAGTGGGGGAGGCCAGAGTCCCACTCCTGAGAAGACTGGGACTGTCCACCGGAGCTGGGCCTTGACCTGGAACTGAATTGTGATTATTTATTTATAAAAGGGACAGGCCAAAGATTGAGCCTCTGTTTCTAGGTGCTGCTATCAAAACCCTAGATGACTGTCATGGAAAATCTGGATCTTTGAGGAAAATGGCTGGAATCATTAATGACAGTGATAAGTTATGCAGGTCAAGGAGCCAAGCTGTAGCTCCCCCGCCCTTTGATAAAATGATACCAGGAGAGTTCACACTGATCCACAGGAACTGTACCTCCATCGGTATGTCAGATCCCTTCTGTGTAGATAGCAGAGGACTCTGGGAAAGGAAATTTCAATCGTGTAAATCCAGGTAAAGAGATGGGATGTAGCGACCAGCCAGTGGGGTAGCCTGGGGCATGTCACTCAGCCTCCCAGACCCGTGGGTGCCCAGCCACAGCCGAGCTGGACGGAATTTCTGGTGTTCTCGCCCGTGCGCATTCCATGATTCTCTTTCCAGTGACCAGCCAGTTAGGACCATTTTGTCTCTGCATCGACACTTCTCTTTCATGCAGGCAAGAGGAGGAGCCTTTTGTCTGTCAGGGTCACTGAATAACCAGTGGCCACAAATGGACTATTTTTTTTTTTAATCGATTCTGTTTGCTTTTTCATTGAGAACAGAGGTTCCGTGCCTTCCTTTCATTTGTTTACTTTGTGCTCAATTCTTCAGCTGGTGTGAGAAGAGGGGAAGGAGGGAGGCAGAACTGAAGAGTAGCTCGCTCTGCTCTAGGGCTTCGGATTAACTTTCTGCATTAAGAAGGGACTTGTCTGTTTTTATTTTAAACAATTAAGGAACGGCTTGGATTGTAGAGTAGCCTTTGAAACTTTCCTGACAACTTTTCACTTCTGTGTTCTATGAACCCCACCTGGGTCCCAGTGCTTGAAAGTTACCTTTGGAACCAGTGCTGGTGCGGGAGCCTTTCTCCGCACTGAGATCTGCCTTTGGTCTGTTGAGTATCAGTCCCTATGTAGTACGATTTTTAAAGGTTTTAGTAGGGAGAGGTGAACTTGAATAGAGTTCAACTACATGTAGCTGAGGTACTTTTAAAGACCACTTGGAACCGATGGGTCCCAGTGGCATCAGAAGACACTGCAGAGGGGCGCTGAGGGCCAGCCTGTGGCTGACGCCTGTGCTCCTGTGGGGGCTGCTGGGCCAGACTCGAGGCAGTGCCACCGGGCCCATGTGCTCTGATTTCCAGGACCCGATTGGGCAAAGCAGAACAGTAGCCTTTCTTCAGGACAGCTGGCTGCCCGGCCTTGTGACTGATTCAGGAGCCAAATAAGTGCTTTTGGAAACCAGGCATTACTCAGAGCTATTCATCTCAGTGAGGTTGCTGAGCTAGTCTGGGTGGCACTGCTCCCACCACTGCCCTGGCTCTACGCTCCTGACCTGGCTACACATGGGAACAGGTAGGAGGCATCCGGGCCAACCTGGCCCTGAGCTGGCACATGTGGATGGTCTGGGCAAGAGGGCTCTTGAGGCTGCCGGGACCACCACCTTGGACGGACTGCCCGTCCCAAGAAGCCTCTAGCACCTCTTGGTGCCCACAACTGCCGTAAGCTTGCGCTGATGCAGTGGAACCGCTGATGCAGTGGAACCGGCTAAGACTGGGGAGGCGGCGGAGTCAGTCCTCACTGCTCCCCTACCCCAACCCTCCGCGGAAGTGCCGATGAAAACCTAACTCTGGCCTGTCTGCCTGAAGGAAGCGTCAGGTTCCCCATGAAACCTTTCCATTTGCCTTTGAAAAACTTTGTTCTTATGTAGTTTAGTAGCAACTGCCAACATCTCGCACCAGCTGCTGAAGCTCGCCTGTGGTGTGGTCCTCGCACAGCTGCCCGACCTCGGAGCAGGGGCACTGGGCCTCATGCTTGCTCTCTGCTCACACGTCCTCGGAGTCCTTTCTAGTAGCTCTGAGAAGAGACCCTCCCACTTCTCGTCTGCTGCCTCCAGGAGATGGGGCACTAAGGGACAAGGGGAGGTTTGCCCTCAAAGATCGGGAAGTCAAGGGCCTTGCTGCCCTGTGCCTGGCACCCAGGCCCACAGGTCACCAAGGGCGGACAGCAGAAGAGCTAGTGCTGGTGGTGTCTGAGGTACTACACAATAAATGCCAAAAACGGTGTGGTTTCATTGGAATTCTGGTTTTGAGGACTGTTGGGTGCTTAGTCTCAGGGAGGGACAGCTGTAGAGGGTGGTTCCAGAACACTTGCTGTGAGAGTTTGTCAACAAGTCCCAGTCCCTGGGCTCGACAGCCCACATCGGTGGGTGGTGAGGAGCATCAGCATTGGTCTCAGTACCTTCTGGGGAGTATCCAAACCTTTCCCCCACTCCTGGCTCTGGGATGTCAGCCAGGCGTGGAAATGGGAGCAAGGAGACCTGTCAGCCTCTGTGCCTAAGGTCAGAATGGAGGCCACTCCTCCAGCATTTACAGGCAAGATCCCTGCACTCTAGTAGGGAACTGGGGGACGTCAGGCAGATTAAAAGGCAGCTATGCCAGGATGATTGCTAACAGGAAGTCTGGGCATGGGGACTACAGGACACTTACCCAGCCCGGGGCGTAGGGGATGACAATAGGGAAGGCCTCCTAAAATTGGCACCTGAACTGTAAAGAAACAAGGTCAGGGCCAGGCTAGTCTAAGGCCTGAACTTGGGATGCTGTGAAGGACTAAAGTTATGAGGTCAAATAACGAAGGCCCTCGAGCTCTGTCACAGACTAGATCAGTGGTTCTCAACCTGTGGGTCGCGACCCCTTTGGCGGTCAAACGACCCTTTCACAGGGGTCGCCTAAGACCAATCTGCATATCAGATATTTACATTACGATTCATAACAGTAGCAACATTACAGTTATGAAGTGGCAACGAAAATAATGTTATGGTTGGGTCACAACATGAGGAACTGCATTTAAAGGGCCGGAAGGTGGAGAACCACTGGACTAGATCCTACAGGCCGTGCCTGCTCTCCCTCGTCGCCAGTCACTGCTGGAGTCTGTGTGGCCTGAAGGTGGGCCGGGGGCTGCCGTCAGAGGCCAAGGGGGAGAAGCAAGTGAAAGCGGAGGTCAGCAGTTCGACAGACTTCGGCCCGCACCCCTAATGCCCATCAAGCCCCCGTTTCCTTACATGTAAGGTGAAGATAAACCACACATCTCACAGCTTCATGTGAAATAAAGTAAAAACCTTCTTCCCCAGAGCAGCAAGGAGAGACGTCTTAGGGGCTTGTAGGAGAAACCTCAGCAACAGGAGAGTTTTCTATGGCTCACAGCTGCAGACAGACAAGAAACGCCCACCCACACCCTGCCTGTGGTCCTGCTATGGAGCGGAGGCACTCCTCATGGCGCCAAACCAGGCCGGCCTGGCCTGGGAATGGGGTTTGGCCAGCCTCTGTAGCCACACCCCCCTCCTTGCCTTAAACCCTGGCTCCAGCTTCTCTGGTCCAGGAGGCTTCAGCCTGGGGCAGGCGTAAACCAGTCACACAACCTCCATCGCATTCTTCTGCAAAGAATGAGTGAAGGCTTCCCACTCGGCTGGGTAAAAGCGCTTATAGACGTTGATCTTATTCCGAATCTGTTTCGGGGTATCTTGATAATAATTCTTCTCATCCCGGGCCATAGCCTAAGAAGGGAGAAAGGCTACGTGAGGGATGGATAGGCAAAGGTTCAAATCCTAGCTCTGCTGGAGGTGGGCCACCACTTCCTGTCCCAGAGGTTCAGCTTCCTCACCTCAAAAGCCATGGTGTATGTGGGGAAACGGAGGCAGATGGCGCAGGGACCAGCTGAACAGCTCATGCTCCATCCACAGCCAACTAATCTCACTGGCATGGGAGGGAGGGGGGGGAGGCCAGTGTAGCCCGATCTTTCCATGTTTAACAGAAGCTAAAAATATGGACTTTTATAGCCACTCAGTCTGTCTCAGCCATTAGCACTGTCAGCAGGATCCACTGCCAGAGTCTGTCTGCCCTATTTCCACGCAGGAAAAGGCCCTAAGCAAGCAGATCAGACCACAAATGGTCTGTGGTATCTTCCCAATGGGCCCAAGTGGTGCTCTCCGCCGGGCCTAGCCACTCACCTTGTAGTCCTCCCCATGGTTCTCCACCATGTAGCGTACGTAGTCTATGAGGTCCCGAGACAGCGTATTTCCTTTCTTTTCCGGGAGGCTGGCTTCTGCCTCGAGGTCTGGGGTGAGAAGCCAAGAGACAGGGAGGGAATGAGGTGTTGCTCCTTGCACTATTTGAACTGTCCAGTCACCCCTTTGCCAATCCCAAGCTACAAGCGTTGCTAACGCCATCTGATGGATTTGGCCTCCATCTCTATATTTGGTGCTAGAACCTTCCTCTTCAGCCCCTTGGATCCCAGGCTCTGCCTATGACACAATCATTTATCAATGGCAACTACCTGAAAGGCAAGTCATCTCTTTGGGCCTCAGATGGGTAAAAAAGGGCAGCAGACTTAACAATCTTTACTGAGTGCCAGGTCCTGGGACAGAGATGAAGACACTGCCAGGACAGGGAATGAGGTGTTGCTCCCTGCACAGGACAGGGCTCCCTGTCGGCTCTAAACAGACCCTCTTTGCCTGAAGTGTTACAATAACACATGAAATGGAAAGGCCCGAACAAATGAGAACTGGGGTCTAAGGCTGGGCCCAGGCACCTCTGTTCCACTGGAGAGAAAAAAGCCAAGCTGTGGAGCCAGTAATGGCTTTGCTTTTAAACTAGCTAGGCAAATACTCCCTATCTCTCATCTACGAAGGAAGGAAAATACTCACTGAAACCAGGTGGTCAGATCTTATCCAGAGTTAAGTGCTAAAACTGCTTATAGTAAAAAATTTTACCGTAATAAGTACACGATTTTATATATGCAATCCAATGCAGTACTTACGAGAATCACTGAGAAAAACTAAAGACAGGACCTCAAGGAATTCTATATCAAATGTCTGACCATTCAAATCCTACAGTCACAACTATTAAAAGCCTCAGACAGGTAAGCCCTGCCCAGTGTGCTCAGTGGTCGAAGGTTCGATTCCTGGTCAAGAGCATGTCCCAGGGTTGCGGGGTTCACTCCTGGCCCCCATCGGTGTGTGTGCAGGAGGCAACCAGTCTATGTGTCTCCCTCACATTGATGTTTCCCTCTCTCTCCTTCTCCCTCGCCCTCCCTCCCGCTCTCAATGGAAAAAATATCCTTGAGTGAGGATTAACAAAAACCCCCAAAAATCTCAGACAAGTAATAGGAAGGGTGGGTAGAGAATTCCAGAGTATTCTGCCTTCCCTGCAGAATTTATTTTCTATTTTAATATTCAGTTTCTGTGGCCTTTGGGAACATGAAACTGATTGGTCATTGGGAAGATTAAATAAGAGGGTGAAGTCTCTAAAAACCTGTTCATCCTTAAATTCAGGAGAAGCTGAAATATGAGCCTGAGACTTAATGGGTTTCTTTTCTAACCTCTCGGGCACCTGGCTCATCCTCCCCGAACATCTCTGACCTCACTTCACACACGTGAGTTTAGCCAGGAGGCTGCACGTCCCAGCCGGGGAGACGGCCCTAACGGTGCGAGCCCTGACCAGCTTTTCTTCCCTCTGGTCCTGGCTTCTCTCGCTGCCCTTCCGGCCCTGACTCTGCTGGATGGTGACCAGAGCAATGTGGCCAGCACCCACCATTCAGCACATAGGGCTTCCGTATGAGCTGCCGTCTCTCGTCCACGTCCACCTCCATGGCCTGGACCTGCAGAGAACAAACAGTGAGACCAGCAGATGAAGGAAGGAGCCTGGGTGAGAGAAACTTCTAGAGGCGCTTGCCCATCCCAGCGCCACGGCATGACCCCCAAGAATCCCTGCACAAGGTCAGGCAGGAACAGGTGACAAGGAGAACCGATGCCCTGGAGGTTTCCTGATTCTCGAGAGACTCAGCAAGCCATTCACCTTCCTGCGCCTGTGAAGTGGGCACAGTAAGCCTTGTCTGCCACTTTGTTGTAAGACAATCCATGAAACCCCACAATGAGGGGGGCCACCTGACCGCGCTGGGCTGCAGCCTCACGTCTGTCTGTTCAAGAAACAGCAGCGCCGGTTCCCTCGCACCAGCTGAGCGAGGGGAACAAAGAAACGTGCCCAAAGGCAACGGGGCCAAGTCGATCAGTAAATCCCTTTATTAGGTTAACTACTTATTGGATTTTGTTGGGGGAAGGAGATAAATATACAACACACCACCAAGTGCTATGAATTAAAATAACGCGGGACAGAGGTTCCTGAGTGGGAAAGGCGCTGTTTTTTTAAAGGGGTGGCCCAGGAAATCCTTCCTCGGGAGAAACTGGTCCTAGGAGACGCCTCAGACCAAGGATAACTGGAGGACTTGGGGGAAAATGGAAGGGAAGTAAGGGGCAGGAAAAGATAAATTCGGGAAAATACCGCTGAGATGCCAAGGGACACAAGTTAATTTCAGAGGAAAAAAAGTAAGTGGAGAAGCTCCAACCCGGGCCCAGTGTGTGCTGGGCGGAGGGAGGAAAGGACCCGCAGCCGGTCAGTGAAGGCGCCGAGGGCTGTGGGGTCGCAACCCCGGGCAGGACGCGAGGGAGGCGACGGGCGGGTGTTCGGAACCCGGCTAGTTCTGGCCGGGCCGGGCCGGGCGGGGCGGGGCGGGGGCCAAGCCAGTACCTTTCTCTTACGGAGGGGCACCGCCTTGTTGGGGTCCATAGCCAAGCCCATCTCGGCCAGGTTCTGCCGCACGGACTTGGTGTGGTCCCAGGCATGTCGGATGTGGGAGCTGCGGGAAAAGAGGGAGAGCGGGAACTGTCAGCTCGCCGGCCGTGCCCGCCAGGCCCGCGGCCTCCTGAACCCGGGCTCCTCACCACTCGATCCGCGGGGCTGCCTTCCGTCGAGCACTCCGGTTCAGACGCTTCCGGTTAACACTGTAACCGAACTTCTGCCGCCGGGTCTTCCCCTTGGCCTTGGGCATCACGCCGACCACCGCTCAGGCAATTCAGACTCGGCGCCTCTCGCTTCCAGAACCTCGTGTCGTGGTGTAGAGGACTCCTTCCCGACGCTGCGCACACGGCGTGGCAGGCTTTTTGGGAAATGTAGTCCTCCCCGGAGCGACACAGTGCTCTTACTACAACTCCCAGAATGCAATGAGAAGTAGCGCATGCGGACAACACTCAACAAATCCCCCCGCCCCTTTCATGACCAGGAGGCGGGGCTTAACGTCCAGTTTTCTCTTCCCGCTGTTGCCTGGGACACCGCGTCTCCTGGCCACGTGACTCCCGAGGCATCCTTGGAACCATCGCAGCACCCCACCTAGCACCTTGGCCTCTAATTCTCCAGTCTGCAATGTTCTTTCCTCCGTGTCCCGAAGCTGGCTCTCCCTCCTGGCAGGCCGTGCTTGACCTCAATTGTATGACCCCTTCCCTCTGGGCCCCATCCCTTGCCCAGGTCCAAAGTAAAGTCGAGCTGGACCCACGACCCAGCTGGTGTGCAGTCTTTAAGGCCAGCCAGGCCTTGCCACCCTCTAGGAGGAAAGACACGCTCTGCTTGGTTATGGCAGATGGGAGCGCCTGCTTAGACCAAGGAATGTCCAGGGAGCAGTCTGGTCACTCCTCATCACCGTTGTCTGATCCTTGCACGGCCCTCCGTGACAGCGACGTCACCGGGGGCCAGGTTTGAGCACAAGCACCATTTTAAGCAGGCGCGGAGAGGGTAAACTGAGGAATAACGTCATTCCCTGAGCAGGGACCCTGTGCTCAAGCCCCTCTCTCTGGAGGGGGTGTTCAAGGTCCGTTGCCCAGCGCCTGGCATACGGTAGGCTCTCAACGTTTCTCGAATGAAGAACCGCATCTCTAAATCGTGTGCGTCACAAGCGGAGCAGGCACCCGGAGAAGAAACCAAAGGGGCCTGCTCCGGGCTCTGCAGCGGTGCGTGCGTCCCCGGGGACGCTGAGTCAGAGCGGGCACGCGCAGACCCGGGAGGGGAGGGGGCGCAGACCGGAGGCGCGCGGACTGGGGAGCGGAGCGGAGGATCGTGGGGAGAGGAGGGTGCGACGAGGGGAGGGGGATGTGGGAGGGGGCCCTGAGCAGCTGACGTGGGCTGGGGTCGGTGCGGCTGGCTGTGGGAGGCGGCGGCGCGCAGCGACACTGTCCCCAGCGAGGACGAGCGAGCGCCGCGCCCGCACCTCCCCGCACTGCGCGCGCCTTGCGCCCGGTGGAGAGGCCGCCGTCGCGCAGTCGAGTCGCATCCTCTCCAGCTCTTGCTGCTCCTGGAGCCGCCATGGCCCCGACCCTCTGGCTGCGCGTCAGCCACATCCTCCGGCTCGCCTGTCTCCTGCACTTGGCCCCAGCTGTGGTGGCCGCAGGTAAGGCGCTGCGCGGGCCGGCACCCGCCCTCCCCGAGCCGCCGCGCGCCCAGGGCCTTGCCGGGAGCCTGGGCTGCGGAGCTGGCGCCGTGCGCCCTGCGTGCACCACCTCCCCTCCGCCCACCGTGAGCCCCTCTACTCTCTCCCTCCCTTCACCGTTGCCCCCAAAAGTCGCCTCGCCACTTGAGGGGGCTCCCCGCGCCCCTCGCTTTGTGCTGCCACCCATGGATGGGCCCTGCGTTGCCCTCGGAACAGTGCGCGGTAACCCGCGAATCCAGCCCGATGCTTGGGGACCTAGTAGCCGATGGAGGTGGGGGGATGGTGCGGGGAGACCGGCTATGTGCGGGGTCCGCCATCACGTCACAGCCCCCCAGGGAACGCAGCCAGGCTGCCCGCGGAGCCGCAGTTTTTGCTGTGAAACGTCTCCTTATCTGGAGAGCCTTTCACCCGATTTGTGTTGGTTTGGGGGGAGGGATGCGATTTAAAAGCCCAGCCTCCATTTCCTCTCTGGGAATATTTCCAAAATGGACCCCGGGTAGGTTCCGCGGGCCCCACCCCACGTCCCTGGTCGCTCCTCTACCATCTACAACACGCCCCCCCCGCCGCCCCCTCAAAGTCAGCACCAAATTTTCGAACTCATTTTTGCGACAAAAAAGGATTGTCCGTATTAGAGAGTTGTTGGGAACAGTTGGGACGGTTTGGGGAGGGGATGTTAAATATTACCTAACATTTTCATTCACTACCCCCGCCCCCCACCCCCACCGCAGCCCCACACACAATTTAAAAGAATGGGAGAGAGGAAGGCAATTCCGTGCAATGAAAGCCATAAAGTAAAATAAGAACTTGCATCTCAGGGATGAAATAAGGGAATTCTGTGCTTGGTCAGGATCACCTGCCTCCCCCCAGAGATTCAGATAGAAATGGGATCTCGTCTCCATTAGGTTTACGCGTCCAGAAATGATCAATGTGGCCCAAATCACACAAAAAAAGTGAATTAATTATTTGGAAGTCATGTGTGGTTCCCAGGCTGGCCTATTGTACCCATGATATGGTCAAAATAGCTGGGAATGGGGTTGGGAGAACCCACAGGGGGAAAAGAGAGGCTCGGACACCCATTCCACCCTCCTGGGGTCTGGGTCAGCCGCATGGTGTTGGTCCTACACCAGGGGTTGAAGTCAGAAGTCTGTGCCCTGGACGTCAGTGTGTTCTCCAGACTTCAGAGGTACCCAGAAGTGTTTGGGGCTGTCTACATGTGCACGGTGAAAGGCTGATGTAGCCATATTCTAGAATGTTCAGGGCTCCACACACTGTGTTGTCAGAGAAAACGTGTTGCTCCCGGGGCTTGCTGGTGGGTGTTGCTTTGTGCAGTTACCACTTGGCCTTCTGCTTTGGCCCTTTCAGCTTGAGGTCTCTCGGGACACCTCTGGCGCCCTCTTAGCCAGGCCTTGGCTGCTCTGTCACGTGGACTCTCAAACTTGCAAAGATAGATTTCGATGGGTAGGGTACCGGGACCTGAGCCTGGTTCCTTCAGCCAAGCCTTCATGGTCCATTTCAGCCTGAATGTCCTGGAGACTTCCCAGAGCCCCCAGGAAGAGGACAGCATCGCCCAGGAACTGTGAAACTTCTGCTTTAAATGCTTAATGTCGGCCCTCAGACGGAAGGGTCAAGGACCTATCGCCATGGCAGGCTCCATCCCTGGCCCCGGTCAGGGCGTGAGTGTGTGCAGGAGGCAACCAATGGATGTGTCTCTCTCACAGGATGTTTCTTTCTCTTTGACTCTCCCCTTTCCTTCCACTCTCTCTAAAAAAAAAAATAAATGAAAAATATCCTCTGGTGAGGATGAACAGCAACAACAAAATGCTTAAGAAAAAATGCCCTTGGAGGCTTTTTGTGTCTACATAGGTAGGGGTCTCCCAGGAGCTGTTCCAGGGTCTGCCACAATTTTGCTGTAGGCACAGCCCCTCGCTCCCATCCTTCCTCCCGGCTGAGTCTGCCCTCCTGATTCCATTTCCATGGCAACGGATCTGCGCCTTGGTGCTGACATGCGCTGTGACATGTGCCTGTCCCTGCAGATGCTGGATGGCCCTTAACATGCAGCCAGCCAAACGGCCCTGCCGCCTGCCGGCCTTGCTCTGGCCCACACTCCTGCCTGGGGGTGGGCAGCAGCATGAGGATGGAGGAGGGGATAGATTCTTATCTGAGCACCTCTTCTTGCGCAGTCCGGCCACCTCCCAGCCAGAGGGAGAGAGACTGGAACTCAGCCTGTTCTGCTGTTCTGCTCCCTGAGCACAGGGAGTGGTGTGATCCCAGGGGGCTCAGGGTCCCCCATTGTAAAATACACCCCGTATCTTCTTGGGGCAGCTTCTGCCACAGCATCTGGAACACCCCCCCCCCCGCCCCCCCAGGCCATGGACGAGGGGCATTTCGTTGGACATGTGCGAGTCCAAAGGAGTGGGCAGCGGTGGGCACGTCTCAGCAGCGGCTGCGGGGTTCCTCCTGCGACATGGGCGGGCGGGCAGTCTCTTCTCAGAGCTGAGATGCAAGTCCAGGAGGGTCAGGCCCAGGCCACGCACAGGCTCTGTGAGATACTAGTACGTCTGGGACACTGGGAAGAGCACGTGATTTGGAGTCAGTCAGGCCCGGGTTGGAGTCCCAGCTTGACAATGAGCTCTTGGGCGAGTCAGGTGAGCGGCCTGGGCCTCGGTTTCTCCACCGGTCAGGTAGAATAACAGAAGGCACCCAGCCCAGAGGGTGGCAGTGTTGTCGCTTGCCATGCCCCCTCCTGAAACGCGGTTTTTGTTTCTGGGCCCCCAGGCCTGTATGAACTTCACCTCGTCGCCGATAGCCCTGCCACCACGGGGGCAGAGGTGAACATCACGGCGAGCCTGGTGGCCAGCGACAACGGCAGCCTGGCCCTGCCCACCGACCCGCTCTCCTATCGCTTCCACTGGGTCCACAGCCCGCTGCTGCTCAAGGGGAAGACGGAGGAGGCGTTCAGGTCCACCATCCGCGCCGTGGGCAACCTGCCTGGGGACTTCCCCATCTCCGTGTGGGTCACCTCCGCCGACTGCCAGATGTGCCAGCCGGTGGCGAGGAGCCGCCTCGTCCTCTCCATCACAGGTGGGGACCTTTCCTGCTTGCTAATTGGCCTCCAGACTCTGGGTGCAGGGAAACATCCGGCCTGGCTGGTAAGGACAGAAATGCACACTAGCCCCCTGACTCCTCCGTGGTCCGCTGAGTTGACGAAGGATCGGCCTGGCCCACGTGGCTCCGTGGTTGAGTGTCGACCTACGAACCAGGAGGTCATGGTTCCATTCCAGTCAGGGCACATGCCCGGGTTGTGGGCTCCATCCCCAGTATAGGAGGCAGCCAATCAATGATTCTCTCTCATCATTGATGTTTCTCTCTCTCTCCCCCTCTCTCTTTGAAATCAATAAAAACATGTTAAAAACAAAACAAAAACGAAGGGTCAGAAAATGGTGGTACCCGCTGCTGGCAGGGCTGTGCTGAAACGGGCTCTTACAAGCACCTGCTGCTCCTGGGGCTGTAAATGAATACAGCCCCGTGGAGAGCAGCGGGTCAACAGAGAAACATTACTGTTCATTTTCATTCTCTCCTTCTCCCCCACCGCCTTCCCGCCTTCCAAAAGGTCCCCGCTCTCTTGGAATTCACAATCTCTTAAATAACTTATCGTCAGGAAGTAACCCTCCATTGGTGTGATGCGTTATGCACAGAGGTGTTCATTGCAGTGGTGTTCACAATAGTAGAAGATATACACAAGCTAAGTATGCAACCATGAGGGGAATGGTTAAGTATATTGACATATTTTGAGTAATGAATAATAATGACCTTTATATTGAGTTCGTAATGTCCTGAGAGAACACTCATGCTTGTAAAATTTTATTTATTTATTTATTTTAAAATATATTTTTATTGATTTCAGAGAGGAAGGAAGAGGGAGAGAGAGATAGAAACATCAATGATGAGAGAGAATCATTGATTGGCTGCCTGCAGCAACCCCCCCACTGGGGACTGAGCCAGCAACCTGGTCATGTGCCCTTGGCCGGAATCAAACCTGGAACCCTTCAGTCCCCAGGCCGACGCTCTATCCACTGAGCCAAACCAGCTAGGGCCTTATAAAATTTTTAAAAGCAACACAGCCCAGCTGGTGTGGCTCAATGGTTGAACATCGACCTAGGAACCAGGAGGTCATGGTTCAGTTTCCCGTCAGGCACATGCTGGCGTTGTGGGTTCGATCTCCAGTAGAGGGAGTGCAGGAGGCAGCTGATCAGTGATTCTCTCTCATCATTGATATTTCTCTCCCTCTCTCCCTCTCCTTTCCTCCTGAAATCAATAAAAATATGTTTTAAAAAAGCAAAACATAACCAGTTTGACCTACTGTGTTTAATACGGATATACACACGCACACACAAATACTTCGCAATTCTTCAAAAACGCCAACAATGGTTGTGTGAGAGTGATAAGAATTTTCATTCTACTTTTCAGCATTTTCCAAATGAGCACCATGAGCACACCTTACTCTTTGCTTTTGTGCTGGAGGGGAAAAAAATCAGCTCTTCAATTTTTTTTTTTTTAGAGAAGGACACAGCTTGGAGGTCCCACCCAGCCCAGCACCTTGGGTGTAGGGATGCGGTCAGTAGAGCTGCTCATTCTTTAAGGCTCCTCTAATGCCGTGAAGTATGTCCCAGAAGTCACTTTCGAAGCCTGTGCATTTCCTTCTGATTCTGGGCATCTTTTGGGCCAGAAAGTTCAAGGCCCTGTGGAAAGGGGTGCAGGCGGAAGCTATGCACGTCCCACCTGCTGTGGGTCTTCAACGCCGTCTACACGGCAGGCGCCATGACTCGGGGGACGTGTGCCTCGGTGTGCAGTGACTGGCAGGGTCCCCTCTCGACACCCCCCAGCTCTGACAGCTGGAAGGCCAGGTAGGGGGGCGACTGCTCCGCCTGCAGGCCCCTGAGGTCACTCCTGGCTCCGCCCTCCTGACACCTCCGTGGGCCCACCCTCCCTTGGTCTCTCTCTCCCCCAGAGAACATCGTGGGGAAACTCGTCATCACGCAGAACGCGTCCCTGCCCTGGCCCAGCACCTATTTCACCAAGACACTCCTTAAAACTTCCTTCCTCCTCCACGACCCAAGCAACTTCTTCAAGACCGCCTCCTTTCTCTACAGCTGGGACTTCGGGGACGGGTATGTCCTTGCCCCAAAGCCTTGGCCCCTGGTGGTGGCCCCACTGTCCCACGCAGGGGGCCCTGGACTGTCTCGCCTTCACCCACTCACTCTCTCACACTCCAAACTTTCCTTGAGCACCCGCTCGCTGACAAGCTTGGGGTGCGTGGGGACCATGGTGAGTCTCCTGGGACCTGCCTCGAGGTGCCTGCGACCTAGTAGAGGAGGTCACTGGTGCCCCAAACAGTTCTTTGAGGAAGGCCAAGGTCGGCAGGACTTTCCTCCATTTGACTTTGGAGGGACCTGTACCGGCTTCATTTCTCCATACTCCTCCTCTCCAAACAAGGCAGCTACAGGGGGCAGGTTGGGGAGTGAGCCCGGCAGCCCACAGGCACCCCAAGTTCATGCAAGGCTGGTGCTCAGGGGAGACCCCTCACCCACTGGAGTCCCCCGAACCCCTGAGCCTGTGAGTCCCATGGGGCCAGGAGGGTGGGTGGGGAGGGCTCCTGAGCCTTCGATGAACCTGGAAAGCGGCGTGTGGGCTCTGAGGTCTGATGTCCTCAGCCTAACAAACATCTGTCCGTGAGCAATGCTGAGGTTTGGAGGCGGCTGCCGTGGTGACAGGTTTGCTCGTGAGGCCTGTCACTGTACAGCCACCCTGCCTCTACGAAGTCACGTGGGTCACTTCTGTCATCTCTCTCCTCCCTGTCACCTTACAGCGCCCAGATGGTGACGGAAGACTCTACTGTCTATTATAACCGTTCGATCATGGGGACCTTCACCGTGAAGCTCAAAGTGGTGGCGGAGTGGGAACAGGCGGCGCTGGCTGCCGGGAAGGGCATCGTGCAGAAGACGGGGCACTTCTCGGGCTCGCTGAAGCTGCAGGGTGAGTCCGGGAGGTGTGTGTGTGGGGGTGCAGGTTCAGTGCTTCTTGTTCCCCGGCTTCATCGGCCTCTGGTCAAGGGCACAAGGCGCACTGGACTGCCCCAGTCTAGCGCATGGGGAGGAAACACCGAAATGCGCTCTCCCCGGCTTTGGCAAGAGGGGCGCTCACACAGCCCGGGCCCGGGAGCCCCGAGACATCTGTCCTTAGCCACCAGGTTTAACGGGGCCCTCTGCCTTTCAGAAACCCTTCGAGGCATCCAGGTCATGGGGCCCACTGAAATTCAGGCCTTCCAGGAGATGACAGTGACCTTGAACTTCCTGGGGAGGTGAGTGAACCCCAGAGTGCACTGTGTGACCTGTGGCCCTGCCGCTCTCTCCCACAGATGTCCTGAGCCTGCTCCATATCCTGAGGGGCCCCAAGTCTGGGGGCTCTTGGAGGGCCAGGGCCACCCAGCCCCTTGGCTGTGCCATGGGAGAGCTGTGGGCACAGCTCCATTCTCAGGGTGCAGGGGAGAGGGCACTGGCCTTTCGGGCTGTCTGCAGTGTGGGCATCAGGGCAAAGGCCGACGAGGGACCCCTTCATGAAAGGCCCCTGTATGTGACTCCAGCCCCCGGAAAGCAAGCCATCCTGGGTAGGATGGGTCCCAGCTCTTGGCAAGAAAGCATTAAGCTGAGAGTGTAGTAAGCGACAAGACAGGGAGAGGCCGGGGTGTTTGCCCACAAGGGTGGACAGAGCTGCAGAGGGCAGCAGCCAGGGCTCTCCTGGGGAAGACCAGTTCCCTCCCCCACGGGACAGGTCAGAGGGAGACAGGGTTGGAGGGAGAATGAGCAAAGGAGGAGGACACGCCGTGGGGCTGGAGGGGGCTTGTGAGGCCTTCAGGAGGCTGTGGGGCTTGAACCTGGAGAACGGGCTGGGAAGCCAGGGGCTTGGCAGCCTGATGCTCGTGTGTGTTTTACACGAGCCTGGGGTTGTGTGAGATGGGAATTCTCACTGGGCGTTCCTTAGACCTGCGTTTCCCAGCTCGGAGCTTGTGCTGGGCAGGCAAACGACATGAAATGCCCTCGTCCCCTTTAAACCGATCACAGGCCAACTTACCCTTTCGGATCCTCCTCAATGCCACCTTCTCCAGGAGGCTTGCCCAGCGTGCCTGCACATCACTGGGGCATTCATTCGGCCTCCGCCCGCAGTCCGCGCAGGCTGCTTGCCTCACGGCCTGGAATCCCCTCGGGGTCCCCACCTCTATCCAGTCTGGAAGGTGTGAGGCCAGTACCGCTGGGGGTTCTGTCTGGAAAGGACATGGAGTTCCTGGCCGCCTGGCCTTCCTTGGCCTTGGTCTGTGCCCACACTCTTTGCTGAGCCTTTTCTGAAACGCGGCCCACGTTTCCCTGCAGCCCCCCCCTGACCATGTGCTGGCGCATCAAGTCCGAGTGCCTCCCGCTGGAGGAACACGAGTGTCGCCCCGTGTCCGTGGCCAGCACAGTTTACAACGTGACCACCATCATCATGGACCCTGGGGACTACTGCTTCAGCATCCGGGCCGAGAATGTCATCAGCAGGACACATCAGTACCACCGGGTCCAGGTGTGGCCCTCCAGTAAGTGACACCTCCCTTCTGCTTCAGAGCCACACAGGCAGCAAGACCCAGCCACCCTGCCACCAGCCCACGCTGCTCATGCCATCAGCAGCCAGTCCCTCCAACACTAGAATCACCAATAACCCTACTGATCAACCAATACCACTGATGACTGCCCGTACCCCCTCCCACCAAACTGTACCAGCGCCACCAACAGCCAGCTCTAGCACCGTCCATTCTAGATGGTGCTTCCCTCTGACCTGTCCCCGTGGGGGTGGGGGGCCGGTCTTCCCCAGGAGAGCCCTTGGAGGGCTGGGCCTTGGCTGCTGACCTCTGCAGCTCCGTCCACCCTTGTGGGACAACGCCACCCTGACACCACCACTAGCAGTAACAACAGCCAGCTCCGCACCACCAGCCCAGCTGACCAGCACCGCAACCACATGCACTGCCGACACCTCCCAGCAATGCCCAGAACCAGCGGACAGCTCTGTAATTGCTGCTCCCTTCAGCACTGCTATTAACACCCCTCCTGCCAGGCCCATGCCACTTGGACCAAGGCCACCCCTGCCATGGCGCCCCAGCGTCTCAGCTCTCTAGCTGCCACCACCATTGTCACCAATGTCCCTTCCACGTTACCAATGCCACACATGTCCCCAACATGAACACGTCCACATGAAATGCACCACCATGATCCCCATCTCCTGTTTATCCCCATCTCCCCAGCACGTGATCTCTGTCACAACACTGTTGCCACATGCAACTTGGTTTTTGTGAAATCTTGGATTTTCCTTTTGAAGTTGCCTAGTTGGGATGCATGTACATAAGAAAAAGGCTCTGGTGGGGTTAATTTTTCTCTCCTGCTGCGGCCTCCTGAGAGTTAGCATTCAACACTGACTACCTGGGTCCATGACTTCACCCTTTCTCACTCCCAGGAATCCAGCCAGCTGTCTTTGCTTTCCCCTGTGCCACAATTATCACCATGATGCTGGCCTTTATCATGTACATGACCCTGAGGAATACTACTCAGCAGAAGGACATGGTGGAGGTGGGTGCTAAGGAGGGTGGGAGGTTGGACCTCTAGGCCCTGAGAGGATGATGATGGAGAGGTTGTATGGAGAGACATGGGGGCAAGGCCAGAGGGCTTAGAAGGGTCTGGATCCAGTGCAAGACCCTGGGGCTGGGGGAGATGTGCCCATGAGGCATCCACAGACCAGGCAAAATTGTTGATTTGGCTTCTTCCCATCTGACTTAGCTCTTGCCTGGCAGCTGTGCCCAGGAGCTAGTAAGGGAGAGGGACACTGAAAGAGGGAACCCCAGGAAGCAGAAAAGCCCAGGACACAGTGGCATGCTGTGTGGTGCCAGAAAGGTTTTTGTGCATGCTGCCAGTAGGCAGCTGAGCTCGTAAGGCCACCTAATGGGGCTCCTGGTGGGTGGGTGATTGACCCATGGGGTTTTGTTCATCATAGGTGGCTGATTTTGACTTTTCCCCCATGTCTGACAAGAACCCAGAGCCACCCACTGAGGCCAAGTGCTGCCAGATGTGCTGCGTGCCCTTCCTGCTGGAGACCCCGTCTGAGTACCTGGAGGTCGTCCGTGAGAACCACGGGCTGCTGCCACCCCTCTATAAGTCTGTCAAAACTTACACAGTGTGAGCGCTCCCCACCCAGCCTCCGCTTTAACTAACTGCCAACTCCACGCTTTCGGCAGGTGGTGCATGCTACCCAGCAGGAGGGGTTCATGTGTGCGGAGCCATCTGCCCTGGCCAGCTGTCCATCTGTACAGTCCAGCTGCTGCCACAGGCCCCCTCAGTCACCATCCCCCAGCCATCTGCCCATCTGTCAACCCAGCCACCGTTGTAAGCCCCTCTCAAGTCAGCCCCACCCCCTCACCTTTGAAAAGGCTGGGCACCTCCTCTCTTCAGGTGTGCTTGGCTGTCCCTACCTGATCCTCCCATGTTGGCATGTCTGCTGGCCACGTGTGGTTTGAGCTTTCCTCCCCCAAGCACCCCTGTCTGGGTCAGAAACCTAGGAGAAAGGTCACAAACGATTAGGGATACATCACAAAAGGTCATGCATAGAGATAAGCACATGCGTGTGCACACTCACGCACACACACACACAGGTCACACAGATATCTCGGGTGATCTTCGTATTCAATCAGTTGCTGGGATGTACCCTGAATTAGAACCAAGATGAAATCTGACCTCCACTTGGCCCCAATAGCTCCTGGGCCTGGTCCGTCCCTTTGTGAGTGGTTTCTGCAGCTACCTGGTCCCATTCGAAGGATGCCACGTCCCCTGCCTGCTTACCGAGGGCTGGGAAGGGGCAGCGCTAATACTGGGTGAGTGGGAAGTGCTTCAGAAAAGCACCTTCTTTTGCTGAGACCCTGTTCACATCCATTGAGGAAAAGGCCTTGAAACAAAAGAGAAGTCGAGCAGGTGGGGACTTAGGATCCCTGGGAGGGGAAGGTGGTGTTGCCGCCCAGATGCCCCCAGAGGGGCCTTGAGAAGGAAAAGGCAGGACTGGACACCAAGCCCAGGCCTCTCCCCTGCAGCCCGGGGGCTGGGGCCGGCAGAGAAGAGGGAGGGAGCAGGTGATGGGTCCAGAGGAGAGTCACGAGGCCCCAGCCCACCGTGCAGGGGTGCCAGGAGCAACCTGGGCCTGTTTGGCGGGGGGAGGGCAGGGCATGGGGGCCGGGCCCTGTTGCTGTAATTGTTTGCTCTCCGACTTTGCACAGAAAACACAGTCGTGCAGCTCATCCTCATGAAACACTGCCATAGTTGCTGAATAAAGCTCGTGTGCTCTGAGTATAACCACCCATGTGCTGGGAGGCCGAGCGCTTTCTTTCCACGCGTGACGTGGGAGTGGTTCTTGGCCGCGGCGGGATGTCCCTGGCGTGTTCTCTGGTGAAGTGGTCTGGAAGGAGCTGCCGTCTGGGGCCTCGGGACCGGGCCAGTGATTCTCAAACTGCTGCTCGGGCCGCATCATGATGACGGTCTGATGAGGGTCTCTCGGAGGTGGGTCCAGGCGCCCTTGGGTGACCAATGCGCAGCCAAGTCTGGTGCTCCGGGCAGATCCAGATCAGAGTGGGAATGTGCCACGCCTGGGCCCTTGTTGAAAATGCACATTCTTGGGCCCTGCCCACACCTGGTTCAGCACCTGGGAGGGGCAGCCACCTGTGTTTCCACAGCCCTCGGGGTTCCAGGGCGTCAAGTGTGAGAAACCCCGTCTCCTGCAGGCTTCTTGAACTCGGAGGTACATGACAGTCACGGGAGGGCTTGTTCAATGACATGTTCTCATTCGGGACGGGGTGGGGGGAGTGGGGCTTGTGATGCGGCATTTCTAACGAGATCCCTGCTGACGCTGCTGGACCCAGGACCACACCGACTGGAAAACCTCTGGGTGGGCCCACACCCTCCCTAACTTTCTCTTTTGTCTTCATTGCCTCTGCTCTCCCGCCAGCACCCAGCAGGTATCCCCCAAGCTGGATGCAGGTGGGAATGGACCCTCCCCTGCCCCCTGCTGTACCACTCTGGGAAACCCCACTTCGAGTGAGCAAAGCCAGTGAGAGAACTTCCTGGGACTTCAGCATTCTTAGCACATGCACCCTTCCCCTGACCCACACTTGGTGGTCAGCTGTCAGCCCCCAGAAGCTGGGAGAGGCACGAGGCAGACTCGTGTACAGGCACACGGCGCTTTACTGAGCTTCACAGATGGCGCGGTTTTTACAAATGGAAGGCAAGACCCTTCGCCAGCAGAAAGATGACGGCTGGCTTTATTGTGGTGTTCTGGAGCTAGACCCACACGCTCTCCGAGGTGTGCCTGTAGCGTTAGTCGGCTCAGGTTGCTGCAGCGAAGGACACAGGCTGGGTGACTTAACAGAAATCTATTTAGTTCTGGAGGCCGAAGTCCAAGATCACGGTGCCAGCAGAGTGGGTTCCTCTGAGGCGTCTTTCCTTGGCTGACAGAAGGCCGCCTTCTCCCCATGTCCTCTCATGGTCACCCCTCTGTGTGTCTGGGTTCGAATCTCTTCTTCTTATCAGGCCCCCAGTCAGATCGGGTTAGGACCACCTCGAAGGCCTGGTTTTGACCGAGTCACCGCGTTAGAGGCCCCGTCTCCGGGTTCTGAGGGGCTGGGGGTGAGGGCTTCACAGATAAATGTTGGAAGGACACTTCGGCTCACAGCACCTCGGTTTCAGATGTCTGGCTCCAGAACTGGGGGGGGGATAGGATTGTGTTGTTTGATGCCTCCCAGTCTGTGGTATTTGTTTCGGCGGCTACAGGAAACACGTACGCTTTCCCCGTGTCCATTTTGGCAGCTCTGTCTGTCACAGTCCCACCCGTCCAACAGGAAGTCCTTCTAGCCAGATCTTACATCCAACACTTCTCCTGTCTCCGCTGCCCTGTCCACCCCCCACAGAACCTTCCCGTTCCACGTCCCCTCACCCAGCCCGGAGCGGCCTCAGAACCACACCAGGCCCGTGTCCTCCTCCGCCCAAAGCCCTGATCCTCTCCCAGCTCAGAGTCCTTCCAGTGCCCCCAGGGCCTGCGTGACCTGACCCTCTGACCTTGAGGACCTTGACCCCGCATTGCATCCCTGACTCCATCTTCCTCAGGGCTTTGCTCTGGCTCCTTCAGCACCTTCACATCTGCTCAGCGTGGCCTCCTCAGTGAGGCTGACCCAGCACTCCTGCCATCCGCATCGTACACCCCGACCCCTAAAAGCACGGGTCACCTCCTAACATTCTGTTACTTTTACTAATTTATTTATTTCATCCGTCTCCTTCTGTGAAAGAAAAACTCCAAGAGGCAGGGCCTTTGCCTACTGTGCTCACTATCCTAGTTTCAGCGCCTAGAACAACGCCTGGCACCAAGTAGGTGCCCATTAAATATCACCAAGGAAAGGAGGGTGGGAAACGCACCACCCCCCCAACCAAGAGAAACTCATGTCCTCACCATGTCTAGAATTCAAAAGAAAGGGGATATTCTAAAGAAAGGACCCAGTGTCTCCCCAGATTGTCCAAAGAGGAAGCCCTGGTTTGGATCTTCTCTCCTGTTCCCTGGAGAGAGGGACCGTTGTTACTGAGGAGGGGGGATCAGAAGGGGTGGGGGAGGCAGCTGGAGTGTGGAGGGTGTGCCAGGGCCAGAGAAGCAAGTGGGGCTGGGACCTGCTTGGCCAGAGAGCTGGGGAGGAGCTGGGGCCACCAGGCAGGGTCTGGCCATTGGCTCTTAACCTGGGGTGCCCGACACCCAAGGGATTCACGGAGAGAATTCACGGGAGAAATTACATCTTGAATGTCACAAGCCTTTAATCACATCGTGCACTTCCTTTCACGGTAAATACAGGCAAAGATCGGTGGTGGTGGTGGTAGCAGCCGCTGCGCCTTTGCCGTTGGGAGAAATCACACACGCTTGCACATCACAGTCGGATTGCTGGGATCTCACAAGGTCATCTGTGCTGATGGTGTCTTCAAAATCAGCCGCTACTGTCCTGCCGCTGATCTTATTTCACGGAGCCGATCCATTACAATCACCGTTTTGATATCCGTATTTCAGTATAACTGGTTTCCTTTGTAATCCTATTATTTTATATGCTTTTAAAACATTATTCTGAGGGCTTGATTGGACTAGAGGGGGCTTCTGGTGCCCAGAGGCTATCAGGCCCCTGTAGCTGTTCCCTAGAGATGCCCACAGGGACACAGGGGCGCCTGGGGGCCCTGCTTTCTTCCAGCCATAGGAAAGGATACATCTGGGGGTCCTAAGGCTGCTCCCCCCGGGAATCTGATCCAGGAGCCCAGGCACCAGCCCGGACAGGCTGTCTGCCTGCAGCGCCCAGTGTGAACAGCAGGTGGCAGCCCTGCCCGGCTATGCTTCCTGCAGTCTCTTCCCAGAGGTAGCAGGTGGGCGCTGCAGGGGGACAGCGGGGACAAGGATGGCAAGCACGTCGGGGACATTTCAGTCACGAGAGTCATGTGACGAGTCAGTATTTTGGAGACTGTGGTCGGCAAACGGGAATGGGGCTTTTTTTTTCTTTTCATTTTCTTCTCCCAAATGCTACGATGTGCTTCCAGGAATGGACAGCAGGGGGCGCTATAAACTCTTCTGAGAGGAAACCAGCCGCAGAGCAAAGACTGGAAGGCCAGGCCTCCCCTTCCAGAATCAGTGGCTCCCACTTTGGCAGTAGTTTCTGACCAGTCACTACAGTGACCCTGAGGGGCCACTCCCAGGTCCCCCAGGAGCATCTGACTGGGGCCAGGCCACTCCTAGCCCGATCCCGGGGGCGGCTGGGGCGGGATGGGGCTGTGGCAGGTGCTGCATCTTCTCTCAAACAGAAACTGCGGCCTCTGGCCCCCAACAGAGGTCAGATCAGCTCGCTGTCCGGCTCACAGCCCTCAACGCCTCCGCGTAACCTTGAGCACCACGTCCAAACTCTCCGCTTGGCATTCGAGGGACTCCCAAGTGCACCCCAGCCTTCTGTGCTAGTACTCACCCTGGGCCAGGACCCTCAGGGCTCACCCTTCATTCAATCATTCATTCATTCATTCATTCAGCAAATGTCACTGTGCCAAGTGCTGGGATGTGCAGCCACGAACAAAGCCAGGCCCAGCCCCTTGGGCTTCCTGTCCCGTGGACGACCAAGCAACACCGATCCAAGAGCCGCCGACATAGCCACCAACCGTCAGGGGCCGCTGCCCGTGCCGCTCCGGCGCCTCTCCTTCGCGTTCTGCCCGGGAAACTGCCTGAAATCTGGCCGGGGCCCAGCAGGCAGCCTGGTGCCCGAGAGGCTGAGAGTCCCGACTCCGGCCCCGGCCACAGCCATGAGCGTTCTGGAGTCGAGCGTGGCTTTTCTGGCAGAAAACCACGAGGCTTCCCCAGGCTCGGGCTTCCCATGGAGTCGCTCTCGGATTCTGAGCTCCAGGGGCCGAAAACAGCAACCAATACCCCGCAGGTGCCTAAGGACGCCGCCAGCACCAACTCCACCCGTGCGACGCGCGCCCTTCCCCAGGTGTGACCGCTGCGAGGAAAGGGCAATGCCGTGGCCTACTTGTTCTCAGACCCACTATGGACACCGTGGGCGTTCTTGCTATTTTCAGATTCAACCCCTTCACGAGAACGGTGGCACCTGAGCCCTGTGCTCCTTTGTGTGCTGGGAAATGGCTGGCTGCAGAGCCGCCTCGCTCAGCGACTTCTGCAGGATTTCGCTGCCTGGCCGTGGGCTCCCACCTGGCTCTGCTGGCTCCTCCCGCCTTCAGAGGGGCCCCCCTGTCCCGGGCGTGACTAGGACAGAAGCTGAGCTGCAGGGGCCGCTCTGACCACCAGGGGGCGGCAGGGCCCCAAGAATGGCGAGCTGATAGGCCCAAAAGCAGGGCTGAGAGCAGTTCAAGCCCTGTCTCCCCCTTTCTTCCTTGCCCCCCAAGACCCGAACAGCCGAGCCCAGTCCCGAAGGGCAGAGCCTAGCCCCGAGAGCCTAGCAAAGCCCTGAAAGGTGTAGCCCAGCCCCGAATGAATAGCCCAGCCAAGAGCGAAGAGCCGAATCTAGACCCAAAGGGCGGACACTAGTTCCGAAGAGCCAGCCTGGACCCTAAGACCCCAACCTCGACCCGAATAGCAAAGCCCCTCCCTCTCTTTAGCCCTCCCCACAGGCCTCGAGGTAAGCCAGGCAGGGCTGCCTGGGCTCCAACCCTTGCAAGCTGTGTGCCCTGGTCTCAACTGAGGAACCACGGAGACAGAAAGAGCCGTGGGTGTGAGTCCTGCTCGGCCACATGCAGCCACCGACCTCTCTGAGCCTCGGTTTCCCCCGGGGTGAGGCTTTGGAAGTGGTTGGGAATTAGGTGTGGGGATGTGTCCCCAGGGACACTGGCCCCACCTTGGGGTTCCTGGAGGACAGGGACCAGGTCTGAGGTCTTGTTCCCCGGGTGTGCAGTGACTACACCCCAAATGCAGGCAGCCATGCCCATGGGGGCCCGGGGGTGAGGGTGGATTGGTCAAAACAGCCGTCTGTGGGCATCAGAGGAGGGCCCTGGAGGGGGAGGGTGTGGGGCAGTGGGGGGTGTGGGCGAAGCTATGGCATCTCCTTTCGGAAAGTGAGTGTGGCAGGAGCCAGCAGCGTCCTGGACAAGAGACCCGGGCTTAGGGGTCACGACGCCCTTGTCTGAAGGGACCAGGCTCGGGATGCTGTGGAGGAGGGGGGCCACCTGTGCGCCCCTGGGCAGGACGGAGCTGAGTTCTGGAAGTCACACCCAGGACCCTGCCTCTGATGGGCTGTCCTGTGGGCCGGGAGGAGCCCAGCCCTGCGTGTTGCCCTTGGGGCGGGGTGACCTTCAGGAGCTGCTCTGTGATTTTCCTCCCAGCCTGGCCTGCAGCTCCAACTTTAAAAATAGTTGCAAAAGGCCCATTGCTTATTCAATGAGCTCTTTTGTTAAAAAAAAAAAAATACCCTGCAGCTTGGGTTTGTTTAGTTCATAAAAGGCCGACTCCCATTATTAAAGAGGCAGCTCATTAAAGAAAAATGAGATGCTGGGAGGGAGTGGGGGAGGGCAGGGGTGGAGAGGGTGGGGACCAGGCGGGCTGTGGGTGCTGGAGGGGCTGGGGCACGGGCTCCAATCTCAGGCCCCTCTGAAAACTGGGCCATTGGCACATACCCCCCCCCCCCCCCCCCCCGCCCCTCTCGAAGCCTTAATCTTATCTGTCTGTTGGCGGTAATAATAATGCTGACACTGGGCCTGGGAGTCAGAGCTGAACGGACCCCCACCTCCCTCCACTTAACCCCTCCACCTCCCCTCCCCAGCCCAACTCCGGAAGGAAGTGCACCCACTCAGGCCTCCCTCCCTCTCCCCTCCGCTCAGCAGCTGGCTCTTCCCAAGGTTATCAGTGCCTTCGTTTGTCAGGCGCCTCCTGTGCACCCTGCAGCTTTCGGCTCTCACCTTGCTGCTCAGCGTGGCAGCCTTCTCCTGGGCAGCAGCTCATCCTTCCCGAGCCTGCAGGCCCCAGCTCTCCCCGGAGCCTGTGCCTCCCTCTCCCTCCTGACTGCCCTCCATGGAGGTGGTAGTTGCTTGCCCAGACCCTGTCCTTTCTGTTTCGTTAGGACGGTGGTCCCCGTTTGCTCTGAACCACCATGAGCCCAACTAAGTGACTTTCCCAGCGCCCTGTGCAGCTGGGGGGGGGGGGGGGCCTGATGAGAAGAAACACAGAAGTTTGGGGTGAAGCGCCCGCAACGTCCCCTCAAAAAGGAGACAGACGGCTACTCTCTATCCCTGCAGCCACCATCCTAATCAAAGCCACTGGCATTGATGACAACCCTTTCCAACTGGTGTCCTGCTGGCCCATTCTCCTCAAAGCTGCAGAGGGATCCTTCCGAGGCATAAATGCCTGACCCTGTCACTGACCTGCGCAAGCACCTGCTGTGGCTCCCCACTACCCAGGAAGAAGTTCAAACTCTGTATTGAGCCAACAAGCCCTCCTTGCCCATTGCATACCTCTCAGCTCACTGCCCATCCCCTCTCCCTCCCTCTAGGCCAGGGCTGGGCAAACTTTTTGACTCTAGGGCCACAATGGGTTCTAAACTGGACCGGAGGGCCGGAACAAAAGCATGGATGGAGTGTTTGTGTGAACTAATATAAATTCAAAGTAAACATCATTACATAAAAGGGTACGGTCTTTTTTTCAATAGTTTTATTCATTTCAAACGGGCCGTAGTTTGCCCACGGCTGCTCTAGGCCCTAGTCTGACACTGTCCCATAGAAAAAAATTCCAGCCATGTGTATCATTTAAAAGTTTCTAATGTTCACCTTCAAAAAGAAAAGGAACAGGCCAGGTTATTTTAATAATATCTCTAGCGCAGCATAACCAAAATGTCACCGTTCAACATGTAAGCAATATAAATTTAACTCATGGGATGATGCACCTTCGTTTTTTCCTGCTACGCCTGCGCCATCTGGCGTGTGTATCTCCTCTCACGGCATATTTTAACTTTAGATTTCACGAAATGTACAGTTGGAAAAACAGATGCACATACCCGCCTTGTTCCAAATATGATTAAAAGTCTTCCCATGACTGAATGAAAGGCCTGGTTTTCCATTTTAACTGAAATGAAATAAATTTGAGATTCAGTTCCTCGGTGGCACCAACCGTATTTCCAATGCTGGCGACCACGTGTGGCTGACGGCTGCCGCTGACGGACAGCTGCCCACGAAGATGGAAATGTGATGACCCTGCCCACTGAGGCGGTGGCTGTGGAGTGCTGAGGAGCTGCGTCTGGGTTCTGTTTCATTTTCAGTGATTGAAATGGAAAAGCCGCACGTGGCCAGCGATTCCTCCAGGGAAGCTGCTGTCATCCCCAGGCCGCTCACCTCCCAGCCTTGGCCTGGCCTGCCGCTGCCTCCGCCTGACCCCCCCTAGGCTTCCCCCTGGCTGGGTCGTAAACATCAGCTCGTTGTTAGGTTGCTGCCCTCCTCTGGGGTCCTCATTACCCTCTTTCGTTCTCCATCCCAATAGTGACCTTTAAAAATATATGTATTTTTATTGATTTCAGAGAGGGAGGGGGAGGGAGAGGGAATCATTGATGGGCTGCCTCCTGAACACCCCTACTGAGGACTGAGCCCACAGCCCGGGCCTGTGCCCTGACCCGGAATCGAACGGTGACCTCCTGGTTCATAGGTCGACGCTCAACCACTGAACTACGCTGGTCGGGCCCAGTAATGACATTTTTATCACAATTAATTGCATTAGTTTTCTTCCCAGGTGGGGGGTGAGCTCCAGGTGGGTACAGGCCATATCTATCTTGCTTGTCAGTCTATGCCCAGTGTCCTGAAACTAGTACATGGTGAGCGTTCCGTAACACGAATGAATGAATGAATGAATGAACATTCCAGAGTGAATGAAGTGTCCCAGTGCCTGGAATTCCACTGTTAGATCGTTGTTTGCTTTGTGGTTAAGCTTTGTCTTCTTTCTCTTCGTATACACCTTCCTTTCCAGGCCAACACATTCAGGAGACCCGGGCTCTACATTCTCTGGGACCACTAAGTCCTGGCATGGCTCAGGCCTCCTGGCTCTCTCTCTGACCTCGGTTTCCCCTCTGAAGGGGAGGGGTTTCCGATAGGTTGCCCGGACACACACGCCTGGATTCTCACCGCCCGAGCTCAAGGTTGGGGCTTCTAGAAAGACCAGAGGATGGACTTCCTTGAGAAGGGCTAGGAGAGTCCCCCAGAGCCGGCTGGGAGGGGCACAGTCCTGGCCCACGCGGTACCCCATGCCTGAAGACCCGCTAGAGTCCATGTGGGATGGGGAGGAGCTGTCTTTGTTTAGCAACCCGCCTGGGGGGGCGTTCTGACGACAGCGGCCTTGGCACGTCTGGACAGGGGCAGGGAGGTCCTCTGGCCAGGACAGCTCCCGGAAGCAGAATTGGTCATGGCCTTGGGCCTGGGCTGCCTTGTTTCAGTTTAAAGACAGCAGAGGCTGCGATGGAGCCGGAAAGAGCCGCCTCCACAGCGAGTCCCTGAGCTCTGCAGTGTGACGCCTGGAGAAGGGACGGCTGGCACAGGACGACGCATCCTGAGGCAGATGGAGGATTTAGCCAAAGCCGGAACTCGGCCTGCAGAGGATCCCCAGGGAGTGGCGTGAGGCTGGCGTCCCTCCCAGGCCCTGGACAGGGGCCAAGGCCCATGCTGCTGAAATGTAACAGGACACGGTGACTGCAGCGGCTGGCGGGCGTGGGGCGAGGGGAGAGGCTGGGAGAAAGCCCGTGCTGTGGTTCCGGCTGAGTTCCCCACGCTCACCCACCTGCTCACCCACCTGGGCAGGTGCCACACTGTGCGGTGTGCGCCCAGCCGGCACGCCCGCAGACACACAGGGCAGCCTTACCTCCCCCACCCCCGGGTTTACCGCCCACGCCTTCTGTTCCTAGAGGTGTGATGCCCTAGAAATCCCTTTCCATTCAAGGATTTCTTGGGTATGCAGCCAATTTGCATCCCTGCCATGGAGTTCCTCCGCAGACCCTGCCAGCAGCGTCGCCTGTTCGTTTATTTCGGGAGCCGGAGAGGCAGTGAGAGGAAGAGCCCTGCAGACGCCTGGAGTATTTCCAACCACAGGCGGCCTCCTGAGCACGAGCCCCGGAAGCCAGGGCCTGGCTCCAGCACCCGGCCGTCCTCTCTCTGGAATGGCGGGGCCGGAGCCCCTCCCTGGCAGGCAGGGAGGCAGGTGGTCTGCCCTCATGGCTCCGGCGCCCGGCCCACAGAGGGGACGAAGTGCAGTCTGCCCATCATCAGATGTCAAGCCAGGATTCTATTCGGGGAAATGCCTGGTGGAGGGTAGGAGCGTGCCCCTCCCCCAAAATTCATGTCCTCTCAGGCCTCAGGATGTGACTTATTTGGAAGTCGGGTCTGGGAGACACACTTAGGTAAGGACCTCCAGAGGAAGCCATCCTGGAGTTAGGAGGACCCTAAGCTGTCCCATTAGAAGAGGGGAGGACACGGAGACACGGGGGAAGTGGCCATGTGACGACGGAGGAGAGGCTGGAGGGATGCGGCTGTGAGCCAAGGAAACCAGGACTTGGGGAACTCACTGAGCGAGGCGAGACCCGTGGAGGGTTTATTCCAGCAACGGAGACAGATTCGAGTCAGCCATGGGCAGAGACGCAGGGGCAGGGTCCAGGAGGCTCCACGTGCCCGGCTTCCCACGGCCCCTCCCTCCAGGGGCGCCTCGGGCAGCACTCACAGCTCCTGGCAGCGACCCAGGGTAGTGCTCACCGGAAAGTCCCCTGAGCCGTGGTGTCGAGTCTTCACTGGAGCTCCATCACAGACACGGTTAACTGTCCACGTGGCTGACCTCAGCCCCTCTGGAGGGCAAGCTGACAGGCCATGACCCAAAGCCCCACCCTCATTCGCATTGCTAGACTTCCTGGCAGGCAAACAGTCACTCTTACCAGACAGGACATCCCCAGGGCTTAGAGAGCCTCCCAGGACGGTTGATTCTTTAGTAGACACCCATGATCGGACCTGGGACAAGACACTAAACCTCTTGGGACCTCAGCTTTCACACCTGCAAAATGGGTATGTGGGCGCCTTCCTCCCAGCATTGCCAGGAGGATTATGGGAGGTGGCACCTATGCACACAGCTGGTCCTCAGGAGGAGGCTGCGCTGGCTCAGTTGGACGCCTGACTCACACGTGACTCATCCCCAGCCTCCGGACGCCAAGATCTAAGGGCCGTGTCCGGGTGTGGGGTTCCTAAGGTGAGCTGACAGCCCGGCTGCAGAGGCAGAGCCGAGCTCATTATGTGTGACCTTTGTGATGAATGATAAAGAGCTGGAGCCACATGCTGAGCTTAGGGAGGGAGGGAGGCGAGGCAGGCAGATGGGAAGGCGAGGGATTCTGGTTCTGTCCCAGGAGAGCTGTACCTTCGCGCAGAACAGCCGAGCAGGCTCAGGGCTGAGAGGTGCAGAGCCAGGGGACAGGGGACCCATCGAGGAGAAGGCGGCAGGACCAGGTGCCTTACAGGGGACGCTGCTGTGTCACTCGCTGGCTGGCGTGAGGAGCCATGCTGACGGCTCCCTGAGGTTTCTGCAGCAGCGGGAGGCCCTGGCCTTTGGGTGGGTGCCCCACTGGGCAGCCCTCCCTGCAGAGGACGCTCAGGAGGCAGAGGGGGCGGACCGTGGTCCTGGGTGTCCCACTCCCCTGCCCTTCACTCCTCTTCCTGTCTCTTGAAATGGGTTCCTAACGGGCTTGGGGGAAGCCCGGGTTTCTTTTCCGCTTTGGTCCCCACACCCTGCTCCTCCTGGCCTCCCCACTTCATTTGATGACAACTCCATCCTCTGGGGTTTCAGGCCAAACCTCGGGGGGCGCCCTGAACCCCTCTCTCTTTTTCAAACACCACATTTATCTGCAATAAGTCCCTTTGGCAACTTGGTGATTTATCCAGAATTTGCTTGTTTCTTCCCACTTCTACAGCGCCCAGCCTGGCTCAAGTCACCGCCACCTGGTCCCTGGCTCATTGCTGTCAGCCCTGTGCTGTCTCCTGATTAAACCTACGCCGCTTAAAACCTACGCCGCTTAAAACCTACGCCGATTAAAACCTACGCCGCTTAAAACCTACGCCGATTAAAACCTACGCCGCTTAAAACCTACGCCGATTAAAACCTACGCCGCTTAAAACCTACGCCGATTAAAACCTACGCCGCTTAAAACCTACGCTGATTGTGCCTCGCCCCTGCCCCAAACCCTGCAAGTCTCCTGATCTTGCTCAGAGTCCCCGACCTGCTCCCTCTGGACTCCCTGTACTGCAGCAAGGGGGCCTCAGTGGGCAGCAGGGGGTCAAGGGTGTGTGTGTGTGTGGGGGGGGGGGTTACCCAGGCCCTCTCACCCATCCTGTGATCAGGTATCAGAGTAGCACCCGGGTCCCAGGAGGTGAGACGGTACCACCTGGGTCTTCACCTCTCTATAACCTCCACCAGGTGGAAAACACCCCATGACTAGCCAGGATCTGCCCCTGGGAAGTATGCTGGCTGCCCTTCTGTTTCATAATGGCAGCCAGAATCCCAAAGAAAACGCTCTAAATACTGTACACGTTTGTGTACACACACACACACACACACACACACACACACAGGCACACACAGCCCTCAGCTCCAACTTCTTGATGTGATTTGAATCATTGAAGCATTTAATCCACAGGACAGCCCACGAGACAGGCTGCTGCTGTTGTCTCCAGATGTTGCTGCCACTGTCTCCAGATGTGTGGGTTTCACTCTATTCCCTTTAGGAGCCTCGACAGTATTGTCAACACCAGCTGATGACTTGGAAACTCTTCCCGGAACAGGCAACGCCGTCACCCTCACCGCCAGGCCTCACCACGGCGCCATCGCGATGACGGTGCTGACCCTGACGTGCGCTCTGGCTGCCTTCATCCCAATAGGCCCTAGCAGCGTGGGGGTGGGGGTGGGGGTGTAGGGCGACCTCCATTTCACAGATGAGAGGACCAAGGTTCAGAGAGGCCACACCAAGTGCTCGAGCCACTGAACAGTGAAGCTGCAGAGCCAGCCCCAAGCCTGGGGGGCTCACCCTGACCCCCATTGGCCCTCATCTCCAGGGCGGGGCTGGGGACATGCGAGCTCTTCTCACATCTCACATCTCTTCCCCTCCACATTGTTCTCAACCTGCCAAGCCTGTGCCCCAAGGGCCACCGTCACCGTGTTCAAGCGGCCTGTCCACCCCTTATCCAGACTCTCCAGGCTCTACCCAGGGACCAGTTTCCAAAAATACCCATCGGCTCCAGCGCATGGCTGAAGGGCAGGGCAGCTGGGGATTGGCGGGGGGGGGGGGGGGGAGGGGGGTATGAGTGGAGGGGTGGGGGGAGGGAGGAGACACTGTGAGAGTCAGCTGGCGGCTCTCTGGGATGGAAAATTTTACCCAAACTCCTGGAGATGTGTGTGTGTGTGTGTGTGTGGGGGGGAACCACAGCATCCCCGCGGCCTCCGGGGCAGTCCCGGGTCCTCGGCAGCCTGGCCAGCCTGCCCGGAAAGCCTGCTTCATCGTCCACGTGGCCGCCAGGCAGCCAGCTCCCATGCCCCGTGGGCCGCAGGCTTGTCGGTCTGGAAACCAGAAGTTGCCTTTTTTTTTTTTTTAAACTTCTGCTGACAGCCTGAGAACCCTGTGATGTATACGATTAATATGAGGAGCAACATCATTATCCCCTTAATATATTATTCATCTCACTAGTGATCTATTCTCTCGCACCGAGCTCTGCGAGTCGATTCCCCCCTCCCTGCTATTTTAATAGAGCCGCATTGTAAACAGCGAGAACGGCGCATTAAACATGTATAAGATGTAATCTCATTCCGAGTCCGCTCTTCCAGCGGCAAAGACAATGCCGCCTGGTCTTCCTGGGACGCGGGGCGGGCGAGAGCCGTCGGCTCTAATGAAGGAATAGTTACAACTTCGATGGCGCCTTCGGCTCAGGGGCCAGGCGAGCCCGCTCTGCCCCCGGCCGCAACCTGCAGCTCCACCGTCCTTCCCGCGACCCTTCCAGCTCACTCTCTGTGGCTTGCTCAGCAAACCTGAAGGAGGGGCCCGAGTACCCCCATTCCAGCGGAGGGGCCGCACCCCAAAGTTCCCACTGCCCTGGCCCCTCCCACACCCGAGGCCCAGGACAGAGGGGGTCGTGCCCAGCCGGCATTCGTCTCTCCGTCCTCCGGTGCCCACAGACCTGTGCGCGGTGCGGGCTGCACGGCCTCCAGCCGCCTCCCCAGGTGGATGTGTGACTCCCACCGATGGCCCAGCGGCCGAGTGGACGACGACGCTGTTCTCGAATCAGCAGGTCCTGTGCTCAAAGCCCCGCTCTCCCTCTTTCGAGCTCTGCAGCCCCTCTCTCACCAGCCCTTACGAGGCGGGACACGAGAGAAATGTCACCCACAGTGAGCAGGTGGCGACAGCCCTCACCTACAGGCTGTGGGTGTGCAGACAGCTCGGGTCTCCTGGGGGTGGGCTCCGCCCCTTTTTCAGAGGGTCAGGCTCGAGGCCACGGGCAGAGGAAACACCACAGGGTGTGGTAACGAGGTGGGCACCGGCCAGCCTGGGAACCTGACTGCCCGGGTGCCGTGAAGCCGGTAGCTGACTCACCAACACCACTTGGGTGCCCAGGGTGGATCTGGGGGGTGGGTGGGTCGTCCTCTGCTGGGCCCAGGCCACGTCAGGGCTCCTGTGTGGTCCAGCCTCCTCAGAGCCGAGGCCCACACCTGCCCTGTCCCCCAGACGCTGGTGAGCGGGGAAGGGCTCACGGGCTGGGATGGGCTCCCCTACGCTGCCTTCCTGCCTCCCATGTGGACCCACTGCAAGATCCCGGGCAAGTCTGAAAGCTCCCTGCACCCCAGGGAACGAGCAGCTGCTCTGAACCTCATGATCCAGAGCCTCCCCGGCTGCCCATCGCCGCTAAAGGCTGCGTCTGCGGGGCCCGCCTGGAGCGCTGGTCTCGGGAGCTCGGCCTCTAGCATTCAGTAAGTGGCAGGAGAGACCCCTCCGCCCCCGGCAGCCCTCAGCTGGTCCTGAGGCTGTGCTGCGACTTTCTCTCCGCCTCCTCTCTCTCCCTCTCCTTTTCTCCCCCGCCCCCGCCCTGTCACCCCCTCTGCACCCTGTTAATGAGTCCCGAGGAGAGGCCTTGTGCCAGCATCGCTTCCCGTTGGCAGGCGCGAGGCCCTGAGAGCCCCTGGCATGCTTGGCTCTGTGGAGTGTGGCCCTGACTCACGGTTTCCATGGCGATGGCACTCGCTCTCAGCCTTGGCTGGTTACCAGGGCCGATGACAACCATGACAGCCGGTCAGACGCGTCCAGCTGCGCTCGCAGCCAGAGGGGCCGGGAGCTGAGTGGGGGCAAATCTCCTGCCTCTGTCCACGGGGGTCCAGCCTGGAGCGCTGAGCCCAGGAGGCCCACCCTCTTGCTTGGACAACTTCAGCAGGGATGGTAGGGTGCAGGAGGAGCCCGGGATGGGGACCAGGACTGAGGAGCAGGCCTGACCATGCCGCTGCCCTGCTGGGCACCCCTGGGCAGGACTGTGTGCCCTCTGGGCCTCTCTGCTAGAGGCGCTGCAGGGCCCCTGGCGACTTTCCTGGGAGCAGACGCTGTTTGGCCTGGAGGGAGCACCTCCTCTTGGTGAGGGTGGGAGCACTGTCCCTGCCTGCGCCCTTCCCCTTCTACTGGGCATGGGCTCTGGGCCCCGCCTTGTGGCCCCAAGAGGGCGTGAGCCCAGGTGACGGGGCTCAGTGGCCTGCCTAACGCTTTCTTCTCCTCGGAGAAGGTTCACTGCTGTTCTGCCCCAGCCCAGTGTCCCCGCACACCCTCATCAGAAGGGCCAGCTACCGGGTCACACCGCGGCCCCCAATCTCGCAGTATCCTCGGCCCTGCTGCCTCCAACAGGCCACACTGTCAGCTGCAAATACCTCGGAAGGCACAGGGGGGCGGCGGTTGGAAGCGGGCGCCTCCTACCCCCGCGCCTCAATGGGGTGGGCGCTCACACACCGCTGACATTTTACATGGGATTTTTTTGCAGATTTCAGCCCCGAGGGAAGCAGAGCGTGAGTCACGGCTGCTTTGCTCACTCATTCCCACAGAACAGACTGCCCCAGCAGCTGTCCCGTGGTCCCTCTTGTCCCGGGGCTGGCTGGGCTCAGGGAGCAGCTCCTCCAGCCCCCCTATAGCCTCGCAGGTATTGCCATCTGTTGGGGGACGGGGGGGGGGGTCACCCATGGGACACTGGGGCATCTCCCTGCTCCGTGTAGTGTCAGCATCTGCCTCTCCGTGCATCGTCCTGACCTCCCGCAGGTGAACGCGTGGCCTCGGCTTCCCCGCAGTCGCCTAAAGGAACCAGGCGGGGAGGGTTTACTCCCCCGGCAACAACTCTGGCCAGAGGAGGTAGAAGATGGGATGCAGCCGGAGGATACAACCTTCCCCTTTCCTCCTCCTGAAAGACGGCTCCCAGACAATCTATCCATCCTGTCGGCAGCACCCCCGGCCGAGGGCCCTGGGACACCTCCGCAGGTGAGGCAGCGACAAGCCCGGGAGCATGTCTGCCCGTTTAGGTCTCCCCCATCCTCACGCTCACCCCCTGGGAGGGCACAGTCAGGCATCAGCCCTCGAGTCTTGTCTTGGGGTCTATTTTCTAGAAAACCCGCCTGAGGCAGACGCGGGGCACAGCGTACACCGTCCTCTGTCCTAGAGAGGCTGGGCCTTCCTCCCGAGGCGGGACAGCAGACCGCAGCCTGAGCCTGGAAGCTGAAACTGCATATTCAGACCCTGACCCTTGTCCGGCCGGCGTGGCTCCGTGGCTGAGCGTCGACCTGTGAACCAGGAGATCACGGTTTGATTCCCGGTCAGGGCACATGCCCGGGTGGCAGTGCAGGAGGCAGCCGATGGATGATTCTCTTTCACCATTGATGTTTCTATCTCTCCCTCCCTCTCTGAAATCAAGAAAACGATATTTAAAAAAAATCCTGACTCTGAATTAGTGGCGTGTGACCTCCGGTTCCCTCACCTGTAAAATGGAGAGGTATCGTGACGTTTGCTGGGGCTGCCACAGCCAATGAGCACGCGCTTAGTGGCCTAAAAACTGAAGAGACACGTTCTCCCCGGATTTGGAATAGGGAAGGCCCTGGCACCACAGCCTTCTGCAGGTCCCGGGGGGCTGCCATGGGGACCCCTCTAGTCCTGTTCCCTCCAGACTCCGCCCCCCTGGAGTGCTCTGCCGAATGCGAAAGGTGCCCGGGCCTGCCTCTGTCCCGGCCATGACCTGCCTCACGGGAACCGGGGACCCCACCCTGCTGAGGCGCCCACAAAAGGAAGCATCTGCCGCTCCCCTCCTCTCCTTCCTCGGCCGAGGCCTCTGCTGCCTGAGAAGCCACGGGAAGCCCTGGTGTCAGCTGCCTCCCCCCCGGGCCCCAAGGCTCCTCTGTGTGGCCTGTGACCGGCTTTCCTTCCCTTTAATGGCTGAACGATAGTCCACAGCACGATGGACCACGCTCTGTGTCTCCATTCGCCTGTGGATGGGCACGGGGTGTGCTTCCTCAGGACATGTCTGTGGAGGCCCTGCTTTCAATTACTTGGGGTGTAAACCAGAACTGGGGTTCCTGGATCACAGGGTGGCTCTATTTTTAATTTTTTGAAGAATTCATCCACTTCTGACAGGCATCGCCGCCTAGGAACCTGCAGGAGAGCCAGGTTCACGCAGGGAAAAGCCGAGCATCTCCTCCCACAGGCGTCGGCAGCGTGGCCGTGGAGGTGGGCGAGGCCAGACCGCTGTCTCGCCTTCTCCGGGCATCGCCGGCGAAAGCTGGCACTTGGATCTCATCAAGGGAGAGAAGAAAGGCGCTTCGATGGGGAGGCCACACACACAGAGGCTCCTCCGGAGAAATCTCACCGTCCGGGGAGCGTGAGTCAGCGGGCGGCACCCCTGCTCCACTCCGCACCCCTCGGGTCCTGACGCTTCGCTTCGCCCCACACGCTGGCTGGCAGTCGCTGCGATCCGCCCACCCGGCAGGACAGGAAGAGAAACGATTCCCTTGTTCCAAAGCGTGGCTTCGGCAGGGCGGGAGCCCAGGCCCGCGCACAGGGAGCCAATGCCGATGACGGCACCGCAGCCCCTGACGCACGGGCAGCATCCTGCGAAGCGCACGTCACACCGTCCGGACTCGAAATGACCATGCTGCCCGAGAGGAGAAACTGTCCCCCAGCCCGAGGCCCGGGTGAGGAGACTCGAGAATCAGTGTGATGGGCGAGCCTGGTCAGTGGCTGCCCTGCTGGGCCTGGGAGGAGGGAGGGAGGACCCAGCCCTCTGGCCCTGGGGTGGGAGGCGGACACGGGGAGGGAAGGTGTGATGCTGGATGGAAAAGCCACGGCAAAGGCCAGCGCAGCATGTGGCCACCTGGGCTCAGCATCCCGGGCCCAGGGCGGGTCTCAGGGGCCTGCAACTCCCCTGAGGCTGCCTCGACGGTGCATGTGCCTGAGAAAGAGCGCACGTGTGCGCGTCGCTGTGTGCACCTCGCGGAGGAGAGGGTCTGTGGTTGTCTTCGGGCTGCGAGAGTGGGTCCGTCACTGCCCTGCTCCACCCTCAGAAGCTCAGAATCGCTGCCTGGATCCTCCACCGCCCCCTCCCCCCGCCTCCACTGGGACCTCACCCTCGGGGGTCTCCGTGTGGGGTGGTTTCTCTGCTCCCTTTGAGGCAGGATAGCAAGACGCTAGGAAGAGCCCTGGGCAGGTGGGAGGGGGAAACGGAGCGACAATAACTGAACACCGCCAAACAATATGCGCAACTTGCAGGCAGCTAGAGCACAAGCCCTCATCTTCCCTGAGGGCGCTTGAGAGCCAATGGTTTGCGCCTCTCCTCCCTAAGCAGAGAACAGACAGCTGAAGGCACGCTGGTCGCTGGTCGGGAGATAGAGGGCAGAGACCCAATTAACGCCATTCGTGCCGGCCAAACCCAAGGACGGCTGAAGTCAGGGGAACAAGTAACAGGGTGAGAGCCGGACGGACCCAGGATAAAGAAGTGAAGCAGTGAAGCCGACCAGAGGATGCCCCCAAACTCCCCAATATGCTCACTGTGATGCATCCGCATATTAAAACCCTCAAGACAAAGGATACCATGTGGGCTCTCTCTGGCGCACACCCAGGCCTTTTCTCGGACGTGAACTTTTTCCTTTCTTTCCCTTAAACTCTGAGGGTCCCCACGAGACTTGCAACCAGGGGAGCAGTGGGCAGCGGCAGCGTGTCCCAGGTTCCTCGCCCCCCCCCACCCCCATCCTGTCTCCAGGGCCCCCTTTTCTCTGACTTCCCAGTGAGCTGACAGCAGGCCAGCCCCGGCTCACCTCTTTCCTAAACATTTCCAGAGAGATGAGCAGAGCCTCACGTAGGCTCCCCTGTGGCTTCTCCTACCCCAATGCTTCCTTCGTTTCACGGTCCCCGCTTTAATAAACGTGCCCTCAACACCTCCCGCTGTGAAATCTTTCCTGCACGAGGCCAAGAACCCACAAGACACCAGCCGGCCCGAGGCAGACTCGCTCTGCAGTCCCCGTCAATGACACCTCCTGCCCCCAAGCTCCATGGCCCACCTCCGGCACCGGGTCCCGGGAAAGGTCACAGACTTCGCCACACCACCTCCTGCATGGGGCTCCCCCACAGCCGCCCTTTCTCTAAGACCTGCACCTCCTTCCACAGGCAGCAAGACCCCCCCATCATCCTGCCCCTTCTCAGTTTCTCGCCCTCTTTGCCCTGCACGCTCCACTCCAGCCACAAACAAATCCCCTGGGTGCCCCGTCTCGGGGGACTGACTGTCTGAGGGCAGGCCCAGAAAAACCTGGACAGCTGGTCACCCTGGTCCAGCCTCTTCCCAGCTGGTCAGCCCTGCTCCCTCCTCATTACTGACCACCGCCCCACCCCCACCGAGTTAGGGGCCCCTCACCTGGGCTTCCACAGGGCCCCATACTTTCTGTCATCACACCCACCCTGCTGATGGACACTGCTTACTTCATCCCCTCTCTTCCTGCTGCCTGACTCATGGCAGCGTCCTCGTCCCTGCACCAAGCCTGCGTTCCAGACGAGCTGAGTAACGTGTGTGGTCAGGCCAGAGGGAGGATGACTTCACACTGAGCAACCCTGATGCGCAGTGAGGTTCCGCCCCCTCCCTCCTGCCTGGAGACCTCCCTGACAAGGGGCAGCTCTGGTTCTGGCATTGGATTGGCATTCAGGATCGTTTGACTGCCAGCAACAGAAAAAAAATAAATCTGATAGAGCCATTCCCCCATATTAGGAGGGCCTGGGGTACCTCACAGAGTTGAAGGGGAGGCAGGAGGGAGGGAGGTTCCCAGAGGAAAGTCGCCCACCTAGGGGGGTCGGGGGTGTGGGGGAGTATGGCAGGGCCATGGGATCCGGATTCAGGGAGGGGCATCAGATCAGCACCCTGGCCAGAGCAGGTGAGAGGGTTGTGACCAAATACCACACCCTGGCAGAGTGACTCAGTTGGTGGGAGCATCGTCCCAGACAAAAGGTTGCAGGTTTGCTCCCTGGTCAGGGCACATACCTAGGCTGCAGGTTCAGTCCCCAGTTGGGGCGTGTACAGGAGGCAACCTATTGATGTTTCTCTCTCTCTCTCTTTCTTTCCTCCTTCCTCCCTCTCTAAAAAATCAATAAAAAATATCCTCAGGTGAGGATTAAAAAAACAAACACAAAAACAAGACACAAACTGAGTGGCTTAAATCCCAGAAATGTGTTGAGTCACAGTTCTGGAGGCTAGAAGTCCAAGGTCAGGTGTCCACGCTCCCCCTGCAGGCCTTAGGGCAGCACCCGTTCCAGGCCTCTCTCAGGGCTTCTGATAGCGTCTTGGCTGGTGGCAGCCTCACGCCTGTCTCCACATGGCATTGTGTGTGTGTGTGCATGTGTGTCCGTGTGTGTGTGTGTCCGTGTGTGTGTGTGTGTGTGTGTGTGTGAGAGTGCCTGTGTCCGAAGTTCCCCTTTTCACAGGGACGCCACTCATACTGGATTCGGGCCCCGACCACTCCATTATGCTCATTTTAACTAAATCCACCTGCAGTGACCCTGTTCCCAAGTCAGGTCACACGCTGCAGTCCTGGCGTTAGCAGTTCAACATATGAACGTGGGGGGCGGAGACACAATTCAACCCATGACACCCACCAAGACAGAATCCAAAGGGCGAGGTGCCCCTCAAAACAAAGCAAGGGTGTCATCCCCTGGAGGAAGGCAGGATGAGCGCCGGGCAGTTCAACAGCAGTTGCCCTCGGGGCCTCCAGAGGGGTTCACCAGGGGACCCGGGGTGGCCGAGGGCCGCTCGGTAAACGAACCACTTGCTTTCTCCCACGCTGCCCTCCTCAGGCTGGAAGAATGCAGGCTCCAGGCGGCCCACCCTGACCCACTGGCAGGTGTGAGCGGAGCACCTTCAGCTGCCCTGCCCTCAGGGGCTGCCACCTCCCCTCCCCTCCCCTCCCCTCCCCTTGTCTTTCTCCGTCTCAGGAACGGAAACAGGAGGGAGTTTATCAGACACAATGGCTCGAGGACCTTATTCATTTCGTGCAGTAATTAAAATAAAAGCTGTTTGGAAATATGATTATAGATTGGCCCATCAAAGCAAATTAAATCTTCGAAGAATAATGGCCTAATTAGCTCCCAGATTCTGTCATTTAAAAAACCCAAACGCCCTGTTGTCCCCTAACCAGGAAATGTCGGGGGCCCAGCTGTGAAAGGGGCAGGTCAGGTGACTTGGGGTTCTGAGCGGGGAGGGGCAGCAGGTGCAGACCATTCATCCAGGTTAACCTGGCCCGACCCCGGGTCCTGAGTTATTCACCTGCCTCACAGGGTCCTTTGAGGGGACATTTGTGTATAAACCATCCACTTGGGGCTTCTGGGCTCCACACCCTGGCGGGGCCCCACCCCCCACTCGCGCCCTTCCTGTCCCAGGCCCAGGGCTCAACCCCAAACATCTGCCCCCTGTTTCCTCAAGACCAAGCCGGTCTCTGCGACAGTCTCCCCCACCCCGACTCTGCTCACCTCCAGTTTTCCCACTGACCTGGGAGACAAGGTGGGTGAGGTTCTGGAAAGTTCTGGAACGTGCAGGGATGGCTCAGGTCCTGTCCCTGTCTGCGCCCTGACCCTGTGAGGACGCCGGTGGCCTTGGGCTCCCCTCTGCTCAGCGCCGCCCTGGCTGTGGTCATTCCGTTCCCTTCTTAGAAACGGTACCCAGGTCTTCCCGCAGGGAGTGGCCCGCCACTGTGGGCCCAGGTGCCTTGTGCAAACCCTACCCCTGGCCGAGAACAGACACGTGATCCAGGTCTGGCCAATCAGAACCCTTGATTCCCTGGCCTAAGTGATTGGCGACCCCAGCCGGCCAACGGGAAACAGTGGGGCCAGGTGGGCTTTTCTACAGAGTTGCTCAGAGGGATGCCCTCTTGCTGCTGGAGGGGTGAGCCCCCCTCAGCTGTCCAGCCCCGAGGACAGCGGAGCCCAGGGCGGCTGGAGGCCTGGCCCTGCCTGGGCTGGGAGTGAGACCTCCTGGACCCTCAGTCACGGCACCAGCCTTTCCGTTTCCTGCGTCGGCCAGTGGAGTTGGAGCGCTGGGCTTGCAAATGCCCTAATCCTGCCAGTCTCCCAGGAGGCCTGGTTACCAGAGTCATGGGGCTCCCGCCAGAGCCCCCGTCTCCAGTCTTCACTCCCCAGGGGAGTGACCATTGGGACCTCATCCCTTCAGGTCCCCTCAAAAGCAGATAGGGCCCTGGCCGGGTTGGCTCAGTGGGTAGAGCGTCAGCCTGTGGACTGAAAGGTCAGTGGTTCGATTCTGGTCAAGGGCACAGGCCTGGGTTGTGGGCTCGATCTCCAGTAGGGGGCGTGCAGGAGGCAGCCAGTCAATGAGTCTCTCGCATCATTGATGTTTCTCTCTCTCTCCCTCTCCCTTCCTCTCTGAAATCAATAAAAAAATGTATTTAAAAAAAGCAGATAGGACTCCTTTGCACCCCTGAGAAGTGGATGCTAAAACTGTGTTAGAATTTTATTAGGAGAAACGCCCTTGGGGAAAATGGGGAGGGAGTCAGGAAGGACTGGGACCATAAGCCCATGATGCAAGGTGGACCCCTCCCCCCAAGGGGAGGAGAGAGGGTGGGAGAGGAGGTTGGGTGGAGTGTCCTGGATGCCATGGAGTCCAAGGGAGGCCTGGAGCCCTAACTCCAAAGCCCAGCTCCCTTCATGGTGATGCGGGACTAACAAAGACACGTCCTGGAGATAATCAGACTGGACATGGGTGGGCCTACTACATGCGGGTGTGTGTGTGTGTGTGTGTGTGGGGGGGGGGGTGATCTCCTGTCAGCTCACGCCACGCCAACCAGGCATGAGTGGTACTGCACCCATTTTGCAGGTAGGGACATTGACCACAGAGAGGTCAAGCAACTTGCCCAAGGTCACACAGCTGGCAGGAGGTGGAGCCAAGACCGGGACCTCTGCTCTCACCTTCACTGTACTGCCAGGAGTGTTAGCCCTGGGGCTGCCACCCAAGACCCTCTGTTCCTGGAGACCTTCCTTTCCCTCCCCAGGCCTCAGCTGCCTCACCGGAAGTGAGGGAGTTGGACTCCAGCAGGTTCTTAAGCAAGGCGTGTCTCAGAAGCAGCCAGAGGACTTCTGATGAATCCACCGGGCCTCATCCTGTGAGCAAGACCGGGGGCATTTCGTGGACGTCCCCTGGGTGACACTCCCAGGCGGCGTCTTGAGAACCCCCACCCAGGAGAACCCTCGGATCCCCCCATTACTCCACCTCCCTCCTGGCGACAGCTAGAGCCCAGGAGGCTTGATGGATTCCTGTTCATTACTGGTGCGCTCTGCAGAGCTGCGGGGAGGACGGGCTGGCGGGCCGGGTTGCAAATGAAAACCAAACACATTCTAAATTATGAAACGCACACAAAGCCCAGGAAACCAGGCTCTTCCATTCAGATCCAGAGAACTCGATGCCGTCGCCGTGGCAACACAGTTTGTGCGCACCGGCCAAGAACCCAGCCTTATGTTGGGCTCCTGGTCTCTGACAGGCAGGTGTCCGGGGCGCTGACCCGTGGGAGCGGTGCTGGGGGTGGTGGGGAAGGCTCCATGGCCCACGGCCCACGGCCCACGGCCCACGGAGAAGGCAGATTTGATGCACAAAGAAGTATGAGGTGGGTGGAGGGACACAGGGAAAGAGGAGCAGTCAGACCCGGCAAGGAACCCAGGTGCCCACTGGGGGGCGCACCCTCCAGGGGTGAGGTGCTGCTACAGCTCCCGCTCTGGCAGGACGCCTCCCCATCACTGTATGTGTGGGTGGACGGGGCGGGTCCCGGTCCACAGGCCATGAGGTAGCGGTGCATCGAGGAATGGGTGCAGCGGGGAGAAAGGGGAGGAAGCTGGGAGTAAAACAGTGTTGACTCCAGGTGCTGCGTATGGAGCACTGTTGGGAAGGGGTCAGTCCCTGGGTCCCTGCTCGGCCACCTGCACGTGGGCCCTGGCCTGGGACACTCACGCAGCTGTGCTGGGCTGGCCCCCGTGCTGGGGTACCTTCCCGTTCCCGCCCCGTGTGCTGCTTTGTTCTGCTCACGTGTGAGGGTCGGAAGCCCCAGCTTTTTGTATTTCAGACCCCACCGGGGAGGTCGGAGTCCCTCCACTCAGCAGGAGGTGGGGGGGTGCAGCGGGGGCCAGCTCCCCTCTGACCAAGGACAGTGGTGGCCTCCGGGGCAGAGCATGCGTTGTCCTTAGGGGCGTCTTTAAGCCAGGAGAGGAGGCCGTGGGGTAGGGGTGTCCCATCTACCAGGCCCGGGAGGCGCAGGGTCCTTGGGCCGTTGGCTTTTCGAAGGCGGAGAAAACATTTGAAATGTGGAAAAAAGTAATTTTGGGCTGTGAAATATGAACAACATTACAAAACCATAATCGATAGAAGTCTAATTAAACATCTACAGAATGTCATGCTGTGGCTTCTGGGCAGCAGGGACGCGGTCCGACTCCCGTGTTGTTGGCTGTAAATGGTATTTAATGAGGGACGCGGGGCGCTTGACGGTGCCGGGTGAGGGGGAATGGGCTGTATTGGTTCCCTGGGGCCGCCCTGACAAATGACCAGGAACCGGGGGGCTGGAAACAACAGAAATGTATCCATTTACAGCTGTGAAGGCCAGATGTCCAAAGTCAAGGTGTGGGCAGGGCCGCACTCCCTCCGGAGGCTCTGGGAGGACCCCTCCCGCCTCCTCCAGCTCCTGGTGGTGGCCACCACCCTCCGTGTCCCTTGGCTGGTGGTGGCATCTCTCCGATCCCCGCCTCTCTCTTCCCATGTCCTCCTCCTCTGGTGCATCCTCTGTGTCCTCTCCTCTTCTCAGAGGGACACCAGCCACTGGGTTTAGGGCCCCTCTCATCTAGTGTGACCTCCACTCGCTGACTCTGCAAAGGCCCTATTTCTGAATCAGGTCACAGTCTCAGGTTCGGGGGTGAATGTGAATTTCAGGAATGCTTATTCGACACACCACAGGTAATGGTGTCTGGGGCCAGGAAGGCCTCGGGTGGTCTTAGGGGAGGGACTGTCCCTTGAAGCTCCGAGAAGTGGGGGAAGGGATGGCCCTGACCAGGAGCCGGATCCCAGCTGGCTGACCTTGGGCCTGGATGGGGGGGAGGGGGTGGAGAAGGATGAAGCAGGGAGGTGATCTTGCAGGGAGGGACAGTGGGGACAGACAGACGGGACATATTTGAGTGACGAAGTGCTAATATTAATAACAATATAACAAGAGTCAATGCTTTTTGAGTATTTCCTGTGGACCAGGCACAGCTCTGAGCTGTCCCAAGTTTTAAGCCGTTGAGTTCTCCCGCAGCCGTAGGAAGAAGGTACGGCTGTCACCACTCCCGTTTTATAGACGAGGACACGGGCTCAGAGAAATGAACTTGCTCAGGGTTATGTAGTAAGGGGGAGAGTTGGGATTTGAACCCAGCATCCCCGCAGTCTGTACCCATCCTCACAACCCCAAGCTGACTTTGCATGGGTGATGCGGAGGGAGCAGGTAGGAAGGGGGTGGTGGGGAGGGGGGGCCATGCCTTCCTGAGATGGGGAGTGGTGGGAGGAGCGAGTTTGGGGGGAATCAGGGGCTCATATTGGAAACGTGGAGGAGGAGGGGCCTGTGGGATGGGCCTTGGGACACCAGGGCCGCGGCGAGGTCCGTGGGCAGGCCCTGGGGACAGTGAAGGATTTGGACAGTTTGCCGGGAGCCTGGAGACCAAGAATCTGAGTAAGCAGAACAGCAGGCCCCCCCCCCCACCGCCCACCCACCCGTAGGCTCTCTCAGCGGACTCCGCGGACTCCCCCCTCTTCTTCTGCTTTATTGAAACTCCCTTGACAACGTGCCTCCCTCTGCGCGCGTGGACACGGCAGCACACGGCGCCTATTTCAGGACGTGCCTCATCTCCACGCCGTTCCTTCTCCCACAGGTTCTATTCGCATCGGTTGTTTGGCACAAGGTTTTGAATGGCTGGTGTGCGCGCTAAGTTCATTTCCCAGAAATGTCACGCATCGCCACGCCGGGAGCGGCCACACCTTGCTCTCCGTCCTTTGTTCTGAGGCTCCTGTTTCATGGACAAAAGCGGTGCTTCCTTTGGCTGAGCTGGGACCTCTCTCTCTCTCTCTCTCTATCCTGGATTGAGCGGAGAGCGGGGCCCGCCTGTCACACACCAGGCTGCCTCCTGTTCCACTGGCCCCTGAAAGGATCGCTTAAAGGGAAGGGGCGGGCGGCCAAGGTTCTCAAACCCCAAATGAACTGTGGAGCCAAGTCCCTCACTCCTGGGTGGAGCTGGACAGACACTGGCCCACGCTCCCTGAGAAAGTGGCGCTGGGTCTGGGCGCGGCCAGTGACGAAGGAGACCGCTCCTCTCTGCCCTTCTCCGAGGGTGTCCCTGGCAGACCTCAGAGCCCGGGGACAGTGAGAGCCCTGAGAGCTGCCAACTCAGCACCCACACTTCACGGACATTTCCTTTTTTTTTGTTCATCCTCACCCAAGGATATTTTCCCATTGATGTTTAGAGAGAGTGGAAGGAAGAGACAGAGAGAGAGAAACATCAATGTGAGAGAGACACATTGACTGGTTGCCTCCCACACGTGCCCCCATCAGGGCCAGGGATCGAGCCTGCAAGTCAGGTATGTGCCCTTGATCAGAATCGAACCCACACCCCTTCAGTCCCTGGGTGGATGCTCTATCCCCTGAGCCAAACCGGCCAGGCTCACGGACATTTCTCGAAGCTAAAGCCTTTGGACAGGTGTCAGTGTTGTGAGGGATCTGGAGGGTGGAGACTCCGTGATCACGTGGCCGATGGAGTTGGAGGCCGCTGGCATCTGACAGAGACAGCGTCTGTCCTCGCGGCCCTGGGAGTGTCTTCCTCGGCTTCACATGTTCTCTTCGGTGGTTTGGGCTGCTTCCGAGCTGGAGGGCACAGAACCGGGACTGTCACTTTGGGGCGTGGCCCTGGTGACCTGGCAGGCAGCCATGACTGAGGGTGGGGTGAAAAGTGACAGGTAGGTGCCCCATTGGGATGGCATCTGCTCAGGGGTGAGCACTGGGGTATTCGTGAGAGCGGAGGCCATGCCACAGTATATAATAATAATAATAATAATAATAACAACAACAGTTACGAACTCGATCTGTGGTTCATGCTCTATGTGTCTGAATAATTAATCCTCACAGCAGCCCCGCTGGTGCCAGCAATGCCCTGTGTCAGCCAGGGTCGTAGGCAGGGTTCTGTGTCCCTCCCAGGATGCTGAGCCCTAACCCCGGACCCGTGAATGTGGCCGCATTTGGAAACAGGGTCTTTGCAGGCGGTCAGGTGAAGAGGAGGTCACTAGAATGTGCCTAAGCCAATGTGTCTGGTGTCCTTATAAGGAGGAGACATTTGGACACAGAGACACTCACAGAGGGAAGACCACGTGACGACAGGGAGAAGACGGCATCCACAGCGAAGGAGAGAGCTCGCGGAGGGAACCAACCCTGCTGACACCCTGACTTTAGGTTCCCAGCCCAGGACTGGACGATGCATTTCTGTTCGGCTACTGGTCTCTGGCACTGGGTTGTGGCAGCAAGGGCCTCATGGGGAGGTCTCCCCTGGGTGATGGGGAGGAAGTGGGGGAAGCAGGGCAGGGAACGGTAAGATGCCAGCAATGGGGGGGAGTGGAGAGTCTTGTTGGGGGGAAGGGGCGTGGGAGGTGGGGCCATAGAAACAACCTGTGGCTCATTTTTGTGATATGAATGATCTTAACAGACATTAAATTATATAAATAAATTGTGACCAGAGCACGTTATTCAATGCTTATAATGGACCAGGCTTGCCCATTAAAGAAGCTTGTGGGGGGAGGGCTGGCCATCCTGGTCAGTGGTTGAGCGTCGACCTATGAACAAGGGGGTCCCGGTTTGGTTCCCGGTCAGGGCACATGCCTGGGTTACAGGCTCAATCCCCAGTGTGGGACGTGCAAGAGGCAGCTGATCGATGACTCTCTCATCATTGCTGTTTCTCTCTCTCTCTCTCTCTCTCTCTCTCTTCCTTCCTTTATGAAGTCAATAAAAATATAATTTAAAAAAACGAACAAATCAAAAAGAAGCTTCAGGGATTAAAACACACTTGGATCACCTATTTTAAAAAAATTCTCTTCTATCTGGTTATGTTATCAGTTTGATATAAAGTATGGCCCATTTATTTATGTTCATAATCATTCTTAAGCCATCCCTCCCAAAATATTGTTGAGTTAATTTTTTGATACCGAAGTGAAAACGATACAAAAAAGGTATAGTCGGAGAAGCCCCCCATCCACCCTGTGGGCGGCCAATGGCACTAATTCTGGGCAAAACCCAGCAGATACATATGTTTGTGCAGTTATATTCCCTCCTTACACAAAAAACAACCCCACCATAATGCTTTTTCATACCTTGCTGTTTTCACTTTGCAATACATCCTGGAAAACACTCTGTATTAGTACATAGAGATCTTCATTTCTTAGAACAACCGCGCAGTCTCCACCCCGTGGCCGCGCTCCGGTGTAGAAGTGTTTATGGCAGGTGATGCCGCAATAACTCAGCCGTGTGTCGGGCAGGCTTGCTGAAGGGGTGTTTTCAGGCTCGGTTCCTGGAAATGGGATTGCTGGGCTGGGGAAAATGCACGAGGCTTTGTGTGCTCTGATCCCATTTCCCTCCCTGGGAAGGTGGCTCCATTTTGTCCTCCCACCAGCAATGTATGAAAATGCCTGATATTTTTTTTTTTTTGCAGGGACCCTAACAGACAGATCAACATAGAGCCTCATTGCGCGATGCCTGGATGGTGTTCCTCCAGCAGCAGGGACATCCACCAGGGGCCAGGACGGCAAGGGGACGGAGAGACATGCATTTGTCTGCGAGATGTTTTCTGCTTTAATTAGAAAGGGCTGGGGTTGGGGGGCTCGAGAAAAGATGGCAGTCGAGCCACCCTCTAATTCCCTGAACAAGAGAGCCTGCTCCTTAGAGAGCTGTCCCGGGAACACCTCCCCCACTCACCCTGTCTGCTCTCCCCTACTTTTATCTGTCTAATAAAAACATATTAAAAAAATACTTCACATCATCATGACTTGGGCTTTGGCCTCTGGGTGGACATGGCCATGTGCCAGAGCAGGGGCCAGGGTGCCTGCCAGGCCAGGGATGACCCCCCTTATAACTGAGGGATCAAGAGAAGGTTGGGGAGTCCCAGGGGAGTTGCTGGGGTGGCCAGGACAGCAGAGAGACACGGAGGGAGCTTGGAGCAGAGACCATCTACCATGACATATTCCAGTACATTGACAACCTGCGGAGCACACGGACTACTGCAGTTATCTGCTGCTGCACGTGTATCAGTTACCTACCGCTGCATAACAAATCGCCCCAAAACTTACCAGTTTAAAATAATAAGCGCCATCTCACACCATTTCTGAGAGCCAGGCACCTGGGAGTGGCATAGCTCCTGGGAGTGGCATAGCTCCTGGGAGTGGCATAGCTCCTGGGAGTGGCATAGCTCCTGGGAGTGGCATAGCTGGGTGGCTTGACTCAGGGTCTTTTGTGAGGATGCAGTCAAGATGTTGGTGGGGTCTGCCGCCTCCCAAGGGTTGGACTGAGACTGGTGACCTGGTCTCAGAAGCCGCACACCGCTATTTTTGCCGTATGCTGTCGACTAGAAGTGAGTCACAAAGTCCAGCCCCCACACAGCAGAGGAGTAGCAGACTCCATTTTTTTTTTTTATTTTTTTTTAGGGAATGTCAAACTGTGTATGGACATATTTTAATCCACTACACTGTGTAACGCACCACCCAGAATCTGGGGGCTTAAAACAACGGACATTTATTTATTCTGTTACTGGGCTGGGCTCACCTAGACAGACCTTCTACTGGGCTCCTGGGGGACCGCCTGAAGCCATGAAGAGCCAGCAGCCCTGGGCCCCAGCCACCTTTGCTTTCAGAGGCCCCTGGAATGAGTGACAGGGAGGAGGCCAGGCCCCCAGGCGCGGTCACTGTGATTGATGAGGGTGCCCTGTGGGCGGGGGAAGGGCGCTCCCACTGTGGAGCTGTGGGCACTACCGTGACCCACCTTCCTGGGCGTGGCCCAGGACACGCCCACGTTTTCTAGATTTGGAATGTTTTCTGGGCCCACGGAAAGACGCTGCCATCGTGTAACGTGCCGGGATCTGGATTTAAGGTGTAGCCCCTTTCCTTTCACTTCTAAGCGTTATTGAGCATTACTTCTTCAATAAAAATAACGACCCATCTGCAACTTCTGAACAAAGAACAATGAAAGTGACAGATCTTGGCGCACCGTACACAGACTGTCACTTTGGATTTACCGCCCCCAGCCTCTCCCGCGGGTCGCACTGCATTTACACCTCGGGTCTCCATCCATCACTCTATCTTCTCAGGCAGCGTCTAATCTCGCCGGCGCTCTTCCTCTGTCGCGGCTCCTCGAGGTGCCTGTGCGGGGCTGATTTTTATCGTGCGGAATGTGTTGGAGACAGGCGCTGGCTATAAAACAGGAGCCTTTCTTGGGATGCTTGAAAAGTTGCCTGACACACAGTAAATTTAGTGCTTTGGATTCATCCTGGGCCATCGACAGCAGGGAGAGAACGGAGTCTGCTTTGAACTCAGGCTGGGAGACTCATCCCTTCAAGGTGAAAACCAGGGCGGGGGTGGGGGGGGGGCACCGGGAGCCCCGCCCAGGGCTGGGAGGAAGCCTGGGGAGGCTCCCAGGGCACCCTGCGCCCCGCTGCTGGAAAGGAGGCCACCCCAGCCCGGGAATTCCTCCCAGAAGCCACACGACAGAAATGTCGGGGGTACATGACTCCCAGCATCGTTACCAGCAGCAAGCCATTCGGGGAACATAAATTTCACAAGAAATTAGTCACTCTAAATGGCTTTATTTGGTTTTAATTTAGAATAGCGCCTGGATTATTCATCGAGGGAGGGGGAGGGAGGGGGCCCCCGCATTAGCCTGCAGGTGGCACGGGCAGCGGAGCAGGACAGCTGTCTGGGGGTGGCCCGTGTAGCCCGTGGGACGCCTGGATTCCTTCTGCGTTTGGTAAAAACCCCAGGATGTGTGACGCGCACGCACGACTTTGCATCAGGAATATGCCTGTTTCCTTTGATTGCAGGGCCTGTGCATTCACAGGGGGGAGAGAGGTGTTCCTGCCTCTGAGAACCCCCCCGCCACGCCCTCCCCCTCCCAGCTCCCCTCTGCAGCACAACGCCACACCCCAACCCCCCAACCTCCCCAGCCCCACCCCAACTCTGCCCTCCCTTCCTCTCTTAATCCTGTGACAGTAGGTGTGCCCACACTGCTCAGGAGCCGCCCGAAGCCAGGCCCTCCCTGCCCCGAAACCCAACAGCCGCTCTCAGCCTCAGCCCGCACCCAGCTCCCTCCGAGCTGCAGCCCGGCCTCCTGGGAAAACTCCCTTCCCTTGGTTTCCTGGACCCACCTCTCCTGCTCACCTCCGGCCTCCAAGGCTGGTTTGTCTCTCCACCAGCCCCCGCCCCCCCCTATCTCCTAGCTGGGTCCCAGGGCTGGGACCTGGGCTCTTCCTCTGACCAGACCCCCTCCCCTGTGGGCCTGGAAGCCACCCCTTCACCAGTGAGCCCTGGATGCGTCCTTGCGGGCCAGACCCCACCTTCAGCTGCAGACTCACATCCCATTGCCTGTTGGCCTCTTCACTTGGGTGCCTACTTAGAAAGTGCCCCCCGACCCCCAACTAACTCCCAGTACCCCCACCCCCTCCCCAAGGACCTCTCTGTCTCAGTAATAGCAGCCCCGTGTCCATGGCTCAGGCCCAGTGCCTGGCAACCTCCTTGGTGTCCCCCTTTCCCTCATGTTCCCCCCTAAGCCACCGGCAAGTCCCACTGGCTCCCCCTTCAGGACATGTGCGGATCCAACCTCCTCTGCCTCACCCTCATCCAAGCCTCCATGTCTGGAGGTGCCCAGCATGCAAGCCCAGCCTGCACACAGTAGGTACAGAGCAAGCAAGAAAAGATACTTCCTCAGACAAGGCGAGTTGTTGTTAAAAACACCCAGAACACACTCCCCCCTCCCTGTGCCCTGGGCCCAGAGGGAACTCATTCTGCGCAGGAGTCTGGGGCGCATTTCCTGGCTAAATGCTGAGTGGGGGGAGGGGGGGCGCGGGGAGTGTGTTCAGAGCCCCAGGCGGACGCCACGGGAGAGTCAGACTCCAGACAGAAGAAGGCACTCCCTGCAGAGGCCGGAGCCGGCCCAGGGAGCTCCCCCTGGATGGCCCACCCCCTGTGAGTTTGGGAAGGAGGGGAAAGAGCTGGCAGTGCCCACCAGGGGCAGGTAGGCGCTATGGAGCCGACCGGCTGACATTTCACACCCACCCCATTACATTCCGTCCCAGGATGTTAGGGCAGCTGCTTTCCCTCCTGAGCCACAGGCTTGAGACGCAGAAGGCTTCCGAGCAGGCCACGGCCTTCCAGTCGCCGAAACGGGGCAAAGCCAACCCCTGACCCAGGCCGCGGGACTGGATGCTGCAAGCCCAGGCCCCCCTCAGCTGGCTCCACCGGAAGCCTTTGCCCCCATTGGCCCCTACCCAGCCTCCTCCTGCTCGGTCCCACCCCTGTGCCCTTCAGCGGACGCCCTGCCCACTGCCCACACTGTGGCCATGCCTCCTGGTGCCCCTTCCTGGGCTCTGCACACCGTGCCGCTGCCCCCGCAGACCAGGACCCCAGGTCGTTCAACAGACCCCCACTGCTCGCCTAGTGCCCGGAGCTGCCCCAGGTGCTGCCAGTGGCAGAGAGAAAAACAGATGTCCTGCTCCCGGGGACCTCCAACCCCGAGGTGAGGATGCAGAGAGGGCCCGGGCCCGCCGGGCGGTGCTGAGCGCCCCGAGGAGCATGTGCGGGAAGGAGGGCGGTGTCGGGGGCGGTCAGGGAAGGCCCTTTCGAGGAGGGGACAGTTATGGGCTGAACTGTGCCCCCCACACTCATGTTTTGAAGTCCTTGCCCAGGCTCTGTTTGCTCACAGGGACGTTGAGCAAAGTAAGGGGGAGGATGGACATAGGTGCCCAGCCTGAGGCAGACCCTCGGCCACAACAGCGATGGTGATGATGATGATGATGATTACAACAGCTGCAGGATCCCTCCCGTGGCCCTGTGCTCTCCCTGTGCAATCTCCCCACCCCCTCCAACCCCAGAGCGGAGCAGCTGCTGAGCTGGCCCCCGGGGGCCCGAGGCTGCCCTTGACCCACACCGGCAGCTGCCAGTTCGTTTGTTTTCTCCGAATGACAGATTGTTTTCCAGCCGATCCCGTGCCGCGGGGTAGCTTCATCCCCGTCACCTTGGGGGACCTGCTGTGAGACTCCCCCCTCCTCACAGCACGTCCTCGGGACTCAGAGCCTTTGGGAGGCGCCCAGGAGCCTGACTCAGAGGCATGGTTGCCGCTGGTGGGAAGTGGGTCGTCAGGAGCCCACAATTTGCCAAGAGGTAAATGAGTGCGGGCGTCGAAAGGACAGAGTTAAAGGCTCTTCAACTCTGGATTATGAACAGATGTGCAACTCCTGGCCACTCCAAGCTGCCGCCTGCAGAGTGAGGGTCAGCTGGGTGTGCGCTTTGCATAATGAGAAGGACTAACAGCAGGACCCACCCAGGGGGTGTGCCCTCAGAATATACCCACCGGGACCCTCTAAATCACCCGCAAAACAAGCCCGCAGAGAGAGTGAGTGGGGGAGAGAATGACCATATTGCGGAGTAAGGACCGGACTCCGGTTGAATCACACCTCCTTGCTGCTGTGTCCCCAGCCTGTCCGAGCCCAGGTGCAGGCTGGCCGCCTGGCGCTCCCCGGCTCTGTACCCAGGTCGCTCTGACATTACAGACACCCGCTTCCCTCCCGCTGGCAGCTGGCAGGCCCCTCATTACATGACTTGTGCTGGGAGGGGGGCTGCTGAGAAGGTATTAAAACAGCTTTTGGAAGCGCCATCTGCAGCAATGCCCCGGGTGGAAGCCCGGGCCTCTCCAGGGGCCAGGATAGGATGTTTGAAGGCACAGGGTCTTGCAGGAGAGACAATTCCACGGTAGGACTGTGGCCACCACCACGGGCGCCCGTGACGCCGGCTGGATGCTGCTGGGTGATGGGTTCAATGGTGTGTCCCCCTAAATTTACATGTTGGAGTCCTGAGCCCCCTACTCAGAGTGTGACCTTAGTTGTAAATAGGGTCTTTATAGAGTTCAAAGGAGGTTATTAGGGTGGGCCCTCATCCAATATGACTGGTGTCCTTGTAAAAGGGGGAAAATTTGGACACAGGTGCGCGTGCGCACACACACGCACACACATGCGCACGCGCACACGTGCTCGCACGCGCACATGCACACGCGCACGCGCACACGCAAGCACGCGCGCGCACACACACACACACACACACACACACCCGACCCCAGGCTGCAGGGCGGAGCTGACCTGCTGTGTAAAACAGCCTCCACGCCGTCTCCACTTTCGGTCCTCGGGTGTCAGGGTTCTCTCCTGCGAGTCTTCCATTGCTCATTCAGGAAGTTTTTTCTGGGTCTTGGTTGTCATTCCAGTTTGTTCCTGGGAGTATGTCCACGCGGCATCCACGTTCCCTGCCAGCATCCTTGCTCGCTGTGTAAATAAAACTGCAAAAAGCCGAGGGAAAGAGTAACGTCATTAAGAACCAGTTTCTGGGATGAGTGTGGCTGCTCCCCCTGCGAAAGCCAGACCCCTTCTCTCAGGCCTCGTGTCAGCCAGCCCGAGGGGGTGCCCCTCCCCCAGCACCCCTTCCCCAGGGAGGAGGCCCCAGCGGACCTGCGCTGCAGCCCCTGCCAGGAAGGGCCTCTGCTGGGGCTCCTGTTTGGAGCAGGTGCCCTCGCTGTGGGGGCTTGGACACTGCACCAGCCTCAAAAGTGACAGGTGACCCCACACCACAGGGACATCCACGTCCACTTAAAGGGGTTCCTGCGTGGGCCTTGCCCCAGATGCCCTGCCTGACTCCACAGAGACCCACAGGAGAGCCCCACTGAAACCATCTCAGGGAGTGGGTGCCCCAGGGGGAGCCCAAGGGCAGAGCTGGGGGGGGTCTCCTCTTGGTTCCTGGGCACAGAGCAGTTTCCAGCTGGGAGCACATGGGCTGATCTGGGGTCCCGGGGAGACGGGACAGCCCAGAGCTGACACCCAACGAGGCACAGTTAGTTCTTCCTGGGGAGAAGGAATTCACCCCTCATCCCCAAAGAGGGGTCTGGCCCTGTCCCTGCTCCTGGGACGTAACGTCCAAGCACTTGGGATTTCCCCAGTGATAGAAGGGTCCCTGTTAGTCACGGGGGTCACCAGACCACACCTGATTGTTGATGCTGACAAGGTGACTCATGGTGGACCCTTGGACAGTGGAGGGGTGGCTCAGGGTGAAGCCTGGTGATCAGAGGCTGTGGCTGAGCCATGTAACGCCAGCCTGGCCTCTGGGGAGGGGCGGGGTCTGGAGAGTGAGTTCCACCGCACAGTTCCTTCATCACACCCTCAAACTGAAACCCCAGTAAAGGCTGTGGACACGGAGGCCCAAAGGAGCTTCCCTCGTTGTCGATAGACTCCGAGTCTTGTCCTACCTCCCAGGCAGGAGGGGGGATGCCACCCAGGACCACGGGGAGAGGGTGACAGGCGCTCCGCATCTGGACCCGCCCAAGCCTTCCTTGGTTCTCACTGAACCCTCTGCTCTCATAACATGCCGTGGGAAGCGCCGTGCTTTCCCGAGTCCCGCGAATGATCAAATTCGAGAGCGGTTTGGGGATCCTCTCTCTGCCCCCCAACTAGAAGTTGGCCAACTTGCCCTTGAGTTTGGCTAACTCCGGGTTCAACCCCACACCAGCAGGGGGCAGTGGGGAGTGAGTGGGGCTGGCTGCGGGGAGGGGGATGAGCCCCGTCCTGGAAGAAATCCATGGGCACACACACCCCAAATGAGAGGGAGGGACCAAGACATCTCATCCCTTCGCCTGCTTTTTCTGAGTTGAAGAAATAGAAACCCACACAGGAGCCCCTGGTGGCGAGGCCCATCTCCCCACCGCCGGCTCTGCCCCCTCCCGCCTCTTCAATTCTTCTTGTACAATATTGATGGAGGGGCGTTCTAGGCTCCAAGCGTAATTTATACATGATGCTGCCCTCACGCTGGGATCAGTCACCACACAGAGGAGACCAGTTGGCGTCGGTGAGCCCACACCGTGGTCCATCGCTGCAGCAGGTCATCAAGGCATGGGTTTGGGGGAGAAGAATGTCTCGTTTTCTCTCCCCAGCGCGGCCTGGACTGTGGACGGGGACACAGGACAATTCCCTCTTAACGCATCCTCGCCGCCTCCAGCCTCCCACAACCATGCAGTCACTCAGATACCACGGAAGACGAATCATTCCCCCAAAACCGCCGCCTCGGAAAATGAATTTCTCTCGTGGCTTGAAAACAATTTTCCAAGTGTTTCCCTGTCAATTTGGAGCTGGCCTACGTCCTTGGTTGGTTTCCTTTCATCTTGACTCAGATGATGGATTCTTCTGAGGCTCCCACTTTGGAAACGTAATTGACCATCTACAACACAAAGGCTGCTGATGGCTGGGAGAGCGCGTGCGTATGTACGATATTTGATGGGCTCATTCTGCCACGCTTTAATTACAAGACTGGGTGGCATTATAAATTGGTGTTCAATTAGGCTCAAGCCATCAACTGCTGGATACATTATACGTTTTGTTCCATCAGCCCCGCTGACGCTGACGTTACAAGCGCCACTGTAATAGCAAGCAGAGCTCCTGTTCCCAGATCAGCTTAACCCTCCCATCCCCATTCAGACCTCTGAGTGTGGTCAGACAGTTGGTTAAATAAAGAAGAACAGCCTGATCGTGGACGTGCGCGGGGACACACAGTCAAAGCATACAGCGCACAGCCGAGTCCACAGCAGATCTGGAATGCTCGCTGCCTGCAGCTCCACAAAGGACAGAAATGGAGGGGTCAACACGGCAAAAAGAGGGAGGCTAGAAAGGTTCAGATGGGATCTCTGCAAATCTGCCCCCCGCCCTCCCTCCCCCACCAACTGCAGCAATTTTGAATGAGGTGCACCATTGGCTAAATATTCCAGCAGGAAAAGGAAATGGGGTAAGGACCCAGGTGGGCACCCCAAGGGGTCCCCGGTGTCCCGCTCCCCTCTCCCTCACCGCCCATGGAGGCCGCTCTCTTGCCATCAGGCCCGGCTGGGGGCCCGGATCTGGCCAGTGATGCACCAGAAGTAGCAAAGCCGATTCTCCCATCTGAATCCAGCCCAGTTCCTGCATCTTCACAGCCTCCGCCTCCCAGACCCACCTGAGCTCCTGGATCAGATCCTGGAGACGACACCTGTCCGGTCGTTTTAAAAGCTTCCCCGGGCACCTGGGTGAGGCCAAGGCGTGCACTCTCCACCTCTCCCTCAGGCCCGTCCCTCCCACCTTCAATGCCAAGGTGGTGGGAGTTTCCAGGGATTTTCCTGGGAGTTATGGCGGGCCGGCCACGCTTCCTGGAGTGACCATCTCCCCTCGGGCAACCGCTCAGCCCTGCTGTGCACTGTCACAGCCTCTCTGGAGGGGCACCTGTCTTTACAGCCCCCAGGAAGCCCAGGGGCAGCGCTGGGAGCAGCTCCGCGGGGATGTCGGTGGGAAGCTGGTGCAGATGTCCAGGCGGGAAGCATGAGGCTGGTGGAGGGTCCCTCTGCCTTCTCCCTGCCTCCGGGCATCCAGCATCCAAGTCGCTGCTGCCAGGGGAAGCCACAGGCTGTCCCTAAGTGCCAGCGGCTGACCGGACAGCGTTATGTTGTCCCGGGGTGTCCACAGCAGCTGCAGGTTGACTGGCCTATAGCTCATCCTCACCACGACCTCCTGCGCTTCAACACCACCCTGAGGTCACCACAAAGGATGGTCTGAAATTAAACTTGAACTAAAAGCAGTTGTGGTGGGTAGTCACCTCCCAGGCCGGTATCTTCCCTGACAAGGTCACCTTTACCTTAACTGAGCCAATTGTCTTTTTGCATCTACCATAGCACACCCTTGAAATGTCAGGGTAACTTGTAACTTCCCTTTTTTCTGGACCCCCCAGGGCACAACCAAATGTCCTGGGCGCCAGGACAGAGACACAAATCCCTTCACTGTTACTGTGACCATGTTAATTGTTGGCTGTTAACTAGCCTGCACCCACCTCAGTGGTGCAGTAAAAGAGGCCTCAGTAAAAGAGGCCTGTGTCTCCCATTTTACTTTTTACCCAATCCCAGAGGTCCCCCATCCCCCTTCCCCGCTTTGCTTTCTCCGGCCTCTCTAATCCATCACCAAAGGATTTCATGTAACCCACCCACACCCCCTCCTTTGACTGCAGTGTATAGAAATAGGTGAGAAGCCGCCATTCTCCGAGCACTGTCCCCATCCGTGGAGATTCTGCTTCCCGGCAATTGTCGACAGTTTGGCTCAAACTCACAAAAGTTCCTCACAGGTTTGAATGCTTTTCCGTTAACAGTGACGCGGAGGAAAGGGCCCTGGATTGAGTGAGGACACCTGGCTTCTGACCCGTAATTACCAGCCCTGGGATCATGGGAGACGTCCTGAACAGCAGTAACGTCATCCGTCAAGTGAGGATCATAGCATTGTCCTTGCCGCGCTCAGGCAGGGCTCCGCTGACCTTGTGCTGATGGAAATGTTGGTGAAATGCCCAGGACACATCTTTTATTCACTCACTCACACGTTCACTCGGCAAACGTCCGCTGAGCGATGCTGCCCACCAGGCTCGGAGCTGTGAGGTCATGAGGTCCTCCCTCTCCAAGTAAAATCATCTGTGGGGCCCTAACCGGGTTGGCTCAGTGGATAGAGCGTCGGCCTGCGGGCTGAAGGGTCCCAGATTTGATTCCGGTCAAAGGCATGTACCTTGGTTGTGGGCACATCCCCAGTAGGGGTTGTGCAGATGGCTAATCGATGTTTCTCTCTCATCGATGTTTCTAACTCTCTATCCCTCTCCCTTCCTCTCTGTAAAAAATCAATAAAATACATTTTTTAAAAATCATCTGTGGGCTATCTGGGAAGACATCACAGAGACAGGCCAGAAAGATGGGATGTGAACCTCCTGGACCATGGAGACTTTAAGAGGGGCTGAGTGGAAGGCGGTATCTTATATTATTATTTTATTTTCCCCCCAAATTTCAGCTTAAAATGTTTTACTATCATTTAGATGTTTCCCCAAAAGAAAAATATTGATAGCATAAAAATCCAGGTATCAGAAAGACTCAAAAGGCTGTTTTTCACTTTGTTCAAGTTTTGTTTCCAGGCATTAAGTGTGCCATACATTTGTTTTCCAAATGTCCGATGTGTGCCGTGACTGCAACTGCTTTTCGCCGGGTCTGACCAATGTTGCCGTAGAGCACTTTTGTTCTCACGGCATCAGTCACCAACGCGTCAGCGTCATCAGCTCCAATCTGAAGTCCCTGTTGCATTGTATCAAAAGAAATTTCTTGATTTCCCACTGCCATTCCCATACAAGTAAGTGATCTCGTTTTTGCCACCTTCTGCTCATGTAATAGTCCAAGTGAATCTCTGAAGTCTTAACTATTCTGATAAAACTTGACATATGATGCCAATTTAGCATTCACAGAATTGGTTAAAAGATCATGAATAGGCTCGCCTTCCAAAAACTTGACTGGTTTCAAAGTAAGAAGATGGTCGAAGAGAAATGCATTTGGATCTCTCAATGCTCGTACGATACACCTGTGGTCCTCAACTCGCGCCTGGGAAGCACCGGCCTCCGTGTAGCTTCCTAGCAAGTCTACCAAGACTTTTGGAGCGGCATCACTTTTCCTTACAACCCACACGTGCCTCCTAAAGTAGCCGTAAAAGGGTGTGTGTTTTCTCAGTGGTAAGGTTCCAGTCAGAAATCCATTTTCTGACCTGACCCGGCTCAGCTGGATGGCCCCACAGGATGCTGCCACTTTAATGAGGCTGCAATATGCTGTATATCTTACAGGCGTATTCTGATCCATCCCGTGGAAAAGGTTGCTTAGCAACTGCAGTCTCAGAGATGGGCGTTCACCTTCCCGAAATTTGACCAGCTTTTCACAGAGGTTTTCAATCAGGGCTCCTTGCTTTTCTGGCTCCAAGACCCACAGGAGGGCTGCCGCGCTGTTCATCACACTTTCAACATCTTTATCATCTTCCTTCAGACGTGCATCACAGGTTCAATAACTGAGCTAAATCTACATGAAGCCACCTTCTGAGTTCTCTGAAATTTCAGCTCCTTTGGATTTCAGAGAAGCTCAGCAGCCTGGTCGTCCTCACTGATGTCGATGAAGGCGGGACGCTCATGGTGAAGGCCCGAGCATGGAGGCCGCTGCACTCGCAAACCACGCCCGGAAGGTGGTATTTTAGATTTTATTTATTTTATATTTTTTAAAATATATTTTATTGATTTTTTACAGAGAGGAAGGGAGAGGGATAGAGAGTTAGAAACATGGATGAGAGAGAAACATTGATTCAGCTGCCTCCTGCACACTCCCTACTGGGGATATGCGTGCAACCAAGGTACATGCCTTTGACCAGAATCGAACCTGGGACCCTTCAGTCTGCAGGCGGATGCTCTATCCACTGAGCCAAACCGGTTAGGGCGGTATTTTAGATTTTAAAATTAAATTGTGCCCTAGGTGGTTTGGCTCAGTGGTTAGAGTGTTGGCCCTCGGACTGAAGGGTCTCGGGTTCGATTCTGGTCAAGGGCACCTACTTCAGTTGCAGGCTCAATCCCTGTTCGGGGCGTGAGGGAGGCAACCAATCGATGTGTCTCTCACATGGATGTTTCTATCTCTGTCTCTCCCCTTCCCTTCCACTCTCTCTAAAAAAAAAAAAAAAAAAAAAAAAAAATCAATGGAAAATATCCTCGGGTGAGGATTAACCAAAAAAAATATTTTTAAATTAAGTTGTGAAACTTTTATCTATTACCACTCCTTCTCCCTCCTCCGCCTTCTTCTTCCAACCTCTTTTTTCCTTTTTCTTTTGTAAATGCAGAGCCATTGTACTGTTATCAGCATAATTTCTTATTCACGATTTCCTTTCTAACAATAAAACCCTCCGCACATCTCCATTTACGAGGCTATCTGGGGTTATTTGCATTCTGACAGTTTAAATCAAATATTTTAAGAGCGGTCACGAGGAAAGCAGTAAATCTGTGACCCAGCTCCATCCCGCACAAATAATGACGATCTTGCGCCAAAGCAATAAACAACCGTAAGGCGGCGGCTCATTAGAGTTCACGATTCATCATCATGACGGACAAGTATTTTAATAAACAGGGAAGGGACGATGAGAAACCACAATGTTTGCCCTTCTTCCTTTTATTCCGTCTTTGCTCTTTATTTGGACCTTATCCTGGTGATTTTGGATGATTAGTTCTGGGGATGAGAGAGTTCCGAGGTCTCTGGTTTTGATGCATCAATACAGTCAGACATGAGCTTGCATGGGCAGAGGCAGAAGAAGAAGAAATGGCCTGGCCGGGAACCACTGGATGAGTCTGAGCCATTTTCCGAAAAGCTCCCATTTCTTTTCCTTGCTAATACCCCACCATGTTTGGGCCAAATTATCCTGTATTTCCGGAGATCGGTGACAATCCGTGATCGCCCTGGTGTTGAGGGGAATATAAGGGGACAACCTGGGGGTGTGGGGGGAGACCAGCAATCTGAATCTGTGCCGGTATCCAGTATCCTGATGCACACTCTTGTTAGCCTATAATTAGGTCACTGCCCCTTCCTTAGGCAATATTCTGTTTTCTGAAATACTCCCAGTTCACAAGGGCCACAAACCAAGAATTTAACAGCTTAGCCAGAGGGGAGGTCACGGGCACCACCCAGGCCAGGCCTTTGGGTGTAACCTCACGTCCCCCATCCCAGCCCACAGAGGGACTGCAAAGCCCGAGAAAAGTCCGGAAGCCTGGTCCGTATTTGGGGAGACAGAGAAACCAAGGGGATAAGTGGGAGAGACCCTCCACATTCAGTACTCGAGCTTTGGAGAGCGACTCCCCTGAGTCACGTACGAGTATATCTGCAAATAAAGGGTTTTCCCCGAATCTTCTGAGTACCTGTTGTGTGGTAAATTCTGCAACAGTGTCACCAGGGTGTCTCTCTTTGTGTGGCCCCTTGAGGAATTGTGATTAGTTCCTCTGGCTGCATAACCAATTACCCCATTCAGCAGCTTAAAACAACAAACATTATCATCGCGTGCAATGTCTGGGGGCCAGGAATTGGAGCCTGGCTTAGCGGGGTGATGCTGGCTCAGCTGGGTGATGAGGTTCACCCCTGGGGTTGCCACGCTGGTGCCGGCTACTCGTGTGAGGCCTCAGTTCTTCTCGGCCGGGGCCTCTGCACGGCTGCTTGAGTGTCCTCATAACATGGTGGCTGGCTTCACCCAGAGTGGGAGGTGGGAGACGGGAGACCAGCCAGGCGAAGCCACGCCTGCCTTCCTTCATAATCGAGTCTCAGAAGTTAGGTCCCCCATTTCCTCTTGGTCACACAGATCAGCCCTATTCAGAGAGAGGGGACGACCAGGAGGCAAGAGAGGTTGGGAGTTATCCTAGGAGCTGATACCACTCTGGTTCAGTTTCAGGAGTATGTGTGTGTGTGTGTGTGTGTGTGTGTGTGTGGCCCATTTGGTTCCAGAACTTTCTTTGAAATCCCTGGGAAAGAATGATCTTTTCTGCAGCAAGGCTAGTAACTAGTAACTAAGCCTGGGTAACACGGACCCAAGAGGCCTTTCTCAGGCCTTCCCATGCCTTATGTATTCATTTAACACACACAGGGCATCCCCCCCAAAAATATATACACTCTTTGAATAATTATTAATTCCAATGGGTTAAATCTGAAAAGAAAGAAATATCAATTGGTCTATGAGCTGTTAAGTGTGTATACATTTTTTGGGACACCCATATACCTCTTATGAAAATTATAAAAACTAGAGGCCTGGTGCACAAAATTTGTGCACAGGTAGGGTCCCTAGGCCTGGCCGGAGATCAGGGCCGATCGGGGCCTTCTGGCTGCCATCTGGGGCCTTCCTTCATTCCGTGCTGCCCACTGGTGGTCAGCGCACGTCGAACTCCGAGGGGACAATTGGCATATTAGCCTTTTATTATATAAAAGGATAATATACATATTTTTTTATAGAGATAGTTGAAGGTTATTCCTAATGTTGCCACTGAGAAGAAACTCTTGCTAACATTGTGGGGTATTTCTTTTCTTCCTCCTGGTCTTTGTCCATGTCTGTCTGGCTTTCCCTCTCTTCCCACAGCCCCCCATCCATCAGCGTTTTCATAGCAAGACATTTAAATTGATCTCAATATCGCACATCTTCTGTGGCACAAAACTAAAAATAATAGCTCGTGAGTCACAGTATCTGCAGGCTCGTTTCCCAGGAACCTGGGTGCTGGGAGCAGCCTCATTGCTGACTCTGGAGTAGGGCCCTGGTCCACCTGCTTCCCCTGGGGGCTGGCAGGACAACCCGGGCCCTGAGGAGTGGGCTACCAGCCTCCAAGCCTTCAGCCAGGGGCCGTGGGTCTCGGGGAGGCTCGAGGGAGGGGCATCTGTGAACTCTGAGAGCCTAGGGCCGGGGGCAGGTTGGCCTCTGAGGGGCAGGGCTCCTGTTTACCCTTCTGCCCTGGCTTCCAAAGCTTGGTCTCTTTCTGGGGTCAGCTACAAGGGGGGGGACCCCTAGAGCAGACTTGGGTCGCTTCTCATGGCAGCTGGATCAATGAAGTTGTGGACTGACCAACGCTCCTGATCCCACACCCACCCTCCCTCAGGATTCTGCTCTCTTGGTTGCATCCTCCAGTAGCCATGGGGCCTGGTGGCGCCCTCCCTCAGGCCATGGCAAAGCTGGGTACACCCCCACACCCCCACCAATACACATACCTTCGGGCCCTGCTGGAGCAGGTACAAGCAGGGGGGTGGGGGTGGGGGGAGGAAGCCTGTCTGTTGTAGCTGAGCCTGGGCTCCTGGTCTTGGCCGGGTGCCCACTGATGCCAGCTTCTGCCCAGCCCTGCTCTTCGTCTCTCCCCTCCTCCTCCCCCTCCTCCTCTTCCCCCTCCTCCCCCTCCACTTTTGGGGCTACCCCCCACAGGCCCCACCAGCTCTGTTCACCCCCATCATGCCCCTCCCCCAAGTCACTCCTGACCCCCAGCCCCCTTCCCCCAGCCATCACCTCCAACTGCGGCGATTCCCCAGCACACCTGGTTCTAAGGAGGTGACTGGGGCCCAGGCGGCTTCAGCATGGCGCTGGTCACAGAAAGCCCACACCTGGGACCAGAGGGTGGGAACCTTCAGCCTCAGCCCCCAAACTCCAGGGAGGGAGACTGAGTTATACAAGTTCAAAGGAGACTGGAAGCTTCTGGTTGGGAACTGGGAGGCGCTGGGAGGTGGAGGGGGCACAGAGCTCCGGGCCCTCCCTGAGACTGTCCTGTGAGCCTCTCCACGCTGCCCCGAGCTGTGCTCTTTATAACAAACCAGTCGGCGTGAGTACGCGTCTCCCGAGCTTGTGAGCCGTCGAGTGGATTACGGATTACGGAACCCGAAGAGGAGGCTCCCTAAATGTACGGCTGTTTGGTCCCTGGGACTTGCGACCAATGTCTGACGTCGGGGGGCAGTCTTTGGGGCTGAGCATCACCCTGAGGGAGTTAGTGTCAGGACAGGACCGAACTGTGGGCACCCGGTGGATGTATGCAAGCGGAGAACTGGATGTGACATCACATTCCCGCTGTCAGGAAGGAAAGACATCAGGCAGCCCCAGCACATGAACCTTTGGAAATGGATTTGAGAGAACAGGAAACCTGGGGTCTTGAGATGTGCGATGATCCTCCCAATCAGCCCCCCCTAGAGGTCCCCCCACTCAGCACCCCCCCCACTCAGCTCCCCGCCCCACTTAGCACCTCCCCACCCACTCAGCACCTCCCCACCCACTCCCCCCATCTCACTCCCCGCCACTCAGCTCCCACCCACTCAGCTCCCCATCCACTCAGCACCTCCCCACTCACTCCCCCCATCTCACTCCCACCCACTCAGCTCCCCATCCACTCAGCTCCCACCCACTCAGCTCCCACCCACTCAGCTCCCAGTCCAGGTTTCACAGCCCACTGACCCACCACCACTCAGCTCCCCGCCCTTCACGTGTGCCCCTCCTGGTTCCCCCTAGGAGGGGCCAGGGCCATTGGCACCAAGTGTCCTGGCGTCATGGGCTGCGAGGGGAAGAGCCGGGGTCCCTGGTGCTCTGCCACACAGGAGCCCACAAATCACCCTCTTCCTTTGGTTGTTGCTGAGGTTCGATGCTCGCTCTGCTGAACGTGTCTCCCGCCGCAGATGGAAACCGGCTTCTATGCTGCTCATTCGGAGAAGGGAGCCTCCCTTGGAACGCAGGTTGCAGTTATTAAGTCGCAGCCAAGGAAACACAGCCAATATCTCGCGTTTGCGAGCCCGCCGGAGCGGAGCTATTCATTTGGAGTCTAGTACATCGAGGCCCCAGGAACCCGGTCCTCCGTCTTGCCCTGCAACCGCATTGCTGCTCAAGTGGGGACTCATTTTTCATCCAAATAATTCTTGGCTCTGTCAAAATAATAATATAAACACCCCCCGCTTCTCAGCGTGAGTTCTGGCCAGGAACAGCCAGAAATGTTCTGCTCTTAAATTCTTCCCCTGAGCTAAGTAGGCCGGCATTCATCAAGAGGCACACAGTCTGTTTCCTTCACACCGCTGGGCTGCCTTCCTGTGTTCATTCAGAGAGCGAGCCTGTCTCCAGAGAAGAAAGGGAGGAGAGAAGGAGAGAAGGAAGGGAGGGAGCGAGGACAGAGAGAGGGAAGGTGGTTGAATGCTCCCTCAGGACCCAGAGCAAGGACTCTGACATTCTGACGTCCACCAGGCCTGGACGGGGATGGGGGGAGGAGGGGACAGGGAGCCACGGAGCCCTGAAATCCGCCCCGTGTCCTTTGACAGCTCAGAGGCTCAGTTTCCTCGCGTAGATAATGCGAGTTATCACATACCTTACAGGATTGTCACAGGGAAAGAATAGGAAACAAGCCATTCTGGACACTTCAGCACAGTAAGTACATGGCTGGCCAGGAAGCAAATGACAAGATGTTCCCCATCGCCCGTCGCGAGGGAACTGCCATGCACACCGCAGGAGGCCCTGTGACAGTGAGAGACGGACAAGAGCGGAACGCTCCGCCGGCTGCTCCGGAAGACAGTTTCCTACAAAGTCAGAGCCGGCTCCGGCCCGCGGCCCTGCTGGACGTGGGCCGAGCTCCCTGTGCAGGCCCGCGTGTGCCTGTAGGATGCTCAGCAGCACTCCCCCCCCCCCCCACACCCCAGGCGTGACAACCAAGGCAGCCCGGGCATCTGTGAATGTCCCCTGAGGGTCAAGGTCACCTGCACTGAGAGCCATCAAGTGAAAGGCACTGAGCACCTGACCCAGGCTTCGCATCCCCGGGCACCTACCCAAGAGAACTGTCCCCACAAAGGCCTGTTCTCTGACTCCAGGCAGCTCTAATGTCACTGCCCTGAACCAGAAACGACCCAAAGTCCCTCCGAGGTATGTGAGTAAAGCTGCATGTGTGTTATGCTGAGTGAAAGGAGCCAGACGCAAAAGGCAACACAGATGAGTCCATTGGCGTGACCATCTGGAAAAGGCAGACCTCGCTCTTTCGGAGAACGAGTCTATCTGTGGGGACGGTGGTGGGGGAGGGGGCGGGCCGATTCCAAAGGGGCACCAGGGAATTTTATTTTTAATATGTATTTTTTATTGATTTCAGAGAGAAAGGGAGAGGGAGAGAGAGATAGAAACATCAACGATGAGAGAGAATCATTGATTGGCTGCCTCCTGCACTCCCCACACTGGGGATCGAGCCTGAAACCTGGGCCTGTGCCCTGACCTGGAATCGAACCGTGACCTCCTGGTTCGTAGGTTGATGCTCAACCTCCGAGCCACACCTGCGGGCACGCCAGGGACTGCTTTAGCACAATGGAAATGCTCTGTATCTTGACTGTGGCAGGGACACACGGTAGGCGGTTGTCAAAACTCATAGAAATGTACAAGATAGACTGTGCAAGAAGTGGAGTGAATAATTCTATTATATGTAAATTATGCCTCAAGAAATCTGATCTCCAAAAAAAAAGGGAGAGAAGGAAGGAGGGGGAAAGGGAGATTGAAAATCACATCTCCCAGTGCCCAGATGACAAACACTCAACAAACTGAAGCCTTCTAAATCACCCCTGTTCTAGAGAGAGACAAGAAGACAGGGACAGTTGGACAAGCACAGTGACCTGACAAGACCCAGCATTAGGACCCCATTTGGGGTGGAGAGCTGGGGGTCCCCACCAAACATACTCTGAACCCTTCCCCCTACCCCCCAAGAACACTTTCCTGACACCCTGCACAAAGGAGGCACGGTTCTGGAAGGTGAATGTCGGAGTCTCGGGCCGGAGTCCCCCCCACCCCAACACATACATATTCAGATGGGAGAACATGGGGGGCTTGTTCAGAATAAACAGTGTACGGGCCTAACTCAGAGGGCCCAGCAGACCCGAATCTCTTCCTCCTGCCACGTCCAGGCTTGGATTTCCACTCCAGAGGGAGGGGCGGGTTGTTTATCTGCCTGCACTGCCCCCACCCACGGGCAAGGCCTCTGAGACAGGAAGCCCAAGGTACTTACCCTCAGCTCTTAGTACAGGGTGGAGGGCACACAGGAGGCGGAAATCCAACGAATGCGCCACTCTCGGCCCCTTGATGAGTGAAGAAATGAAGGCTCGGATAAGCTCATCAATAAGCGCAGGGATAAGCCAATCAATGACACAGGCCTCGGCTCTGCTGATGACAGCCTCCGGTTAGCTCTGTGGGAACACCTGGAAAACTCCGCAAACAGGTCGGCACCGAGAAAGCCAAGGCCTGATGGCTTCCCATCGTCAGCTTGGGCGCCGTGTAGTTGCAGCCGGTCCGGGTTTCCCAGCCCCTGAGCGGCCACCGTTCAGCATCCCCTTCCTTCCCCAGTCGGTGCGGACACGCCCTGGGCAGGCCCAGGGGACAGAGGGGCAGGCGGCCTGCGGTCAGTCCCAGGGCTGAGGTTGGGAGGGGAAGCTCAGGGCGCTGCAGCCAAGCACAGGGGGGCCTCGCGGGAATCAATCTCCCGGACGTTCCCAGCGCGAGAAGGCAGCTGTAATCACAGACTTCCCCTCCAGCCTGGCCTGGCAAAGACCCCTCCTTCTCATTTCACAGAAAAAGAAGAGGTTCCCTGACTCTAACTCAGTGGTTCTCAGCCTCGGCTGCACGTGAGAATCACCCGGGGAAGCTTGTTAAAATCCTGATTTCTGGGCCTCATCCTCCGGAAATTCTGTGTCTTTCTTACTCATGTTGTGGCCCCCACCCCATAACAAAGAAACAGAATTTCCGGAGGATGAGGCCCAGAAAGCAGGATTTTAAAAAGATTCCCAGGTGATTCTAACGTGCGGCCGAGGTTGAGAACCACTGCCTTAGACCCTGCTCCACCTAACATTCATTCCAGGCAGAGACCTCTCTCAGTGCCATTTCTTACAAGCAGCCTGCCTTGGAAAGGCCAGTGGAAGTTGTCAGCTGAGGGAAGTTTCTGGATGATGGATCATTATGTAAATTTTGGCACCAACTCTGAAGCTCCAAGCATAGAGGGAGGGCTGCTACGACAAGACCCCTTTCCTTTCCACCTACTTATTTTAGGAACCAGTATATATATGGTTCATAAAATATGTTTTTATTTATTTCAGAGAGAGAGGAAGAGAGAGGGGGAGATAGAAACATCAATGATGAGAGAGAATCATTCATCAGCTGCCTCCTGCACGCCCCCTACAGGATTGAGCCTGAACCCCCGGCGTGTGTCCTGACTGGGAATCGAACCATGATCTCTTGGTGCATGGGGTGACTTTCAACCAATTGAACCACACAGGCTGGACATGAATCAGTATATAGTTTTAACCTTACACTAAAAAACAGAAAAAATGACGCTGCCCGGTGGCTCCCTAGGGCACGAGTAGCCCTCAGCCACCGTGCCTGAGCCGACGGTAGGAAGAAAGACAGTTTCCATCCATGTGGAGAGATGCAATTCTAACCAGTTTTGTTCTTATGCTTAGTAATTACTTATAAAACTGTGTAATGTATTGGTTTTGATAAATGGGATACTCATAATTACACTGTTAGCTCAAACCAGAAAAAAAAATTTTTATTTTAATTCCAGAGCTTTATGGTCACAGGTAATTAAAAAATGTAATTTTAACTGATCCTTTCTGCTGAGAGAATTATGATGGGATAATTAATAAAATACTTTCAGGCATAACATATATTGCAGGAGAACACGATTCCGCGGGGGAAATGGAATGGAAATTCGAGTTCAAGGAGAGACACACGAGTTACAAAGTTGCTGGCTGTTAAAAAGGAGCTGGTCCCTGGATCTCACTGAACAATGAAGGCCATCAAATCACTGTGGCATTTCGGTTTCCTTGGATACCTTTCCAAAGGGTGACAGTTTTACTTTTTAAGTGTCAATATTTTACAATGCATAGCAAATGTTAGCCTCTGCAGCCATTTAAATTTATGGAAGATTTTTAGATGTCAATTAAAAATATGTGAGAGGGTACAAAGTATTTTAAATTCTTTGTGGTGGTGGAAGAAGGTACATAAGCAAATAATAATTAATAATAAAAATTTCTGCCCTCAGAGGACCCCTCAGACTCTTACCTTGAGACCACTAACTTTTTAAAAAATATATATATTTTTATTGATTTCATAGAGGAAGGGAGAGGGAGATCGGAACATCAATGATGAGACAGAATCATTGATGGACTGTTTCCTGCACGCCCCCTACTGGGGAAGGAGCCCACAACCTGGGCACATGCCCTTGACCAGAATTGAACCCGGGACCCTTCAGTCCGCAGGCCGACACTCTATCCACTGAGCCACACCAGCCAGGGCGAGACCATTAACTCTCGTTTTGCAAAAAGTGCTAACAAGTCTCCCTTTTCTAGCTTCCCAGCTGGCAGCTACTAGAAGAGGCAAAATAAAATAAAAATGGGGGGAAGGTGTCTGCCTGCAGGGATACCTACAGGTGGCAACAGTAGCTACCCGGTTAGGAGGGAGGACACAGAATCTGAGCGTCGGGTGTGCCTGGCTCTCTCAGGGTAGAACAGACACCTGTCAGGCTGGCCCAGTGACGGGGCTGCCCAGCAGGAACCATGTGGTCACCATTGCTGTGTTGGCTACGAGAGACTGAGGCACTGCTGGGTGATTAAGATACATTCTAGAGACACTTCCATGAAAGGCCTCGCTCGGCTCTCGGCGTCTCCCAGGGCAAGCGGCAATGCCCCAGGGAAAAGGACTCCAACAGAACCCGGTCGGCAAGGTGTGCTCGGGTGTGAGGTGGCCCTTCCAGTCCCACGGACTCGGGGATCACGACACAAGCGCCTGCAAGAAGGGGCTTGAAGCGAAGGCGTCAGATTCCCATTCCCAGGGGCCTGGGACAATGGGGACAACAGGTGCCTAACTCTGCAGCTTTCCAGGTGCCGGCAGCTTACAGGTTTCCCTCAAAGACCCCTCACCACTATTTTACGGGGCAAAGGCCGCCCAATGACATCAGGTCTTAATCCCTGGAACCTGTCACTTTGCCAAGAAAAAGGGTTTTGGTGTGTTTTGTGTTTTTTTAAATGCAATGAAGTTCAGGGTATTGAGATAGGGGGTGAGCCTGAGTTCTATCCTCTGGGCCCCAAATACAATCACAAGTGTCCTCATTCGTGGGAGGCAGAGGGAGAGCTGACACAGGCAGAAAAGAAGGTGGTGTGAAGGCAGAGACAGACGAGCCGAGGACCGCCAGCCACTGGGCATGTGCCCTGATCGGGAAGCGAACCGTGACCCTCCCGGTTCATAGGTCGACGGTCAACCACTGAGCCACACCGGCCGGGCGATGCAGTGATTTTTGGCTCTTCTTTCAACTGCCACACAGAAGTACGTGCTTGGATTTGGGACGTAAGGGACATCTTTGTGGTGGACACAGGCACTAACGTGATATTAATCTGTCACTGGAACGAGAGCCCTGCTTTTACTGCCTCGCACTGAACTGGATCATTTGGCCCAGATGTTAGGCTTTGGTGAAAATATCCAAATGTCTCTGTTATGGGCCGGTTCCGTCCATGTCACCCCTGGAATCTAACCGGAACACCCAAGTCAGCTCCTGGATGTTGAGACGTGGGAGAATGAAACGGAGGAACAGCTGCTCACGCCTTTAATGTCTGCTCTTTGCCATGTGACGGAATTATTCCTCGGCAATTGCTGTAACGGAGACCCGTTTATTTAATTTAAACGCTTAACGCATTTTCCTGCTTGAAGTAAATGGGGCCCGGGAAGGACTCCTTTCCAGGAAGTCCTGGGATTGGCTTCCTGCCTGGATGTGAAACACACCCCCGGCTGTTAGGAACCGGGGCCGCGGGAGAGAAACCTGGGGCCCAGGGAGAGAAAGCGCACCTCGCGAAGGGAACTTGCCCGGGAGCTTTTATAATAAGAACCTCTTCTTTCTCTCTCACAGGGTCGGCTGCGTTTCCCAGAACACAATACAGTGAAGGTCTTTTGTTTCATGGCAAATCCTGAGACATGGAGGCTCTTCAAGCGTCAGACGGTGTTTCTCACACTCTGATCACGTCTGTGACGCCGGAGTGGCGCCCAGACGCCTCTTTCGAAAAGGACTCGGCCCTTTCCTCCTATTTGCGATGCTTAGTGGGAGGGAGAGACGCCGGCTCTGGTGGGCGTGGGAAAGCTAGTCAGTGAGCCCCCGAGGTGGACGATCACGGAATTGCGTGGAAATTCATCTTTTCTTACTCAAAATAATCGCTTTGCTGCAGATTTTTAAATACATTTGAAAAAGCAGCTCAAATCGGAAGGCGTGAGCTCTGTAAGGCGTGGGGTTCTCTGTGTAACTGGTGTGACATTTCAGGTAAACAGAGGTACAGACTGGCTGGTATGTGATGCGAGGTTGTCTCCTTGACCCGGCTGCAAGCTTGCTCCAGGAGAGGTGTGATGCTCTAATGATGGGATCTTTCTAAAAGTTCCCAAATCGGGCTTAATTCTCAGCCATGTGCCATCTGGCAAGTGACGCATACAATTTTTATTTCTAGACGCGCTCATCTTGGTTGATGAGTAGCTCGCCGACGTGGCTTCTCCCATGAAGGTGTAGCCAGGGAAAGCGACAGGAACAGGAGCCGTGGGTTCATTCTGCAGCAGCTGGGCCCCTGATTCCAAACGCCATGGAAGGCAGAGGGAAGGAGACGAAGGCCGCGAGGAATGGGAATCCGACGATTCAGCAGCGTCCTGAGCAGCTGCCGACTCAGGATATGTTTATTGATTTGAGAGAGAGACAAATATCCATTGGTTGCTCCCCGAATGTACCCAGACTGGGGATAGAACCTGCAACCTAGGTATGTGCCTTGACCAGAAATTGAACCCGCAGCCTTTTGGTGCATGGGATGATGCTCCAACCAATTGAGTCACCAGGCCTGGGCTTGTTATGTATATTCATAATTTTATTTGGTTTTTCTCCTCTGATTTTGGAAGAGAGGAGAATAAAGGAGACAAAGGATGACTTAGAGTGTCCAATGTACGCAGAGAATAGTTAATTATTAAGGAGGGATATGAGGGCTTTCATTATTCTGAACCCTCCCACCCCCAAAATTTCAAATATTCCAATTTTTGAAATAAATGTTTAGCCTAAACTCCTTTTAAGGTGCTTTTCTAATTGCAATATTTTAGTTAGATAAGTGACATGTTATCCATCAGTGCCATTTAAAATACTGACATGTATAAGATTATGAGAAAAAGTTTAGTTATTGCATAGAACAGGTTGGAGGTATTTTATCTTATTCACAGGGGAATGTACCTGGCTCTCGAGAAATCATGGCAACAATAAAGAATTAAGTGTTGATAATTTTTTTTTTCTCCAGGTGAGGCTCGAACTCACAACCTCGGCATTATAAGACAATTTTTTTTAAAGGCTTTTCTGCTGTTAACATTAAGGGAAGCTGGGTGAAAAGGATATGGGAATCCTTTGTAGAACCTTTGCTACTTTTCTGTAAGTCTATAATTACTCAAAAATAAAAAGTTAATTAAAAAAAGAGATTATTCTGCATCTTCATTAGAATGGCTAAAATTAAAAGGAGGAACAATACCAGATAGCAACAAGGACCCCAAGAAGCTGGAAGGTCAACTGGTATACCATTTGGGGGAAAAGTTTGGCAGTTTTACTGAAGTCATTCATGTTGTCAATCCAGGTATATACCCCACGAAAACGAGTGCTTATGTTCAAGGAAAGACCTGTACCTGAAGGTTCATAGCAGCATTCTTCTTTTTTTTAAAGCAGTATTCTTCTTAATAGCCTATTACAAACTGAACTGTGTTCACCCCAAAATTCATAGGTTTAGGCTCTAACCCTCACCATGACTGTACTGGGAGAGGGTCCTTACGGAAGTACTAGTAATTACAGTTAAAGGAGGTCATAAGGATGAGACCCTGCATGATCCGGTCTGACTGGTCTTCTTGTTAGAAGAGGAAGAGACACCGAGGATGGACGCCCAGAGAAAAGGCCACGTGAGGACACAGGGAGAGAAGGCCATCTCAAGCCAAGGAGGGCCTCGGAGAAACCAGCCCTGCTGACACTTTGATCCTGGCCTTCCAGCCTCCAGCCCTGCAGAATCGATTTCTGTTGATGAAGCCGTGCTGTGCGTGGCAGCCCCGGCAGGCTAACACGAAGCCCACGCTGGAACCAACCCAGCGCCCGCCAAGAGCAGGATGCATGGAATGAGTTGCATATGTTCATACAACAGAATAATATGTTCGCATGAGAAAGAGCAAACTATCGACATGTGTGACCTCATGGGTCAGCGGTTCTCAACCTGTGGGTCGCGACCCCTTTGGCGGTCGAACGACCCTTTCACAGGGGTCGCCTAAGACCATCCTGCATATCAGATATTTACATGACGATTCCTAACAGTAGCAACATGACAGTGATGAAGTAGCCACGAAAATAATTTTATGGTTGGGTCACAACATGAGGAACTGTACTTAAAGGGCCAGAAGGTTGAGAACCACTGACATGGGTGAACCTGAAAACACATTGAGTGAAAGAAAATACTCTTAGGTTTCAGTTGTAGGAAGTTTAAAACCAGGGAAGACTCTTAGGCAATAGAGGTCAGGACAGTGGTGACCTTTGGGGTTCTGGCTGGGAAGGGACGCGGGGGTCTCTCTGGGGTGGCAGATGTTCGGCATCTTATCTTGACTTGGTGGTGGCTCCATGGGGCCCATGCATAAAAAATCACTGAGCCGTGCACTGAGATCTGCCCACTTGGTCACAGTATGTGTCTATAAGAAATGAAAAGACAGACAGACGGAAGGAGGAAGAAGAGTCGTCCTGCCCCCATTGACTTTACGCTTTTCAACCAACAGCTCTGTTGCATGAACACAACCTCGGGCATCTCACCTCCAAGTGGGAGGAACAGTGACAGCCCCGCTCCGCATGCCAGGAGCCCCCTCCCGTGCCCCGCCTCTCCGCAGAGCCCCGATGATAGCACTTTGGACGCGTAAGCCTTAAAAGGAAGCGAATTAAAATATCAAGGCAGTAGAAATGAGTCTTAAAGCCCAAACATCAGTTCGAGTTTGAAAATTAAGTCGGACTTCCTTGAACATCGGTGTTAAGAGCCCGGTAAGCTCCCTTTCATGAAAGGGCTGCTTAAATATTGCATGCCAGGCCCTCTCCCCGGGATTGCAGGCAGCCAGCGTTTCATCTTCTGCCTCCATCAAAGGCAGGAGGGCTTCATCACAGATTCAGAGAGTGAGTGTTGGCGGCTCCCCGGGGGCCAGCCCACGGAATTAATATCTTCTATATGCAACTGATGAAACGTGGAATAAAATAAGGCAGACGTGATGCAGAGAAAAATGGGGGCTGCAGTCAACTAGGGCTGTGACTGTGTGAGGTGAGGTTGGTCCCTGTGGTGGGTGCCGCCAGGGGGGCCTCCTGGAGGAGGTGGGTGTTGAGATGGGACTGCATTCAGTAATAATAATAATAATAATAGTCTTGGTTTAAATTCTGCCTACAAGCAGACCCTGAGACAAGGATTCAAGGGAACGTAGTTTATTTGGGAGGCACTGGGAATACCTCCCAAATAGAATAGATGAGTGAGGAAATGGGAAAGGGACAAGAAGACAGCCAATACAGGGTGTGATGACAAGCCAGCCTCCACCGTGGACAGCTGGGGCCCTGGGCCATGCTGTGGAGCACCAGCCTGGAGTCACCCACCCGAGAGGGAGAGAGCTGGTGTTTGCACACTGTTGGCTGAAGGCAGCTGAGAGGGGATGGCGTTTCCCCCTGCACGCCCATCACGCTCCAGGCACTGTCGCAGCAGGCTCCGGCTGCCAGGAAAGCCACAGGCAGAGGGACACAGATGGTGCCAGGCGGCAGGACGCAGGTGGGAGGCGTCAGGTGCAGGATGGCCTGGCTCCAGTGGTCGCTATGCACTGTGTCCCCATCATGGACCAGGCGCTGGGCTAAAGCTTTACCTGTACTTCCATGCCATCCAGGCAGCTCCTCACATGAAAACTCAGTTCCAGAGAGGTCGAGGGATTGGCCCAGGAAGGAACACTGGGATTGACCCCGAGGCTATGTCAGCCACAGGCTCGAGCCAGCAGACGTGCTGACAGGTGTGTGCCAGCTGCCCTCCGCCCTCCTTCTCCATCCACGCCGGCGCCTCCTCATCTCACCTGAAATGTCCCAGCACAGATTTTGAGGCCTGATCAAGGAAGAGCTGTTCAGTAACTGAAAGGAGAAACACACGCTCTGAGGGCTCAGAAAAGCCAGTGGCAGGAAAAGATGGAAACAACCCAAGTGTCCATCAATGGATGATGGGTAAATGCACTGAGTCTATCATGCCGAGGAATATTACTCACCCAAGAAAAGGAGCAACTTCAAACACAGGGTGCCAGGGAACGAAGCCAGACATCAAAGACCGCAACCTTATGAACCTACTTACATGGAACACCTGAAATGGACAAACTCATGGAGCCAGAAAGTAGATTAGAGGTGGCCAGGGGCTGGGGGAGGGGGGAGATTGGTGAGTCATCGGTTAACGGGCACAGAGTTTGGGCTGTGGAAAAGGTTTTAGAACTAGATGGTGGTGATGGTTGCATAACATAGTGAATGCACTTAATGTCACTGAATTGTACACTGAAAGGTGGTTAAAATGGTAACCTTTATATTTATATATATTCTAGCACATTTACAAAAATTAATCATGTAATATACCGAAATCATTGGCTTGTGCATGGGAAGTGGGTGCGTTGTAGGGAGTGTGAATTCTGTCTCAGTAAAGCTGTTTAAACGCCCAGGGCAGGTGTGAACTCAGCAGGAAGGCCCGTCTCCTGCTCATCTGGCTTCCTGTTGCCATTCCTGACGGAAAAGCTGGTGCTGTGGACGGCATGGGTCATGTTGGCGGCAGCTGCCTCATCCAGCACGACGCTGGCCTGTCAGGCAAATGTGGGGACGTACAGAGGGTCCCTTCCGAGTTGGGGGGAGGCCCCCCTCGAAGGCCACATTCCTGGAGGCCACCGCAGAGCCCCATGGTTTCCTGGGCCAGTAACCGAGAGGTTGCATCTGGCCATGAGCTCGGACGGCTGACTTGCGGCAGTGTGGTGCTCTGCTTGGCTGACTTGCTGCAATGTGGTGCTCTGCTTGGCCAGGACGGCTTAAATGTTTTCAATAAATACAGCTTTGTTCTGCTTTCTGGTTATATGAAAACACATGTTCATTGTAAAAGAAATTGCAACAATATAGAAAATTATCCAACAGGAAAACGGCCTGGGTGCCACTGTTAACATTTTGAGGACCATTATTTCATGCATCTCTAGAAGCATTTACACGCACATCCACGCGCGCGCGCGTGCACACACACACACACAGGTTCATCCACGGGCTTGTGTACAAGCACATTATATCACAGACATTTTTTTTTATTGCCATTCCTTCCTGCCCCCCACTTCCCTCGCCTCTGGTCGATGTGAACAGCCTGGTGTACGTCTCAATCCATGCCCTCCGGAACTCATTAGTGAGCAAACATAGAGCCGTTTATCTGGTATGCTTTGCTGCAGAACAAGCCACCCACGCTTGGTGGCGTGGGGCACAATCCCTGGAGGAAGCTCCTGGCTTCTGAGGGTCTGGAATCCGGCAGGGCACATGGATTGGTCCACGTGTCTGGAGGCCTCAGCTGGGAAGACTCAGCAGTGGGGGCTGAGCGGGGTCACCTGGCGGCTTCTCCGCTCGCACGGCTGCCGTCGGGGCAGGGATGTCTTGAAGGCTGGGCTCAGCTGGAACTGTTGCCCGGAACCTAAACATGATTCCTCGTGTCGCTTGGACTCCCTCACAGCATGGCCGCTAATTTATGCGCGGGAGGGTCCCAAGAGGCACCCTTGGGAGAAGAAGTTTCAAGAGTCCCGAGGTCATGCAGCATCACTGTCCCATTCTATTGGCTAAGAGCGAGTCCTAAGGTCAGTCCAAGTTCAAGGTCAGGGAGAGGCAAGGTCACCCTGCAGAAGAGCTGGTGGGATGAGAGGTAATGTTGCAGCCATCACTGGAACACAGTGTGGACTATATCTGTGGCTACACACACCTCTTAAACAGAAGGTCCTCTATGGCGTCACGCCCATGGTGAGGAGGTGGTACACACTGTCAGCTGCTCGTCAGCTGCAGTATTTGGTAGGCTCCCCAGTAAAGCTCATGCCTCCTCACATCGTACAGGCCAGGCCTACACTGCAGAATGTAAGCAAAGCCGGGGGGCTGGGGGGGTCACCTGAGCCCATGAGACACTGGAGGGCCTTTCTGCACAGGTAACACTTGTTCTGAGACAGGGAGGTGATCGCATAGGAGCCTAGAGAGGACCTGCCTGGCCCCTCTCCCCTAGATGGAGTAATTTCTGGGGACAGGATGCAGGTGTCTTAGCTGCGGATGAGCTGGAGTGACCCGGTGCCATCCCTGGGGTTCACTAGTGTGGGGCTATGTAGCTTGTACTTCTCTGGAGCACAGAGTGTGGAAATCTGTGTCCCTTGGTTCACCAAGCCTTGAGGATGTCTTGTTTGGGCATCAGGTCTAAGTGGAGGAAGCCCAGAGCGCTGGTGGCAGTTGAGCCTAACGGTAACAATGACACGGAGAGGAAGCAAACGCCTTCATTTATTCCAGATGTCACATCTATTAAAAGATGGTAAGAGCCCAGCTGGCATGGCTCAGTGTCTGAGCGTCAACCTATGAATTGGGAGATTACGGTTCAATTCCCGGTCAGGGCGCATGCCGGGGTTGCAGTAGGGGGCATGCAGGAGGCAGCCAATCAATGATTCTCTCTCATCCTTGATTGCTCTCTCTTTTCCTCTCTGAAATCAATAATATTGATTTCATATATATATCTCATATATATATAATACATATTATATATATATATATGACGGTAAGAAACGCACAGCAGGTCAGAAGACATGGCCAGAAAGTGTTGGATTTCCTGCCAATCAAGGAATGGAAAGTTCACCTTGATTCACTGAAAGGTGAACGTTGGCCCCTCATCAGAATCTAGGATTTGTTACCGATGTTCGTAGAAGAGCAGTGGCAGCAAGAAGCAGCTAATGAAACGCAGGCTTCCGCCCTCTCCTTTGCGAGGGACCATTCCCACACCGGCTCCTAGCTTTTCATGCCACCTTTGTATCCTCTCCTTAAAGAGGGTCCCCCATATCCGATAAGCTTCGGGTCCTGCAAAACCTGGACCCACCCCAGGGAAGCGCTGTCCTGCCAGGTTCTTAAGGCAGAGTGTCAAGTGCGCCGTCGGTGACCTTGAAACTTCTCGCGACTCCTGAAGGACACGCGGGGAGAAACCCACAGCTGCACTTCAGCTGGGGAGCCTCTGTTAGCGTCTTATCTCATCAGGAGCACCAATGCTAGCGAAGGAGAGAAGCTGGGGAATGGAAAATGTATTTGCGTGCTATCAGATTATTAAAAATAAATACTTATACTGTTGTATTGATTCCCGAATCCAAATGCAAATGCCTTGGAATACAGCCCTCTTTTAAAAAGCCAGTTATAAGATTTCATTTTCAACAGTGTCTTCCATTGTCAAGCCCTTTGGCAAAGAAGCTGAAAGCGAGCCAAGCCTGAAATGGCCACAGTGATGAGCAGCATGCTAACTCACTGGTTCTCGTTCTGACCGAGAACGCCACCGTCTTGGCTATTCCCAGTACAGCGGGAGCCCAGCATTTTCAATCCTCCACAGGGACGACTCAGCAAACCAACCCATCATGCCCGCAAGGAGAGAAACAGGTGTGGAGGGTGTGGCTGATGCAAACAGGACAGGAGGTGGGGTGACTCCGGGATCGCAGGCAGGAACTGGGGAGGCTGGTTCAGGGTCAGCCACAGGCTGGCTTGGTGAGGCCCCTGATGCTGAACCCTTAAAACGATCCAGTGGGACGGCCTTCAATTCAACATGTGCCACAGGTCACTGGCCTGTGGGTGCTGTCCCTGATGCCCTGGCGTACTATTCCCACTAATGCCACAATGAACTCTACTGGCGCCTCTTAATCCAATCACCAGCTTGCAAGATGCAGAATGAGCTGGGTGCACCTGATTGGTCAAGCCTGGATCACATGACTCCAGGTTAGTTGCAAGGGAAACTTGAAAAGTGACTACCAGGCTTTTTTGGTTTACACGGGAGGCAGGTTTCAAAAGCATTAGGAGTAGACAAAAGATTTGAACAGACAGGCCTCTTACAAAAGCAGACGCATGAAAGGGCAATAAGCATATAAAAAGATGGTTAACATCGTCATTCACCAGGAAACTGCAGATTAAAACCACGGCGAGACGCTACTGCATATCTACTCAAGTGGCTAAAATGTAACTCTGACAATGACAAACGTTGGCAAGGACCTGGAGCAATTAGAACTCTCCTGTGCTGTGGGTCAGCATGGAAAATAGTACTTCCACTTTGGAAAACAATTGGGCAATCTCTTATAAAGTTAAACATACACTTACCTGTGCCGCGCCAGCACGGCCAAAGGTGAACCTGAGTGGGGGCGGCTGAAAGGCTTAGAAAAGACACACAAGAGAATGAAAGCTCGGTCTCTAAGAGACAGCGCCTGCGCCCACAAGCCGTGTCTTTATTTTATAGCAGATGCCACGAGGCAAAGTAAGGGCGTGATCAAGATGTTCACAGCATTCTCGTGGGTTTCAATCCCACTCAACTACATGCACCTGAACTCTATCAAGCCCGCATCACTCAGGCATGTGGGGCCACCTGTTCGGACCATAGATTCAAGCTTACAATGACAGCTGTTGGCTATAATTGTGCTGGGAGGGCCCTGCCCTCCAAGCTGGGACTTGCACGTGGCAATGAAAGGACTGTGCCCTCTCATCAGTCCAAGGCTTGAAACTGTCCAAAACACTGTAGCGGCTCCCCACACTTACCGAACAACTCAAGGATTCCACTCAGGTCTTTACCCAAGAGAAATGAGAATACATGTCCACATAAAGACGTGTACACAAGTGTTCATGAAAGCTTCGTTCATAATAGCTCAAACCAGAGACAGTTCGAACATCCGTCAACAAGTGAACCGATAAACAAATTACAGATTGTGACAGAGAAGAAATGGAAAACGACTCAATCTTAAAAGGAAAGCAGCCACATGGACAGGACTGAAAACAGGAAGGCGAGTGAAGGAAGCCAGTCCCACAGGTACCTACAGTGTGGTTCTATTTTCATGAGCCTCGAGGGAAGAGTTGTGATAGAAAGCAGGTTGGTGGTTGCCTGCAGCCTGGGGCGAGGAGTGTGTTTAGACTGGGAAAGAGTTAAAAAGGGGAACCTTTAGTGGTGATGGAAATGGTCTGCATCTTTTTTATTTTATTTTAATTATAAAATCTTTATTGTTTTCTTCCCATTTCCTATCTACTCTCTTTTTTTCAAAATGAATCTTTATTGTTGAAAGTATTACATATGTCCCCCCTCTCCCCCCTATTGGCCCCCTCCAACTGGTCTGCATCTTGACTGTGGTGGTGCTTATATGTGCATATCCCGTCAGAACTCATCACACAGAAATGTGTGCATTTTATTGCATGTCAATTGTACCTCCGTGAAACTGATTTCAAAGAGGCATCAGGAGAATGCAGGGCCTACTTGCAGATAACTTACCTTTCCTAGAAAAGTCAAGGTGGACATACGGGTAGGTCCAACCAGAGCAGAGTGCGGGAGTCTTTGATGGTGTGGGAAGCTAGTCTCCTGCGCACCCTCCCCATCCTCTCTCGCCCCCTCCCCCATGAGAAGGATGCTGCCTGCAGCTGCCTGTGTTCCAGCAGCCACCTTGCGACCATGAGGGAAACCAGGGTGAGGGAGAAGCCAATCGTGGAGGAGGGGAGGCAGTGAGACTGGGCGGAGCCTGCTCAGACAGCCTGCTGCAGGACCCGCCCCTCTCGGAGATAACAGTTCCCTGTGCTCAATCAAGCTCCTTTGCATTGTATTTTCCACCATTTGCAACACATTCTCTCAAGAGATTTCCTAAAGACAGGCCCAAGCCCCTTTCCGTCCCTTCTCTTTTTCCCTCCCTAACGGATTCTACTCTGCTCCCCTCCACTTTGCATTTCTCTCTTAGATATGCAACTTATTAGGCCACATCTAGAATAAAAACCCAGCGCTTATCTGGTTTAAGCAACCCCTATCATTCCAGGCTTTTACAATCACGTTTATTCTTACCCCGGAGTCTGGCACCATCTTCCATTAATGTGTCAGCATCGCGCTCCCTGCAATAAAGTACCGGAGCACGATTGCTGAGTCCGGCTAATTAAAGATGTGTATCATGGGTGGAATTGCCTCTTTGGAACCAAAATATTAATTATGTTTCTGTGGCCCGGTGACCAGATGTGGAAAACAAACCAACAGACACACATAACCGTTTGCTATCTACAGTTCTCCCAATAAATTATCTTCAGTCCTATTTGCTTTTTCAGAGTCTGTGGGTACCGATGGGATCTAAGAAAACGGGATTTGGAGGGCCCGCAGCTTCTTGGAAAGGATTAGTTTCCTCTGGGGACATGTGACTGGGGCGGAGACACAGGGGCACAACCCAAGGATGAGGCTCCGGGGGCCGCCTCCCAAGGAGGGAGAGGTCTGTAACTCAGTGACCCAGAACTGCGTCTGCTTGTCTGTTGGCATCACAACAGGGAACTGGGAGTTTCTGTGGGGGCCCAGGTGGCAGTGACCTGAACGGCAGAGGAGAGGCTGCTGGACAGGGCCACGCCGGGACTACCTCCTCCTCCCGTCTTCTCTCATGTCCTCCTGGGGCCGCCGTTTGTAAAGTTAGGGGAACGGTCCCCAGACCACCCTCCCTCCTGACACCAGGGGCCCTCAGACCACCCTCGGGCTTGATAATTCACTGGGAGCTGCTACACTCACACTCAGGGTTTATGACCGAGAAAGGAAACGTGAAAATCAGTGAAAGGAAGAGGCTTAGGGCAGAGCCCAGGAAAGTTCAATTTGCCCCCTCCAGGGGCGGCGGGGACAGTGTTAACATCTCCCAGCAGTGACATGGGACAACGTGCACGGAGTATTGCCAACCAGGGAGCCCCCAGCCTGAGTGTTGGGGCTCCATCGCAGACGTGGTTGACCTCCCTGTGGCTGATCTCAGTCTCCCCCCTGGAGTCAGCTGACAATACAACCCACCCCCTCCCCTTCCAAAAAATGACATCGTTAGACTTCCTGGCATGGCCCATGGCCCCCGGTAGACAAAGTCACTCTTATCAGGCAAGACATCCCGTGGACTTAGCGGCTCCCAGGAGCCGAGGATGAAGGCCCGACCTCTTTGCGAACAAGGTTAGATTCTGCTCTCTACACCGTCCCCTTGTCATTGCTTTCTCCCATTTTTGTCCAGGTGTAACTCACCCAGGAAAGAGCTCACAAGCCTTGAGAGAACCGCTCGGTGAGTTTTGTGCAGATACAACCAGGTCGCCACCACGCAGATAAAAACAGAGCATTTTCAGCCCCTGGAAAGCCCTGCGTGTCCCCTCCCCAGTTAACACCGCCCTCCCCTCCCACTCTCCTGTCCTCTGTCTCCACAGAATGGTTTTCTCTGCGGTTGACCTTCAAATGGCCACCCTGGGGCATGGTGTCTGTGCCTGGCTTCACCGGCTCGGTGTCCTGCCTCTGAGACTCCAGGCTGTTATGTCCCTCGGCACGTTGTCCCAGGTTATCACTGCGTAGTTTTCCAATTGTATGAACGCATCCCGCCATCCTTTCTACTGTCGACACACATTGGGGTGTGTTCCGGTTGGAGCCATGTATGGAAAAGCTGCCGTGGACGTTGGCGTGAGAGTCTCCCAGGGGCTCAGGCACAGGAGGGAGCGGAATTGCTGGGCCACCAGGCAGGGTGGACGTTAGTAAAAGCTGACGGTTTCCTAAACTAGTTGCACCAATTTGCTTTTTGCACATGACTTGGAGCAATATCCTGGGATGAGTTGGGATGAGTAGACCTAAGGTCTGAAGCAGATTAATGATCTGGGACAGGCAGAGCCCCCCTGGGACTGGTGTACAGCCCCAAGGTCCAGGAGAGCAGCTCCTCCCCAGGGCCCACCTCTGGGGAGACACCTAGAAAGGGGCCCCAGGGTGACCAGGTCCCGTGTCCTGAGTCAGTCCCCGGAGCCTTTCCTCCCCTCTCTTCACTTTACCTAAGGGAGGTCCAGGCCCAGAAGGGACTCCAAGGAGGGCCAGGCAGTGACGTGCCTTTAAGGGAAACGTCTCCTCCAGCTGGCCACACTGGCCCAAGGGTTCTTGGGCCTTTCTCGTGTGCAAACCTTTGCCTGCATTACTTTCCTTCCCCAGAAAGTCTTGTCTCTTTCCATCTGTCCAACCCAATCCCACCCAGCTGGTGAGGTTGCCCCCAGCCAGCCTGCATCCCCCCCTGGAAGACCTCAGAGACCTTCCACAACGGGGTCTCCTCCCCACGGCCTCCCCAAAGGGCAGCGCACACCTTGGGGTCTTCTGCAAGATCAGCTACAAAGGCTCGGGGAGTGTGCCCAGAAGGCTATCCCCCAGCCTCAGCTCATCCCCAAAACAGACTCTCTCTCCTCCGTGTTTCAAAGACCCCACTCAAGTGCCAGGCCGAGTCCACCTGACTTGGCAAGTGAATGAGTGGCTCCCAGAGCCCGCTGAGCCCAAAGTGCCCACAATGTCCTGGGTGTGTTTCTCAGCCTTTCACCACGTTCCAGATCAGTTATGCGACGCAGGCTTGAGACAGCCACAGACAGCACGTCCTGGGGAGGAAATCCGGGTCTGAGGACTCTCGGGGACCTTTCAAGGAGACAACCTGGACCGAACCCCTTGTTTACCGATGCAGAAGCTGGGCTCAGGGGAGGGAGCAGTCCCCGCCAGGCTCTCCGGAGCTCCTGTCTGCAGCTACTAGTAGCGAAAGGGTTTTATAATTAACGTAATGAATGTCATTCCGTGGGCCTTCGCAAAATTGCCAGATTAGAAGGGCTGAAGTGAGATCTTGTCTGATCCCACGCTAAGCTCCGTGATTAACCGACAGCGTGGCCTGAAGGCACGAGAAGGACAAGACGTGCTCCTCGCCGGCATGAGCTTCAACAGCATCTGCCGCTGAGACGTGGGGAGACGGCCGCCAAGATGGGGCACTGCCGGTTGGGAGAGGGAAGGCTGAGTGGGGAGGGACGGAGGGGACCCAGCTGACTGTCCATGGAAACTCGCCCCATCGTGCCTGCTCTCACACGCACGGGCTGGGCACCCTACATGTTTATGGCTTTGTTATTCTTTTGCATCTGCTGGGGAAAGCATGCTTTTCGCGTTGCGTCCAATCTATGGATGCATACGTGTAGGTACTCCAGGATTCCGTGGCTGCGCATCACACCGGTGGCTGGGCCGCCCCGCCAGTTCTCACGTTGGTAAATCACCGGGCCTCGTGCAACTCGACAGAGAAGCAGTTTGTGCTCTAAGTAGCAATTGACCGCAGGTCTCTAATTATAAAACACACTAAGGGCTCATTAGGGACTCAATTACCTCCCGGTCACCGAGGAAGCTGACTTCTCGTTCTGCGAGGAAGCACAGTGGTTGGCTGAAGGCACTTTGCTGTATCATTCATTCATTCACTCACCCACTCATTCATTCATTCGCACAACACCCAGTGGGAGATGCTCGGAGGTTGGCCACAACCTCCCCGGTCATTTGTGCAAACTGATGAGGTGCCTCACTGCAACGTTTCAATCGAGGGCCATCCCAGCCCAACCCTGTCCTCGCCTTCGGCCAAATGAGCTCTGTGAGTCCAATGTCAGCTGAACCAGTGACATGTTGTCGCAAACATTGGCCAGGGTGAGTGGGAAGCCCGGATGGAGAACATGGCCTCACACATCTGGAGAGCTGTGCCCAGGGACACCCAGGCTGTCGTGTGGAACCCGGGAGCATCTCCCGGTCACCCGGATGCCTGGGTTCCCCGGGGAACAGCTCGCCGTCCATCCTGACTGTCCGCTTGTGGCTCAGGCCCCCAGTCTCTTGTGATTGCAGATCTTCCCGCCTCCTCTCAAAGCCCCCCGCAGTGCACGGTCGCCATGTCTTCACGTCCATCCTTCTAGCAGTCACTCCAGAGAGTGGCCTGCCCTGGCTCAAAACCCTTCGGTGGCTCCCCGTCACCCCCAGGTACTGTCCAGACACCTGTGACCTGGTGCTCGCTCCCTCTGTCCTCATTCACACACCCACTCACCCTGCCCTTTCCTGCCCCTCCCGGCCCCTCCCTGTCCCGTCTCAGGATTTCCTGGGCCCCGTGTTCCTTCCTGACGCTTCTTCCTCGGCCTGGACCGCCTTTCCCAGGGACAACTCATCTCTCCTTTCCTTCCAGACTCGGCTCCTGTGTCCACGCTGTGACGGTGTCCGGAGAAGACTAAATCCGCGGGAGGAAGAGGTCATTCCCGGAGGGACAAGGCCCTCCCCGCTGAGAGGCTGAGATGCAAACGGGCCGGACGGGGCATGAAAACAGCCTGACCCACAGCCCGCGGCGCCCGCCCGCCCAGGACTTCCGCCGGGACTTCAGCCACCGCGGGCAGCTGCCCTAGTTTCTGCTCCTCCGTCCAACTTAGGATCCACCACAGAAAGCCCAGCGCGCCCCCTAACCCGTCACCGGGCTCCCCGCTTCCAGGACGCCCGCCTCCCTTGCTCACCAGAAAGCCCCCACTCCCTGCCTGGCGGGTCTCTGCCAAACGCAAATGAGCAAATGGCAGGGCTGAAGCGCTGGAGGGGCCCTGCACAAGGAGCCTCCGCTTGTTCTCATCATTTCCGCACCGACAGCCCCACCCAGCTGCCTGCTCCCCGAGCTCGAGGCCTCACGCCCTCCACAGCTCACCTCCACCATCACCACCTTCTCGGCAGGTCAGAGGCGCCAGTTAGCATGTCTGTCTCCCCAGCACCCAGCGCAGGCCTGCCCCCAGGGGGGCGCTGGCCAGTGAGGGCCACACCTGGGCTCCCGGGGTTGGCGGTGTTTAGGAAGCAGGGGAGCATGTGAGGTGAGGGCGGCAGGGTTCCCCTCCTCCTCTGGGATGTGCGTCCTGAGGGCAGGGGCGTGGCTTTGTGGTTACAAGACCTGATGTAATTTGGCAGCTTTATTAGCACCTGGCACATAGTAGGTGCTTATTAAATGTTGCAAGAAAGAAGGGAAGGCAGGAAGACAAGAAGGAAGGAAGGAGAGGAAGGAGGAAGGAGAGAAGGAAAGAGGGAAATGGAGGGAGGAAGGAAAAGGGAAGCAGGAAGGGAGGGAGGGAAGGAGAGAGGAGGAAGGTCACAGAACCTGCAGTCTCTTGGGGTATCCCGCCCCCCTTAACGTTATTATCTTGACCTTTCCTCCTCCCCCTGGTTTCTTCCAGCTTCCACCAGACACGTGGTCAGGGCAGCCAGGACAGTGTGAGGATCTGAATGGAAGCATGGAAGACCAATGTTTCTGCGCATCTTTAATTGGGGTGTTCATCCCCCCTCTTACCTGAATTCCAGGTGCCCACCCCTTCCCTGAGGGCAGGCAAAGGCAGAGGCGGGGGCGGGGGGCCTTCTGCCAAGGCTGGTGCCTCCCCTGAAAACACCCCCAAACGCCAAGCACCACAAATGACTCCGTGAGTTTTACAGGAGCCATAAATATTCCACAGCACATTCCCTCGGCTCTGCACGCGCAGGAAGAGGCGCTACCTGCCTCCAACACGGTAATGAGGCAGACTCGGCCAGGACCAGGCTTGTCGGAAAAACCCGCGCCCTGCCTCCGGCCCGTCATTAGGAAGGTGCCGGGCGATGAGGATCTGGGGCCAGAGAGCGTCCAGGGTTGAATTGTCAGTTGCTGGTGAGATCTCCAGATTTTATTTTCATCCCGCTGCTATCCGAGGCCGGTAATGGCCGCACCAAATCCTAATTGGATACATGTTTTAGGGATTTGAATCTAAGCAATATCAGCAAACGTGCCCCTCTGGGGATGAGTTATTTATTTCTTTGGGGCTGGAGGAGATCCACGCAGGCGGACCGAAGCCTGGAACCGTGGCAAACAAACCGAGCCGGCACAGAACGGGGCTGCCGCCAGCTGGGTGGGGGCCATCGCTCTCCACGCCCCGGTGTCCCTCGCCAGGTGGCCCCGCCGGGAAGTGCGTCAAGGTGTCCGCGTGTCAGACTTCTGCCTTTCCTGTCTCCTTGGAAGCAGTGGTCTCTGAAAGCTTACTGGAGTTTTTAGGTTTTGAGTCTCCGTCTAATGCAGTGGTTCTCAACCTTCTGGCCCTTTAAATACAGTTCCTCATGTTGTGACCCAACCATAAAATTACTTTCGTTGCTACTTCATAACTGTAATGTTGCTACTGTTAGGAATCGTCATGTAAATGTCTGATATGCAGGATGGTCTTAGGCGACCCCTGTGAAAGGGTCGTCCGACCCCCAAAGGGATCGCGACCCACAGGTTGAGAACCGCTGGTCTAGAGAGCAGAGGTCTGGAGGGAACGTGGAACCAACCTGCCTCCTCGTTGTGAGCTAGGAAGGGTCTGAGTTTTCTTGCCCGGGATTTTGTAAAAATATGACAGGTTTCATTGGGGGGGCATTTGGGGGCCACATGGAGCGTGTGCCCCGACCCAAAGCCCCTCGGGGGTGAGCGGAGGGTCTGATTCAGTGCCCGATGGGTTAGTGTGTCCCCGCCCAAAGGACACGGAGACTTGGACGTGTTCTGTCCACAGAACGTCCTGTCCCCGTGGGAAGCACCCTCGCTGTGCCGTCCGGGGGCCCCACGTGGCCACCAGGCCCTTGAAATGCAGCCAGTGGGACCTGGGCGGTGATTTCATTTTCACATCTCGTTTGCTCTCCGCTCAGTGACATTTAGAGGAGATACTTGATGCGGCTGTTGGAAACTCAGGAAGCTGTTTGGAAGAACGTGGGCCCTTGCACCTGCTTTTCAACGAAAAATTTTCTGAAATCGAAATGAAAAGCAAGTCTTTCTGGTGAAGATGTGGAGCCTGAATTGAGATATACAGTGAGGACATCCACACCGGATTCCCAAGGCTTAGAACCAGGATGTAAGATGTGCCATTAACCAGCCTTCCAGCTGTGTGTCGGGAGGATAACCGGTCTGGATATATTGGGTTTAATAAAATGTGCTGAGAACATTTATCTCCTCTGTTCCGTTTTGCTGTTCTCAGGCAGGGCACACATGTGGCCTGTACATGGTTCTGGTGTCAGCGCTGAAGGCCGAGCCTCAGCCGGGTGCTAGGTCCAGGGGTGGTGAGGTCTTGGCCATCCTGGGGCTCAGGGCTGTGGGGAGACAGACTATGCACAAGTGTTAAGCATGCAAATAGCAGGGAGGCAGGGCTGTCCTGAAGGCACCCGCCCTGTGCACACGTTTACATGGCAGACCTGCTGGGGCCGTGGATGCTGGCAGCTCCCGGGTCAAAAGCGGGAAGGCCAGTCTATGTTGAGCCAGGGCGGCTGACCTTATCCAGTAGGAGGGACCCTTTGTAACATCAGAAAACTCCACGTAGCCAGGGTGGGGGTGGGGGGGCGAGTATTAGCCCACAGAGGCACCCGCAGAGGACGAAGAGCGACTGAGCATGAATCCAGGCGCATTTTTAAAAGAATTTGGAAGTTATTTATCACAGCATCTACAGGCATTGGAGAAGTAATCCATCGCGGGAGACTGTTTTCACCAGCAGCAGCGTGGGGGTGGGAGGAGGATGCGGCAATCCTGGGGTAGCTTTCAGCTGGGACTGGGGGTTCTGGGAGTGCCCTGAGCAGGGATGAAGGCAGGGGTCTGGATGACCTTGGGAGCCCCCTTGAGTGCTGACCCTCAGCGCGGATTCAGGAGGCATTCTTGGGGGGTGGGGGGTAGGGGGTGGGGGGTGAGACCTGTAGGAGAAATGGGCGGGGTCAGGCTCCTGGGCCTGAAGGACCTGGGCCCAAGGCCACTGCAGAGGCCACTGCCAGGCCCCTTGAGAACCAGGGCAGTGACATTCCCCGAAGAGGAATAAATGACCAGAGAAACAAGTCAAATCTGTTACAGGTCTGGCCTTGGTGGGTGCGGCTGGCGGGGGGCAGGGGGGATGGGAGGATGGACAGTTATTCCGGGGCCCAGCTCACCCCACGGCCTCAGAAGGACACACGGGTCAGGCAACAGCCTCCGATTTCCTGCCCAACTCCAACCCCACGTGGGCAGCCCATCCCCCAAGAGAGCCCGCTGCCGGTGTCTGCTTGGTTTGCCATCAGGACACTAACGCTTCTAATTCAATTTCCCCTTTGCATCTCTCTCGGAGTGACTCACTCCCAGCCACCTCTGAGCAAAAACGTGCCGAAGGGGAAAATCAGCAGATTTTCATAAAATCCTTGAGCTGCATACAGGCGCTCGGCATTCTCCAATGGCTGGCCCAGGGCAGTGCACACAGTCAGTGCTCAATGTATGCTCAATATGGGTGAGGGACCTCGCCAGGCAGGACGCACGGCCCAGCCCCTCACGGGTCTTCCCACTGCAGGAGCCCTGGGAGGAGGCAGGACGAAGGATACTGAGCGACTGAGACAGGCCGAGTGTGGGGACAACTCATCAGGGCACGCATTTCCCGAGTGGCGCCTGCCACCTCCCACCCTGACATGAATTTCTGGAGCGCCTCTTTGTCCCAGACTCCTTGCTTACCCATCGGGCCCCGGTGGGGGTGTGCCCAGGCCCTGGGGACAAGTCCATGTTACTCCCCCGGACCAGGAACTGACTGCTTGGAGACCAACTCCAACCACAATGGGTTGGGTGGCCCAATAGTCAGTCTCATCCACTCTCCCTGGCTTGGTCACCTGGGCCAGATAAAGCAAGGAATTCTGTGTGTCTGCTCTTCTTCTTCTTCTTTTTTTTTTTTAAAAATAAAATATATACATATTTTTTATTGATTTCAGAGAGGAAGGGAGAAGGTGAGATAGAAACATCAACGATTAAAGAGAATCCTTGATTAGCTGCCTCCTGCATGCCCCATACTTGGGATCAAGCCTGCACACAACCTGGGCATGTGCCCTGACTGGGAATCGAACTGTGACCTCCTGGTTCATAGGTCGATGCTCAACCCCTGAGCCACACCGGCCGGGCTGTCGGCTCTTCTTGTTCCCTGGTTCTCATCCCCGAGGGACCCCAGAAGCTGGGCCAGCCCAGGGCACAATGCCCAGCTTCACACGGAGGCCAGTTCACCTGCTGCCGCCCGCTCTCAGCACCTGCACGTGAGCCTCAGAGCAGAAGCGAGCTGTTTCTTGGGCAGGACCCGCAGCCCAGCTTTTTTCGTCTCCCTTGTCCAAAATAAAGTACATCCGAGTAAGTGGGTGAGGTGGGCGTCCCAGCTCCACCCAGGAGAAGGCCAGGCCTGGCCCACATCTGGGTGCTCCCTGCTCTGGGACCTCCAGGCCTTGTCAGTCTGGCCTCATGTCCCTCAGGGCCAGGCGGGCTCCCAGCTGCGGCCCTGGGAACCTGCTGCTCGCATCCCTCCTGTTTGCCGCCCCGGCCGCCCCTCCCCCCAGCTCTGAAGGAAAACAGGTCAGTCTCCACCCTCCTCAGCCTCAGGCCTCCTCAAGCAAAACTCTAAGCTACCTCTGCAGGGATTTTGGGTAGAGATTTTTGTATAATTTGCGATAGTTCAGTAAATTTTCCAGAAATACATGAACGGGGCCTGCTGCCTGCCTTTTATGTAAATATCGTTTCCCTATTATAATGATTATAATGCTGTTTATCACGTGTTAAATACGCACTGTGTTCCCAGCACTGCGGCTCTGAGAGGGAGGGGTGTGATGGTGCTCGCTTTCCAAACGAATAGACAGTAGTTCGAGCAAATACCTCTCGCAAGGTCACATCCTGAGTGAGGCTGCCAGGTCCGTCTGTCGCTGGCGGACAGCAAGGATCAGGTGCCCAGAGCCGCTCCCAACCCTCTTGCCTTTGCCTTTCTCTTCTTAAGAGGATAGAAAGCTAAAATACTCCTTTTGCCAGACTTTCTTGCAGCTGAAAGTGGCCAAGTGACCCGTTTTGGCCTTCAAGATGTCATTTAAAAGGACCAGACAGAGGCTCTTGGAGCAGTTTCATCCACTCAGATTTCCCCTTTCATCCTGTCTGGAGTACAGATGTGACAGCTGGAGGCACGGCAGCCACCTTGCAGCCAGGAGGTCAAACCCACTCGCCAAGTCTGGCAGACAGAGAGGTAGGAACACTCTGGGGTTTTGATGACATCGGTGGACTGTCTTGTTTCATGCTTAGAGCAAAGAGCCCCCGTGCCTGTGAGATGGAGCCGGAGGGATGCGCCGTGGGCCAAGGAGGTCAGGGAGGACAGGAGACAGAGCAAGAGCACCTGGGCAATTTGCTGCCCCAAGAGAAGCAGAGGCAGCGTCGCCTCCGTGCGGAGAGCAGAGGCTTCGTGGTCTTAGAGGGAGGGGGGCCTAAAGCCCTGCAAGGAGGAGACACATAACGGGGTGACACTCCCCTTCGCGAGCCGCTCGGGTGATGCTGCCACGTGCAGATGGGGTGGGACAGGCACGGCCGGCCGTTATTCATCAGCAGAGTCGGGGCAGCGCCACCACCACCCTGCTCCCCAGCGGTGGCATGTCCAGCGCTGGCTTTAGACCCCACAACAGAGTTACGACATGTTGCTGCGCCCATTTTACAGATGAGGACTCTGAGGCCCAGAGCCGCCAGGTTCCAACCAAGGTCACGTGGCCAACGAAGTGGTTGGTGCAGGTTTCAAGCCCAGGACTTCGGACCCCAGAGCCCTTTCCCCTCCCAGGAGGCAACCAAGGGACGTCTGACAGATGGGCTCGGCACCAGGCGGGGCAGCTGGCAGGGAAATGCCTAGCGACCCAGGAGCTGGCAGCAGGTTCAGGGACATGACCGTGACCCCAAAAGAAACCTGGGCAAGGGGCTGGGGCAATGGTGTCGGCACGAGTCTGAAACCCCAGGGGCTCTAAGCCAGGCCCAGTCCTGGAAGCAGAGAGAGCCCTGGGATACGGGATTGAGCAGATCCAGCCCAGGCTCCTGAGGCGCCCCCTGCAGGGGACAAATTTGCTCCTCCCACAGCCCTTCAGCTGCAGGCAGGGCATTTCCCTGGGTAGCTTTGCATTGAGATATTGCCTGCATATGGTGGGGAAATTAAGGCCTCTTTTTCTTTTGTTGTGTTTTAATGACTTAATATGCAACAAAAGGGGAATTTTTCTCCTGGGAGGTTCCAGCAGATGCTGCTGTTTCCATCCAGGCTGTGCTTCCCGGTCCAGCTGCCTACCCCAGATCATGTGATGCAGAAAGGACCCCCCCCCCAGGGTCCTCCACCCCCCTCCCTCACCCCCACCCCAAGTCACAGAGGCAGGATGGGGCCCAGCAGCACAGTGAGGACCAGCTGATCCAATCCGGGTTCTTTCTGATGGGGTGGGGGCGGTGCTGATTTAAGTTGCTGGTTTTCTCTCAAAGTGAAAAGACAATTTAATCACCGCAATGCCAGCTCATAGCCACCCTCTCGGGACTCCACCTGCTGAAGAAAGCCCCAGACTGGCCCCTGCCCGTCCCACCTGCAGCCCTCCCCCTGCCCTGTCCCACCTGCAGCCCTCCCCCTGCCCCTCCCACCTGCAGCCCTCACCCTGCCCCTCCCACCTGCAGCTCTCCCCTGCCCCTCCCACCTGCAGCTCTCCCCCTGCCCCCTCCCACCTGCAGCTCTCCCCCTGCCCCTCCCACCTGCAGCCCTCACCCTGCCCCCTCCCACCTGCAGCTCTCCCCTGCCCCTCCCACCTGCAGCTCTCCCCTGCCCCTCCCACCTGCAGCTCTCCCCCTGCCCCCTCCCACCTGCAGCTCTCCCCCTGCCCCTCCCACCTGCAGCTCTCCCCCTGCCCCCTCCCACCTGCAGCTCTCCCCCTGCCCCCTCCCACCTGCAGCTCTCCCCCTGCCCCTCCCACCTGCAGCTCTCCCCCTGCCCCTCCCACCTGCAGCTCTCCCCCTGCCCCCTCCCACCTGCAGCTCTCCCCCTGCCCCTCCCACCTGCAGCCCTCACCCTGCCCCCTCCCACCTGCAGCTCTCCCCTGCCCCTCCCACCTGCAGCTCTCCCCTGCCCCTCCCACCTGCAGCTCTCCCCCTGCCCCCTCCCACCTGCAGCTCTCCCCCTGCCCCTCCCACCTGCAGCTCTCCCCCTGCCCCCTCCCACCTGCAGCTCTCCCCCTGCCCCCTCCCACCTGCAGCTCTCCCCCTGCCCCTCCCACCTGCAGCTCTCCCCCTGCCCCTCCCACCTGCAGCCCTCACCCTGCCCCCTCCCACCTGCAGCCCTCACCCTGCCCCCTCCCACCTGCAGCTCTCCCCTGCCCCTCCCACCTGCAGCTCTCCCCCTGCCCCCTCCCACCTGCAGCTCTCCCCCTGCCCCTCCCACCTGCAGCTCTCCCCCTGCCCCCTCCCACCTGCAGCTCTCCCCCTGCCCCCTCCCACCTGCAGCCCTCACCCTGCCCCTCCCACCTGCAGCTCTCCCCCTGCCCCTCCCACCTGCAGCCCTCACCCTGCCCCTCCCACCTGCAGCCCTCACCCTGCCCCCTCCCACCTGCAGCCCTCACCCTGCCTCTCCCACCTGCAGCCCTCACCCTGCCCCTCCCACCTGCAGCCCTCACCCTGCCCCCTCCCACCTGCAGCCCTCACCCTGCCTCTCCCACCTGCAGCCCTCACCCTGCCCCCTCCCACCTGCAGCCCTCACCCTGCCCCCTCCCACCTCCACCCCTCACCATGCCCATCCTACCTGCAGCCCTCACCCTGCCCCCTCCCACCTGCAGCCTTCACCCTGCCTCTCCCACCTGCAGCCCTCACCCTGCCTCTCCCACCTGCAGCCCTCACCCTGCCCCCTCCCACCTGCAGCCCTCACCCTGCCCCTCCCACCTGCAGCCCTCACCCTGCCCCGTCCCACTGAGTTCTCTGTGTGGCATTCACAAGGATGATGTTGCCGAGAGGAAATCTCGCTATAGAGCGGCTAAGGGCGAGGGCTCTGAAGTGCGCTGACCAGGTCTCAAGTCCTGTTCTGAGCGACCGTGGGTGACCTTGTGTTTCTGCCGTTTGGAGGTCTGGAGCGTGGCTGACCCTGAGAGACTGTCCTCCCACCGCTGGCCAACCCTTAGAGACCCAGGAGGACTCTGCTGGGGTGTGTCTGTCCTATGCAAACCAACTCATCCGGAGGCCGCACCCCAGCCCCTCCCCACTCGGCCACTCTCCCCCTGCCCACATCACCCAGCCAAGTGCCAGACCATGGAGCCTCTAAAACGATCGAGGTCACCCAAACCAGCCAGGCCCAGCCTGCCTTTCTGCGGGAACCGCCATAAAGGCTCTGGTCCACGTCTCCCCTCTCCCTGTCCTTCCTGACGGGCCCTGGTGCTGCCCGTGTGGCCCAGTGGGGCATGATGCTCCCCCTCCTCCTGGGAATGGTGAGTAACAAGCTAGAGGGGTGACTGGACCTTCGGGGCCTCCGGTTCCTCGTGGTGAAATGGAGACTGACTGTCAGCTGCGCAGGGCTGCTGAGAGGAGTCACCTGCAGAGGCCGCACGCCCGCCCCAGGCCAGGCCGCTCCCGGAAGCATGTGCTGTGCCAGGCCCGGAGTGTGTTTGCAGCAAATGCGAAGGACAGGTTTCCAGTCCCGAACATCGATCGGGTGCTTGTTTTCATCTCAGCCCGCAAGGAGGCTCGCTGCGCGTCCTTTCATCACTGGCCACGCGGTGCCAGGACGCCGGGCCCTGAGGTGAGCGGGAGCTCATCCTCCTCAGCACCCGGCGGCCATGAAAGCCCTCTCCTCCCGGGGGAGGGGGGAGCAGGGGGGCGGATCCAGGAGCCTCCACTACACTTACTGATGGTGCCACCCGGCAAAAGCGACTTTATCTCCATGCGCCTTGGTTTGTGCACCTGAAAAATGGGCCCTGGCGAGGTTGACACAGTCCGTCCATGTAAAGCGCTCGGCAGGGCCCCGGCCCTTGCACACCTGGTCCCCACGCTCCCCTCACCTTCCCGCTGTTCCTCAGAAACTCTGAGCTCAGACAACAACAGCGTGGGGGGCGCTCAGCCTGCTGCCCCGTGTGAGACCGGAGGGGCTGGGGTGTTCGGGGGGGAAAAATAAACAAGTTTATTGAGCACCTGCTCTGTGCTAAGCACTGTCCTGGGTTAAGAGGCTGGGGATTCAGAGGGAACAAGATGAGCCCAGCCCCATGGAGATGACATTCAAACGGGGCGGGGGGTGCAGGCCACCAGGAAATGAGTAGCACCCATAAAACCCTTCCGTCCCAGCAAGAGCCGTGGGGAAGAGAAACCTGAGTTTCAAGAGAGAGCGATGACTGGGACGGCGAGATGGGAGGAGGGTGACTGGGTGACCCGGGGAGGAGTCTGCGTTCCAGTCTAAGCGTGTGCGTGTCCGGGGAGCTGGGGAATCGCCGGCCTTCCCCGCAGGGCCCCCAGCCAGGGGGGGAGCTGAAGGCCCCCCGGGAGCTGGAGGAGCCCCTCGGAACTGTTTTAATTGAAAGAGCGCTTCTTCCCTGTGTGCTCGGTAGCAGCGGGGGTTTGAATTAAGCATGAGCGGTGATTTATTTATCGAGTCTTTGAAAAAGTCCCTCTCTGACTCTGATTCCCTGCACTTCTCCCGTTAACCCTTCCCGGCCTCTGACCCGGGGCAGCTGAGAGCATGTCGGCCAAGTTCATCGGCGGAGAACCTGTGCTGGGCGGGGAGGAGGTTAGGATGGTAAATTTTTTTAACGTATATTTTTATTGATTTCAAGGAGGAAGGGAGAGGGAGAGAGAGATAGAAACATCAATGATGAGAGAGAATCATGGATCTGCTGCCTCCCGCACGCCCCCCCATTGGGGATCGAGCCTGCAACCCGGGCATGTGCCCTGATGGGGAATCCAACGTGACCTGGTTCAAAGGTTGATGCTCAACCACTGAGCCACACTGGCCAGGCAGGATGGGAAATTTTGTGTTATGTGTATTTTTCCACAATTTTTAAAAGTTGGGAAAAAGACTGCCAGGCCAGTGGGCCTTTTCCCTGTGGGACCCCGAATTACCTAAGGGATGCGCTTCCTCATCTCCCACCTCCCGCTCCCACCCCACCTAGGACAGGTGTCAGGGCCGGAAGCTGAAAGGGACCACGTGAGACTCCAGCCTCCAGCAGGGCTTGTACAGGCTCCCCCCCGACCCCCCCGACCCCCCCCCCACCCCAAGTGCAGGCTGCAGCCAAGCCCAGCGGAGCCTGGTGGAGCAGCAGGGGACACTTGTCACCAGCAAGGAGCTCCCCCCAAGGTCCCATATCCAGTAGTGAGCAGGACAAGCATGCTGGCTTCCCCCAGGCCAGCCCCGCCAGGGAATGGGGGTGGGGGTGGGGGCGGCCTAGTGAGTGTCCCGCAGCCCAGGAAGGCGGTCATTCTGCAAGTCCCTCCCACCTGGGAGATCAGCCCAGAGGGCGGGACCGGGTCCAGCTGGCCCGCTGCCTGGCAGGGAGCTGGCACAGAGCAGGAGCCCTAGAAACTGGACAGGAGGGCAGACGCCCTGCAGCCAATGGCAGCCCTCAGTTCCTCCTTCCTAAGTGTCTGCAGCTCCAGGAAGAAGATGGAGGAGAGCAGGTGGGGGGCGTCTGGACTGAAGCGCCCCGCCTGGGGCTCAGGTGACATATTCCCAGAGCTCAGGCCCTCCTGCCCTGTCACCCGCCTGGCCCCTCAGCCCTCCCCTCAGCCCTCTGACTCGCGGGGGCCACCCGTACCCCGCTCCCGAGCACTGCCCACCGCCAGCCTCCGTCCCGGGGCCAGAGGCTCCAAGGAGCAGCCAGGCTCGGCCGCACAATCTGATTAACGTGCCTGATGAACTCCGAATCCGCTCCATCTTTCACATGAAAATTGTATTTTCTCCCTAAAATTGCTATTGATTGCTCCCACGTGGGGATGTAGGGGTGAGGAACAGCGTTCAGCACATGGCGGACACGGAACCAAGTTGTGGGGGTGGAGAGGGGCCGAGGCGGCCGGGGATGACGCGGAGTGGATCTCGCCAAGGCGGAGGGCCGGGCTCTGCGTGGACCGCCCCGGGCCTGGCGGTGAATCCGAGGTGCGAGCAGCCAGCTGAGGGGAGGACAGGGCTGCCAGATTGAGCAAATAAAAACCGAAGTGCCCTGTTAAAGCCGAACTCAGATATGCAGCAGGTAAGTATAAGTACACCCCATGCAAACACCCTTTGTTGTTTATGGGACATTCAGACTTTACTGGCATCCTGCATTTTATCCGTCAAGCGTAGCGTAGGGGATGTGTCCCCAGGTGCCAGAGGCTGGACTGCACCCCCGGAGACCCCAGCCTGGCCACATGAAGAGTCTCACAGGCAACCAGGCCCACCAGCGGCCTAACCCACGGGGTTCCTTCTATCAGCTCCGTCCTCTGATGCGGGGGGGCTCGGCTCTTCCTCCCTGGGGCGTCGAGGCCTCTCCTGCCCCATGTCCAGGCACCTCCCCCTCCTGCCACAAGGGGCCCTCTTCCTCCGAGAACCTCTCCCCCCAGGAACTCGGCCCCCGCTGGTCCCTCAGCCTATAGCCATCCCGTTAGGCCCGTTTCCCTGGGGAACCCTGACCAGTACAGTTATCGCCTGACAATCTATACATTTTACTACATACAGGGGTGGGCCAAGGTGGGTCTATCGCTGTGAGTCTGCGAAGCACAGAGTTTATTCTTGTATTATTATTTATTGTTTGTATTATAACTGTAAACCTACTTTTGCCCACCCCTGTATATTACAGATAGATGACAGATAAGTAGATAATGATAGATAGCTAGATAGATAGATAGATAGATAGATAGATAGATAGATAGATGATAGATGATGATAGACAGATGATAGATACTGCATGGCTGTGCTGTGTGCTGGACTGGGATGCAGGCCGGGTCCCACCAGGATGCTCCATGCTGCAGGAGGTCAGCACTCAGCACTCAATGCCAAGTGGCTCCCACAGGTGAGTTCAGGGCCGTCTCCCAGGGCCCGGTCAGCAGCTGCCTGTGGCTGGTTCCACCAGCGGGAGGTGGGGGGGTGGGGGTGGGGGTGGCGTGGGAGGGGGAGCTTGCCACCCGGCCCAGAAGAACTCTTCACTCTCAAAAGGGCCAGGGAGTGTTTTTGTGGGTGTCCCCTGCACATCTCCCCTCAGCCAGGATGGGGTCCCATGCTCCTTCTGGGGCCAGTCTCTGAGGCTGGAGTTGCTGCCCCGTGTGGGTGCACAGCTCTGCTCGGGCTGCCACGGCAAAGGCCACGGACTGAGTGGCTTCAACAGCGGAAACATATCTGGAAGCTGCAAGCCCAAGAGGGAGGTGTCAGCAGGGCTGGTTCCCCTGAGGCCTCTGCCCTTGGCTTGTAGCCGCCGTCCGCTCCCTGTGTCCTCTCGTGGTCGACCTTCTGTGCGTCTGTCCTGATCACCACCCTCTTGGGTTAGGGCTCACCCCACAGCCTCATCTTAACTTAGCTAAGGGCCCTCTCTCCACATAAAGTCACGGTCTAAGTACCGGGGGTTAGGGCTTCGTCATATGAATTTGGGGAACATAATTCAGCCCATAACAGTGGGGTTACCCTAAATGGGTTTAGAACAGCCAGGGCCCATCCCAGAGATGGGTGTGGGCCCAGTGTCCCCCCACCCAGACACAGTGGAGAAGGGAGGGGGTGTGTTAAGAAAGCTGGAGACCCCAGTATCCAGCACACAATCCATTAACTGCAATTCAAAGGCAGGGGAGATGTGAGGTGTGGTAGGGACACTTCCTGGAGCAAGGGGAGCAGGGGGAGGGAGCTGGGCCTGAGGATGGCAGAGCAGAGAGACGGAAAGAAAGGGCGTTACTATGGGGCCACAGCCGCCTGCCTGGCATCTTGGCATCGTGGGAACCTCCTGAGGACTAGCGCACAGCTGGTGGTTCATAACCCTCCCGCTGGCCACGCACCCACCTTAGCAGGCGGGTAGACCAGACCCCCTTCATCCTTCCTGCTGAGTCAAGTCCGCCCCAACCCGCCCAGTTTACAACTGACCGCCCACATCCACCCAGTGGAATCGCCTGGAAACAGCGGGGCTCGCAGAAAAGATGTTAAATTTCCATGTCAATGCAGAAAACACGATTTACATTCCAGTTGGGTGGTGTGTCATTTTTTTTTCCTTTGCTTCCAGCTAATTAGGATTTAATATTCGGTTCCCCTGCCATTTGTCGGAGTTTGGTTATGAATCTAGAGTGATCCAGGCGAGTGGAGATGGCAATGGGGCCACGGGCCTGCCGCTGCCCTGGGAAGGCTGACGGGTCCCCGTCTCCGTAGGGGCTGGGCTGGCCCCATGGCTGTGTCTGTGTCTCCTCAGGCCGGCAGGTGCTCCCCAGCCTATGAGTGCCAGTCTCTCCCCTTCTCCTTCATTAGATTTCTCTACAGATGCTCCTGTGGGAACCCAGCAGGGGCTGGTGCAGGGCTGGGCTTGGGGCTCCCAGACTCCAGCAGCTTTCAGCCCCACGGGAGACAGACAATGAACAAGCAATTGAGGGACAGGCGTGATGGCGGAGAGCACTCTGGGGTGGAGAAGTGAGGCAGGGGAGCGGGAGGGAAGAAGGAAGGGCCTGCACACAGGTCCAGGAGGGCCCCTCTGGCCGCTGTGGCATTTGCGCAGACTCCCGGGTGGGACTGGAGGGAGTTGCACACGAGAGGATCTCATTCCAGGCTCTTTGCCTCTTCCCAGCGCTTGAGTGATTATTGAATTCATTTCTGGGCTCCTAGGAGGGTGAGTGAAGCGCGTACACAGGCAAGTACGGAGGAGCTGGGGAATCCACAGCGGAGGTGGCTGCTGCCTGAGGCTCAGGACGCAGTCAAACCAGAAAAAAGCAGTGAGGGCCCTGGCCGGTTTGGCTCAGTGGATAGAGCGTCAGCCTGTGGACTGGAGGGTCCCAGGTTCGATTCCGGTCAAGGGCATGAACCTTGGTTGCAGCCACATCCCCAGTAGGGGGTGTGCAGGAGGCAGCTGATCAATGTTTCTCTCTCATTATTGATATTTCTATCTCTCTCTCCCTCTCCCTTCCTCTCTGGCATCAAAAAAAATATTAAGAAAGAAAGAAGCAGTGAGGGAGCCAGTGGAGCTGTGCAGGGCGACGGGCAGCTTCAGAGAGAGGCTCCAAGACCAAGAGGTCCCGTGTTCACTCCGCCCCAGACAGCCTCCCTGCTCCCAGGGGCGCCTCTGGGATTCCAGGGAAGGCAGGCTGGAGGGTCCACCTGGTTTCCGGCTGTGACCTGCCCCGTCTACCTGGCGCCTGCCTCCTGTCTGTCTCTCCTTGCTGGGTCCCCTCTGACCCCTGCCCCTTCTCCTCCTGGCACTTGTCTGGTGGCCATGTCTCTTTACGTGGGAGTGTGCCTCAGTGGGGCCTGGAGCCCCAGTGCAGGGCCCGGTCTTTTTCCTTCATTCCCTTCTCCAACCGGAGTCATTCCAGGCTCTGGGGCTGTGTTCTGCACAATGACAGTTGTCGCCTCCGCACACTGGGAGTCGTTATGTGCTGCACTGGGTGTGGTGCTTCCTCGGGTGGTAGCCAGTCTCCAGGGTGGCCTTTGGGGAGCCCCTCCCGTGCACCAGGTTTGTCTGTATGGCCTTGGGAGACAACAGAGGAGATGGCATGTCCCCTCGGAGATTAGCTTACAAAGATGACCATGAGCTCTGAGACGCTCGCTTTGGGAAGCCAGCTGCCTGCCTCCTGAGCTGCTCCCTGGAGAGGCCACCTGGGGAGGAACCGAGGTCTCCTGCCAACAGCCACGGGGAAGGCGGCGTGGAAGACCCAGCCAAGCCCCACCTGGATGCCCTGCCCACAGGAGCTGGGGATGGCGTCGCTGTCTTCAGCCACCACGGTGTACAGTGATTTGTTCCGCAGCAGCAGGTGACCGTGCGCTCATCTCAGCCCCTTCCGGCCTGGAACAGCCCCACCTGCGCGTCACCGCCCTTACGTTACACGGGCAGGAGGCTGCAGCGCGGGCATGGACGTCACCGGCCCCAAGGCCTCCCGAGGAGCTGGGCAGAGAAATGGAACTTGGGCATTTGCGTCTGTCCTAACCAGACCCCTGCTCTTTCCGTCCACCTACAGCCACACTTTTCCACCTGGACCCCGTGTCCTCAGCTGAGGGCTTGACTCCTCAGAACAAGCCCCGGAGGGCTACTGGCCCTTCTTTGCGGGATGAGCAAACTAAGCTCAGAGAAGCCTGTCTTTCCCCGGGTCCCACCGCGGGGAAGGAGCCTGCCCGACCAGCACGCGGTCCCCTGGGCTCCCTGGAAGCCGGGGCCCTGCTGCCTGGAGGAGGTACCTCTTCAGAGAAGGACTGAGCCTTGGGGTGTTCTCCCCAGGGGGCCTGCTTGGCTCTTCTTCCCCACCCAGGGCTGTGGGGCCTGGGACACCCTGAAGCCCTCCTCCAGCTTCCCCAACTCTCAGCCGGCGAAGGGCTGGAAGCCTAGAGCAGGGGCCACAGCCACCCGCAGACCTGTTTCAAGAAGCAGCTGTTGACTCTGGGCCTTGAATTTTAAAGAGGTTTGAAGCCCAACTTGGACCCTCTGCTTCTGGGATGCCTGTAACCATGGCAGCAGCTCGCCCAGTAACAGCAAATATTTGTTGGAGGAGAGAGAAAGAACCCGGGAAGGAAGGGGGAGCCCCGAGGGTATGGGAACCAGGCTCTGCCCTGGGCACCTGCAGACGGCTGCCCCCAGGTTCCCACTCAGATGCCCCCGAGGAGCAGTAACTCCTCTCCCCGGCCTGTGAGCAGGGCACGTGCCCCACCTCATGCCCCATTTCCCTGGGTCTCTGTGTGAAGTGTGCCCTCAGGGCAGCATGGCCAGGCCAGGTCCTGAGCGAGCCTCCTCTGCACTAGTAAGTCCCTTCTTTTCCATGAGCCTCAGTTTCCTCATCTGTGAAATGGGAACGACATGCCTGCCTGCCTTTTCTGAGCTGTCATGCTGCTTAAATCAATGGTTGGCAAACTGCGGCTCGCGAGCCACATGTGGCTCTTGGGCCCCTTGAGCGTGGCTCTTCCACAAAATACCACGTGCGGGCGCGCACGTAGAGTGCGATTGAAACATCGTGGCCCATGTGCAGAAGTTGGTTTTCAGCCTGGGCGAGTCTATTTTGAAGAAGTGGTGTTAGAAGACGTGGGGGGTGTCGATTGGACAGGCGACAGGAGACGGGGGCGCAGGCGGCCGCAGGATAGGCAGCGTGGGGGAGGCGCCAAATATCAACAGTACTTAAACTATATAGGTAAGTTAATAACAGTGTACCTACCTATATAGTTTAAGTTTAAAAAATTTGGCTCTCAAAAGAAATGTCAGTCGTTGTACTGTTGATATTTGGCTCTGTTGACTAATGAGTTTGCCGACCCCTGGCTTAAATGAAATCCAGCCCCCTGGAGCGTCCTCGTGAGAAACTGTTCTAAAGACCCCTGGCTGGATTTCAGGACGGGGGATGTCAAAAACTCCAGGTCACTCCAGATGGCCCAGCGAGGGTGGCGACTTGTTTAAGGACACACAGCAAGTGCAGCTGGGCCAGACCCAGTCAGCTGTCACCTCAGGCCACCAGGCCTCCCTGACCAGCTGTCAGCAGTTGAGCGGTTGTGAATCATGGCCCCGCTGTGCTTCCCTGTGGACATGCTCAGGGCTTAGCCACAATCTGGGTCAGGGCCGGGTGTGCCAGGCACGTGGACCGTGTCTGCCAAGCGTGTCCCAGCAGAGAGCAGCGGGGGAAGCAGAGCCTGTGGTTCCTGCAGGAGCCTGAGGCCGGTGCCCTGGGCTCTCCCTGCTGGCCCTTCCCATCCCCCCGGGTTCCAGGTTAATCGGTCCATGTACACACCTTGATTTGTAAATAGGCCAAAAGCCGCATTTATTTTTGAATTACATGCCAGGGAATAAAAACGATTACATCCCACTATTAAGAGAATAAGGGGTGCAGGGCACTCATGAAGCCTGGGGTTGAGTCTTGGCTTTATTAGAACTCTGGGGCCTCCGTTTCCCCGCACGTAAACAGGGGGTGGTCTCAGCATCTGCCTGTCCTCCCCCGTCTGGGAGTGAGTCTGACGTTCTCAGGGGACGCTATTCTGAAAGTCTCCTCTCAGCGGTCTCCACTCGACCGCCTCTCTCTGCTGGAAGCACACATATATTTATTTATTCTGTGTTCCTATTTCTTGCAATGGAGACTCCTGAAATAGAACAGGAGGGGGCTGTGAGGAGAGGTTCCCGCCTGGAGGCTCCTCTCCCAGGGCCTGACGGCAGCTAGGACTCTGCTGCCTCAGGGGAGGGGATACCTGAGCTCCCCACGCACAGCACAGACCTGCCTGCCTGTCCAGGGCGTGGTGAGTCTTCTGCTTACCAACTCGGCCAGGCCACACTGGCCTCCTCTGCTCTTCCAGTGGCCCCGCTCCTAACGGGCAGCTTGGGAACCAGCTGACTTGCTGCCCTGGGGTGAATGAAGGCTGTGTCCATAGCAACTGAGCTGGCCCAGGTCCTGGGGGACAGCTCCCTGCAGCCAGGGGCGTGGCCATGTCTCCAGGGTCCTCCCAGCCACACCCTGCCAGCTCACAACAGGCAAGGGCCTCTTCAGTATGTGCCACCCCCACTTCCCCTGTCAGGCCCATTGTCTTGCTCCTGGCAGGCAGCTCAGTCATTCCACTATTTTAAACAAAAATAATGATGTAGAGTGGTATTCATAACGTGTAAAAGTACAATGTACGACAAAAATACATCAAGGAAGAGTGGAAGCATAGAGGGTTCTAAGACTCTTGCCCCTATGTGAAATAGTATAACCTTTCATGGTTTAATTTAACAAAATAGTTACAGTTAATAAGACAAAAAAAGGGAGATAAAAATGAAATCATACAGCCCTGGCTGGTTTGGCTCAGTGGATAGAGCGTCGGCCTGCGGACTGAAGGGTCCCGGGTTCGATTTCCGTCAAGGGCATGTGCCTTGGTTGTGGGCACATCCCCAGTGGGGAGTGTGCAGGAGGCAGCTGGTTGATGTTTCTCTCTCATCGATGTTTCTAGCTCTCTATCCCTCTCCTTTCCTCTCTGTAAAAAAATCAATAAAATATATTTTTTTAAAAATGAAATCATACAAAAACAGTTAACCCAAAAGAAGACAAAAAGAGGAAAAAAGGAACAAAAAAAGATGGGACAAATGCAAAACAAATGTAAAAACAGCCACAATAAATGTAAATGGTCTAAATTCCCCAAGTGAAAGTCAGATTGCATAAAGAGCAACACCCAACTGACTAATACTAATCAAAATAAAGCTGGAGTGGTCATACTAATATCAGACAAAGTAGGTTTTGGGGCAAAGGATATTACCAAAGGTAAAGAGGATTTTTCATAAAAAAAGTGTCAGTTCATCAAGACGATGTAACAATCTTGAATGTTTATGCACCTAGTAGCATAGCTTCAAGAAACTTGAAGCAAAGACTGCAAGGAGACAAGCCATGGCCTGGAAGGGAATATTTGCAACACATATAACTGTCAAAGAATGCGTTTCTAGAACCCAAAGAAGTCCTAGTAGTCAAGAAGAAAAAGGCAAAAATAACCTAAGGGTGAAGTATGTAAACAGTTATTTCTTGGAAGAAGAAATGCAGATTTGCATAAACATAGGAAGAGATGCTCAGCTGCCTTAGCAAACAGGGAAGCGCAAACAAAAAGCAAATTAAATATTATGTTATTCCCACCAGATTAGCAAAAAAAATTTACAAGTCTGAATCCATTAAGCACTGGTGAGGATGTGGAGCAATGGGGACTCTATTGCTGGTAGAAACGCAAATAGATACAACCTTTTAGGAAAACAGGTTGGTGTATTAGTTTGCTAGGGTTGTTGCAACAAAGTGCCATCCACGGGGGGCAGGGGGGTTCAATAGTAAGGATTTATTGGTTCACAGGTCCCAAGGCCAGGATTCCTTCTGAGGGCTGGGAGGGAAGGAAGGACCTGGTCAGGGCCTCCCTCCTCGCTTCTGGTAGCTCAGGTGTTGTTCCTTGGCTTGTTGATGGCATTCTCTGCGTCTTCACGTTGTCTTCCCTCCATCCTTGGTTGTCTCTGTCCGGATTTCCTCTTTTTATAAGGACACCAGTCATATTGGACTAGGGCACAACTTCTCAGCTTGGTCATCTGCAAAGACCCTACTTCCAGATAAATTCACATTCACGGATGCTGGGGGTGAGGGCTTCCACATCTGTGAGGAGAGCCGCAATTCAACCCGTAAAACCTGGTTAAATGTGAAGATGCTCATATCTGTCAGCCCGGCCATTGCATCCCGGGCACCGGCCGTAGAGAAAATTCTTACAGATTGTACTGGTAGCTACACACCATCCAAAAGCTTATCAGCAGGTAAATATGTGTTTAGATAAATGTGCATTTAAAAAGACTACATAGCATGAAAATTAATAAATCGCAGCTATGCACATCAGCCTGGAGCAATCTCAGAAACATAATGTTGAGTTGAAAAGAGCAAGTCACAGAAGAACCCGTGTGGTTTAATTATGTAGTAAAGGTCCGAGTGGTCCGTTCTCTCACCTCCTTCAAGTCTGCTCAGGCGTCATTCTCTCGATAAGGCCTCTCCTTTAAGTTGCAAACCCATCCCCACAACCACACGTCTATTCCTCCCTGTTCTGCCCTGCATGTCCTTCCCCACAGCCCTTACCCACTTCTAGCAAATCTATATAATTTTCTTACTCATGTGTCTAGTAGTTATTGCCAACCTCCGGAATGTTTGATACACAAGGGCAGAACCTGTCTTTCCTTCTGTTCATTGATATCAACAAAGTGCCTACAACAGTACCTGGCACACAGCAGGCACTGAACACATATTTCTAAAACCGAGTGGTCGCTACACAAATCTTCATGGATGATTATTTTAAACCTGTGTTTATGGGTCACACCCAGTCTGTTGTATATGTGATGTGTCCCAATAAATAGTCTTTGAAGAAAATAGATGTATTCCTTGCCAGACCTGAGTGTTAAGCCACGATACAGACCCTGTGTGATTGGCACCCTCTCCCCCGACCCCCTGCCCCTTAGCCACAGAAAGCCAGGGCTTGGTGCAGCTCTCTCCCGGGACATGTTCTCTTGTGTCGGATAATGAGTGACAAGGAAATGTCAATCTCCCCGCGAGATGCAATCTTCAGTGTCTTACTTCTGCTTGAACAGGGCTTTCCGAGGTGCCCGTGAATATTTGCGCTGGCAACTACAGAGAGCACGGCTGCTTTGTAGAGAGAAGTGGAACCACCTGGTAAATTTGCCTTGCGCTTCCTTGAGAAAACAATGGGAAGCCAGCCACCTGTCAAGGCCAAGGCCACGGAACCAGACATGTACAAGCCTGGCCTTGACCAGCTTTCTGATCAAGCCGCACGATACCCACGTCCCTGCCTCACTGTTCCCCGTGTTCACCTGGGAACTGGGATGACTGCTGGGAGGATGGGAGGAGATGGATGGCGGAGCACACACAGAGCGGCCCGAACAGGGGTCCAGCCTGGGGCGGGGAGCCGAGGGGCAGGGAGCTGAACTCGATTCCTGGTTGGGAAGACAGGGCTGGGCTGGGGACAGGGAGGCTGGGCAGAGCCTGCAGGGCGGGGCGTCCACCGCCTAGGCCTGGGGTTGAGGAGGGAAGGGCACCACACCCTCCTGCAAGCACCCTCAGCTCCCTGGGTCCACCAGACGCCGGTCCTAGGCGTGCCCACGGCCCCCAGGCCCAGACCAAGCAGGGTGGCCATCATGCTACCTGCGGGGAGGGGTGCAGAGCCTCATCCCTCCCTGCCCTCAACCCCGGACACAAAGAAAGCCGATGCCAAAGCCTCGTCCCGTGTACTTTAATCACAACTCCACGGTCGTGTGTGCTGGCCACAGAGGACATCCACACAAGGTCAGGATGGGCGCGTCAGCGCGGTCCTACAAATGGAATCTCCACAGACCTGCACTTCAAACACGTATGAAAAATAAATATATAATATTTAGCTTTATAAACCTCCCCAGGCCATCGCTGTGTCTTTAAAGGAACCACTGCTCCCTCCGTCCAACCAACTCGGCCGCCTGGCGTCACTAAGCACATTACTGGCCAGGTGACGCCCACTTCCTGAAGAAGTTCCGGGGAAACACTGGAGACGGTCAGATGGGTTAAAACTCGCCAACCGCTCACGGCGAGGGAGGCATCACACGTGGGCGCCAGTAATGGCTGGCCTCTTCCGTTGGGAAGAATCAATTCCCCAGCACACGCCGGGGGGCTGGAAAAGCTGCAGCGGGACCTTTGGCACCAGTGGAGACGACAGGCCTTCGAAAGCCAGACTCGGTGACAAAGCATTGATCTGAGGGAGAGGCCATGGAGGGGATGAGACGCTGCCACCATCACTGACCTTCTCCCTTCTGAGCACCCCTCCCAGCTCCCTCTCTGGAGCCACAGACACCCCCTCTACCTTGAGGGGGCAGGGCACGTCTGGCTGCCTGCCCTCCTGGTGCCTGGCCTAGAGAACTGCGGGGGGAGGTGGGGTGGGGGCTGCTTGCTACGTGCTCGTGGGGAGCAGGACGTACTCAACACACCAAGGACACGGCCACTCCAGCGGGACGGCTGCACAGGCTGTGAAGGGGACGGACAGGAGGCGCGCACGAGACACCAAGGATTGGGGGGGGGGGGGCAGGCCGGGGTGCACTAGCATGTACAGGGGTTCCGAACAGCGCCTGAGGGTCCATACTGCCCCGGAGGAGAAAGTCAGATCGTGGCCCCCCCCGGAGGCTCAGGGCTTTCCCCAGGGACTCTGGCCCTGCCCCCAAAAGAGCGAAATCTGGGTACAGAACAGGTAAGCTGGAGACAGGTGCTGCCACAGAGCCTCAGGCCCCGGGACCCCAGGCCGTTAGTTCAGGAGGAGGTGCAGACAGTTTGTTTAACCGGGGCGTCAGCAGAGCCCCGCCCCCCGACGGGAGAGGCGGCTACAAGTCCAGCAGGCGTTCCTCACAGGTCTCCGCCGGCCACTTGGAGGCCCCTCCAAACACGTCGACGTTGTTGTCCACCCAGGGGATGACGTTGCCCGGCATGTTGGTGGAGCAGTTGGCGATGTTGACTATTTCCTGGGCACGAAGGACGCGGTCCCAGATGTTGAACTGGCTGAGCTCCCCCACAAACGCCTGAGTGGCGTCAAACCTGCCCCCAATGGTGTCCTGCGGAGGGGACAGAACCACGTCAGAGCTGCTCAAAGGCTAACCCCCACCCCCACCCCGGCATGGGAGCGGGTTGGCTTTGGGGAGAGGATGCCAGCTTGTAGAGAGACAGAGCTGGTTGGGGGGGCGGGGGAGGGACTAGGGCATTTGCCTGACTCCCAACTCTGGCCGGGGAAATATCTTTACTCCACCACCCAGTTTACATGGGGAGACACTTGGGCAAAGTCCCAAAGCCAGGACTAGACCTGGTCTCACAGCTCCAGCCCCTCCCCAGGGAGAGGTGACAGGGAGGAGAGCAGGGCGTGGGCCCTTGGCGCCTGCTCCCTCCCTCTCCATCAGCCTCCAGCTCAGCTTTGAAGTCAACGCTCATCTGCCCAAGACCAGGTGCCAACCTGTGACCCCAGGGCACTCCATTCTGGAAACTGTCTGAACCACCACCCCAACCTGGTCCCCCCCTCACCCCCAGACAACAAGATGGTGTGAGCAGAGCGGGGGGGGGGGGGGGCTCGCCCCTCCAGGCAGCTGCTGTGCCCCCAGGCTCCCCTCCAGCAGGCAGACAGCTGGGCGGGGCGAGGGGCAGCCTGCAGGCCGGGCCTTGTGCTGCTCGTCTGGCCCACGCGCTCCCATCTTTCAGTCCCTGCACCCACCTGCTCCTGCCCGAGGATCAGCACGCCCCCCGGCTTGATGGGGTGCCAGGGGGCCAGGTTCTCCCCGGTGCCGAGCTTCTCCCCATCCTGGAAGGCCTCCCACATGCCGTCCCGCGTGGTCCAGGTGACACAGATGTGGTGCCACTTGCCATCGCTGACAAACAGGGGCAGCTGTGCAACCTGCAGGGGCAACGCGCCGGTGAGGCCCTGCGGGTCCCCCAGACGACCGAGCTGGGGCGACGGGGCCACGGGGCCACTGCTGTTCCCATCACGTGGGGTCCCTCCTGGCCTCCCCTGCTCTGCTCTGCGGGTGACATGCCTGACCCGCCTGCCTCAGAGAGACCTTCGGGCTGGAAACACCGTGTGCAGCAGACACTCAAGAGAAAGGGGCCCAAGTCCCGGGCCCCAGGGCAGCCCTGCTTTCAGCTGGACGCTCTTGGTCCTGGCTTGGCGGAGGGGCCAGGACACTGAGCCCAACAAGCAGATGTGACAGACGGCGCCCCACGCTGGCCTTGAACACCCGGGGCTGGAGAAGACACAGGGCAGCGAGGGCACACTGGGCAAACTTCTCTGGACAAGAGCCAGACCAGGCACCTGCACTCACAGGCGAGGTCCCAGCGTCCCTCAGGACTGTGTGTGGGTGTCCTGCCGTGCAGAGGACAAAGGCCCACAACTACATGTGAGTGTGGGGGAGGGGCTGCCCCCCCGCATCCACCCACTCTCGCCCTGGGAGGGCTCTGCAGACCTGCTCCTCTGCCAGCAGCTGGTTGTTAGGGCTGGTGTCCTAGCAACCCCAGGCCCTCCCTCCCAGCACCTGGCTGTTTACACGGTGTCTAACTGGAGAGGAAAACAAGGCTCTTGGGCCTTAGTGCGGTGTCCAAGGAGTCATTTAAAACACTTAGTCCCGGCTCCCGGCTCCAGGGGCTCAGAGGCGGAGCCACTGCTGGGAGGAGCCCGGCAAGCAAGCTCCACCCAAGGTGGCTCAGCACAGACAGAGGGAGGGGCCGGGTGGAGCCACTCCGGGCTCGGGCAGCCATCCCAATGCTCAGCTCGGGCAAGGGGGCTGTGAGTACGCATCTCTGGCCACGTGGGGTCTGACTTCCCGCAGACGCCCAGAGCTTGTCTCTTGGGGAGACCACACTCCCGAAAACGAGTCCGTCTATTAAAAGGGGAGATTTCCTCTGGGAAAGGCAAGACCATAGGGACGAGGACCAGATCAGCGGTTGCCATGGGCTGGGGTAGAAAGAGGAGCTGACCACCAGGGAAATGAGGAAATCCGGGAGGTGACTACACCCTGGGTTCTAATTGCAGTAATGGTGTGCAACTGACTGCATTTGTCAAAGCCGGTCAACTCAGTAAAAAGTGTAAATGTTACTGCGTGTAAATTATATCTCAATACTTCCCCCCCCAACAAAAAGATATGCTCATGAGAACCATCACTCACACACACACACACACACACACTCACACACACACTCACACACTCACACACACACTCACTCACACACTCACACACACACACACTCACTCACACACTCACACACACTCACACACACACACTCACACACACACACTCACTCACACACACACACACTCACACACACACACTCACACACACACACACCCTCCTCTAAGCAGTGCAGCCTGGGAAACACCCTCATGGACAGGCCTCAGGGCCCGTGACAATTCAGGCTGGCATGCAGGCGTCCCAGCTCATTCCGGGCCTCCCTGACCTCTGGCCTGGACCCTGCCCCCTGACTCGTCAGCTGTCCAGAGCAGGACTGAGTCAGGGCAGAGCGGTCCCCACCAGGAGGAGGACAGCCCGCAGCCCGCTGCCGGAGCCCCTGCGACTTCCCGACCTCTGTTGCCACCTTGACGAGGAAGGTGGCCTCCGAGCCGGCCTCACCTTGTCGTTGATGAGCAGCTCGATGGGGTTGTTGCCCCACTCGATCAGCACAATCTCGTTGGCCTGCCCAGGCACCGCATAGGAGAACGGGGTGCCGATGCCGGGCGAGGCGCTGGAGCGCAGCCACAGGCAGATGGTGAAGGCGTACAGTTCGGGCAGCGTCTTCTTGACCTTGCCGTACAGGTAGTTTGTGCGGAGGGGGAGGGACACTTTGAATGCATCGGGCGACTTGAACGCACTGTTGCCTGAGGGAGAAGAGAAGCCAGCAGCATGTTAGCCACCCGCCCCCCCCTCCAGCAAGGACAGAGTCCCAACTCACTTGGACCCCCCTCCCTCACCCCCCACCCTCAAGCCAATCCCTCCATCAATGGAGCATCTGCTACAGGACAGCTGCTGTCCAAAGTGCTGAAACTCCAGCCGTGACCGAGAGTGACCTCGCTCTTCAAATCTGGAGGAAGCGGTAGAGACAAGCTGGACTTCGTTTTCTGGTTAAATTGAGCCAGAAAACCTTTTCTCGGTCAAGTCTTATTATGTCCTTGCCATCTTGGACCCTCAGCTCCTTCAGCAAGGGCGGGGTCACGAGCACGGAGGCAGGACATGTGACAGATCCCAGGCACTCGACAGACGCCTGTCAAGCCAGGAAGCCTTTGTCACTTCTCACAGGAACGAGTCGCCGCTGCCAGGGCAACAGAGTCAGGTGACTGTGGCCTCTGCATACATCCCTGACATGGATTGGCTCCAGGAGTGGCGCGGCTCAGGATTCGCCCCTTCCTCCCCACTGGCCGGAGCCTTGACCCTCCCGGACCCACCCGGGACTGGTGAGAACCCTCCTGGCTGTCCCCATGTAAACGATGCTTCCAACATCCTTTAAAGTGATCGGTACTCTTAAATGGGTCTAAGCAATTTTCAAGGCAGCCTTGATTTAAGTTCAAAATTAACAACAAGTAAACACACAGGAGGCAAGACCTGCCTCCGGTCACCAGGTTCAGACATCTGCAGGGCACCCCCCACTTCTGAGCGGACAGGCCTGAAGCTCCCCTCTTACTTGGGGACCAGATGCTGCCGATGAAGGAGCCTAGATGCCCTCCTTCGACAAGTGTTTATTAGGCACCACGAGGGCCAGGGGGTCCCCATCGCCGCCAGAGACCCGCAGGCTCTCAGGACCCAGAACCAATTCAGCCCCTTCCTCACTCCTGCAGAACAGGAGCCAGAACGATCAACCCTTCTCCACCGTGACCCCCCTTCTCCACCGTGACCCCCCAAACACCTTCTCTGTCACAGTACATCATACACGAGGATGCTCTTTGGAGCCAGGGTTCACACCACCCAGGGAAGAGCTTCTGAAAGGGAAGCAGCAGCACCCAGCGTCACCCTCCCAACCTCTTGGGAGCAGGCAGCGTGGAAGCACTCAAATCTGGGATCCACGTGCGGTCTCACTCCTCTCTGCTGATGGTGTCATCTTGCCTGGCCCACCCCGACCTCCCCGCAGGGCGCCCTCACCCCAGGCTGCAGGGCTGCTGGCCACGGCTGACGAGAAGACCCGGTCACCTGCGGGAGCCGAGCGTGGGGCCAGGCCGGGCGAGAAGGCCCCACAGGAGGCTGAAGCAAAACTCAGAGAACCAGGAAGCCCCAACTCCCAGCTTCCCAGGGTGAGCAGATGACCACGGCTCAGGGCACAGCTAAGGGATGACAGTGCAGCGAGCAGCAGCCCCTCTTCCTACTCTACGCAGCCACCGAGGGTGTAATCTGCAAGTGCCCATGTGCTTCACGAAGGCGCGATTATCTAATAGCTCCTGCCCTTGCAGGTGGGCAGGCTTGCTGACTTAATAAGGCTGCCTGTTGGTACTGCCGTGAGCTTGGTAAGGACAGGCAGGTTTAATTAGAGCTGGAGGGCCAAGAGGCAGGGGAGGGGGCCCATCCTACCAGAGGGGGTGCCTTCCGTTTATACCACACAGCTGGGAAGTCCAGAAGAAACTTAGTTACAACCAAGGAAGGCATTAAAGGGCCTGGCCCACACATCACAGGCTGCAGGTGGCAGACAAGGCTAAGCAGCCCTGGGGCCAAGGAGAGAAGGGATGGGCGGGCTGCTGCTGCTGCCTGCACGGTGAGGAGTCAGGTGGTTCTGGCACCTGCCAGGTGGGCTCAGGGATGACTGGCAGCAGCCTCGGAGCCTATCTCAGCAAACGACCTGGGAGCAGAGTCAGCAGGTGGGGGTCCGGGAGCAGCCACTCCCTCACCCAGCTGGCCTGTCTGTACATGGGCAAGAGCGCCCCGGGCTGGCCCCTCTCTGCCTGCCCTCCCTTGCTCTGAGCCAAGGGGTGGGGGGTCTGGAGGGAGGGGAGGCAGCGGGCAGGCGGGCGACAGAGACGCGAGGCAGCACTGGCACCCACCTCGCTCCAGCTCGCTCACCCTCTGCAGCAGCGCGTTCAGGGCGCTCTCGGTCTTCTGCCGGTGAGCCCAGGTCTCGTTGTGCAGCAGGGACTTCTCGTCCTCCAGCTCCGCGACCTTGCGCAGCAGCTGCCTCTCCAGCTCCCCCAGCCGCCGCTGGAGCACCTCTCGGAAGTCGCCGGGCAACGCGGCGGTAGACACGTTCCCTCGGAGCTGGTGCTGGGGGGGGGGGGGGCGGGGGAGGGACAAGCATTAAAGGCCAGTCAGAAAGAAACGGTGACATGCGGCTCTGACGCCCCGCCACAGGGGGAGCTGCTTCCAAAAACGGGAGCATCACCCCAGTGGAGCTGATGACACAAAGGGGAGCGGTCACAGATGCTTTTTTTTTTTTTGTATGGCAAGGATTTCAAAGTCAGACAATTACTTTGCGGCAGTATCTGAAACTTAGGAATCTCATTTTTCCCCTCTCAAAAAAATCGGTTTTGGCACCTCTAACTAGAAAGACAAAATGTTAATCAACATCTATCATTTTCCAGCAAAACCCCAAACACAGGGAGGGTCTTTTTTTTTTTTTTTTTTAGGAGTTCATCAAAGGGTACTCAACGCGGATGCACTTTCATCTAGAAATGGAAACAGCCCCCAGTGTGGCCCAAATGCTGCGCGTGGAGACATCACTGGAAACGGAGATCTAAAACACGACTACCCTGAATTCCAGGAACCCGGGCTTCTGATGCTGCTTCTACCTCCTCCTCCCTATTCCCGTCACTCCCTTAGCACCATGCGAGCTCTGAGGCAGCCTGCCGCTGCCCAGCCGCCAGTCCCATCCAAACAGTGTGTCCCTCTCTCCAAGCGCTCCAAATTGCAGAATGCAGTGACTAGGACCTGCCTCCCGGGGTGGTGGCAAGGGGTAAAATTAGTTACTATGTCTACACGTCTTTAGGGCTCCGAAAAGGTTAGCTGTTGTTCATCATAATGAATTAAGGGATAGACAGATGCTGGAAATACCGTCTGTAACCATCATGCCCCAGGTAATCCTCAACTAATGTTGCAATAATCACCGCTTGTCATTGAAACCCAGCTTTGCTAAGAAGGATTTTGGTAAACATGTTGCACAGAAACGTCCACACTTCGTAGCAGAGATGGAAATGAAATGAAGGTTTCTCTCTCAAAGTTCCAAACTGCATCTGCCTTCCGAGAGAGGCTGGGAGAAGGTCCTTTCCCACAAAGCACGCGGGAAGGGCACCTTAGGACCGCGCGGTCCTCCACCAGATGCCTCTGAAGTTAACCCGGCTTCCTCCAAGGTGAGTCCCGGTGCGGGTGCGGCCGTGACCCTCCAGCCCGCGCTGCGCTCGCGTCCCGCCGAGGCCCCCCAGGTCCCTGCCCGCTCCGGACCACCCCGACCTGATTTAATAACGGACACGCGGGAGGCCAGGGGCCGCTGACCTCACGCAGCAACCTCAGGTCACCCCGCAACAGCCTCCGGGAGCGCGTGGGGACCCGGGGGACTCGGGGACTTGCAAGAAGAGAGCAGGCCGTCCGGGTCGGCCAGCCCGAACCTCGTGAAGTGAGTGGCCGCCCAGTGAGCAGTCCCGGCGCGCGGGGGACTTACAGGGTGGAGGGCGCGAGCCACGCAAGTAGGATCTAGACCTCCCACCCCCAAAACCCAGCTCATTCCGTTCCCGCGTGGCCTCGCGGGCAGGACCGCGCGCCCACCTCTGCCCGGCCGTCCCCCGCCCGTAGGACCCCGGCGCCCCGCTACCTCGAGGCTCTCCAGACGGTCCTTGAGGGTCTGCAGCGAGCGGCTGAGCTGCTCCACCAGTTGCCCGGGGTCCCGCGGCAGGTCGCCCATGGTGTCCTTGCCCGTGGCCGCGCGGCCCGGCGCCTTGGCGCCCGCCAGCCCCTCGCAGCGCGCCAGCTTGGCCGTGAGCTCGCGGATGGCCTCGCGCTGCGCGCCCAGCGTCTCCTTCTGCTGCACGACGGTCTCGCGCAGCTGCAGCACCGCCGCGCGCAGCTCCTCCTCGGGGCTCAGCGCGCCGCCCGGCGCGGGCATCGCGGGCAGCGGGCAGCCGGCGCGCGCCGCCTCCGGGGGCAGCGCGGTGCACACGAAGCGGCTGCCGGGCACCGGGACGTCCTGCGCCGCGGCGGCCACGGCGAGCGCCACCCCGGCCGCCAGCAGCGCCAGCATCGCGCCGTCGCCGCGCTCACTCCGGCATCCGCGGGCCGGCGCCGTCGGGGCGCGCGGCTGGGGCGCCTTCTGGGCGGGCGGAGGCCGGGCGCGGCGCCGAGGGGAGCGGGGCCCGAGGAGAGCGGAGCCGGAGTCCGCGGAACGGCCGCCGCACACGGCGCTCTGGCTGGGCCGGCCCGCGCGCCCTTTCTTAAGCTGGGGGGTGGCGGCGCGTGGGGCGCGGCGCCGCGAGCTCTGATTGGCCCAGACGGGCGCGCATCACGCGAGAGGCGGGGCAGGGGTGCCTTCTCACCGCGGGCCGGCACGGGGGCGCGAGCTCCAGAAGCCCCCCAGAAAGAAAGGGCTGAAATTTTAAAAATCCCCGGGGTGCCCTTAAGGAGCCTTGGCCGGCGAGTCCAGGTGCCCCTCGGACCCACCCGAGGAGGCCGACGGCGCTCCCAAAAGAGAAGCTGGGAGCCCCCTGGTGCCCCAGCGCCCCAGGGGAAGTTGCTGGGCGCCTGACGCGGCGGGAGGACTCGCTTAGCGGTCGCCGCAGCCCCGAAGTGGGGGTCGCTGACGCCCACTTCACAAGGGAGAAAGGTGAGACGTCCCAGGAGGGTCTTGAACCCAGGGCTGTGGTCTCGAGGCACCCGTGGCTGGCGTGAGCTGCTGCCACTTGACCCTGAAGGCGGGAAGGAGACGCACGCGGCTCCCCAGGACACACCCACCTCCGCATCCGCGTCCCTGTCCCGCCTGGGGAAGATCCTCAGGTCCGCGGGGACGGACACAGGCTGCAGGTGCTGACTGCTGGAGCGGACGCCCCCACACAGTGCGTGCAACAGGCGTGGAGTGGGGCCAGGGTCAAGGCCACGCGCAGAGCTCTCGACAGCCCACCAGATGGGGACCTTATTCAGCAAGACCTGGGCGGGATGGGGTTCATTCCACCGCAGTCATCGTAATGGTGCCACAGAGTAAAGCCGTGCCCCACCCATGTACTAGTATATGGGGTGCGCACATGTCCAGTTTCTCAGTTTGAGACCCCTGTGCTCAGATTCTTGGAGAGAAGAGATATGGATAGAAACCCCAAAGGCAGGAGCACATTTGTTTCAAAATCTTGTCTGTGGTTTACAAACAAGTTCCAGGAGATTTTCAATGCACAGCTGCAGACCGAGCTGGTTTACTGCACGTTATAAATGGAAATCCTTATTTTTTCTCTATGTTTTTTAAGAAATCCAGTTGCAAGGCCATTCATCACATTATCCGTTATACCAGAAACAAATGGATTTGTCACTTGTGCACAGAAGCGGAGGTTGATTCTGTATCAAACTGTATCAAAACAAATGAAATCATGATGATGATATAAAATAGACTGCAGTGATTAATCTCCAGAAACCCAATTTTGATCTGCTTTGCACTTCAAACAATAGCTTCTGTTATGTAAAGAGCTGTTGGATATTCAAGGACAATGTTGCTAAATTATAAGAAAAGGTCTGTTCATGAAAATCTCTTCATGGATGAAATGAGAGACAGGAAGTCTGGTCTACATAACACCCGAAGCAGAGGACAATGAACTCGGTGATAGCTCAGGTAAGAGCATTCATTAATAGAAAAGGTGTGGGGTGGGCCTGGGGAGCGGGTACTGGGCTAATGTCTCATTTGGTCTGCATCACCAGCAGAACAGGTATCAGCTTCACATTGTCAATTTGACCTTGGACAGATTCATGCCTCCTGCATCTTTCTGACTCCAACCCCTTGGGAACTCCAGAAGTTTAAAGGAGCTCACATTATACACAAATTGCAATTTGTGATGAGGTTGCAAAGCACTTTATAAAATGCTACATTTTAGATGATTCCATAAGGCCCCAAATCCAGACAGGTTCAGCATTATCCAGATAAGGATTTCACTTTCAATTTTCAACTCATTGGGTTGATTTTTATTTATTTTTTTTTTAGGCCACGGTGGATCTTAATTGCATGTGACAATAGAGTGCTATAGCTCCATATAGCCTTTCTTGACACAGACCGAAGCATTTATATTTGCAACTACTTGAAATACAGCCTGGTTCCTTTAATAATTAAATAAAATCAAGTGTTTCCAGAATTCTAATTTCCTCCTGCACAAAGAGAGCACAAGACAAAAATAACAAAGCATATATCCCCAAATAATTACTCTTACATTTCCCAGAAGAGATTGCTATGTGAGACCTAATCAGGGACATTGCCAAAGCCCCAACGGAAAGATGGGACTGAGGCCTAATAACAACACTGTCACTAGCTAAGTGGTTTAGGGCAAGCCAGGTACCCTCTATGGACATCTGTTTGCTCGTGTAGAAGATTTGGGGATTAGACTGGGCTCTCCAAAGACACCCCCCCCCCCCGCATCCACCCCGGCTCTGCTCAAGAGCTGGCAGTTTGAGCAAGAATCACTGTTCAGGGAGATGAAGGTTCCAGGACTTGGTTCTTCCTGCTTGTGTTAGGAACCACCTGTGTCCAGGGCGAGCCTGGGAAGGCAGGCAGGGTGTGTGTGTATACAGCAGGCAAGCGTCCACATCCGGGGATGCTGTGGCTGTGACTGAAACCTGCTCTCCACAACAGGAAAGCTCACCCTTGATCTGCTCACAGCACAGCAACCTGTCTGCCTGAAGGATCCCGCATGTCTGACTCAGCTCCCCGCGAGGGTGGCGATGAGTGGCAGAGACCGGGGCCCACAGGTTTCCCTCTGCTTGAAAAGTCGTGCGGCTCTGCAGCAGTGAATCAGCGCCACCCCATCTCTTAGTGCAACCGACGCAGCAGCCAGTAACCACCCACTCATTCCCTTTGTCTCCGGGCTCCCAGGTCCGCTGAGAGCCCCGTGTGGACTCGCCCCATGTCCTGGGGATCCTGATGAGCTCATTCTGCCTCCGTTTGATTGCCCCATCTGTTTGGTTCCCTTGTTCTTCTCACATGCATTTTCCATCTCGGTCTTCTGGGAGATGTGCTAATTTCCACCACGGTGTCAGAGGACCCCATCTTCCACTTTCTTACATCTCCTCCTCTGTCTCAGTGCCGCTTGGGAAGTCAAGAATGCGGTGTGAGCTCCGGAACAGCCGCCAAGGACAGCCCCCTGCAAATGGAATCCGGGAGCTGTCCTCGGTGCTGAATTTCCATTGGGCGGACTACAAGTGTGTGGGGTGGAGGTTTGTTTTTGTGTGTGTGTTTTTTTGTAGGTGGCGGGGTGGGATTCAGCGCAAATACAAAACGAAATGTAGAGGCTCCAGAGAATTGTAACTAAAACTCTCTTATGCCTAAAATGCGAAGGCCCTTTCAGGAGTGGATTTTTTCCCCCCACTAGACTGAACTCCACTGGTAGAGTAGAAAGTGCTTGAGCTTTGGAATCAAGCAGCTCTAGTTTCAACCCCAGTTTTATAACTTGCCATTTGACCTTGAGAGGCTGGCTTGACCTCTCTGCGCTTCAGTTTTCTTGTCTCTAACATCAGAGCTAAGTTTACTATGAAGCATTATTGTCAAGCTGCCGTGAGAATGAATGTGACATGTCTGGCATACAGCAGGTGCACAATAGATGTTAATTGTCCCTTTTTCTTCACTGAGTTCAGAGCTAAATTATATAAATTCTTTTTTTAAGAAAGTTAAACATTTTCCTTTATTTTCTACAAAATCAATTTGAAATTAAAGCATGAATTCTTGAAAAAGAACAGGCTAACCCAGGGGTGGGCAAACTTTTTGACTCGAGGGCCACAATGGGTTCTTAAACTGGACCGGAGGGCCGGAACAAAAGCATGGATGGAGTGTTTGTGTGAACTAATATAAATTCAAAGTAAACATCATTACATAAAAGGGTACGGGTCTTTTTTTTTTTTTTTTTTTTTTTTTAGTTTTATTCATTTCAAACGGGCGGATCCGGCCCACGGGGCGTAGTTTGCCCACGGCTGCGCTAACCTCTTTGGAGGAGAGACAAGGAATGAGAATTTCAGGAAAACTTACTGGTGTTTCAGCAAGAGGGAGTTATCCTACTTTGTGTGTGTGTGTGGTGGGGGGGTGGGTTAAAAGATAAAATTATTGTGTTTTTTAAACTTCAATTATAGGGTTCAGTTCAACTATTTCACATCTACACTCACTTAGCAGATATCACTAGACTGTGTGCCCAGATCCAACTAAAAGATTTGTGGTCCTTACACATTTCAGTGATTCTGAGTTTGCGTTGCTATGGGATTCCAGCCGATTGAAGACCCCCCAAATAAAGCACATGTCCTGTCTTCAGCGCACCTGGGCTCTTCCTGGTGACCATATTTCAGGCTTAATTTTGGGAGCATGAGACACTGAGTTTCAGGAAGGGTTCCTGTACAAGTGTCTGAGCACATGCGGCTGTCAAGATATGATTTGGGGGGATTGATTGTTAATGCTACCCAACTGTTTTTAACAACCAAAAAAGGCTTTTGGTGGCCTCCTCTGACTTCAAGCAATAGGACAACTTGCTGGAGAGATCCGGTGTAATGTGTTAGTTCTGTTCTTAAAAGAAGAGCGTAGTGGACTTGGCATGGGAGGAAGCTGTAGGAAAGGACCTCACCAACTTGGTTTGCTTGGAGAAAATACTCCGTCTCAATTTCTCTATATTAGGAAACTCTGAAAAACTGCCTCTCTTTCACATAAGTTACAAGTAGTGGCTTTGGCCTGCATCTAATAAAAATGTGTAGCTTAAGCCCGGTCAGTGTGGCTCAGTGGTTGAGTGTTGACCCATGAACCAAGAGGTCCTTAGTTTGATTCCCAGTCAAGGGTTGTGGGCTCGATCCCCTGTGGGGGACGTGAAGGAGGCAGCCGATCGACATGTCTCTCTCATCGATGTTTATATCTCTCTATCCCTCTCCTTGCCTCTCTCTAAAATCAATAAAATATTTTTTAAAGTTATTAGCTTAATAGTTCTGTATAGTTCAGGCACACAGATAGCTTGCTTGAATCTTTAGAAGTGAGAAGTTATACATATATGCATAACCCATGGACACAGACAATAGGGTTGTGAAGGCCTGGGGTGGGGGATGGGGAGGGGGGGGCAGGGAGGCAGGTTAGAAGAGGTCAATGTGGGAAACAGGAGATCTATGTAATACTTTTAACAATAAAGATTGAAATATATATATGCACATCTATATATATAAAAACCTAAGCGACTGAACAACCGGTCAACTGGTCGCTATGATGCACACTGGCCACCAGGGGGCAGCCGCTCGACCGGTTGCTATGATGCACAATGACCATCAGGGGCTGACACTCAACACAGGAGCTGTCCCCTGGTGATCAGTGCACTCCCACAGAAGGAGCGCTGCTTAGCTGACCTACTGGTGCCAGACGCCATGCATGAGCCTCTCCCACCTCCACTGCAGCGGCAGGCTCAGGGGGGCTGGGATGAGCAGGGGCAGTGCTGGCCCAGGCTCAGGCTCCTCCCTGGCCTGCGGGGATCGGGCCAAGGGGTCCTGGATTGCGAGAGGGCTCAGGCCAGGCTGAAGTACCCCACCTGTGCATGAATCCATGCACCAGGCCTCTAATATATATATATATTAGAGAATATATGAGAGAAGAGAGAGAGAGATTTTATAGAATTTAGGAGATAGTTTCAGAAAGGCTAAAAGGTCATCTGGTTACTTAACAACAGGGCCAGGCTGGACTGAGGTTCTCTAGTTCCCTGTCAAGGGCTCTTGTCGCCTCTGTACCACCCCCTAACTTACTCATTATACCCTTTTCAATGCGTGGCTTACTCAAAAACAGCTTTCTTAAAAAACAGTAGTTTTCCACACCAAACCCAATGATCATTTTTCTACAGTTCTCCTGGAACATTGTTGGCTAAGTCCCTTTTATTACTAAAACTTTCCATTGTTGGTTTCTACGGCATTGTATTCTTTTGGTTTTCCTTCTTGCTTTCTGAGCATTTTTCCTTTCTCTCTTTCTTTCTTTCTTTCTTTCTTTCTTTCTTTCTTTCTTTCTTTCTCTCTCTCTCTCTCTCTCTCTCTCTCTCTCTCTCTCTCTCTTTCTCCCCCTCCCTCCCTCTCTCTCTCTCTCTTACCTACCTTCTCAATACATGTGTCCAAAGTTGAGTTGTCATCGCTCTCTCCTTTCTACATGAGCAGAAATCTCTACATGAGCAGTTCATACTCTTAGCTATGATTTCTATGTTAGTGTCTCTACCGCTCATCTGCACAGAGCTCCGAACTGCATGAGAGACATCTCAAGGATATACTACCAGCACCTCTAACTCAATGTGTCCTCAACTAAATTCATTGTTCTCTTCCCCATCTCCTCTTTCCTTCCTCCTGCAGTCCCTGTTCCTGATGTATTAATGCTTTCCAAGTCATCCAAATTGAAAATTTTGTAGTTACTGTGTCTCCTCTCCAACCCCTCAAATCCATTCCAATTCTAGTGAGTTTCTAAGTTCTAGTTATACTTTTGCAATATGTCAACTCTACATTCACTGCTACAACCTCATGACTGCTGTTCTAAACTATACGATCGCCTCCTAACTGAATTCTCCAACTCTGCCATCTGCATTTCAGCTACTTCAGCGTTCTATTGCCAGGCCTGTTTTCCTGAAGCACAACTCTGAAGCCTTTAACTCCTCTGCTCAGAAGCCTTCAGTGTTTCTCTGTGCAAATTTGTAGACTCCTTCGTCTCCATCATCTGCCCCCCAACTTCCTATCCAACCCTGTTTTCTACTCTATTCCTCGATCTACCCTTCACACCAACCACAGTAAACTATTGGATGCTTTTCATACGTAACCCGCACTTCCCATCCCTCAGATTTGGAGGTGAGGTTGTTTCCTACGTCTGGAATGACCTTTCTACCAGTTCTAGAACCACAAGCTCATCCATGCTTCACAGCTCTACACACCTGCTGCCTTTCCCACAAAGTTCACCCTGATTTTGCTCAATCTGAAGTGATACTATAAAGGACAGTAGCTTATCTTTGCATTCTTTAAACAACCTTTAAAAATATATATATCTTTATTGATTTCAGAGAGGAAGGGAGAGGGAGAGAGATATAGAAATATCAATGAGGAGAAAGAATCATTGACTGGCTGCCTCCTGCACACCCCCTACCGGCGACTGAGCCTGCAACCCAGGCCTGTGCCCCGACCGGGAATCCAGCCCTGACCTCCTGGTTCATAGGTCGACGCTCAACCACTGAGCCACTGGCTGTTTGCATTCTTTACCTCTGACTACTCTCAGCCTGCATTACAATGTTCTTCTGCACTGGACAGCGAGTTTCTTAAGGGCAATGTCTAGGTCTGATGTACTTTCTCCTTTCAGTAATTCCTGTTGGATGTCTTTGTGCATCATTGTGATAGTGCTGTGGGAGAGAAACAGAGGTTTTTGCTCAGTAGAGAATCTGTCCTGTAGTTTTGCAGGAAGAAAGTCACCGTGTTAAAATGGCAGGGGACATGTTCAAGGAGAAGTTGGGAATTGAATTAGCTTTTGAAAGGGATAATGGAGGGCACGATAGATAGAAAGCGTTGGGTCCCTTAAGGAGCAGGCAAGAGGAGAGAAGGCTGAAGCTGTTGGAGAAAAACTAAATAGGTGGTTAGTAATCTCCGACTTTCAGCCCTCTGTTCCAGATCCGTTCACTGTTTCCAAGGATACCTTACGATACATTTCTCTCACTTCCTGTCGATATCAGCCACCCAGCATCCATAAGGAAAGACAGGGATATTACTTTGGCCAGGTGGCCAACTCGCTACTTGCAAGAATGAACAAAGGACGAGCAGTAACAATGCCATTGAGTCAAGGAACGAGGGAATTTGTGTTGGAAATGTCGCTAGAGTCCAGTCTCTCTGAAATTCCCCCATCTGGATACCTGGAAATGTCACAGAAATGGTGGAGGGGCGTTCACATGATTTTTCTGCTGCCTCTGTAACACTGCTCGGTGGGGGATCAGGTGAAATTGTAAAGAATAAACCTCTCGCCCAGCCCTATCCAAGGTGCTGAGCCCGAAGAGCAATTGAAATTAGGGGGTCAGAGCCAAGACAAGTGCTCCGGTGACATTTATTCTCTCAGCACATTAGGTTCAGTGCAGCCTTGAGCTTGGAGCTAAAAAATTCCTATTTGCTCTTTGATCTCATCTGGATTACTCGTTCCCCCTGGAATCTTGATGACCGTGCTGCCTGCCGCCGCCTTTCTTTAGCTGAATGAAAGGTGCAAAGAGACGGCCTGTGGTAGAGGGCTAAAGAAGAGAGGACGCGCACCAGGGGTCCCGCTGCCCTCCACCCGCCCTGAGCCCCAGGGAGGGAGTGAAACCCCTCACGTCCATGGCTGCCTTTGTCAGCGGTGGCAGCTGGTTCCATCCCGACTCTTTCCTCGTTTGCTCTGTGATTCAGCCCATTCTGGGTGGAAGGGGGTAGAGGGCACGTCCCTTAACTATAAGCAGCCTAAGTAAATACATTCTCCAACCCAGAGGTTCTCTCCTCTTCAACCGGAGCCAGTCAAGCAGTCTGTCTTTCACTGCCCAACGCCAATGAATCCCAGCTGGGGTTCACTAGAAAATATGTTAAAACCCTTAGGATGGAGGGAAAATCTTGTGTGGAAAGAGACACTTGTACTATGATCGGTTTTTAAGTCCAGCTTCCTGAAAACCACACAAGGCAGTAAAGGGATTATGAGAACAAAGGCATAATGCTGTATTGCCGCCTGGAGTCTCCAGGCTTGACAGAGAAGGTCAATTCGGTGCCAGAACACACACACACACACACACACACACACACACACACACACGCCCTCTCATGGCATCTGAAAGCAAAAAGAATCTGAGTCAGTGTGTGGTATTTTAGGTCAAAGCTCAGACTTCACTCTTTTTTTTAATTGTGCCTCATATTTTTCTTTGCCACTTTGGCCCTGAAAAGAATTCTCTCAACTTCCAAACCCTGTCACAAACATAAATACGCATGAAGTATGCCTCTTGAAATGGCAGCTAATGTTTTGATGTTTAGTCTTTACTCTTAAGCAAATAAGCAGATCACGAGTTCTGGCATGAATACCACCGAGGCCGGGGAATATAACGGATGAGTGTTTGCTGGGGGCTAGGGCAGGGGTGGGGAGAGGGGCGGAGAGATCGCTGTTTTCTTTACAATTGAAATCAATACAAACCCTCAAATTGTGACGTAAGTGCAAGTCTTGATGTTTCACCTACTGAGGAAGGCTGTGCTTAAAAAGTAAACTGGCCAGGTAAAATCTCGCTGATCAGGATAAAGATTTGTTTTTGTTTCTTTCTGTGTCTTAAGTGTAGAGCCTGGCGCACTGTGAGTGCCCGATAAGTATTTGTTGTAAAGGTGTGCTATTGTGGAGAGGGTGTGTGCTCCACAAAATCCCGTTCCTGTGAGTGGGTGGCATGTTGAAGTGGAGTAGCCGGCTCCTAACGTCTTGACCGGAAGGTTACTCGTTCGCCTAATTTTCCAAAAACGACAGTCAAGGCCAGTATATCGCTTTTGTAATTATACCTTGGGGATGTGTAAGTCCAGGAAGAAGGACAGGAACAGCCCTCCCAATGTTGACTGCCGCTGGGGGAACTGGAGAATGGAGGCGAGACCTTGCCCAGAGGATGGGAACCTTAGAAGAGCATCCTTTGAGGAGAAGGAGCCCGAAACAGAGAACAGGCCTGGAAGGGCTTTCCCGCTGGGTTAAGCCTCAGCTATTCTCGATGCATCATTGCAATGAGCACTCCTCGTGGAGCCTCAGCCACCATCCGAGCCATATACACAGACACGTACATGGACACGGCCAATGGCATCTTGGAAACACAAAGCAGAAGGAGAGCGTCCGCTGACCGCCAGCATTGCTTATGTCCTGGTTGCACACAAATGTTTACCGCAAGAGCCAGAGCGTGGGAATGATCCAAATACTCATCCATAAGTAGGTGGGTAAATAAATTGTGGTTAAAGACTCAGCCATAAGATGGAACGAATGATCAATATGTGGAACAGTGTGGATGAATCTCAAAAATAATGATGCTGAATGACTGGAGCCAGAGAATAAAGAGGAATGTTCGTGGTTCCATTTCTATAAAATTCTACAAAATGCAGAATTAGAGCTGATCAGCAGAGGGAGCAGGGGGCCGCAGAGGGGCCCAGGGGGATCACAGATGGCCTGAAGGAAACTGTGGGGAACAATGGATGAATTCATTGTCTTGATTGTGGCGATGGCTTCATGGGTGTATACATATATAAAACTTACCAAACTGTACACTTCCAATATGTGAGGTTTATTTCATGTCAATTATACCTCAATAAAGTTTAATTTAAAAAAGAGACCCAAGAAATCAGAAATACCAATCAGAAAGGATATATGCACCCCTATATTCATAGCAGCACGATTTACAATAGCTAAGATTTGGAAACAGCCTAAGTGCCCATCAGCAGATGAGTGGATTTAAAAACTGTGCTGCATCTACACAGTGGAATACTACGCTGCTATATAAAAGAAAGAACTCTGACCATTTGCAACAGCAGGGATGGACCTGGAGAGCATTATGCTAAGCGAAATAAGCCAGTCAGAGAAGGATAAATATCACATGATCTCACTCTTTTGTGGAATATAATGAACAACATAAACTGATGAACAAAAATAGATCCAGAGACAGAGAAACATCGATCAGATGGTCAAACCTCAGAGGGAAGGCAGGGGTAAGAGATCAACCAAAGGACTTGTATGCATGCATATAAGCGTAACCAATGGACACAGACAGTATGGGGGTGAGGGCATGTGCTGGGGGGTGGGAGTGGCCGGGGAGAGGTCAATGGGGGGAAAAGGAGACATATTGTAATACTTTCAACAATAAAGAATTTAAATTGGAAAAAAAAAGAAAAAACATCTACCAGTGATCATGCACACATGTGATGTCACCTGCATAAGTGATTGTACGCCTGAGATCATGGACATGAGGTCACACTTTTGTACAAATCTACATAATACAAGCATGTACGATAACTGTACATACAGGTTAACCCGTGTACCTGAGAAACCATCAATGTGCATTTGAGGCAACGTATCACATGCTATGACATTTGTAATGGCCTCGCATGGAAACATAATGTGATTGGAACAGAGAAAAGCCAAGGATAAATGTTCATCCAATGAGCGTTCATTTCCGTCCTCTCACCTGAATTCACAGACCTGGCTCCTGACCTGTTTCCCACTGCGAACCACCTTGTCTTATGACTCACGGCACCTCAATAAGGGGAACGCAATGGAGGCATCGGCGCTGGCGGCTAACGCCTGGCTCGCACGGCTCACCCTTTGCTCTGGAACCTGGCAGATTCAGCCCGGAGGGTTTCTCTCAGAAACCAACTCCTTCCAATAAAGCTGCAAAGAAGAAAAAGCACCTCTGAGAGAAGCACACTGGGTAAAGATGTAGACACTTTTTAAGAAATGATTCTTTGTTTTCTGCGAGATACCAAGGCCAGGGTCTGCGTGAGTACAGATCCACAAGGAAGAGGAGATGAACAATTCTCCATAATTGACTAGGACCTTGACCGATTTCTTTCAAGGTTAAGTAAAACTGATCCTTAGAGAACGCGCCTGACATAATATAGAATAAGCCAGTTACATAAACTTGAAAAAGTAATACAAGGCTTACAACATTGAATCTTCCTCCCTCTCCCTCCCCCTTCCTTCCTCCCTCCCTCTCTCTCTCACATACACATTCCCTCTGTCTCCCTCTCTCTCCCTTCCCCCAACCCCCAACACAGTAAATCTGTAAAGGAATACCTCTGGGCCTGTCTCCACCTCTGTGAGATGAAGAGTTGCCTTGCCCCGAAGGCCCACGGGAGCGCATCCGGCTTGGAGATGCTGAGATATACGGCTCAGTTGATCACCGCGGTCCTAGCACAGCCCAAACGAGGCTATATTTTAAGACAGACTAAAAGCCTCCCTGCTAGTGTGCCATGGAAGGTGAGAAAGTTAGAGAATTGTAAAAAGCTAGTAAAGCGACCTGCGTTTTAAGATCTGAGTGGTATCAGAGAGCTGGTTTAACGGGTTTTAAAAAGGGATGGAAATCACAGCTACGTAAGTGAGCCCGCCCCTTCCTGTCCGTTAGCACCGCCTGGGATTAATGAGTCCCGGGTGTGGGGAGCCGGTGTCCGTGGTTGTGCTGCAGCTGCAGGTGTTCCCAGCGCCCTCTTGGTGCTAACTCACAGCCGGGAGGGGCACCTGCCTTCACACTGCACCAGCCCTCAGGGCAGAAGCAGGCCCGTTCAGCGTCAGGTACTGGCAGATGTGGGGCTTGCTGGCTGTGTGTAGGCCCAGCCAGAATCTGAGGCAACTTCTGGGAGTTCGGGCTATTTCTTCCCCCCCGAACCCAGGCACCCCCAACCCCTGGGTGGGTCACAGCGGTCACTACACAAATCTTTAAAAAATGAGTCTGTGCAAAGCAAATACATTTTCAACATAAAAAAAATCAAAGTAATACTGTGTACTGGCGCAAACAATTCAGGGGTAAATGCATTTGAAAATAGCAGTATCCCTCCCTCTGCACCCCCATCTCTAACACAAGGCCCCCCGGGTGACAGGCGGTGTTAGCCATCGAGAGCATGTTGCTTCCACGCCATGGTCTGCGCACATGCAGATATGCGGGCTCACATGTCCCGGTTTTGTTCTTCTCCCTTTCTTCCTGCCGATGCCTTAGTCGCTTCATCTGCACCCCGAGAGTTCGACGGGATGGTGGATCCCATGCCCTCCGTAACCTCACTGAAATGGAGGGCGGGGAAGAACACGCCCCTCGAGGGTGAGGAGGCAGCCGAGGGGAAGAGAACCATCTGGGAGCTGGAAAGGAGCACACGGAAGAGCTGAGACTGTTTTAGGAAACCAGGGGAATGAAACAGGCCCCCGAGAAGGACCCCCAGCCACTGCTTCCCAACACGGAGTCTCAGGCTGCGGAATTGGGGACCCGGGCACTTCCAGAAGTGGGGACGCTGGAACCTGGGTGACTGGCTGAGCATCTGCACAAGAAGCTCCTGGATCCTCGGGTTCCCCTCCCTATTCTGAAAAAGAAAGCCACGGCCTGCTCCCTGCTCCGGCCTGTGTTGCTAAGTGGTTAGAGCATCGGCCTGTGTACCAAAGAGCCTGGGTGCGTGCGAGAGGCAACTAATCAATGTCTCTCTCTCTCTCTCTCTCTCTCTCTCTCTCTCTCTCTCTCTCCCCCTTCCACTCTCTCTAAAAATCAATGGAAAAGCCCTGACCGGTTTGGCTCACTGGATAGAGTGTCGGCCTGGGGACTGAAGGGTCCCAGGTTCGATTCCGGTCAAGGGCATGTACCTTAGTTGCAGGCACATCCCTGGTGGGTGGTGTGCAGGAGGCAGCTGATTGATGCTTCTCTCTCATTGATGTTTCTGACTCTCTATCCCTCTCCCTTCCTCTCTGTAAAAAATCAGTAAAATATATTTTTTAAAAAATCAATGGAAAAAATATCCTCAGGTGAAAATTAACAAGAAAGAAAGGAAGGGAGGGAGGGAGGGAGGGAGGGAGGGAAAGAAAGAAAGAAAGAAAGAAAGAAAGAAAGAAAGAAAGAAAGAAAAAGAAAGGAAGCCAGAAAGCCACAGCCGGCGGGGTACTGTGTAGAGTTTAAGAATTCAGGCTTTAGAGTAAACAAACCTGTGGCCCAGGCGTCATCCATCACAACCAGCCTTGTAACTTGGGACCAATGACCAAACCGCTGAGACTGAGCGTCCTTTCCCGGAGACAGAACTAATAGCTCTTCTCGCTGGGCGGCGGGGAAGATGAGGTGAAATGCTACCTGGTTTGTTAAGCGAGGGCATGGCACCAGGTCCCGAGCAATCCTCACTCATCACGGGCAGCAGCCGTCGTCCCAGGACTAATAACGCAGAAGCTATAAGAGTGAAGAGGCCTCACAAAGTGACATCATGGATCAGCTTGGTGGCTCATAAACGTCAAAGACACACACATGTGCTGAGTTTAGTTCACCCTTTTACAAACACTCAGCCCAAAAAGATCCCTATTTTTTAACTTTTCTTTCATCCACACCGAGATGGATTTTCACTCTACTCGTGTTCTTTTGGGAAAGGGCCTAACGGCTTATGTCTCGATCTGTAAGGATCTCTGAAACGCTGCTTCGGGTCTGAAAGCCTTCTCTTCTCCACTCCGCAAGGTTAGCATCGTACTTAAGGAATCTGGAGAAGATTTCCGACTACATTTTAGAGGTGTGACTTGCCCACATGAGGCCTATGTATTAAGAGAGGAGGGGGTGGGTGTAGAGGAGGAGCTTCTTCATTCATGGCAGTTCACCGTTTTGGAAAATGTGTCCTTTACTGCACTGCAAAGCTGAAAACACCGCTCACAAAATACCTGGCTAACGTGGGAGCAACTCAGATGCAAACGTCTGTTGTCAAGAGGTAACAAAAACACGTCAAGGAAGTGTGAGCATGTGGAAGCGGTGGCTTTCTCTTGGCTTAGCCTCTGGTACCCGGCATCAGCAGAGAGGGACCATGCTTCGGCCAGGCCTCGGGCACATGTCCAAGGACAGTGCGGCAGTCAGGTTACTGGTATAGCTGCTGTCCTCCGGGTCATTCGGGGCCTGAGAGACTGGGAATGGCGACGCACAGGAGAGGTGATACACCCACTCTTTTACTGGGGTTCCACGTCCTTACTCTGCAGAGGGAGGGGTCTGTGCATGGGCTCGTCCACCTGTTTGGCATCCCCACCACCCACATACCCCCCCTCTCATCCCACCAGCCTCAGGGATTATTCTTAAAAGACACAGACACAATATAAACTTCTGAAAGGAACACACACACACACACACACACAGCTCTTTGAACTCACAGACAGCACCTTCACCCACATGCAGAATTTCCTTAGGTGCTTTGTCGTTTGATACAAATAACACCCCCGTGTGGAGCATTCCCCCATGTTCTTTCGCACAGGTGAGGAGACCAACGAGCTCGGTGCCGGCCGGGATTGCATCATCAGTCAGTTGTGAAGCCCCAGTTCTAGGCTAGAAGTGAAATATCTTTTCCCTGATGCCCCGCTGCTCCTTCTAACATAATACTAACAGCAAATGGCTATGAAGCACTTTCATTAAGTCATCTGATCCTCAGGACAATCCGGTTGTACAGAGGAGGCCACGGGGGCACAGAGGAACACGTTTTATCCTACAAAACAACAGGTGACTCTCCAGAGAGGTCGTGATGGTCAGAAGGGGCCACTGCTCTCCGAGGCTCCACTTGCAGTCCTTTCTCTTTCACAAGGTCAAGGTCCTTTCCCACATCGTTTGTGTCCTTTCAGTGCCGGAAGGCCCTGGCAGCACACACCCCTTAGGCGTCTACTCTGTGGGCTGCGCTGAGGCGTGGCTCCAGCCAAGGAAGGGTGAGCCCTCCGTTTAGGGCCCCACTTTGTTGGTGAGCAAAGTGATGATGGGATGCTTCATGCTTCCCAAAGTGATGGATGAGCCCATTGCCCCGCCCCCCCCCCCACCGCCCCTGGGACTTCTGGGAGGTGGAGTCCACATCTGCTTCCTGCCACGTCCAGAGCATCCTCGTGTTCATGTCCCACGTCCTCCAGGCCCCCGGGACACCTCCAGTTCCAGTGTGTCAGCCGCACGCCCGTGCTCACCTCTGCTTTAACCCGGAGACTTCCTCCCCGCCCTCGGGCCTAAACCAGAGTCCCGACTTGCTCAGTCTCTCTTTCTGAGGAACCCCTTAGACTCCTAATGAGTTCATTGGTCTTTAAGACTCCCTCCAGATCTCCGGCTTTTCCTCCTCCAGGGAGGCACTGACCCCTTCGGGGAAGGTCAGGGAGGAACCGGTTTCTGCCGGGCGATGCAGCTTCCTGGAGGGCTGGGTGGCAGCCACTGTCCTTCCTGCTCAGGGGGGATCCGCACCGACGCCCGTGCCATTGGCTCTCCAAGGCCGCTTCAGGGCTTCATAGCCACGTTCCCTCCTGTTAAATGCTCCAATCCCCCGCTCCCCCGGCCGCGCAGTCACCCACTTATTTAGGAGACCGATGAGCAGACACCCTGCAAGGAGCTAGAAAGACAGCGACGCGTAAGACAGCCCTGGCCATCGTCCTCTGGGGAGACTGAGCAGCGGACGATGGAAGCACAGCATGTTGTAGGAGTCGGAGTATGAGCTGCCCAGACGGGGGAGTGCCCAGCAGCCACTGGGGCATCAGGGAAAACTTCTGAGAGAGAGTGAGGAGTAGAGAGGGAAGGACCAGGAAGAATAATCAAAGGTGCTTGAGGGAATGGGTGTGGGGAAGGGAAGGGGAGGGGTGGGGAGGGCAGAAAGATTGCTTTAGACAGATTCCCTCCAACATACACGAACACGTGCACGCACACACGCACACACACACACACACACATTTAGGCAGGACCAAGATCCAGTGACCAGCGTTGCATTTTGGAAAGGGCCCTGCTGCAGGGGAGGGTGGTGGTGAGGACCCGTCTGCAGGAACAAATGAAGGTGGTGCCCTGCGCACACCTGCCGGGGAGGGCGGGCCAGGCGCTGTCCCTCAGCCCTCAGCCGAGTCCCTGTCTGGCAACTATGACACAACTTTCAGATCTCTAAGAAGGTGCGTTCATCGGAATGAGCTTATGATACATTTGCTCCACTTTTTTTTTTTAAGTTTTTCATGTCTGGCCGGAGTGGCTCAGTGCTTGAGCATCAAACTATGAACCAGGTGCTCACAGTCAAGGAATCACATGCCTGGGTTGCAGGCTCAATCCCCGGTGTGGGGCGTGCAGGAGGCAGCCAATCAATGATTCTTTCTCATCATTGGTGTTTCTATCTCTCTCTCCCTCTCCCTTCCTCTCTGAAATCAATAAAAATGTATTTATAAAAAGATATATTCCAAAAGAAAGAAAGGAAGGAAGGAAGGAAGAAAGGAGAAAGAAAAGAAAGAAAGAAAGAAAGAAAGAAAGAAAGAAAGAAAGAAAGAAAGAAAGGTTTCCATTTACAAGAAATGCCTGTGTGGCTCACGGTCGTTTTGAACAGGAGGCATTTACTAAAGGAAATGTTCTTTCTGAAGAGGCTTTAGTACACAGATTGTTCACTGTCTCTCTTTCAGCGAAAGCTCTCCACCGTCTCTTTCTTCAGAACAAATTGCTTACTTCCCATCACGCTGGCTGATGACAGGCTTGCCCCAGCGCATTCCCGCTCGGTCCCCATTGTTCCGTGTCCTGCTGTGCTGTGTGAAGTGCACGCTGAGCTTGCTTCCAGGCATTCCCCGTGAGGAAGGCTTCCGGGTAGCACTTCATGTTGCCCACGGTGCTTCAGGCCAAGTAATAGCACCGATACACCTCCACCATCATGCTGAGAGGTGCTTAACCCGCGCTCACTCCACGGGGGCGCCGGCCTCGGGGCTGGCCGTGGTCAGCGCACGTTGTCCTCACGACAGCCTCACCCGGCAGGAAGCTCAGAGGCTGAGAGCCTGTCATGCTAGATTCCGGGGTGGGCAAACTTTTTGACTCGAGGGCCACAATGGGTTCTTAAACTGGACCGGAGGGCCGGAACAAAAGCATGGATGGAGTGTTTGTGTGAACTAATATAAATTCAAAGTAAACATCATTACATAAAAGGGTACGGTCTTTTTTTTTTTTTTTTTTTAGTTTTATTCATTTCAAACTGGACGGATCCGGCCGCGGGCCGTAGTTTGCCCTGGGCTGTAAGGTAGACAAACTGGAAGCTTCACTTCCAGGTGACAAATGGGGAAACTGAGCCACAGAGGCCATCCAGCCTGGATGTGAGCCCTCCCGATGACGGGCGACTCAGCCGTTCCCAGGAAGCCCCGGAGAGGTGGGCCTCGGGTCAGCACGTCGGTAGGTTGGGGACTCAGAAGCCTCGAATATCCATTGCCTTCCCCGGACAAAGGATGAGGCGGGCTTTTCGCGGTGCCCGCGGAGGACGGGCATTTAGGTAACCGGGGTTCTGTCCTGTCCCAGTCACTTCCCCCCGGGACCCAGTCTCTCCGCCTGTAAAATGAAGGCAGAGACCAGAACAGGAACTGCCCGTGGTGGCCCGAGGGACCCTGGACACCCACCGGCGTGTTTTATTGAGGCTGCATGTTTTGTTTTGTTCGCTTGTCTTTGGGGGCCGGGGGGTGGCATTCAATTTGAATTCCTCTAAGGCGTCCAGTTCAGACACGGGCCCCGCGATGCCTCATGGTCTTAAACACGTCTGACTCACACAGGTATGTGCTTGCTGGGTCCCTATAGGCTTTTGAGATTGCAAGTCTGGGGTTCAGTTCTCTCTGGGACCCATATCAGAGGGTTTATTTCCGCCCGGGATGCCTGAACCAAGGAGACACAAGAGCCTGCAAGGGCAGACTACTCGTAAATGAGTGAGTGCTGGTCCTGTGCTTCCTCAGGGTCCCCGGATCCCAACACCTGAGCCAAGGGGGCCGTGCTGGGAAGGTGGGGGTGGGTGCGCTGGCTGTGCTGCTGTCAATCACAGAGGTGAGCCATGGTTGGTGTGCCCACCCTGGGAAGGGGACATCTGCAGAGCAAGCTCCCTCCCAGCAGCGCCCACAGCTGCACAGGTACCGACATGGGGAGGTGGGAGCTGCCCGCGGGCTTCAAACCAGGTGGGGCTGAGCCTGTCCCACTGGGTGCAAAGCAGCCTTGAAGGCGCGAGTGTCAACCTTGACGGATCCAGCCTTGGCAGAGCCAGCTCACCGCTCTCTGTTGCTGTCTGTGGTTGTCATAGTTACGAGGTCTCACTGCCTGATTCAAACTAACTTCTGACTGGGGACGGGAAGCCAGTTGCCAGCTGCGTGCATTGAGGCCACCCCGAGATTGCATTGCTAACACCCGTGTGGCCCCCAAAGGTCCTGCCGAGTGTGAAGGGCCCCGTGTCTTCAACGTGTGTGACCGACCTTCCCTTCCTTTCGTGTTGTCCCTTTTCACTACCTCCACGCCCCGCTCCGTGACTCACATAATCAGAGCTGCTGTTCTCCCTCGAGCAATGTGACATCGGAGAACACCCAGGCCGCAGGGGGACCCAGACACCAGGGAGGCTCAGCCGGGTTCCTCTCAAGCCCTAAAGAGAAACGCAGCGGAGCACATTAGGGAGACTGTCTAGAGAGCCTCCAGGGGAGCCAGGGAGGGAGCGGGGGAGGGGAAATACAGAACCCCATCGGCACAGGGCCGCTCAGAGGAGCCAGCCTCGTCCAGCTGAGTGCAGACTGAGTGCTGTAGCGGGGAGCAGGTTCCTCTTCCTCCTGGGGCTCAGGGACAGCATCTCAAGCCGAAGAGAGAATTAGATCAGCGAATGACAGCACGCACGCGCCCTGGCGGGAGCCCTCCACCGCATGGCCTTGCTTTGTTTCGGCTCTCATCCTGTTGGCCTAGCATAAGCTGATTTTATTTAAAAAAAAACAACCACGATATATTTTTACATTATTGTGTCAGCCTCGCCCCACTGAGCGTTAGCCTTATACGTCCATAGCAGGCACTCGGCAGGTGTAAGGCGAGTTTGTCAGATATTCATTGTCTTCTTCACCGAGTTACATGGTTTTGCTAGAGTAGGACTCCTACTCTACCAGCTTTTTTCCAGTTCGAGCTTTGCAGGGTACACTTCATTTGCATAATGAACTCAAAACATGGTGAAATATTTCGTCAGTCAGTCATCAGGAGGTGGACCTGGCGGACGTTTCTCCCCGTGGCCCAGCTCGGATTGAAAGTTACGCGGGAGGACCCTTCCGTCTCTGTTCCGTAAGCTTCCCTGATTATCAAGCAGCATCAGTCTGATGCCTTGAAGTCCTAACCACCTCAGACGAAGCTCAAAGTAAGTATGTGAGCACCGCAAAGCAAGAGGGAAAAAAGGAAAGCCCCGTGTAGCCCGCTGCGTGACAAGGAGACCCATTCCCACTGTCCGCGTGGGACTGAGCCTCCGTGAACTGCCACGGCCACGCACCCGGGAGGATCGGGATGGAGACCTCCCAGAGGGAGCGGTAGGCCAGGTCTTCCCGGCCGCGCGTTCACACCTCCGCCGTTTATCTCAGGCCTGCTTCACAGAGACTTCGCGAGAGGCATGGGGCGAAATAAACCCGGGGCTGAGAACTAAGATGCGAATGACGGACAGGAGGGAGCCGGCAAGGCTCTTGTCACTAAAACCCCATGGGTTGGGTATTTACCGTACTCAGCGGCAATCATCATTGTCCACTCATTCTTTTGTCCATTCACTCATTCATTCAACCCACTTGGAGGAATGCCTACTGTGTGCAGGGCACCACCCTGAGAGGGTAGGGGTCTCTGACAGGCTGTTGAAATGACTCCCTGCCTACAGGTCTATGAGCGGCCGGCCCCATCGGTGTGATTCCTGTGGGGACCCATCTCGCTGATCTACCCCTCGTGCATTTGGTTGTATAAACGTCTTAGCCAGTTTGTCCCACAGACGTTGGGTAAGAATGGATGCGTAAGCCAATAGGTAAAAGCTCACTTGGACCAAGATTATCCATGATGAAGAGTCGTCTTCAGAATCTCAAAATTCCAGAAGGAAATGGCTGTTCACTGAATTGCCCCCCTCCCCCGCCCCCGACACACCCACATTCATAGGTTGGAGCCCTAACTCCCAGTGTGGGTTTACTTGGAGACTGGGGTGTTCCTCCAGGAGCTGCAGCCCCTGGAGCAGCGCAGGTCCTCGGAGCAGCCAATTACACCAGGCCCCTGGGATCTTGGTCTGCTCCCAGGCCTGGCTGGCAGGGGCCTGGACTACAGTGCAGGGTTCCCAGGCCCATGTCTTGCCATTGCCTGGCCCTTCTGAGCTACCATACCTCCCCCGGGCATCTGGACTCCCGGACATGCAGGGTTGACTTCCCAGCCTCGTGTCTCCCACAGCCTCAGCTGTGTCCTGGTTGGCTTGGCCTTACTGCTCCCCAAACATCCTGGGTCATGTGGCTTAAGAAAGGCTGGCTGGCTGGCCGGCCGGCCACAAAGAGGCCCCATGGGCTTGGCCTCAGGGCCCTCACTGTGAGGCCGTGGCCAGCCACATACTGTAGCCCCGCACGATGGACCTTGCTGGGGTCTCAGAGAGGATCGGCCTCAGGCCTGTCTCCTCTGAACCTCTCACAAGAGACTGATAAGTGAAACCAACATGATAATTTATGAGGAGAAACCAAACTGTGAAATAATATTAACAGGCCCAACCAGCTTCTTCTCCCCCTGAGGCACACTGGATGGGAAGCTAAGGTATAAGGTGGCTTAGAGCACCAGGAACCGGAATGGAGGGGAGCTATTCAACCACTTCTGTGGCTGGGCTGTTTGTCTGCATCGGGTTCTGTGTATCAGTCAGGTTTCTACAGCGATGCTGCCGCGTAGCAACCTGACCTTGCGTTGGCACTCATTTCCATTCACAAGTTTGCAGGTTGGGGTTCAGGTCGGCTTCGCATGGGTCTCACTCTCAGACTGAAAGGGTTCCTGGGGCAAACGCTTCATGGCAAATGGCAGAAGAGCCAGGCAAACCATGCCAGCCTGCTCAGAGCCCCTGCTCACATCTCACCCGCTGACATCCCTCTGACCGAAGCAAACCCAGGCCAAAGACATCAGGGTGGGGAACAGACTTGCCTTGGGGGGAGCCATGGCAAAGGCAGGGGAGGAAGGATTCCGTACAAATACGGCAACCTGGCACCCACGGTAGCCCAGGAAGTGCCTCTCCACCAGGAGATCGTTCCCGTCAGGGCAACGACCAGGATGCCAAATCTCCAGGCGGTGCTGGGACAGGTGGCAGACAGGGTCCTCTTCAGTGACCTTCATTCTGTTCCCCACAGTCTTTCTTTGTATAAGTTACACATTAAATCCAATTACATCCTGCTGACTGGGGCGCTCTCCTAAGGTGACTTTGCCTGCTTGGCTCTGAGACAGGAGGTCGAGTCCATAATTCAGCTCTACAAGGTGAGTCTTCTTTCCTTTCCTCCCTGCTCCCTTGGAATGCCTCCAGGTAGGCCCTCTCCCCTTCACCACCCCCACCCTCACCCCCAAAAGAAGACCACTCCTTCCCGGCAGGGCCTATGTGTTTAGAATTTGCTCTGGTGTGAATGCTTGTGTCCTCCGAACCCCCAAAAGTGATAGCATTTGGAGGCAGGGCCTTTGGGAGGACACAGTGAGAAGGCACCTCTATAAACACGTCCTCCCTAAACACTGAATCTGCCGGGCCACGGCCCCGGACCTCCCAGACTCCAGAACCGTGAGGAATAAGCGTTTGCTGTTGATAAGCCACCCAGTCTGTGGTACCTTGTTACAACAGCCCGCATGGACGAAGACAACATGCTCCCCAACTCTCTCAACACATCTAAGCATTGAGGAGGATTGGTTCCCGGGAGCTTCCGGGACACTGATGCGGCCAAACCCATTTTCACTGTCTGTGTTCCCACTCAGGTCCGTGACGAGGATGATGTTTTGGTCCCAGGGCATCTGCAGTGCCTAGAACGGTGCTTGTCACAGAGAGAACTGGGACAAATAACAGGGAGTGAGTGAATGAATGAGTGAATGAATGAATGAGTGAATGAGTGAGTGAATGAATGAATGAGTGAATGAATGAATGAGTGAGTGAATGAATAAATGAATTCTTGCTCGGCTCCTCCCACCATCCTCTGCAGGGCCCTCCCTACTCTCTGCCTCTCAGCCCGATAGCCTTGGCTTTCCAAGGGCGTCTTCTGTGTCGCTGTCCCTGCCGTGACTCTGCCAAACAGGCCCCTGTCCGTGGGGACAGAACAGCGCGTTCCCTCAGCGCCTTTCCCCGTGCTTTCCCCGCGAGCCGCCTCAGACTCACGGCTGGTTCAAGGCGGTGAGTCATGCTGGCTCTGAGTGTGAATGAACGGGGGCTGTTGGACGGACGTCACCCGAATCACACCCCCTGACAAGGTGCTGCTCCGTTTGCATCGAGACCAACACAGAAACGATCTGCTGACTCTTGGGGGGAGGGGGGCCACAGCCCGGCCCAGCCCCACCTTCCCCAGGTGACTGCGTCCCGTCCCCGCCGAGCCCCTGCCCTCTCCGCCTGGCACTCCTGACTCCGGCTCTCAGCCTCCCTGGGGCCACGATCAGCACCCACCAGGCCACGGCGTCCTGTTCCTCCCTGCAGGGTGCGTTCTGTGAGCAGGCACTGTGCCTGCTGCCTGAGGGCCATTCAGGAGCAAACACTTGAATCCCACTGTTCTGTTCAGCTCTTACTCATTTTTTGCTCCACATTCAATACGTGAGAAAAAGGTGCCCTCCCGTCTCCCAGGCTCCCAAGCAGCCGCGCGGGGGAGGGGAGGCCCGGCCTGTCGCAGTGCGTTCCCTCTCCTCCCCTTTGTTCCTGGGGTTAATTGGTGTCCACCAGGCTCTGCTGGGCCTTTTTAAACAGCGCTTAATATCAGGGGCCTTGACTGATAATAGGAAATCAGATCGAAATGAGAAACAGCATTCAGCCCCCGGCTGCTCCTCCAGCAAGATGGCCAAGGGGGCCACCTCGTGACCAGGCACGGGCTGAGCTGCCACCCAGTAGCTCATGGTCCGTGGCTGGGAGAGGGACGGACACAAACCATTACCTGCCCCCAGTGGGAGCACTAGATGGAGGCCACGAGGAAGCATTTAGTCTCCCTAATTCAGGGATTAGGATTCTCTCATTCAAGTCAAGGATGGCTGGCGGAGCACCTAGTGATTGGGACGGGGGCGCGGGGAACAGGGGGAGAAGGTGGTGTTGGGGGAGCAGAAGGAATCTCTGCTCCTTGCTCTTTCTTCCCCAAAGCTGCCCTTGTAAAAACAAACGAAAAACACCAGAGCTGCCCATGGCATGGCAGAGCAGATGGCAGCCTGGAACAATACTGTGAGTATAAGAGCACTTTACAGCTTGATGTAGGAGCCAGCACTGCACCCATTTTATAGATGAGAAAATGGAGGCTCATCGAGGTGGAAAGATCTGCCCAAGGCCAACCAGCCAATGAGCAGTGAAGCCATGGCCCCACTTTGTCTTGGGCCAGCCACATGCGGCTCTTTGGCCCCTTGAGTGTGGCTCTTCCTAAGCCTTAGGAGCACCCTAATTAAGTTAATAACAATGTACCTACCTATATAGTTTAAGTTTAAAAAAGTTGGCTCTCAAAAGAAATTTCAATCGTTGTACTGTTGATATTTGGCTCTGTTGACTAATGAGCTTGCCAACCACTGGGCCAGCCTATCCCAAGAGGTCATTTCCATTGTCCCTGGGGCAGAAGGAAGAGGCAGGGTGGTGCTATGACCGTGAGACAGTGGCCATCCATCCCGGCCACATGGGGGAGGCTCCTCCAGGCTGTGAGCTGAGGGACACACACCACCTATGCTGCCATGATCTGGGCGGAGTCGGCCTTGCCGGCCATGACGATGAGGGGCGCTGGAGACAAGGCCTCAGCTGGGCAGGGCAGGGAGGGGTCCCTGGCTCCGTGACCCCTGGTCGCGTGAGGGCTGCTTGCCAAGGGCACAGCTGATTACTCCGCTCTGGCAGCTCATTAACCGCTGTTCCCTGCTGCCTGGGTCCTTCGTCCCCTCCTCCTGCCAGCAAGGTCCCTCCACCTCAGCTGCAGCCTCTCCTTGTTTCCACATTAGTCCACATCCTGCCATCGCCGCGGTAATTAGGGGCGAGCACTTGGAAACCTTACACTGCGTGGAGATGGAACATTTTTTTAAAGTGCTTCTCCAGCCAGCGGTGCCCGTAATGGAATCAGGAAAATGAGCTCTTCCCCGTCTTCTCCAGCGCCTCCCAGGCTCTCAGCTGCCTTTGTCGGGGGCTTGTTTTGTTTCTATCGAGTGTGTCTTGTCTCACACCCGGCCAGGGTTTGGGTTCGGGGGAAGGAAGTTGGACAGAAATAAAGAGACCTGGGCTCCTTTTGTTCAATGCAGACAGACGCCTGAGAAGTTTCCAGGCCCACAAAAAGAAAGCCTGTTTGGTCACAAGACTCATCTATTCATTTCGTGAGGCCCACAAAGCAAGTTCCTTATCCGGCTTTTTTTCTTATAATTGTTGCAGCATCCGGCCCTCATAGGAACTATAATTTAGCATCGAAATAGTTGTGGCCTCAATGTCCTAATGCCACAGGAATGGCAGCCCTCACGGAGAAAAAGACAGATGGCAATTCGCCCCGACTTTTTTTTTTAATGGGGTGACGTTGGTTAATAAAATTATACAGGTTTCAGGTGTACAGCTCTCCAGTCCATCATTGTATTGTGTTGTGTGTTTGTCAAGTCTCCTTCCATCACCATTTATCCCCCTTTTACTTTCTCCTAGCGCCCCCACCCCCCACCCTTCTCTCTCACAATCCAATGAATAAAATAAACTAGCACAGACTTTGACATACGAATCGAATATCTCAAAGCAAAGGCCATTCGCTGTGGACCAAAGTTTCCCAAATGCATTTTTCTTTAGTTTTGCTTTCTCTGAAATTAGTTCACCTAAACACACACACACACACACACACACACACACACACACACCACAGTTAAATGGGAGCCCAGACCACGCACCCCCACCAATTAGCGGTCTCTCTGGAACTCAGGATCTAAGAACAGTGACGTTCTGGGAGCCAGGGAGACCTCCAGACATCACTAGGCTAGCCGGCGGCATTTAAATGCGATTGGCACAGCCTGGGTCCTCTCGGGACTGAACTTCCCATCTCCCTGCCCTGAACAGAACAGGCCTGCCCAAGTGGGTTCTTCGGGGAATTTTCTGGTCTTCATTTCCCAACACTCGGAATCATGACGGAAGGAATGCAGTTTGGACCCGGCCTCTTCAGGGATCTCTATGGTCTTGGCCAGGCCACAGACGTGGTGTCCACCTTTGTCCTCCTGACGCCGGGCACTTCTCTGCCCCCAAGTCACTTGTAGAGAAACTTTCCTTCCCAGGGAGCGGGGGGTGGGGGGGGTGGGGGGGGGTGGGGTGGAGGGGGCGGGTGCCCTGTTGGTTCTCACAGGAACAAAGGTTAATTGGGCGTCCTGGCTTTTCATTCTGATGTGGGTGGTGTGGCTCAGCAAGAGTCCCTAGAAACAGCTCTCCCCGGTTGCACGACTTCTCAATGAAGAACGCCCCTCCTCCGCCCTGCGCGGTCAGGCACGTCCTTCTCCGTGTGTCCTCTTGGGGTTTTCTCTGGTGTGGTCCCCATCTCCAGGGGTGAAGAGTAGCCCACTCTTCCATCTAAGGCAGACGCTAATACGCCGAGGGAACAGGAAGCAGAAAAGCCACTAGGTTCTCCCCAGACACTGTGCTGTGGTTTCTGCTAGAGAGGTTGGACCAAAACATGGGAAAGCTCAGCTGCTCACAGGGACACACATGTTCACAAGGACACACATGCTTACACACTCTACCTAAGGATTTACAGTCAGGACCAGATGAAACAGGTGCGTGAAGGTGCTGTCAGTTACAACATGCCAAGGAACCGTAGGGAGTCAGAGGAGGATGAGAACAGAACACATGTCCAGCTCTTCACCCATCCGGCCATCCACCTATCCACCCACCCACCCATCCACCCACCCATCCATCCACCTATCCACCCACCCACCCATCCATCCACCTATCCACCCACCCACCCATCCACCCACCCATCCATCCACCTATCCACCCACCCATCCATCCATCCATCCATCCATCCATCCACCTATCCACCCACCCACCCACCCACCCATCCATCCACCTATCCACCCACCCACCCACCCATCCATCCACCTATCCACCCACCCACCCACCCACCCATCCATCCACCTATCCACCCACCCATCCATCCATCCATCCATCCATCCATCCACCCATCCATCCACCTATCCACCCACCCACCCACCCACCCATCCATCCACCTATCCACCCACCCACCCACCCACCCATCCAATCACTCATGCAGGGCGCCTGTTACATTTAGCTCTCACAGCAATCAGCATCGTGCTGCGTCCACCCTGGGAGCTCAGTTACACCGGTAAACACAGAAACCACGAAATGTACTGTGGCCATCATGCCTGCCAGGCCCACAGCTTCTCGAACGCACTCCCCTTGTTTTGTGGGCATGTTAAGGCTGTGCAATAGACCTCTGCTTGGTGTCCCCTCTACCAGAGGCACTGCGGGGAAGGAATGTGAGTGAGCAAGCCAGACGCAACCGAATATTCCACTGGGAAAGTTCCACTTCCCGCCGCGGATCCCCAGCTCAACAGATGCTGATGCTGTGGACACCGGGAGGCCCTGAGGCAGGACCCCCAGGAGGCCCCCGCGGCCCGCGGCCGTCAGCCCTGTGTTTGTCTCGGCTCCTGATTTCCACCTGGACCAGCGGGTCCCCTGGGCTCCGCATGTGCATCTCATTGTCTAAAACCAGAACTCAGGTCTGAGAAAGAGAAAACAACATCTGAGCAGCGCTTGTCACCTTACCGCCCCCTCTTTGACCAGATGTGTCTCAGCGCCACAGCCTGCCAGGTGCATCTGGTCCCATAAACCCCTCTGCCTCCCGGTGCGGCTCTCCCTGTCCCGCCCCAGGAAGAGGTCCCTGCGAAGGCCCTCCCTCTCCAGCTGCAGTTGAACTCCGTAGCCTCATTGGCTACCATCACGGCTCCCTGCACTCACAGCCAGTCCTGAACCCGTCAGTCCCCAGGCATGCCCCGCCCTTCCTAGCTCAGCACCGCACCCCTCCCAGAACATCCCTGGGGCTCGGCTGGCTGCCCCCCTACACGGCTCCCCCTCCCAGCACACGCGGCACCAGGCTCCCGGGAAACACGGGGCTTCCGCGAGCTGCCCACCTGTGTGTCCAGGGTGCTCTGACCATCCCCCGTGCCGTAGTGACTGTCTCGGGTGACCACGGCTCAGCGAGGGGCCTGAGCAGTGTAGACCCTCCTGTTAGGAAAGCTCAGTCGGGGTCCCCTGGCCCTTGGGGTGCAGTGAGTTATGGCTGCTCTGAACCCATGGCCGCTGAGAATTGGGGCCTCTGAGGACGTTCACAGCAAGAAAACGCCCACGGTCACTTCCCTGGTGGGAGAACCCGGGAAGATTCCAGCGGCAACCAGGGCGTTAAGCCTGTTCCATCCTGCCCCTCCCCAGGTCTCCCTGACCACACTGCCCGCTGACCCATCGCATTAGCATGAGCAGCCAGGGACCATCATTACCATCTTGTTCACTGAAGGCAGCGGTTCTCAACCTCGGCTGCACATTAGAATCACCTGGGAATCGTTTTAAAATTCTGATTTCTGGGCCTCATCCTCCGGAAATTCTGTTTCTTTGTTATGGGGTGAGGCCACAACATAACAGCCAAGGTTGAGAACCACTGATTTAAGGAAAAGCTGGCGATGGTACAAAAACAGGTGCAGGTGGCCACAACGAAGGTTAACCCATGCTTCCAGCTGCGTGGCCCCGGGAGCGCCAGCCACATGCGCACAGGCTCGGGTGGCCAGTCGCTCACGCAGACCCCCAGGAGGAGAGAGACCACTCTCGTTCTCCCAAGTTCATGAATAAGAAAACAGGCTCCAGGAGTCGGGGCTCATAGGGATCCAACCCCCGTCTTTTGGGTGTAATTCTAGCGGGCTTTTCATCAGCATGGTATTTATTTGCTTGCCTTGTGTCCCCTCCCCCTTACTCGCCCCCCCCCCCCGCCCTAAAAAAGGCAAACCCAAGGGGAGAAGGTTGAGTGAGTTTCCAGACTCCTGTGAATTGTCAAATCTGCAGGTCAGGTCCTTTCCTCTCCCGATAATCGCCTGCCCCGCCCACCCAGCCCCGACCTGCCCTCCCGGCACCTCACCCGGGCTGCCATTGCCAGGCATGGTGCGTTCCTCTGAATGCCCGCCCAGCTCTGCTGAGAATTGCCCGGTGCTTGGCCGCTTGCAGCCGCAGCTGCTATCCCGTCTCATCAGTGACCACACTTCCAGGAAGCCCCCGAGCGCTTCCTGCCGCCTGGCGTTTCACTTGGCTCCAGCACCAAGACCATCTAGAAGGGACGGCGTGCGTCTGGGCCTGAAGCTATTTGTGGTAAAAGGATCTGGGTGTGCAAATGGCTGAGTCCCCTGTTACTGGATTGCTTCTTCTGCTCGATGACAAACAGGGTGTGTGTTTTTTAAACTGGCTGCAGCTCCATTCAAGTCACAACAAAAAGAACATACGGAGGCGTGTTGTATACACGGCAAGTCTTTAAAAGCGCAGGCCCCGCTGGCTGGGAGGCCCGGCCTGGAGGACACGGGGTGGCTGACGTTGCTCAGTAGTGGCCGAGCCCCTTTTTGTGCCTGGCACCCCAGGGGCTGGGCTGAAAGGGAAACCCATGAAGAAGGAAGACTTGTAGGCAAGGAGAGGGTCTGAGCATGGCAGGCGGAGGACCGCACGAAGTCCATGCCGAGGAGGGCAGCCCAGGGCCTGGCCAGTTTAGGGAGCAGACCCCCCCCCCACCTATGTGAACTGGGTGGGGGGTCCCTCAGGCCAGGCTGCATGCAGGGCCGGCAGTAAATGTCCTCTCTGGTCACCTGTTACCTAAGCAGCGACTCAGGTGGGGGGCTGAGTAGGCAGGTGAAATGGGTAAGGCCAGAGGCAGGAGGCCAGTTAATGTTGCCTGGCGGGATCTGGGCCCAGAGAGGTTCTGCTAGGGCAATGGTTCTCAACCTAAGCTGCACATTAGAATCACCTGGGAATCTTTTTAAAATCCTGATTTCTGGGCCTCATCCTCCGGAAATTCTGTTTCTTTGTTATGGGGTGGGGCCTCATCATTAGTAACAAAGAAACAGAATTTCCAGAGGATGAGGCCCAGAAATCAGGATTTTAAAGATTCCCAGGTGATTCTAACGTGCAGCCAAGGTTGAGAACCATTGGCCTGGGGCCTGCGGGAGTGTGTGAGTTCTTGACTTCCTGCAGGAAAGATTTCACGAGTCCAGGTGATTCTGAGAGTATGTTTATTAAAGCTGGGGACAGCCCTGGCCAGTTGTTCAGTGGTTAGAGCATCAGCCCACAGACCAAAGAGTCTCTGGTCCAATTCTCAGGTAAGGGCATGTGCCTGGGTTGCCGGTTTCGTTCTTGGCCCTGATTGGGGTGTTGGGGTGTGTGGGGGAGGCAACCAATTGATGTGTCTCTCTCAATATATATATGTTGTATATTTCTCTCGCTCCTCCCCCTGCCTTCCTTCCTCCCTAAGAACCAATGGAAAAAATATTCTCAGGTAAAGATTTTTTAAAAAAGCTGAGGACAGTGAAGCAAGGGAAGGAGAAGCAACAGGAGAGTGCCTGGCTTAGCACAAAATAAAGCCAGAGTGAGAGAAGTGAGCTCACTGGGAGGTCAGAGGACAGGGGGGTCCTGGGGACAGGCTGCACTGCTCGCTGCTCCCCTGGTTGCAAGTCTGGTGGGGACCCTTAGCGCTTAGGAGAAAGAGAACAGAGATACAAGGCAGGTGCGGGCTCTAGTGAGAGCCTCTCCAAGGGGCCTTTACCTTGAGGCTTTTTCTCTCTCTTTGGCCAGGGAAACCCCCGGGGAGGTCTCAGGGTGGGTCTTAATATTCATATGCTTTTCAGGTGTGTCCTTCAATATGACGATACATCAAAATGAGCATATAGAGGGGTCAGGGTTGTTTTCTGGTTAGTTTCATTTTTTAAGAACATCATCCAGGTCTGAAGGTCGGACAGAGACAGGACAGACCAGATCCCTGCCCGCCCAGGGCTTCCGTTCTGCGATGGTCGCGGGGAGACAGGTGTGGGGAGGCGTCCGTCATGAAGAGAATAAACGAGGAGGCGGCCAGAGCAGGAGTCAGCCACCTGGGCTGTTGGCTTTACTCCAGCCAACCGTGAAGACAGTGAGATCAGGCCGTTCAAAGCGATTCAGATCCATTACCTAAGCTGTGCACTTCCCTTTCCGAGTGGGTGCAAACCCTCGGGGTATAGCACGCCCAGAGGAGTGCGTGTGGCCCTTCCCCCCACTGCCACACTCTGCCACGCAGGTGAAAGGAATCAAGAATTGCACTTTCTCTTCCAGCGAGCTGCATGGGCTCCCGAGCTCTCAGCAGCTGCCAAAGCAAGCCCCCCACTCCACCTCCCCCCCCTGCAGTTAAGCGGACCCTACGAATACCTCACTGCCAGGAACTCCACCCCATGGTGGGGCTGTCAGGGCTTCGGTGCAAGCAAAGGCCAGACCTTTACTCTCCTCGCCCTGAGTCAGGACAGAGACCTCAGGAAACGCGTGGCCCGTGGCTCTGGACTCTGTTTCTCTTCAAGAAAACAACCTCCACGTCCGAACGTACCGCTGCATGGGTTCCCTGAGTGAAGCCAGAAGCGCAGAAAGGCTGTGGTGATGCTTTCAAAGGCAGGAGGTAAGCAGGTAGCAGGACTGCCAAGGGCATGAAGCCGACATTTCAGCATCCTTCTGACCGCTCATGGGCGTGACACAGCGTGTGGACCCGTGCGCCTCCCTGGGCGGTCGCATCCTCCACTCCGCGGTCATACTCACCATCACCCCGTTCGGGCTGCAGGCCAAGCAGCCTGGGTGTGCCCAGCCCATGGCTCCATCCCCACGAGCTCCAAGGACTCCCAGGCGCCTTGACATTCCAAAGCGCCCACCTCCTGCCCGGGCCGGGGAGCTGCGGGTGGAGAGAGATTTCCCCACGTTTCACGATCAAGAGAAGAGTCGGGCCCCGAGCTGGCATTTCATGCTACGACCTTGGGTCTCGAGCTGTTAAAACTTTATAGAATTCTTGCCCAGCCTTCCCCTGGGGCGGCTGCAATGCTTCAGAATTTACGTTCTTTCCCAAATGGAAGATGTCGTGTCTTCCCTGGCTGCACCTCGCTGGGGCCCAAGTAGAACAAATTCCCTCGGCAAAAGAAGTCCTTACTCAGCTGGCGACACGGCAGGAAGAAACCCAATCCATACGCGAAATAAATCTGAGCCCAGTACCTTGAAGATCACCCAGAAATATTGTGCTCCTGGCTCACCCCTTAGGTCGATGCCGCTGAGCCACGTCTGGGTGCAGGCACCGTCTTCCTTCAACAGCAAACAATATCGGGGTGAGGACTCGCCCCACAAAGACCCCGGGGAGCTGGCCTGAGAGACTGAGAGCCATGTAGGCACTGGGAGAGTTGGCATGAGAGGTGTAAAGGCTCCTCTTTGGGAATGAGGCGGGAGGGGGAAGCTTCAATCCTACTCTGGGCTATTTTGAAAAATAAACTTGAACTAGTTCAAGCCTTTGGTTATTGATTCTAAACTTTTCTTCCCCCCCAAACAAGCCAAGAAAGAGGCACCTGGCCTGGATTCAGATGGTGTTTCTTCCAAAGTAGCTGTCGTCATAGGCAATACACACGGCCTCAGGCCCTGAGATCACCTCTCTTAAGGAAAGGCGGGAGAGGAAGACAGGAGAAGGTCCGGGAGGCCTCCCGGTGCAGCAGGCAGGGAACCCAGCTGTCCCCGCGGAATGATCGGCGACCCTGACATTTCCAAAGCCCCCTCTCCTCATTTTACCCCCGGGATGGCCATCAGACAGGCAGCCTCATTGGACAGATGAGGAAACTGTGGTTAAGAACTTCAGAGTTCTATTTCTCCTTTATTTTATTTTATTTTTTAAATATGTTTATTGATTTCAGAGAGGCAGGGAGAAGGAGAGAGAGAGAAACATCAATGATGAGAGAAAATCATTGATCGACTGCCTTCTGCACTCCCCACACTGGGGATCGAGACCGCAACCCGGGCATGTGCCCTGATGTGGAATTGAACCATGACCTCCTGGTTCATAAGTCAACACTGAAACACTGAACAACACCAGCTGGGCTATTTCTCCTTCAGAATAGTATACAAGGTGTGTGTGGTTTAAAGTCCTTCAGATATTCCCTCGGTGCCGCCCCCCTAAGCACTTCCTGTAAGTCCATTAGTCCTGACTGGACGTTGTCCAATCCACACCCTCAAATGAAATGGCGAGATTACGGGAGGAACTGTATTGGAACCTGGGGCACGTTGAATCTGCTGCGTGAACCGTGGAACACACCTTAGCCTGGCCTCCGCCGTCGCACAGGCTCACCGGGCACATGACCATGACCTAGACATTTGGAACAAAGACGTGCTCAGCGAGAACAGGCGATTTCAGATTCTTCAGGACTCCAAACACCCCCCTCTTCGATGTTTTGGGAAACCTTCCATAAAAAGAGCCATCATCCTGGCTTGGCACTGAATTTTCCCCTCTTTTTCCCTTTTTCTTTTTGGCAAGTGTAACAGCTCTATCACGAATCATGCTAACTTTACTCTAAAATTACACTTGACCCTCAGAGCAGTTGGTCCAATTGCATTCCTCCACACCATGATTCAGCCCTTCTTGGCGCTAAAGAATGTCATCTTTCTCTCCAACGGCTTCAAACAAATGCATGTATTTCTAGCCGATCTGTGAGCTCTCGGGTGTGAACTGGTTGTTTACTTTAAAGAGCAGGCAAAGGTGGGGAGCGTAGTCATGGTTGCCGGGCTCTGAGGGCTGGATGCCGCGGGCAGACAGAGCCTTCTGGGCTCCTGTTTGATAACTGCCTCCCCGGAGTTCGAGAGGGGGAGGCACCCCTTCCTTGCAGGGGGTGGTTCTCAGGGGCAAAACCCACCCCTTACTGCGATAATTCCAGACTTATTCGTGCCCAAATCAAACGTGTGTGGACCATAGTGGCTGGTGTTCAAGGAGCTCTCACGGCACGCACGGCCCTTTGCATGGAAAGAGGCATTTCATGCTCCCAGCAGCCTTTGAGGCGGCTGCTGGCATCATGACCATGGAGATGAAGGTCACAGGGGCCAAGCTGGGAGGTGTAGGGCAGAATCCCCCCTGCGCTCATATTCAAGGCTTCCCAAGCCCCATCATGCACCCAGAACCCAGGCCCCCCGCTTCCCCAGCCACCCCCAGCCCAGGCACTGTTCCAATCGTCAGCAGCTCCCAGGAACTGACTCTGCTCCTACGATCTCTGGGTGCCATCTGGGTGCTACGAGGAGGAGACACTCATGGCCATCAGCATCAACAGACAAGGCCCAGCGCACCCCACTTCCTTCCCGTAGGACAAGGCTCTGAACAGCCTGACAAAGAACCAATGTTGCCCTTCTCTCTCTCTGGGCCGAGTCACGTCCTCGGCATTTAATTAACATAAAATATGGGAATGGCTCCTTTTATTTCACGCACCGTGTGGGGTCCTAGCAGATGGGTGGGGAGTCCTTTCATTTTCCTCCCACTGAATGTCGGACATAGTTCTCATTTAGTGAAAAAAGGACTCCTTGCATGGGAAGTTGTCTTTTTTAATAAAAGTGGATGTCTGATATGGGGCTTACTTGAGCTACAAGTCCTATTTGCACCAGGAATTTATATGTCAGACACCTGAGCTGCTGCCCCAGAGGCCCCAGAGCTACCCACGGATGTCACACTCTGCTTACGATGTGCCATAACGGGCCCCACGTCCCTGCGGGCTTGGCCGCCCGGACACAGCACAGCCCAGGATGAAGATGAAGGCAGGTGCTGGATTAGTGTGGGACCTAAATCCAGCCTGGCAGGGGTCCTTGACAGAAGAGGAAGTGAGACTCACAGAGACACACAGAGAGGAAGTCACATAAAGACAGTAACAGAGAGCGGAGTGAGGTGTCCGCAAGCCAGAGGCACCGAGGGTTGCTGGGAGTCCCCAGAGGCTGGAAGAGGCAGGGAGGATCCCCCACCCCCAGAGCCTTCAGAGGGGTTTTGGGGTGACAAATGGAGGCTCTCTCCAACCTGGCGGGCGGGGGCACCGTGGGCACTCTTGGGAGGGCTGGCCACGGCCTGACCAGAACTCAGCTCACGGGGACACCTGCAGAGTCCCTCAGAGGTGGGCCATGTCCCCTGCTGTCACCCGGCACTCCCCGGGTGAGCGTTTCAGAGAGGCCTGCTTTTGCCCAGAGCTTGGCGGGCAGGGGGCGGGTGGCATTTAACCCATTCTAGGAGAATATGCAAGGACAGCTGTGGGGCGCGGGTACGGTGTTTTGGCCAGGTTCAAGCCTCGGACTAATGAAAGGACAGGGTCCTCTCATTGGCACGTGCAAGTCCCAGCTGGAGGGCAGGGCCCTTCCCGCACAATCATAGCCAACGGCTGTGGTTGTAAGCTTGAGCCTGTGGTCCGAACACGTGGCCCCACGTGCCTTGTGCTAGAGTTCAGGTGCATGTAGTTAAGTGAGGTTGAAACTCACGAGAATGCTGTAAACAACGTGCTCAAGCCCCTACTTTGCCTCGTGGCATCTGCTATAAAATAAAGACATGGCTTGTGGGCACTGTCGTCTTCTCATCAGGGAGGCAGCGTCCCACCGAGACCCAGCTATTATTCTCTTGTCTGTCTTTCCTCAATCCTTTCACCCCCACACTCGGGATCACCCTTGGTCGTGCTGGCGTGGCACAGACAGCGACCACCAGCCAGCATCTTGTGAAGGACCCGTGTTTAAAAGTGAAAATAATGGCTGTCAGACACATACAAAGTGACTACATGTTGGAGGTCGTATTTAACTCAATTAATGAGAGAACCAGGAGATGTTGCCCAAAGGAGAATTGAGAGAGTCGCAGTGAGGAAGCTGAAATGAACTTGCACATCGGTGCGAACTGGTCTGCCCGGGGGCGGCAATAAATGGCTTTCCGGTGGACGTGCACTTCGTTTGCACCTCGATGGACAAGAATCATTTGTATCGTGATTGGCTTTCTACAATCTACAGGTTGTAAAGGGTCCGAGACAATGAAAGGCGGGGAAAACCCACGGGAAGGCTGGACAGGCGCTCCATCACTTTCTCTGCCTGACACTCGGCTCCATGGACTCAGCCCACAGGAGCCTTCTCCTCAGAGGACCACCCGGGCCTGACTCTGGGCACCACACCCTCCCCTCCCGCCACCCGGGTCCTCTGCCCGGCGATGCCATCACTTTTGTGACGGCTGCTGGATCATTCCCAGCCGCATAAAAACAAACGGTTCTTTCTGCCATCTAAAAAAAATGTTTTTAAATACAAGAAAAGGGGAGATCGCGACTCCTTGATTTTGCTTGTCTTGGGAGTAAAACTCTCTGGAGAATGACCACAGCCTCTGGCCAGCTTTCTCTCTACCCCGCGCTCAGCCCCTCGGAGAGGGTTTGCCCGCGGCCCCTCGGAAGGTGCTGGTCGGAGTCATCTCTGGACACCAGAGCAAAGTCCCCCCAGGCCGAGCGCAGAGCCCTGGCGATCAGGTCCCATCAGAGTGCAGGGCACCGATGTTGATAGAAGATCATATTTTACCAGGAAAGATGGGCCCTGTCTCCGTGGAAGGAAGAATTCAATCTCAGAGCAACGTGGCCTTGTCCAAGGCGACATCCGGGCAGCTTGCAAACAGATAAGGTCCTGGCCCAATTAGCCTGGCAGGTCTGTGCACCTGGCATGAGATTTGGGAACAGCTGGCAGCCCTCATCCCATAAACACACACACACACACACACACACCAGAAAGAAAGAACAAACAGCCTCCTGCAACCCTGACTGTGTGATGGCTTCTCCCAAAGGGCTGATCTTCCCCGTGGCTGTCCCTGGAGGGCAGAGGAGACTTCCAGGGTCAGGTCAGGGAGCACAGGTTACACACCTTCCACCGGGAGAAGCCAGGAGCCACCTGGGTGGGAGTAGTTGCCCCTTGGGAGGCCCCCGTGGCCCTCAGACATGGATGAATGAAGTGGCCCCCCACACCCTTGGTCTCTAGTGCGCCTGCCCCTCAGGAGGGACCCGAGGGCATTTGGAGAAACAATGCCCTGGGCTCATTTCTAGTTGCTATGGGAGCAGAGAGCGGTGGGGGACACAGGGAAGGGGTGAGTCTGGCCTAGACCTCCAGCTGTGCAGAGGGTTCCCCCGCCCCGCCCCCCCTTTGGGCCCAGCTCATGCCTTTGGTGCATGCTGCTGCTCCCTGCTGGCCACGGGGGTAAATGCTCCCCCAGAACAATCCAGGGGCAGGTGGAAACCCTCGTTTTCTTGCGAGAATTTCCTAGTGATTCGGGAAAGCTGAGAGGAAGTGGTCAGGATCAACAAGCAGCCTCATTTCAAACGCCAGGCTTTCCGATCGGACCCCGGTGACTGCCGCCCGCCCCAGACGGCCGGTTCCAGCTGCTGGCCCTCTGCCCCCGGCCGGGAGGCCCCTGGGCCCAGAGGTGACTTATCTGGCAGTCACTCCAGGTGGCTGGGGGCCTGCAGTAGGGAGGGGGGGGGGGACACCCAGAAGCCATCTGGGAAGTGACAGGAAGGGCCCTCTCCTCTCTTTCTGGAACCCCAAGCACCGTCTTTTCTGTAATTGGCTTTTACAGAGAGCAATAATACAGTTCCCCGCACTGCTTTCTGGAAAACCCTCCAAGCAAGGAAATGCAAAGAAGTCAGTTTCCTGCTTAGAGCCGGTATCAGATTCCCCGGGCCCCGCAGGTCCACGGCTCACACAGCAGAGCTGTGTCCTGCGGGCCGGGCTGGGTCCTTCTGAGGCCGGGAGGAGGATCTGTTCCCGGCCCCGCCGCGTGGCTGTGGACGGCTGTCTTCTCCCTGGGCGTCTGTCCCCACTTCATCTCCCCGCTGCGTCTCTGTCCGCATTTCCCCTTTTCGTTAGGACCCACCCTAGTGGGGTAGGGCCCGCCCTGATGGCCTCATGGACTCATCTGCAAACACCCTGTTCCAGATACAACGGCCCCCGACTTACTTACGGTGGTTCGGCTTTATGAGGCTGCCACAGTGATATTCACTCAGTAGAAACCATGCTTTGAACTTTGAATTGTGATCGTTTCCCGGGCTATAGATATGCCAAGCAGAGAGCCTCCGCTTCCGGTCAGCCGCCAAGGGCCAGGGGAAGCGCCGGCACTCGCCCGCGCCCTGTGTTCCCAGCGGCTTTTGGATTCCGTGTTTTGCGTTTTCACGTGCCACCACGTCTGCCAAACGCCCGTCTGTGTCTCCTGCTTCTGTGAGAAGAGGAGGAAGGCAACTACTCTTGAGATGACATGATAACTGCCCGTCGCGGTGGCAGGCTATAATCATATGAATTACACCAAAGTAAGCACTTTATTATAAAGCGGGCTTTGTGTGTGATGATTGCGCCCAGCTGGGGGCTGATGCGACTGCGCTGAGCACGTCTCAGGCAGGCTAGCCCGAGCTAAAACGTTTGGTAGGTTGGATGCATTAACTGCATTTTCTACTTGATGTTGTCAATCTGCGATATTTTCAGTTTACAACGGGTTTATCAAGGGGTGACCCCGATGTAAGTTGAGGAGCATTCTGTCACATTCTGGGGGCCCTGGGGGGTTATACTGGAGCATGTCAATTGTGGGGGACGACACGAATGAACCCATGATAGAGCCTGGAGAAGGGAAGAAAACCTAGAGGGAACTGACACACAAATGAGGGTCCCAGTAAGCGATCCGCCGTCTCCCAGTTTGGAAGGAAGGAGAGGGTCGTGGTATATGCTCCGAGGGCAATCGCAATCGGCGAGGAGACCCCCGCGCCACCAAGGGAACGGTGCAGGAGGCGGGAAGGAAGTGAATGCTTGTCAGCCGCCAACCTGCTCCTTTTGTCATTGATGAAACGATTTTCCCGGCTGGTTTGCTCATAGGACCTCAAGCTCAAACTTCCGCCATTCGTGACTGCAGACATTCTGAAACCCCAAACCGGGCTCCTGCAACTCCGATGCCTGCCCCGGAAGGTAAGAGGGGAATATAGAGCTAATTACACAAGGGGATAAAATACCCGATCCGGTCCATCCCTTGCATTATCTAATATTGTGTTCCTGGAAAAGCGGGTGTCCATTGATTTCGGTAAATGGGATCATTTAACGTGGACCAGGGAAGTTTGTTCCTTAAAGGGAACAGTATTGAATTATTTGGGAAATTCAGGAGCTCACCCCTATTTTGTCTTTGAGATGCATGTAGGCTTCCACTGACTGCCTCTGCTCAGAGACGATAGCACACAGGTGTGGCTGCTCCCCAACCATGCAGACACCCCACTCCTCGGGAGAAGGCCAGCTTCCCCTCGGCATAGCCTGGCCCCCTCGGTTAAATCTAGACTCACCCTTGGCCTGTGGGCATCACGTTCCCACAATGGGCGGGGACTGTGGCCTGCACCCGCCCCCCCAACACACACACATATACACACACACAGGCCCATGAGCCATTGGAGTGGACACATGGAGACTTACTGGGAGCGGAGGGCAGGCGACCCCCCACACACACACACACACAGCACCCACAGGGGACTCCTAAGTGTGACCTCATTTTGGAGCCAGAGAAGCCAGGACTGTGTGGGTGTTGTGGGAGGGTTCTTGTGAATCCAGGCGTCCTTGGACTTGGGGAAGCTGGAAACCCCTTCTCTAGCCCCAAACCCTCCCTTTTTAGGTGGGACAATTGCCTCTGGGTGGCTGATGGTCACACGGCAGGCGGGGGCAGTGCTGAGGCTGGAACTTGGGTCTCCTGGTCCTTGGTCCCTGGTTCCTGGTCCATTCGAATTTTCCCAGTTGGTTTGCTCATAGGACCTCAAGCTCAAATTTCCGCCATTCGTGACTGCAGACATTCTGAAACCCCAAACTGGGCTCCTGCAACTCCTGCACACTTAGGAGTCCCCTGTGGGTGCTGTGGGCGGGGAGGGGGTTCCCCTGCCTTCCGCTCCCACTTTCCCCAAGAGGAGGACACGTGCAGGCGCATTCAGGCCCCATCCAGGCCCACACAAGTTCACGTGCACTGCCCAGCCCTCTGAAGGGCCGAGCATGAGAAAGGGGAAGGAGAGAAGAGAACTCAATCCTAGAGCCGCCTGGGTGCCAGGCCCTGGGCAAGAGATTTGCATGCACCATCCATCGGACAAGCACAAAGCTTTCCTGAGGAGGAAACCGAGGACAAGAAGCTGGCTTGTCTCCCGCAGCTGGCAAGCACCAGAGCTGGGCCTCAAGTCCAAAGGCCATGGTCTCCCCCCAATCATACCTCCTCTCATGTGCCCACTTTGCCCTCCAGTTACCCTTCTTGCAACCTCTGCTGATAGGTCCAGAGCTCCACTCATTCTATCCAGGCCCTGCCCATTCCCACTCAGGCCCCTCCCATCCCCACCCAGGCCCCGCCCATCTCACGCTGAGCCCACCCCTTCCAAGCCCAGGCATCTCTTCTCCAACCTGTAGATCTTTCCAGCCAACACTTTCAGCCTGGGTCCAGCTTGGTTGTGGTACCTCTGGTTCGGGCCCTGGCTACACTTTGACCGTTTTTTATTCCATTAAAAGTCTCAATTAAAGCTCTTTGGAAAAACTAAAATAAACCAGAGCCAGTGATGCCCCGTTCTGGGGAGTTTCGTTGGGGCTTTACCCAAGAATCCAGCTCACGGAGGAGAGGAGCCTGCTCCTGGGAGAAGAGCCCCCAGCCTGTGCAGGGGCCTCCCGGGCCTTCTGGGGTACCAGTCACAGTGGCTGCTGGGGCCTGGCAACATGTGGGAGTCATCGATTTAGTCCACAGAGATCGATGGGTAGAAATGAGCGATATGACCAGGACATCCATGAGTGGGTGTGGGGTGCAGGGGAAGGCTCAGGAGTAGCTATACAGTTGCTCATGACAATGGAGCCAGACCTGGCTGGAAACCCAACCCTAACTGACAGCTGGGGTGAGCCCAGGCACCCTCTGCACCCTGCTCTGCGTTGGAAAGTGGAGTAACGGCCTGGTGGGGTTTCCATGAGCCTCACGGATGGAAAGTGCTCGTAGAGACTTTCGAATCATTCAGAGCGCTCACCCAGTTCCTGAGAACTGGCTGCCCCCGACTGACCCGCTGGCTGGAAATGTCTGCTCGTGGCCAGAGACTGTCTTTGCGGGAGAAGGAGAACCGTGTAGGTTTGACCCAACAGCCAGTTCACCTCCACCGTTTTACGGATGACTTGGTGCTCCCCGAACTGCCCCGGGGTGAGCAATTGTTTCAAAGCCTCGAGGAAGCTTAGCGTGGATGGAATTGTCTGGAACATCTATAAAGGGAACCTGGAAAGGCTCAGGCAGCCGATCATCAGAAGACCTTGCCCCGCTCTCTCTGCAGCGCGTCTGCCCAGGGCCGCCCCGGTGGCCACGCTCAGGCTCTGCGTGGCGTCACGGGGCCCGTTAGAAAGGCTGATGTGGTTTTCCCGCTGAAGAGACAGCCTGAGTGAAGGATAGGAATGGAGAAGGAATGCACCCTCGAGGCAGGGTTATTGGTGAGTGAGAAACGTTGTCAGGTGTCTGGAAGGCAAGGGGGGGGGCGGTGGCACACGGAACCATGAGATGGGGGAGGGAGGCGGGTCACAGAGGAGTGGGTACAGGGGCAGAGGCAGCATTGATTAGCTCCATATCCAGCCATGGAATGTTCCTCATAAATGAAACTGTCAGTATCGACATCACGGTTATTGTAATCATGGCAATGATTATTTAAGTAGGACCGTGATCGCTGGCTGGTTAAAGGTACATCAGCCTCTGACCCCGCCGACCAACCTGGAACCTGAAACATTTGTCATCCCTTCCACCGGTGTCACTGGGAGCAAATGGGTCTTGATTAGTGGTTTGTGGGTGGAGCTAGTGTCCAATGATAACAGCTTGAACTCTGTGTCAGATACAATCTCCCCAGGATTCTGGGAAGCAGCTGGAGAGGCAGCTGTCAGCCACCGTGCAGACCAGCCCCTGAGGACTTTTCTGAGGTCACCTGTGTACACAGGGCAGACCTGGCTCCAGCCAACTCCATCCGCGTTTCGGCTGGATTTGGACAGACATGGATGGATGGTTGGATTTGGATGGACAGATGGTCAAACCACCATCACCCCCAAACAACTCACAACTTTATTCCTTTCACCAAATTGCAATGAGCTCCCACAAAATGCTATATGCGTTGGGGACACAGCTGAGAAGAGTCCACCAGCCCTCCGCCCTTGTGGAGAGATAGACAATCAACTCCAAACAAGTAACTGAGAAATATTGGGGTGCAAGGCGCATGGGCAGGGTACTGAAATGAGATGACATCATGGAAAGTGACCCAAATGCCCACTGAAGAGGGAAGGTCAACGTTAAGATGGCAACTAGGCTGTGAAAGGAATGACTAAAGGAGCTCGCCATGCCAATGACAAGGGGATGAATGCTCCAGGTGGCGAGAAGCACCTGTGCAAAGGTCCTGAGGCAGCAGTGAGCTCGCCATGTTTCGAGACCGGAGGATGACCGTTGCTGCTGGAGCACTGGGACCAGGGCAGAGAGAATTCTGCCAGGTGTGGGGACAAGCCCGGCTCCAGGAGGCTGGGCTCTGGAATCATGCCTTGCCCCTCTGCGGGTGACCCACTTGGGGCAGGCCCCTTCCAACCGAGCGTCATGCGGCCCCCATGCCCCTGTCACTGGGCATCAGAACTCACCAGAGTGCCACGCTGGGCAGACATTTTGGCTTCTGGACAAGGATATCCTTTGAGGCCCAGACACATTTCTGTAGAGACAACCGCCCACAAGCTCTTCCCTGTACTGTATGGAGACCCTTCTCCTCCCCTGCAGCCGGCTCAGGGCAGGCCCAGCCTGGCCGCTCCGCCTCCCACCATCGCCACCGTAAGGGAAGCTGCACTGGGCTGGGCTGCGATCTGTACGTTTTATGAGCACATTTCAGTCACTCTCTCTCCAGCGAGGCTGGCGGGTGAGAATTTCTGTCTCGATCAGCTGTCCTGGTTCCTGGAGCATTACAGCCGTTCCTCGCACGGATCTCCCTTCTCGAAGAATTATAGAACAAGCAAATGCCTTCGGCACTAAAACCAACAGAGGCCCGCATTTAATCCGACTGATAAACAGGCTCGCCAGCATTTTTGGTTGCCAGAGAGTCATGATCCTGAACATCAGTTACTATTGGTAGCGCGACTGTGCAGACCTGCTGGGTAACAGGCATTTCCGGGGCCATCTCCTTTGACCTCCATCCTTGTCGACCGTGAGAAGCTGCGCATACAGATGCAGGCAGCTGTCCTGGCCCCACAAGCACCCATCTTAATGAAGACGTGCGCTGCCCTGTTTACTCCCTCCCACCCTCCAAAGCTTGCATGCTAGCGGTATGGCAGACGTTCACAGAACCACCAAATGCTTCTACTCTCGCTCAGGCCAGATCTTCACCCGCCCGCCTCTCCCCCAGGCGGCTGAGTGACGCTCGGGAATCCGCAACCTGCCGCCCAGTCCTTCTGCCCTTGCCCATCGGCGGACCAACACAAATGCACTCCGGCAGGCCCTCATCGTTAGACTCTGTTGAAGTGATACAGGGAAGTGTTAAAAGAAGCCCACGTTAATCTCCTGGAGAAAAGGGGCAGGCTGCATTCTGAGACGACATTAATGTCGGGGAGATGCCATAAATTTTATTTTTATTATTCCATGGTGATGGATGCTCTCATTACCCATCACGCTCGCGTTTGATAAAGAGCGAGCGTGGAAGTGCCTGCTTGCCATTCAGGAGACCTCCTACGCCGTGCGGAGGATGTAATCATTAGACGTACGCGTTTCATAGCAATGTTTGCTTAACAGCCAAAAGCACTTTCATTTAATATTAATAACACAGATGTTTGGCTGAAAGGGACTGGAAGCCACGTGGTTTCATGCGTTCATGAATGACGGTGCCTGCACTGCACGGTTCTCTACGTGGCCAGCGGTGCCCGGCCCAGGGCCCTGCCTCCCCACAGAAACCCAGGCAGGTCGCCGCAACCCTAGCCCCTCTCACGGCCTGAGATGAGGGAAATGGGGGGCAGTAGACTCCGATTCCAATTAGCCGAGGTCTGGCAGGCAGGGGAGTGTTGGGAGATAGACGACACATTCTCCCTGCCGCTTCCGCATGACGGGCCCCTCCACGGGAGCCAGCCGTAACTGAGTGGGATGGAGACATTGCCACGGGACATGCGGCCTTCACACAGTCAGTCCTCAGAAAACGTGTGGGGCGGTGGGAAAGGACGGAGCTCCCATGAGCCAGGACGGTGGACTCGGAGGATCCTCTCTGCAAGCTGTTCTTGTGGCCACGTGACAGCATTCCAGTCGAACTCTCAGCCTGGGCACGCTCCCTGCCTTCGGGTTGTGTCCATTTCCCTTTGGCAACCTCTTGTTCAGGTATATGATGTTTTAAAATATATTTTTATTGATTTCAGAAAGGAAGGAGAGAGAGAGAGAGAGAGAGAGAGAGAGAGAGAGAGAGAGAAGCATCGATGATGAGAGAGAATCATGGATGGGCTGCCTACTGCACACTCCCTACTGTGGATCGAACCCACAACCCGGGCATGTGCCCTGACTGGGAATGGAACTGTGACTTCCTGGTTCATAGGTCGACGCTCAACCACTGAGCCACGCCGGCCAGGCCAGAGGTAAGATATTTTAAATGTGTGGGGATCTTTCCTCTGTGATGCCCTGGAAGGTCCAAACAACAGACCCTATAAATAAGAAGGAACACCCACACCGGCAAAGCAGAGCCACGGCTTCCCTGCCTGCCGGGCAGGCAAGCGTCCTCTTAGGAATGCCTCCCGGTACAAGCCAGGAACGCAGCGGGCGCTGAGAGGTGAAGGTGAGGACATGGAGCCTGATGGATTTTTGCTGGCGGGCAGCCTCGCCAGAAACACAGAACCACAGGGCGATGGGGAGGCTAAGGCGCTGGCTGCAGAGGCCCGGCTTTGGGGAATAAGCTGTTCGCAGCACTGATCACGTGGGGGTCCTGGGCAGCAGTCCTTCTGTTGAGCAGAGGATGGGTCTTAAAGGCCCGGCAGCCCCCCAGGAAGTGGCTCTGCGGTCAGGCAGAACGGACGGATGGGTCCCTGAGGTCTCAAGAAGCCACATTGAAAGCTTATGTCAGCCAAGATGTGTTGCTCTGCACAAGGACCGCTAACCCACAGGGACTCTGCACCCTCCAGCCAATTACCCAATCGCCGGCCTTGGGCGGACACAGCGTTTGGAAATTGATGGCTTTATTTACTGCTGAGCAGGGCACCTGCTGCAGGACAGGTGTTAGCTCATGCCTTTAGTGCAGAGGTCCTCAAACTACGGCCCGCGTTTTGTTTTTTTACTTCAAAATAAGATATGTGCAGTGTGCATAGGAATTTGTTCATAGTTTTTTTTTAAACTATAGTCCGGCCCTCCAACGGTCTGAGGGACAGTGAACTGGCCCCCTGTTTAAAAAGTTTGAGGACCCCTGCTTTAATGGATGGTGGGATGAGTGGGTTAACGGATGCACGGGCGCCATAGCTTTCTCAGGGTGGTGAGCTGGCCTTGCCAGCAAAGCACATGTGTCGTCAGAACTGCCTGGGGAAACCGCTCCATGGGTCAGAGAGAACCAGGACCATTGTCACCGTGGCAGGACTCACGGCCACGGCCACAGGGCCCGCTGGGAGCTTCGCATCATCTCTCAGAAGGGCTGGCTTTGCACCCAGCAGGCCAGTCCCACGTCCCTGGCGGTGCCCAAAGGGACGGACAGTGGGCTGGCTGGAGCTCGGGTGTCGGGTGCACAAAGCAATTGGCTCAAATGCCAGAACCCACTCTGCCCGGCCACGGAAGCAAACGCACTTCCCACCGCAAGCTGGGGCCCGCGGTCCACGCGTCGACATTAGTGTTTTCCTGTGCCTCTCCCCAACCCTCCTATTTTTATGTCAAGCATGATGGTTATATTCTGCAATTTTAAACAACTACGTGGGGATGTTGCAAGATAGAGCTGGCGGCTTGACATCCCATGGCTGTAAGTGTCCTTGGCCCCAGGAAGGGACTGATTGCTCTTCAGGCTCAGGGCCCCGGGCACCTGTCCACGCAGCGTACGGAGCCCGTGAGCCGAGAGCTCCTCCGGCTCCTGCAGGGGCGGCTGGGCCGGTGGGGACGGGAGGCCCAGGCATTTCAGAGGAGTGGTGGGAAGTCGCCCTCGCTATCAAAGGTAAGAGTGTCTTGCCAGATGAATAATGGAATGGTCTTCAATAATCCATCTGTTTATATTAAAAGTTCTGAAAGGATATAAGGTGAGAAGACCTGGAAAGTAGTCACTATGATTGGAGCCTCCCTGGACCCCCACCACCTCAGCCACACACGCAGCACCCACAACACCCAAACCCGTCTCAGTGCCTCTACTGCCCTCCATTTCTTGCTTAAAAGATAAGGGCCATTGGCCTAGCCAGTGTGGCTCAGTGGTTGAGTGTAGAGGCACAGAGAGAAGCTGTGTGACAAGGGAGGCAGAGGTTGGAACGACATGTCTTTGAGCCAAGGGACGCCTAGGGTTGTTGCAGCCAGCATTTCAGTGGTCGGTCTTACGTGTGTAACGTGGATACTTAACCTAACAAACCTGACATTAATTAGCGTCTCTGGAATTGTGAAGGCTCTCCCTGAAGCATCACTGCACCTTGCACGTCCGTACAGCCGCCTCCGCTTTTCATGATGTATACATTTAATTTCACCTTGTTCTTAAAAATCTCTAACATTCGTCTTTGGTTACTACATTAAATATTTACCAGGTAGTGAAGAGACTTGGATTTTCTCTGGGGGCCTCCCCTGAATTAGCACACATGCATCTACACACACTCACACACTCATGCACACAGCGTACAAACACACAGAGACACGCCTGCACACATGCACATGCACACACACCCTCACATTCATGCACACAGAGATGGTATGTCATTCCCTGGTGCTTAGAGACTTTCCCCAAGAGGAGTGTGGCTAGAGGTTCCAGCCACAGGACACGCCAACATTTAGCGCTTAGCGAAGGATGCTGACGAGAGGCACAGCTTGGAGCAGTTGTTCCGTGTTTTCTTAGATTCAATATCTGTCTATTGGATATCCATTAATCATGGGACCAAACTAGCAGTTCGGTTCTGCCTCCCCTGTGGTCCAGCTTTCATGGGGACACGAAAATCATATTACAAATAATCCAACAATCCTGAGTCTGCACCCCCAACCACGCCCTTCCTCTCTCACCCACAAGCCAGTATTTCCCCTGCCCTAAGGCACCAGGGCCCCGTACCAGACAGCTAGAGACCGCGCTGGGGCCAGAGCCTGCCACCCTATTCAAACCAGCCAGTCCCTGCCCTGCCCGCCCTGCCCTGCCTTTCCCTCGGCAACAGCCAAGGAGGTGGCCTCTGCTCCCCTCACTCCTGCTCTGCCTCCTGCCTCGAGGCTTCCCCGCGTGGCCCTGCGTGGAGAGGCGGCTTTGTTTCCAGGAGGACTAGAACCACAAACTTTTCTTTTTTTTTTTTTTTTTAATATATTTTATTGATTCCTTACAGAGAGGAAGGGAGAGAGACAGAGAGCTAGAAACATCGATGAGAGAGAATCATCGACCAGCTGCCTCCTGCACACCCCCCACTGGGGACATGCCCGCAACCCAGGCACATGCCCTTAACCGGAACCGAACCTGGGACCCCTCAGTCCGCAGGCCGACGCTCCGTCCACTGAGCCAAACCGGTTTCGGCCACAAACTTTTCTTTTAATGGCACTGTCCTCTACATGTTGTCACCCCGTCACCTTTATAAGTTAAGTCCCAGGGGGAGGTGAGGTTGCAGAAGCCAAGAAAGAAAGGAGGTGCCCTAACCGGTTTGACTGAGTGGATAGAGCGCTGGCCTGTGGACTGAAGTATCCCAGGTTCGATTCCAGTCAAGGGCATGTACCTTGGTTGCGGGCACATCCCCAGTGGGGAGTGTGTAGGAGGCAGCTGATCGATGTTTCTCTCTCATCGATGTTTCTAAGTCTCTGTCCCTCTCCCATCCTCTCTGTAAAAAATCAATAAAATATATTAGAAAGAAAGAAAGGAAGGAAGGAAGGAAGGAAGGAAGGAAGGAAGGAAGGAAGGAAGGAGCTGGCGAGGGTTCTGGATGCTACGAGAGCCCAACCACTTGGCCGGAAGCGCCCATTTGGTCTGCAACCCAGAGCTCAGAGGTGACTTTGTGCGAGCAATTATGGTGTGTGTGGCGAGGGCGGGGGGGGGGGGGGGGGCGCAGCAGATGGCATGGGGGGATGGCATGAGCTCAGCAAGAGCAGAGAGCTGATGGAATCTGAGCTCTGACCAGGGGCCCTGACAGGGCTGAGATGGGAGGACGGGCAGGTAAAGGCAGGGTTGCATACAATGCGAGAAGCATGCGCGCTTGGTCAGGGGCAGGAAGGGCCTGGGGTGGAGGTGCAGTTGCAGGTGCCCCCTTGGGCGGCTTCCTACACAGGCTGGGCCGAGGGTTCCCTGAAGACCATGAATAAAGGATTAAAGATCAACATCGATCCACGACCTGAGGCCCATCTGATGTCTGCCTCTTGTCTCTTCTAGTGGTTGCTCTGAATAGGTGTGGAGAAGGCAACCCCAGGACCCGGGTAAAAATAGCTCATTCCCCGCACTGGTGAAACTTCAAACCCCTTTCCCATCATCCTTGTCTAGTTGGTAGCTCTCCTCACCCTGGCAGCGGCCCATGGGTCCAGGATCACAGGGCCTGCTCCCCATGTCCAGAGAAGGGGTTGGAAGGATGCACCACAGAGACACACCTGCACACACTCACACATTCACACACTCATAGACACAGAGATGCCTGCAAACATGCACACACAAAGACACACCTGCACACACTCACACACTCACACTCATGCACACAGAGATGCCTACAAACATGCACACACAGACACACCTGCACACATGCACCTGCACGCACGCACACACTCACGCACACAGAGATGCCTACAAACACACACACAGACACACCTGCACACACTCATGGACACAGAGATGCCTGCAAACACGCACACTCACAGACACACATGCACCTGCATACACTCACACACTCACACACTCACGCACACAGAGATGCCTACAAACAGACACACGGACACACCTGCACACACTCATGGACACAGATGCCTGCAAACACACAGACACACCTGCACACACGCACCTGCACACATGAGGTGGGGCAGTGGCCCGTCCCCACAGGCTGCCCTAATTCTGGCGACAGGAGCTGGTGGGTGGGAGGACAGGCCTGGAGGAGGACAGGGCTGGGGGAGGGATTGTCTATTTTAGCCAGAGATCCTTTTTCTCTGGGAAACTTAAACATGTGTTTAACGAGAGGCTTTTTTTTTTTTTTCTGAAGATCGTGTCTCTTCGAGAAGGTTTCTCTTTAAAAGACCGAGACACGTCTGGGACGTTCTTTCCCCGGCCACAAAGCCATCAATTTTCCTCACCAGTCTCCTCTCCTGGTCCGTGAGTTACGGCAGTGTCTGCGTTACTATCCGTCATTATTACAGTCACATGCCCAGCCACCTAATTCATTGCTTCCCAGAACTGACTTCATCTCGCTGCTCAGATGCTCACCGGCTGGAATGTCTCCTGACAGACTCCTGGCCCCACTCGGCATTACCTTCCGCCAATGGGCATGATCATGTGGGCACGTTATTGGAGCTCTCGTCACAGAGCCCTGCAGAAGCAATCCGGGCCTCCATGTGTCACCGCCATTCAGCGCTCGGGGAGGACGAATGAGGACAAAAAGGAGCCGCCTGCGCTCTCTATGCCGCAGGGGAGATTCCAGGTACCACATCGCAGCTGCCCTGGGCTGGGGAGGGCGTCACACATGTCCCCTCCCTCTTGGGTGACCCCAATGACACCAACTGCCACATCTGTGGAGTGCCTTGGAGGGTGGAGGACCAGGCCAACATCTGGATGGGCGGAGGCTGTTGGCAGGCAGGGACGGGACTTCTACGGTCAATCCTCCTGTGGCCCCATGGCCAGCCCACCCAGTTCCCACCCACGTGATGCCTCCTATTCAATGCCCAGAGGGACCCCTGCTGTGACCCCAACCTTCATCCTGCCAGAACTCACCTGCCCTGTTTCTGTTCCTTCCGGGGACTTGCCTTCCCTCCTAGAACGAAGGCAATGCCGTCCGACGGAGCGCTCTACAGTGATGGGCTGCTCCCTCTGCGCTGCCCAGTGAGGCGTCCAGTGGCCACAGGTGGCTACTGAGCACTTGAAATGAGGCTGGTGCCAGCGAGCACTACATGTTTAATCTTATTTCATTTTTTTAAAATATTTTATTGATTTTTTTACAGAGAGGAAGGGTGAGGAATAGAGAGTTAGAAACATCGATGAGAGAGAAACATCGATCAGCTGCCTCCTGCACACCCCCTACTAGGGATGTGCCTGCAACCTAGGTACATGCCCTTGACTGGAATCGAACCCGGGACCCTTCAGTCCGCAGGCCGACACTCTATCCACTGAGCCAAACCGGTTAGGGCACCACAAAGAAATCAGTGAAAATATCTCTATATATAAAAGCCTAAGCGACCAGCCAACTGGTAGCTATGACGTGCACTGACCACCAGGGCTAGACGCTCAATGTAGGAACTGCTGAGCTGCAGTGACTTAGCAGCTGCGGTGTTGGGGCAATGTCCCTGGAACCAGAGAGGAGGGAGCCCCATTCCAGGTGTGTCACCCGAGAACCGCCCTCTCGCAACCTGGGACCCCTTGGGGGAATGTCAGAGAGCCAGTTTCAGCCTGATGCCCGCAGCCCAGGTCGAGGGACCCCACTGGTGCATGAATTTGTGCACCGGGCCTCTAGTTAAAAAATAAATGAACTGAGATATAGAGACTTGTTCAGTTGGTAGTAGGATCAGGAAAACAAACAAAATGCACAAAGAGAACCCATGAGGTAGTAGATGTTATGAATGAGCAAGGTTACAAAAATGAAGAAAGATATACCCAGTAGAGGGAGAAGGGATAGGAGGTTGGTTGGTTGTAAGGTAGGATCATTAAAATCAGGATGGGATCTGTGTTACAATCAATGTGGGGGTTTTGGCAAAGTCCTGCCTCTTAGACTCAAGCAAGTAGGTGAAATGTACTAACAGATCCCAATGAAAATGTGTTTATTAGAAGGGGGGTCAGGTCCTGTCAGGTGCTAAGCCCTGTCTGGGGCTGTGATTGCCAAACTTTCCTGAGCTTCAGAATCACCCAGGAAGCTGGACAAAAAAAACAGGTTTCTGGACCCCACCCTAGAGTTTCAAATTCAGTACTGTGAGGCGGGGCCCCCAAAATTTGCGTTTCAAACAAGTTCCCAGCGGGTGTTTCTACTGCTATTCTGGGGACCACACGCTGAAAACCAGAGGTCTGGTGGACAGGGAGTTTATGGCCAACAGGTTTCAGACGTTCTGGTCGAGCAGCTGAAATCATCCTTGTTGTGAAGGGATTCATTACATTGTCCTCACCAAATGCCATGAAACATTCAGTTTATTTAACTCCCTGCTTCTCTAGGCTTCGGTGAATCTGCACCACTCTTACAACTTCTCTCCGTCTCTTTACTTGACTGCTGCTCCTCTTCCCACCTCTTAAATGTTCTTTAAAATTTATCTTTATTGTTGAAAATATTACAGATGCCCCCCCGCCCGCACCCCATGACTTTTGTAGCCTGCACCACCCACCCCAGGCCTTCACCTCACTATTGTCTGTGTCTATGGGTTATGCATATATGTGTATACGTTTTGGGTTAATCTTGATGTCTCTCAGAGTTCTGTCATAGATCATCTTCACACACTTCTCCCTACACAATCTCAACTATTCCCCTGGCTTTAATGACCATTTTTATGCCAGTGACTCCCACAGGTTTATTTCCAGCCCAGTCTGTCCTCAAAGCTCCAGATGTAAATATCCAAATGTCTGTTGAATCTCACAGGCATCTCAAGTTGAATGTCTAAAACTGAACTCACCCCTCTGTGCTCCCCCCAACTTCCCCACCCAAGCCTGCTTGCTTCTCCTTCTGTGATCCCTGTCTCAGTAAATGGTGGTACCACCAGCCGGCAATTGCTCAAGTGAGAAAGCTGATCATTACGCCTTATTTCTATCTTTTTCTCATCAACAAGTCCTATCTGTTTACCCTCCAAATGTTTCTTGTACCCATGCAGTTCTTTTGGCTTCTGCTGATTCTAGATAAGCTAAGATCATCTCTGACCCAGTCTATTGTAATAGCCTCCTGTCCAGTCTTCCATTCTTGCCCTCTTTCATTTCGTTCTCCACACTCAGCCAAAGTGATCTTTAAGGAAGTATGAAATCAAGCCCCCTTGGTGACTTCCTAATAACACGACGTCTTAGTCTGCCCAGGCTGCCATAACAAAATATCACAAACTGTTGGTTTCAACAACAGAAACTTCCTTTCTCACAGTTCTGGAGGCTGGAAAGTTTAAGATCAAGGTGTTGGCCAGTTCAGTTCCTGGTGAAGACTCTCTTCTTGGGCTGCAGATTTCTCCCTATATCCTCCCATGGCCTTTCCCCAGCGGCGGGGGGGGGGGGGGGGGGGGGGGGAATATCTTGTCCTCTTCTTAGAAGGCCACTAACCCCATCATGAGGGCCCCGTCTTCATGTCCTAATCTAACTATACTTGCCTCTCAAAGACCCCATCTCCAAATGCATCATCTTGGGAGTTAGAGCTTCAACATATGAATTCTGGGGGGACAGAAACATAACATTATAAATTTCTAAATAGAAATGTATTTTTATTGTTGTTGTAATCCTCACTCGAGGATATTTTTCCATTGATTTTTAGAGAGAGTGGAAGGGAGGGGAAGAGTCAGAGAGAGAGGGAAACATCGATATGAGAGAGACACATTGATTGGTTGCCTCCCACTCCGGCTCTGACCGGGACTGAGGATGGAGTCTGCAACCCATGTATGTGCCCTTGACCAGAATCAAACCCGCAATCCTTCGGTCCGTGGGTCGACACTCTATCTGCTCAGCCAGACTGGCTAGGACTATATTTGTTTTTTTGTAGATTACACAAATAAATGTTTTTCTATGCAGCAAATATATCATTTTGTGGTAAGTAAATTTTACCTTAAAGAAATGGAAAAAATTGTGAACTCTCATGATATGCATGCCGTAGTGTTAAGGGGTGAAATGTACTGATGTCTGCAAGTTACTCTGAAATGCACGAAAAATAAGAGGGATAAAAGTGTAGATGGATACCTATGAAGCAAACACAACAAAATGTTAGCATTGTCAAGTCTTCATGGTGGTTATACGGGGGCTCACTTTTAACTTTTATGTATATTTGAATGTTTTCATATTACATTGAGAAAAAATTTTAAATTAAGAAAGTTAATGATGATCTTGTCAGAATCTTTAAAAGTTAAAAAAAGTAGAGAGAAGATTATGATGAACCCTGTGTGCCCTACATCCAGCTTCAACAATATCAATCTGTTCTACTTATATTCCCACCCACTCTTTCAACCCTGCCTTCCTGAGTTATTTTAAAGTGAACCCTAGACATCACATTGTTTATTCTGTAGATATTTTAGTTTGTATCTTTAAAAGATAAGAAATATTCTTTCAACAAATCCTGCTTGAGCACATATGCTGTCCTCTTAAGGGATACAATAGTGAACAACATAGACATGGTCTCTGGTCCATGGTGCTGATAGTTTATAAGGAAGACAAACAATAAACTAGTAAATACTTAGAAATTACTAGAGGCCCAGCGAGCGAAATTGCGCGAGACCCAGACTCCCCCCCCGCCGCCCCCCGCCCCCCACCGCACAGCGGGACCCCAAACTCCCTCCCACTGCTGCCGCGGGACCCATCAGTGCACCTGGTGAGTCCGATCATTGGTCGTTACCGCATTACGGTGTATGGCCACGGGCCTTTTATAATATAGATGATAAGTATATAACCAGTTTTATGTCTTAACTTGTGAGATATATATATATATAGTATATGAAACAATTTCATTTTTTTTCTCCATTAACCATCCCCACTGTCTCTAGCAAATCATCTTGCTCCCTGCACAGCAGATTCCCTTAGAAATATCCTACGCTGGTCCCATAACTGTGCAGTCACTCTCAGTAGCTACTACAGTCTCATTCCAAGTATGATGACTTAGGCTTGCCCATCTGCCCCATTTAAATATTTAAGTTCATATTCATAGCTCTTCTCATTCTGGTGCAGGTGGGCTCGTGGCTACAGCAGCTTTTAGTGGAGGGGGTGATAATGTCATTCCCTCCCTTTTCGCTTGGCTCTTGCTCCTCCCAAGTAGGGATGAGGAGGAGGGGGAAAGAATGTTCTCAGCAAGACTGCCCATGAAGAGTTGTTTGTTCTCTTTCTGCTTCTTGCTGCTACTTCAGTAACAGATTTCCCAATGAGTCAGGAGTCCAGATGCCAGCTTTCTTATTTTGGACACATCATTGCTTTCTGGGGCCTCCCCTGTGCACTCTCAACCCAGGAGAGGTGAGCCTCAGTCCCTTTCTCCTGGACACCCTCACCCGTTCCTGCCAGGGGCAATCTTGTTGTTGGGGATCACTGTGTGGAGGGGCTTCCTGGGGAGCGCCAGCAGAAGCTTCAAGGCTCAGCCGCCTCCTGTGCTCTCTAGTTGACGCCTTCTGTGTTCTCCAGCTGACTCACGGAGAGTTCCATGCACAATTCAAGAAGGAAATGCAGGCAGCTCCCACCTTGGTGCCCCTCCCTCAGCACCACCTACCTCTCTTCTCCCTTTCTCACCCCCAAGGGCATCGGGGCTTGTCCAGGTCAATGGTTCAGTGACTTTCAGACAAATTCTCAGCTTGCGGAGTGGGGAGAGGAATTGGTTGCTGCCCTTTAAACTTGTGGAAAAAGGGACTGGGGAACACGTTGAATGGTCCCCATCCTCTTCAGCTGGAGAGAAGCAATGGATGGTTGCCATATATAATAAGTAATGTTCACCCATGGAGAGGTGAACTAATTAAGAAAATTTCAGCCCTGGGCAGTGTTGGTCAGTGGTTGGAGTGTTGGCCTGCACACTGAAAGGTGCTAGTTTGATTCTCAGTCAAGGGCACATACCTGGGTTGCACATACCCCATCAACCAATCTCTGTGTGTGTGTGTGTGTGTGTGTGAGAGAGAGTGTGTGTGTGTGTGTGTGTATGTGTGTCTCCCTCCCTTCCACTCTCTCTAAAAAGCAATGGGAAAAATATCCTCAAGTGAGAGTTGAAAAAAAGAACAATTCAAATATCTACTTTTTTGCAGATTTTATGATAAAGTGATTAATATTAGTTGCTGACTTTCAAGTATAAAAATAGTGTTATGAAGTCAGGGGTACAATAGCTTGATTGTATATATCATTCTCATCAGCCATCCTGCCTGAAACTCAGGAAAGACAGTGTTCCTTGTTGTGAAATATGAGTACACCTCTTGTCCTTATCTGGCAACCCAGGTGGATGAATACCGGCCCTGAAGTTGCTTGTCTTAAAACTGTCAGTAGTGCCACTTATGCCCTCTTGGCCATCCTGGATCTGTCTTGAAATATGCTGTTTACTCTAGACTTCCAAAATGATGGTATCTTTTATAGTATGTATGTGTATTTTGCTTTTCTTTTTTTCTGGGGGATGCCTTATTTCTTTTCCAGATTTATTGAGATATAACTAACATATAACATCGTGTAAGTTTAAGGTGTACAATGTGATGTTTTGGTACACATATACACTGAACTCTTCGGTGTGTGGGCCGATGCTCTAACCACTGAGATCACCAGCCAGGGGTAGATGTTTTTAGTTTCCACATATAAGTGAGACTATACAGTATTTGTCTTTCTCTGTCTGAATTATTTCACTTAGCATAATGCCCACAGGTCTGTCCATGTTGTTGCAAATGGTAGGATTTCCTTCTTTTCTATGGCTGAATAATATTTGTGTGTGTGTGTTTTTCATGTCTTCTTCATAGACTTATTACCTTCACATCATACATTAATCCCATGTAAACTGAGAGCCTAACACAGTTATCTATTCATCCAATGAATATTGATTTATTGAGTGCCTGCTGGGTGCCAGGCGATTTGCTCAGGCTGAGGATGTAACAGTGAGCAAGACAGCCATGGCCTCTGTCCTCACAGAACTTTGCAGTGAAGCCGGTATCCTTGTTTGTGAATGAAGAAAACAAATCCTTATCCCTTACTGTCTTTTTTAAAGTAATTTTTTGTAATATGTTTTTATTGATTTCAGAGAGGAAGGGAGAGGGAGAGAGAGATAGAAACATAACTGCCTTCTGCACCCCCCTAACTGAGGATGGAACCCAAAACCTTGGGCATATGCCCTTGAAACAGAATCGAACCTAGGACCCTTCAGTCTGCAGGTTGATGCTCTATCCACGGAGCAAAACCAGCTAGGCTTTAAAATAATTTTAATTAAAAATTTATACATGAAAAAATTATATGTGAAAATGCAAATCGAAACCACAATGAGCTGCCATTTTGCACCCATTGGCTATTATTTAAAAAAACAGAAAACAAGTGTTGGTGATGATGTGGAGAGATTAGAACCCTCATGCATTGTTGGTGGGAACGTAAAATGGTACAGCTGCTGTGGAGAATAGTTTGGCAGGTTCTCAGAAAGTTAGGCATACAATTACCATGTGACCCAGCAATTCTACTCCTAGGTATTTGCCCAAAAGCATGAAAGCAAGGATGCAAACACACTTATCTACCAATCTTCATATCAGCATTATTCATCATAGTCAAAAGGTGGAAATCACCCGTGTCCATCAGCAGATGAAAGAATAAGTAAAACATGGTCTACCTGCACAATGGAATTCTCTTCAGCCTTTAAAAGGAAGGACATTATGACATACTAGAAGCCCAATGCATGAAATTCGTGCACGAGGGGACCTCTCGCTCCTAACCACCTGCCTGCTCACTCCTTACCACCCACCTGCTCCCTCCTTGCCGCTTGGCTGGGGCAGGCTCGCTGCTCCTTAGCTGCCACGGAGATGGGAGGGGCTCCCACCACCACCACCGCTGTGCTTGCCAGCCATGAGCCTGGCTCTGGCTGAGCGGTGCTCCCACTGTTGGAGCGCACTGACCACTAGGGGGCAGCTCCTGCATCGAGCATCGGCCCAGTGGTGGTCAGTGTGCATCATGGCAACCGGTCGTTCTGGTTGTTCCGCCATAATGGTCACTGGGTTTTTATTATACAGATGCCACAACACGGGTGAAACTCAAGGATGTTGTCCCTAACGGAAATAAGCCAGTCACAAGAGGACATACTGCATGATTCTCTTATAGGAGGGACCTACAATAGGCAATTCATAGAGCCTGAAAACAGAATAGAGGTTGTCAGGGATTGGAGGGAGGGAGAGTTATTTCCATTTGGGATGATGAAAAGTTCTGGAAATGGCCTGGCCAGTTTCCCTCAGTGGATAGAACACCGGCCTGTGGGCTGAAGGGACCCCGGTTCGACTCCAGTCAAGGGCACGTACCTCAGCTGCAGGCTCAGTCCCTGGTAGGGACATGTGCAGGAGGCAACCAACCGATGTGTCTCTCACATCGATATTCTCTCTCTGTCTCTCCCTCTCACACTCTAAAAATCGATGGAAGAATATCCTCGGATGAGGCCTAACAACAACAACAAGAAAGTTCTGGAAGTGGCTAGCGGTGCTGGCTGTACAATATTGTGACTGTTCTAATGCCACTGAACTATACACCTAAAATGGGTATAATGGCAAGTTTTATCTATATTTTAACGCAATAAAAATATGTGACTACTTTCCTTTTATTAACCAACTAGAGCCCCGAAATTCATGCAAGAGTAGGCTTTCCGTCCCCTGGCTGCCAGCACCAGCTTCCCACTGACACCTGGAACCCGGGCTTCATCTGGTTTCATTCGGAAGGTCATCCGGAAGGATGTCTGGTCTAATTAGCATATTACGCTTTTATTATTATAGATTAAAACCTTATAGAACCGGTTAAAGGCCCCTTTGACCACCTCCTCCATCTGGATCCAATGCCCCCTCCTCAGTGCTCCGTGTTTGCTTTCTAGAGTTTTCTTATATTTACCTGTATTCATATGTACTTGTCAAAATGACACATTTTTTGCTTTATCCAAAGATTCAGTCTGCTTTAGTATAGAAATGTGAAACCATCATTTACGGTAAAAATGTTCCAAGCAATAAGGGTTCCTATCTTATTAATGGGGATCTTTTGAGTGGATATGCATCTTAGAAAGGTCTTTTTCTCTCATTTTCTTCTTTTCATCATATGGCAGGTTGGTGCCTGTGGGCCCGCTTTTGTTTTCTGCTGAAGCTGGCCGCTCAGTCCGCCCCTTCCCTGGAACATTCTGTCCCCTGCCGGGTCCCAGTAGAATCTCCCACTGCCCGTCACTACCAGCGTTTCTGGACGGCTTTCGTAGGGAGCCTCTCGGTGTACATCATTTCAGATAAATCCCTTTCTTTTCCTTTCCCCATCCCCCTACCAGCCTCTAGTTTGCCAAGCTCTCAAATCGATGTTAAAGTCTTTGTAAAAATTTCGCTTTATCTTCGACATCCAAAGATGAATCGTCCTCATTTTGAGGAAATTCAAGCAATTCAGAATGGTTACAGAGCAGCGTGTGTAACCACATCACACTTCGCTAGCACCTTTTCAGGTCTCTCCGAAGGGTCGGTCCGCACAGGTGCACGTGTGTACATCATTTCATATGGAAGTGAGATCATACTGTGCCTGTTGTATTGCCATTGGCTTTCTTAAATTAAGAAATATGTCTTTACAGTTTTGTGTGTCTGTGAATATAGATCTACATTATCCATGTTATTGGCTCATAAAAATATTCTTAAAATAGTATGACATTTACTCTTCTTTTATAGAAAAGCACAAAGAAGCCAACAAAAGAGTTATCACATTCTCCCATCCCTGATATCCTACAATGAACAGTTTGTAAAATTAAAAGAAACAGCTATGAGACTAGAAAATTCATACTGCAAGAAGTTACAAAATAAAAAGTGAAAATTGAAAGTCACCCTCCCTGTCCTAGCTCTTCCCAAGGCTAACTACCTAAATCAATAGGGCTTTTGTGAATCCTTCAAAACATGTGAAATTACTATCTACACGCATTTCTTTCTATCTCTTTGTTTTCAGCAAAAAAAGATCACACTACACACAGTTATTCACTTTGCTTTTTCCCCCACTTAATATATCTTGGGGACCATTCCCTAACTACAAGATAAATATATCTTTCTCTTTTAAACCCCTGCATAAAAAGTCATTTGTTAGAATGTGCTGCAGTTTATTTAACAAGTTCCCCATGATGGATATTCTGGTTGTTCGTAGGATTTTGTATATTTGTTTGTTGTGTGGTTTTTATTTTTCTATTATCAATAATACTATATGAGCATCTTTTTTTAAAAATATATTTTATTGATTTTTTACAGAGAGGAAGGGAAAGGGATAGAGAGTTAGAAACATCGATGAGCGAGAAACATCGACCAGCTGCCTCCTGCACGCCTCCCACTGGGGATGTGCCCACAGCCAAGGTACATGCCCTTGACCGGAATCGAACCTGGGACCCTTGAGTCCGCAGGCTGATGCTCTATCCACTGAGCCAAACCGGTCAGGGCTATATGAGCATCTTTGTGCTTATCTTAACAAATCTTGCCAGCATAGCCACAGAGAAATTCTTAAGCACTGGGGCCTGGGTTAAAGGGTATATGCGTTTTTGTTTGTTTGTTTGTTTTTATTGAATTTTTTACAGAGAGGAAGGGAAAGGGGTAGAGAGTTAGAATCATCAATGGGAGAGAAACATCGATCAACTGCCTCCTGCACACCCCCTACTGGGGATGTGCCCGCAACCAAGGTACATACCCTTGACCGAAATCGAACCTGGGACCTTTCAGTCCGCAGATTGGCGCTCTATCCACTGAGCCAAACCATTTAGGGCAAAGGTATATGTGTTTTATATGTTGATAGAAATTACCAAATTGTCATCCAGAAAGGTTGCGTCAAATAACATTCCAACAAAAGTGTTGAGAATGTTTGTTTCCCAAAATTCCACAAGCATTGGTTACCAATCTTTTTAGTTGTTGCCAATCAAATAAATTAAAAGTGCTATCTTAAACAGAAACACCAATCAGAAAGGATATATGCACCCCTATGTTCATAGCAGCACAATTCACCATAGCTAAGATCTGGAAACAGCCTAAGTGCCCATCAGTAGATGAATGGATTAGAAAACTGTGGTACATCTACACGATGGAATACTATGCTGCTGTAAAAAAGAAGGAACTCTTACCATTTGCGACGGCATGGATGGAACTGGAGAGCATTATGCTAAGTGAAATAAGCCAGTCAATGAAAGAAAAATGCCACATGATCTCATTCATTTATGGATAATAAAGACCATTATAAACTTATGAACAAAAATATGTACAGAGTCAGAGCAGCCTCGAACAGACTGTCAAACTACAGCGGGAAGGCCAGGAGGGTTGGGGGGCAGGAGCGGGGGGTAAGAGATCAACCGAAGGACTTGTATACATGCATATAAGCATAACCAATGGACATAAGATACTTGGGGGTAGGGGAGGCCAGGGGATTGTCAAGGGCGGGAAAAAAAAGGAGACATATGTAATACTCTTTGTAATATTTTAAGCAATAAAACAATGAAAAAAAGTGCTATCTTGTTCCAATTTGCATTTAATTTATTATGAATATAGTTGGGATATATTTTAAATGCTCATTGGCCAATTGTAGTTTTATTTTAATTGTCTGTTCACACACATTTATTTTTTTTTTCTCCTCGACTGTTCATTTTTTTCAATAGCTGTTAGTAGAATGTGTATGAATAGTGAACATTTATTGAGCAAAGTATTGCCTTGCTTGGATAATTTATTCAATTAGTCCCTAATAATGAACATGTAGGATACTCAAAGAGCATACTGCTGTTTCAAACATTCTTGCACTTACTTCTTTGTGCTCTGAACCAAATATCTCTTTAAGTTAGATTTCTAGAAGTGGAATTGCTGATTTAAAGCCGAATTCTCACCAAACTTTTAAAAACAGTTTTGTGTAATGGGGGAATGGTCGAAGTGGAAAAATGAGAAGGAATAAAGGAGGAATTAATAGTTGCTCCTAATTGCAAGGCCAATAGACTTTATGTTAGAGTTGAGCCCTTAGGCTCAATTGTCGTTATTTCCCATCCTAGCTGCTCTCATCAAAAAAGTGCTGAAAACCCTAAATCTCCCTCTCTGGTTGGGTACTCAGACCTCCTGGAGTCTGAAAATTCTATGGGGGGAAAAAAAGAAAAATAATAATTTTGTAATTTTCAAGTGAATAATAGTATCTCTCTATATAAAACCCTAAGCGACCATCTGACCATCCAACCGTCCGACAGATCGCTATGACACACAATGGCCACCTGGGAGCAAATGCTCCAACTGGCAGCTATGACGCGCACTGGCCACCAGGGGACAGTTGCTCAACGCAGGAGCTGCTGCTCTGGGGTGACTTGGCAGTTGTGGTTCTCAGGTGATGGCACCGGAACCAGAGAGGAGGGAGCCTGATTCTGGGATGCGTCATCCGAGAACCACCCTTTCGCAATCCGAGACTCCTCAGGGAATGTTGGAGAGCTAGTTTTGGCCCTATCCCTGTAGGCCAGGCCGAGGGACCCCTCACCCCCCCGCCCTAGCCCCCCTGTTGCACGAATCTGTGCACCGGGCCTGTAGTTAGAAAATAATTAAACGCTCATTTGCAATCATTTTATGGCCATGCAATGTTAATATTGGTTTTATATTTCTGTTTACAATTGTCTGAGTTGGTACATACTGTTGGAAGAACAGTTGGCATTATGGTAGCTATGACTTTAAATTGAATGGAGGGGAGGAGTGGGAGAATTGAGCCAGCTCACCTATGGGACTGGTGGACGCCTGGGGAGGCAGAGTTCAAAAGAATCTGCACAAAGCAATCCATTCAATCAGAGGAACGTAGACAAAGATGGGGGGAGGGTGAATGGCATCAATCCTGCCTTTGTACCTAACAGCGTGTTCGGCAGCAGTAAGCGCAGTAGAAAATGTAGAGTGGAGAAGTTTTACATTGCCGACTTGAGTAATAATTGGACTAGGAACACTTCAGGCCAAATTGCATTAAGGGCCAAATTGCATTAATGGCCACAATGTCAGCCTGAGTTTTACAGGAGTTTCCGTTGACACTGCACTAAACCAGGCATCCCAGGAATGCTAGTGGGCAGTTTGGACCAAGTATAAGTCTGCCTGGTGTTAGCAAAGAACTGGAGTTACTAACACCATTTTGTACAACACAGTTCTCCAAACAGACATTTTCTGCATTAGCATTTTCAGTAGGCAAAATGAAACAGACAAAAATTGGGTGGCTGTTAATTGTTCTAATATGTATTTATTTGAGCATTATGAGTGTATATATACACACACATATATATAATGTTAATCTGTTTTTTCTTTTTTCCAATGTTACTTTATTGTGAAAAATGTATAAGATCAAAATCTACCACTTGAGTTTTTATTTAACCTTGTCACTACATATACATATTCATTCTCCTATATTTGCAGCAATATTATGATGAGGGTTTTGTAAAATTATAATTGGCATGCACTATTATTAGTTTCAAGAGTTTTGATTTCTACATTTCCCATACCGTAAATATTTTTCTGTTTTGCTACTCTGTTTTTATTCTTATTTCCTCTTGCCTTATGCACTATCATGTAACCAATGTCCTTTGAAAAGGTGTGTAAGCCCACAAATTTTTCTCCATAATCATGTAAATATCTACAAAGGTATTCAGAAACATGTACATACACACATGAATAAATATATAAAACTAGAGGCCTGGTGCACACAAATTTGTGCACTCGGGGGTAGGGGGTCCCTCAGCCCGGCCTGTTCCCTCTCGCAGTCTGGGACCCCTCGGGGGTGACCACTTGCTGGCTGAGGCCTGCTCCCTGGGGGATTAGGCCTAAGCTGGCAATCAGACATCCCTCTGGCAGCCCTCGGGGGATGTCCACTTGCAAGCGGGGAGCAGACCTAAGCTGCAGTCGGACATCCTTAGCGCTGCTGAGGAGGCAGGAGAGGCTCCCACCACCACCGCTGTACTGGCAGCCATCAGCCTGGCTTGTGGCTGAGCAGAGCTCCCCGCTGTGAGAGCGCCCTGACCACCAGAAGGCAGCTCCTGCACACTCCCCACTGGGGATGTGCCCTCAACCAAGGCACATGCCCCCTGGTGGTCAGTGTGTGTCATAGTGACCAGTCATTCCCAGTCGTTCTGCTGTTAGGGTCAGTTTGCATATTACCCTTTGACTATATAGGATAGAGGCCTGGTGCACAGGTGGGGGCCAGCTGGTTTGCCCTGAAGGGTGATCTGGATCAGGGTGGGGTTCCCGCTTGGGTGCCTGGCCAGCCTGGATGACGGGCTGATGGCTGTTTGCAGCTGGTCACACCCCCTTCAGGGCGGGGGTCCCCACTGGGGTGCCTGGCCAGTCTGGGTGAGGGGCTGAGGGCCGTTTTCAGGCTGGCGGGCGACTGAAGCTCCCAGCCTCTTTTTTTCTTTTCTTTTTTTTTCTGGGATTTATTTACCTTCTATAGCTGTCACTGGAGCTGAGAGCTGGCTCCAGCTTGAGGCTGTGGCTGGCTGAAAGCAGGTATTTAGGTTTGTTTAGCTTCTATAATTGAAACTCTGTTGCCATCACTGGCGCTCTAAACTCTGAGCCCGCTGGCAGCTGAAAGCAGGTTTCTGGGTTTGTTTAGCTTCTATAATTGCAACATTGTTGCATCTGGAGCTCAGAGCTGGGCCACAGCAGGCAGGGAACCTTGGCTTCCTCCATCACTGGAACAAGCAAGCCTCATGTTCACTTTAGCTGCGTGGCTGCCAGCCGCCATCTTTGTTGGCGGTTAATTTGCATATCCTGCTGATTAGCCAATGGGAAGCGTAGCGGAGATATGGTTAATTACCATGTTTGTCTATTATTAGATAGGATTCTCCTAGCTGGTTTGACTCAGTGGATAGAGTGTTAGCCTGTGGACTGAAGGGTCCTCAGTTCAATTCTGGTCAAGGGCACGTACCTTGGCTGCAGGCTCCTCCTCGGCACCTCCTTTGCTCCCTCCTCCCCCAGCGGTGCTCCTCCTGCTCTCTCTCTCTCTCTCTCTCTCTCTCTCTCTCTCCCTCTCTCTCTCTCTCTCTCTCTCTCTCTCTCTCTCTCTCCCTCTCTCTCTCCCTCTCTCTCTCTCTCGTCCTTGCCTGCATTCAAACCTCAGGCCCTTCAATCCCCGGCCCGATGCTCTATCCACTCAGCCAAACCAATCCGCACTCTTCTCCTCTCTTTTTTTTTAGGGCCTAAAGTGGAGGGTTTCAATCACCTTCTTTTTTCTGGGAGATTCAGCTAAAACCACTTGTTGAGGTGAAAACACTCACATTTGCCTCTTTTGATCAATCGATGTGCCTCTTTCATCACTGATGTTTCTATCTCTCTCTTTCTCCCTCTCTGAAATCAATTTTAAAAATGGGGGGGGGGATCAACTCAAGGAACTGGAATAAAATATTTGAGGAGGACCCCACCTCCACATGACCCTGCATTTTCAGGTCTTTTAACCCAACTTCTAAGTTTAGGTAGGAAAGAAAGGAGAGGGGAAGACACCAAAGTGAGACATTGCTTTAGAAAGGTGTTGAAATATATTAAACACTGAGCTGTTACCATAATAAGTTAAATGAATAATTTCAGGCCTGTTTGGGCAGATTTTTTTTTTTTAATTAAAATGAGCAGGTACCGAGGAAACTAATGTGAGCAAACAATTTTAACGAATATATCCTAGCATGTTCTAATGAGTGGCTTTCTAAAATGTGATTCTATTTTTGTCACGGAAGCTTTTCTTTCCAAGTCTTCTTAAAGGGACTTTTGCCATCACATGTTTTTAAAGTCCAATTTGAAGAGAACAAGTTCGTTTTTAAACGGTGATATGAGGATGGTTCCACAAGGAACAGACTTCGAAGTTAGCCAGTCCTTGCGTTCAATCCCATTTCTGTTCTCTTGTTTATTCTGAGGCCTTGGACCGGTCCCTGTACCTGTCAGAGCCTCAGTTTCCCCATCTGTAACACAGAGCTAAGGATCCCACCTCCAGGGAGCCCAACACATACCACATACTACAGAGACTGAACATGGATTTCCCCTGTATTCAGTGGTAGCTGATAATTATTCGATTTTCTATTTAACTAGAGGCCCCGTGCACGAATTCGTGCAGGGGTGGGGTCCCCCAGGGTGGCCTGCGGGAATCGGGCCCCAGCTTGTGCCCCCCAGCCTCATAGCCCTGCAGCCCCACCTGGCACCCTGCCTTGGCCTGGCGCTACCTGCTCACCTGCTCCACCATCCCGCTGTGGTCCCACCCTCGTTGGGGCCCATCGGGGCCGGCAGCACCTCCATGGCCGCCCACTGGACGCCCGCCATGTTCTGCGCCACCCCCTGGTGGTCAGCGCACGTCATAGCGAGTGGTTGAACTCCCAGTTGGACAATTTGCATATGCGGCTTTTATTATATAGGACTAGAGGCCCGGTGCACCGGTGGGGTCCCTCTGGCCTGCAATTGGGGCCGATCAGGGTGTCTCGCCCAGTCCCAAGTGGGGCCTATCAGGGCCGGCTGTTTGGGGGTGGAGAGGGACTGCAGGAGGTTGGCCAGCGGGGAAGGAGGGGCCATGGGAGGTTGACTGTGGGAGTTCACTGACCACCAGGGGGCAGCTCCTGTGTTGAGCGTCTTCCCCCTGGTGGTCAGTGCGTGTTAAAGCAGCTGTCAACCCGTCATTCCAGTCATTCCATCAAAAGGGTCACTTAGGCTTTTATTATATAGGATTAGTCCTAAAACTGCATCCCCCAGAAGGATAGTTGAAGGGTGAAAACTGTGATGCTCTTCACTCAAGGATGAATGTGGTCACAGGATGAAGTGGACACTCCAGATGCATCACTGAGTGTTCTCCACACACACAGTCCCGGTCTGCGTTCTCACCTGCCCGGCCGCGGGACCGCCGCGCTGTGAAATATGAAGCAAGGCCACGCTTACAGGCGGGCATTCATCTTCCGACTCCTTGGCATACGAGTCCCTCCAAGTTATTTTATTCCTTCCAAGAAGCAGTCACTGAGCGCTTTTATATACATTCTGTTGTCATAAGTGCGCTCGCACATAAAGCATGCCAGCCCGATAGGAGCAAGGCATCCGTCACCTCCGTTATGGTTTCCTTGAGACAGCCGCTCTCTGGGTCTGGTCAGCTGGCGGTGTTGATCGCGTTATTGAACTTGCCTTTTCCAGTCACGGAAACCTCAGTGTGGAAAGTTTCTTCTCGGCCAGTTCAGCCGGGGCTCTGGGGTCCCGGACGCTCCGGGGAGCAGAGGGGAGGCTGGTGGGCCCATCCAGGCCAGGCAGCTGTTCTGGGCCAAGTGGAGGTGCTGAGCTTGGACTGGGTGGACCCGGTAGCTGTGGCCCCCGTCTTCCTGCGGTTCCGGTGCAGGATGCCAGCCCTCTGTCCAGCCTCAGGTCGCCTCCCCTCTTCTGCTTCTCATCTCCTTGTTCCAAAGAGACAGACCTGGCCTGGCCGGTGTGGCTCAGTGTTTAAATGCCGACCTATGAACCAGGAGGTCACAGTTCAATTCCCAGTCCTAGGGCACATGTCTAGGTTTCAGGCTTGATTCCCCAGTGTGGGGCGTGCAGGAGGCAGCAGCTCAATGATTCTTTCTCATCATTGATCTTTCTCACTCCCTCTCCTTTCCTCTCTGAAATCAATAAAAATAAAAATTTTTCAAGAGACAGACCTGATTTCAGCTTGCCTCCCTCACTGGGCCTCAGTTTCTCAGTCTTTAAAATGGGGATAGAAAACATGCCAGTGCGGGGTTAGTTTTGCTTTTTGTTTTGACTAAGGATCAAACCAGATGGTGGCGGTGGATGAGCTTCGTAAATTATGGCGGTTCTCAGCCTGTGGGCTGCGACCCCTTTGGGGGTCGAACGACCCTTTCATAGGGGTCGCCTAAGACCATCGGAAAACACATATATAATTACATATTGTTGTTGTGATTAATCACTATGCTTTAATGATGTCCAATTTATAACAATGAAATTGGGGGTCACCACAACATGAGGAACTGTATTAAAGGGTCGCGGCATTAGGAAGATTGAGAACCACTGTAAGGGGACGTCCCGGAATCCCACAAAAGTTTTGAAAAGTAATTTTAGTCTCATTAATTCTGGAAACACACAAGATCAGAAGGAGAAGGAAGATGGTGACTCAAATTAGAGAGAGACCTGAGGTGCCTCGGGGCGGCCACAGGGATCCCAGACCCAGGACTCCAAGTGGAGCGAGGTTGGGGCGGGGCCCACATAATGGGGTGGGGCTCTGCGGGGCGGGGCTCTGTGGGGAGGGGCGGGGTCACAGAAGTGGAGGGGAAGGAAGGTCCACAGGTGGGGGGAGTGGAGGGAGGATGAGGAAGGCTTGGGGCAGGGCCAGCCAAGGTCACCCGCCTTGTCTACATCTTCCTGGACGACAGAGTTCTGCAGAAAAAGAAACAAGGGAAAGAACATGGGGGGGTGAGGGCGGCCGGGGTGGACAGCATATCCAAGTGATGTGGGCTGAATTGTGCACCCATGTCACACGTTGAAGCCCTAATTCCCCCGCCTCAGAATGTGCTCCTGCTTGGGAATGGGGTCCTCGCAGATGTAATCAGCTAAGAGGTCCCCCGTGCGGGCCCTAATCCGGCAGGGCCTGTGTCTTGCTGGGGGAAATGGGGACCCAGAGGGCACCACGAAGAGAGACACGGGGAGAAGACGGCCGTGCAGAGCGAGCGTTTCCTGGGGACTCATCACTATCTGGGCCCAGCCCGCCCCCCGGCACGCTCAGAAATCTAGTTTTCATTCATTAGGGTGATAGCTACCGCCCTGGCGCCGCACCAGACATTGATTTTGTGGGCACAGGGAAGTGGCTCCAACTCTCTTGGGGGTGAACTGACAGGGACCAAGTTCAAAAAAAAGAGACAGATAAAAACCACAATGCCAACTGAGTTATCTGCCCTGTGAGATACAGCCACTGGGCGTGCCGGTCGACAGGCCAGGACCCTCTGTCCTTCAGACGGCCCACATGACCACTGGCTGCTCACTCTGGATGGACAACCTTATATATGTGTGTGTGTTTATTGATTTCAGAGTGAGAAGGGAGAGGGATAGAAACGTCAATGATGGCAGAGAATCATTGATTGGCTGCCTCCTACACGCCTCCTACTGGGGATTGAGCCTGCAACCCAGGCATGTGCTCTGACAGGAAATCGAACCAAACTGTGACCTCCTGGTTCATGGGTCAATGCTCAACCACTGAGCCACACCAGCTGGGCTTTTTTTTTTTTTTTTATGTGGACATTCTTGTAGGCCAACTACACTTTCTTGTTCAGCGGGTAGGCCTCCTAGAAAATGACTGTGATGTCCCAATTTGCCCAGAATCAAAACAAACTGAGTGGGGTAAACTGGGGTAGGGGCTCTGGGCCTGGGGGACCCCAGGCTCCCTCCCCCACGCCAGCGATTAGCCCTGGCAAGACAACCTCCATGTCTTAGCCAAGACGCCGCCAGCCTGGCCCCAGCTGGATGGCTCTGCCCACAACTGCCACCAGGCCCTGGCTTGCCAGCTCCCTCCTAGCTATGTGACTTATCTCAGACACAATTGGCCAGATTTCATCCACTCACATTGCAAACCCCCGTCACGCTGCCTCCAGGCAACTGCCCCACTCCCTGTGCCCAGGAGTGCTGGTCTTTCCAAATCCAGCCTCTCCCTCACTCACAGGCCCTGGGTCCGGCCAGAGGCAAATCGCAGGCCGGGGCGGAGGTGGGACTTCTCTGGGCAGCCTCATTCCCTGGGCAGATTCTTGCTAAAGCTAAGGAAGCCTCCTTTGCTTGGGCTCCTGCGAGAGCTGGGAGATGCTGGGAGCCAGAGAGCATGCTAGGAGGGGAGAGAAGCCAGGCGGGGGTTGGCAAACATGTCTGGTAGGCTGCCTGAAGAGGGAGGAAGAACGGGGCCTGAATTCCCAGGGCTCCAGTGCTGGGTGGTGATTTCCTTTCTCATTCCAAACAAACGCTCATTTTCATACCCAAGTTTATATTGTCTTTGTGGATTCTTTTTCCCAAAGGGAAACCCTCAGATTGTCTGAGCTCACAAACCCCCTTGTTAGATCCGATCCTGCTAGTTTCCCTGAAATCTCACGCCTCCAGTAGGCGCGGGGGTGGGGAGTGCCTTCTGGCTCACTGGCTCTGTGGGGGCACTGCCCAGGAGGCGAGTTGACAGGAGCCAGAGAAAGAAGCTGGAAAGCCCGGCCAGCGTGGCTCAGTGGTTGAGCACCGACCTATGAACCCGGAGGTCATGGTTTGATTCCTTGTCAGGGCACATGCCTGGGTTGTGGGCTCGGTCCCCAGTGTGTGTGCAGGAGGCAGCCAAGCGATGATCAAGCAATTATTATTTTTTCTCATCATTGATGTTTCTATCTCCCTCACCCTCTCCCTTCCTCTCTGAAATCAATGAAAATAAAAAAAGAAGAAGCTGGAAGTTACTAGCACATGAACCTTCGGTGTAGTGGCCAGTGGATCTAACCTCTGCGCCCGCCCCCTCGGCCCCACCCACGGGGACCACCACTGTGGGGAATATCCAAGTGTTTCCTTCATTTCATTGAAGGGAGAGGCTTTCATTTCCAAATCACACATGTCTTCATGTTCCTTTCCAGGGACATTTTTAAGCTTAAAAGAAAAAACTTTGAAAATTGCTTTAAAAGTTGAATCACGAATTTCTGTGCCTCCCCCTCAAAATCAAAATAATGTATTTTTGCAAACGACAGAAACATCGGATGTCTTCCCTCCGTCGTCCGGCTGTCTGACTGGCACGTTTTTAGGGACCGGCGTTCAGGGGCCTCGTTTCCGTCTTCGCAGGTTTTAACGAGCTTTGTGCGATCCTCCGGGTCTGGGAGCTGCCATATGCCCCGCATCTCTCATTAGTCCGGGTGTCTGTGGTCTCCTCACCTGCGAAGATTCCCCCACACACACACCCTGAGCTTTGTTTCCTATCTATTCGCTCCCTCCCCAGCACACCCTCCCCTCCCCCCGCCCCCGTGTCCGCTGGGCTCCATATGGGACTCTTTCGGGTGCCAAATCCTGCGATCAGGATAGTCTGTCACGTAGGGACCACGTGTGCAGGAGGGGCGGTAGCCAGAGGCCCGTGGCCACGTGAACTGAGGCAGGGCTCTGGGCAGGCCAGCATCCCCCAGGAGCCCACATCCTTCTCCCCATCCCTGGGTCGGCTTCCTCCCGCTCCCTGTCTCCACTCCCCGCTGGAGGCCTCGACCCTCTGCCTCCCACACTCACACGCCTACCCTCTCTCTCAGCCAGGGCGGCCACCTCTGTGAGCAGCAGCCACAGAAACTGAGGCATGATTCATCGGAGGCTCTTGGCCGGGAGTGAGCGCCCAGGGAGAGGGGATGGTGAGGCCCACAGAAGCACTTTGGTTCAGAGAACATCCTTTCACTGATGCACATCTGTGCCGGCTGGGACGTGCATTAAAGAGACTCAGATGTGCTGCTGCTTCCAAAACAGCTTTTGAATGTGCAAAGTGCCCCAGGGGGTGGGGGGTGGGGGAACGGGAGTGGCCAGGGCTGAGGAGGCCCTGGGCTGCTCCACTCCACCCCGGGTTCGTCTTCGTCCTTGAAGCACAAGGCCCTCCTGGACCTGGGGAGCAGAGAGGCCAGCCTGGGCCAGGGCGGGGCCAGCACCACCACCTGAGCCTCCACACCCACTGTCACCAGGAGAGCTCTTTCCGCTGGGTGGCCGTTGCACAAACAAAAGGCTGCCATCCCGGCCTAATGAGGACACACACACACACACACACACACGCACACATGCACACTCACATGCACACGCACACGCTAGCAGCCTTCACTAGAGGCCCAAATTCTGGCAGAGCCGCCAAAGGGCCTGACAACCTGGCTAGTCCCAGCCCCACCACCTATCACATAGGGGCCCTGAGCAAGTCGTCAAAAGCCTGGGATGGCCCTAACTGGTTTGGCTCAGTGGATAGAGCGTCGGCCTGCAGACTCAAGGGTCCTGGGTTCGATTCCAGTTGAGGGCATGTACCTTGGTTGCGGGCACATACCCAGTGGAGAGTGTGCAGGAAGCAGCTGATTGATGTTTATCTCTCATCGCTGTTTCTAACTCTCTATCCCTCTCCCTTCCTCTCCGTAAAAAAATCAATAAAAAATATATTTAAAAAAAAAAAAAAGCCCGGGATGGGAAAAAATACACCCTCCTGTCTCTAAAACCCCTGATGGTATCCCACCAATTTCTGATCTGCTTGTCTCTGCGCAAACCACTTGCTACAGAGGAACCACTCGTCCTATGGAGCCGATAGCCAAGGAACATCAGGCCAGAAGGCATGCGAAGGCCGGGACGTGGGCCCATGGCACGTGCATTAATCAGGACTCCCAGTGGTAAGTGGCTGAAATCCCAACACAACTGGGCCTTTCAACAAGAGGGAACTTCCACCCGCTGGTGTGGCTCAGTGGTTGAGCGTCAACCTATAAACCAGGAAGTCGAAGTTCAATTTCCACACAGAGCACATGTTGGGGTTATGGGCTCAATCCCCGGTAGGGGGCATGCAGGAGACAGCTGATCAATGATTCTGTCTCATCATTGGTGTTTCTATCTCTCTCTCCCTCCCCCTTCCTCTCTGAAATCAATAAAAGTATATACAAAATTCGTGCACAGGTAGGGTCCCTAGGACTGGCTAGCGATCAGGCTGATCGGGGCCTTCTGCCTGCCAGCCGGGGCCTTCCTTCATTCTGTGCCGCATCCTGGTGGTCAGTGCATGTCATAGCGAGTGATCGGTCTCTCAGTCAAACTCCTGCAGGGACAATTTGCATATTAGGCTTTTATATAATAAAAGCCTAATATGCAAATCAACCAAATGGCAGGATGACTGGTCACTATGATGCACACTGACCACCAGGTGAAAGATGCTCAATGCAGGAGCTGCCCCCTGGTGGTCAGTGTGCTCCCACAGGGGGAGTGCTGCTCAGCCAGAAGCCAGGCTCACGGCTGGCGGATGGCGAGTGTAGCGGTGGTGGCGGGAGCCTCTCCCACCTCCACAGCAGCGCTAAGGAGCAGTGAGCAGGTGGGTGGTAAGGAGCGAGGGATCCTGGATTGCGAGAGGTATGTCCAACTGACAGCTTAGGCCTGCTCCCAGGAAGTGGGCCTAAGCTGTCAGTTGGACATCCCCCGACGGCTCCTGAACTGCAAGAGGGTGCAGGCTGAGCTGAGGGACTCCCCCCCCCCTCCCCGTGCATGGATTTTATGCACTGGGCCTCTAGTATATATATGGAGAGAGAGAGAGAGAGAGAGAGAGAGAGAGAGAGAGAGAGAGAACTTCTTAGCACCCATGGGTGAGATGTGGCTTCAGGCATAGCTGCATCCAAGCTTAGAAACAATGTTGTCAGCACTCTGCTGCTGTGGCCCATGGATGTGCTTTCCCCTCTGTTGGCTTTGTTCTCAGGCAGGCCTGGTCCACATGGTGCCTTCACGGTCCTGCCAATCCAGTGGGAGATGGTTGCTCTGGTCCTAGGACTCAGCTCGAGTCTCCGGCCAGTCACTGTGACCAGGAGGCTGGATTGCATGATGAACTTGAGGCTGAGAGGTGTCAGTGCTACCCAACCCTCAAGAAACAGGAGAGAGCCCTCAGGAAACTCAGGCTCCAGAGGGATGAGGACAGGACGCTGGAGGAGAAAACACCAGGCACCCACTGTGGCGTGGAGACAGGGCCCCTCACTGCTGTGCTGTTCGGACAGACTGCGGTGCTCCTGTACTGGGCAGACTTTCAGTCATGCAAGATGGACAGGTTCCGGAGGTGGATGGTGGTGATGGTTGCACAACAATGTGCATATACTTAACACTACTGAACTGTACACTTAAGATGTTTAAGGTGGTGCCCTGGCCAGTGCTTCTCAGTGGTTAGAGCTTTGGCACACGCACTGAAGGGTTGCGGGTTTGATTCTCATTCAAGGACATGTACCTGGGTTGCAAGTTCAATCCTGGGTCCCAATCAGGCACATGAAGGAGGCAATCAATCAATGTATCTCACATTGATATCTCCCTCTCTCTTTCTCTCTTTCTTTTTCTTTCCCTCCTTCCCTCACCTTCCACTCAATGGAAAAAATATCCTCAGGTGAGGATGAACAACAACAAAAATGTTTAAGGTGGTAAATTTTATGTGTATTTTATAATAAGTTCTTTTAAAACTGGGGGGCAGGATGAAGGGAGAAGCCAGGGTCTGTCCCCACCTCTTTCTGGGTGGCGTCACCAACACAGCTCCGCCTCCTTAATGGCTCTGGTGCCCATCACACTGTGTCTCCCTCCACGGGTCAGTCACAGCTCCCCTACCCCTACAGGATACAAGGCCCTGGCCGTGACTCCGCCTTCCCCCAAATGGCTGCAGATCCCGGGCTCCAGAAAAAGCACCTCCTCCCTCGGTCTGGCCAATCCAAGGGCTGCAGCTCATCACGGAGCCACCTCACATCACTCTTGGGCTTCCCCACTCTCCAATCACCTGGGTAACCAACAAACCCACTGCGTCTCAATACCCAGGTGGTTTCTCTTTTCCTAATGCACACTGTCTGTTCTTCAGCCTCATGCAGTGGTTCTCAACCTTGGCTGCACATGAGAATCACCTGGGAATCTTTTTAAAATCCTGATTTCTGGGCCTCATCCTCCGGGAATTCTGTTTTTTTGTTATGGGTTGGGGCCACAACATTAGTAACAAAGAAACAGAATTTCCGGAGGATGATGCCCAGAAATCAGGATTTTAAAAAGATTCTCAGGTGATTCTAACGTGCAGCCAAGGTTGAGAACCACTGCCCTAATGAATGGCTCTCCCGTGGCAAGGGGCTCCCAGCAGAGGCCCCAGCGGTCCCTGGCTGGCTGGGGTGCCCGGGGGCCAAGCAGAAGTCTGCACCTTTCCCTGCCTCTAGAGCAGCGGTTCTCAACCTCTGGTTCGCAGCCCCTTTGGGGGTCGAACGACCCTTTCACAGGGGTCGCCTAAGACCATCGGAAAACACATATATAATTACATACTATTTTTGTGATTAATCACTATGCTTTAATTATGTTCAATTTGTAACAATGAAAATACATCCTGCATATCAGATATTTACATGACGATTCATAACAGTAGCAAAATTACAGTTATGAAGTAGCAACGAAAATAATTTTATGGTTGGGGGTCACCACAACATGAGGAATGTATTAAAGGGTCGCGGCATTAGGAAGGTTGAGAACCGCTGCTCTAGAGCAATCTGCTCAACCCTGAGCCAAACCACAGGCAGCCTGGAGGCTTGGCTTCCCCGGCAGGTGGGCACACAGGCAGACACCCCACAGGGGCAGAGGAGAAATGAAAGAGAATGCGCAAGCGCCCTCCTCTCCTGATGGTTCTGTAAGCAGCCACAGCATTGCATTATTCACACCTGCCTGCAGGAGGCGCTCTCCTCCTCGGGCCTGTGCTCCTCCTCCTCCTGTGCCCTGGGCTGGCCTTGGGGACTCCCTGGGAAGTTGTCCCAGAATCTCTCGAATCCTACTTTTCATCCAGGTTACCCACACCCTCCCTGGGGACAGCCCTTCTGCCAAGCCAGGAGAGAGAAAGGAAAACATGCTCCCTTCCCGGGGGGGGCCATGGCCCCCCGAATTCTGGTGCTTCTTATTGATGGATGCCAACCTGCCTCCTGGACACAGACAGAGCGTGGAGAGGCCACCTGCACCCTGGACCCAACTCAGGGACACAGAGCGCAAAGGTGAGAAGGGAGCCCCCCAGGAACCCCAGGCCACCCCCCTGCATAAAGAATTCTGCCCTGACCTGGGCCCCAGTGGCTCTCAAAGTTTTTTCCCCTCCCAAGGAAGCAAGCTGAGCTACCAAAGACCCGGTCTCCAACGTCAGGGGTGAGCAGAAGGACCGTCCCAAGCGGTGAGGGCTCATTTCAGGTGGTCTCGTAACCAGCGGTGAGTGCCAGGCGAAACATGGTTTCTGGTTTGTCTGTGAGGGTATTCTGTGAGATTTGTCTGTGATATTAGCATTCGAATCCGCAGATGGCCCTCTCCCATGGGGGTGGGCTTCCTCCAGGCCATCGAGGCCTGAATGGAACAAAAGGTGGAGGGAGGAGGAATTCTCCCCTTGTTTCTTGCCTCCCTGCTTCTGCTGGAGTATCTCCTCTCATCTCATCTCCTCGGGGCCTCCGCGTGCAGATGGCCCACCGCGGGACTTCTCAGCCTCCGTCATTCCATGAGCCAGTTCCTCACAGCAAGTCAGTGTGACTGAGTGTGTTCTCCGGAGACCCTGACTGATGGACAAGCCCAAGCGGGGCTTACGGAGACATTCCGTCTGTCCTCTCGGACACCCTTCCGCCTGTGATGACGGCAGCCAGTGTTTGCTCGTGGTCTCACCATCAAGGGGAGAACATAGATCATCTCATTCAATGCAAGCCTTACGACGCCCTCGGATGATCCATGAAGTGGAGGCTAGTCCCGTCCACTGTCACAGAGGAAAGAGTTGCAGATCAATGCAGCCGAGCCCTGCCTGGAGCCACGCAGCCCAAGGGGGCGGGGCCCACCTCCCGCCTGGACCCTCGGGTGCTGAGACCTGGGCGTTCCCAGAACACCAGGCGGAGACCGCACGTGTCCAACCCTGACCCAGAAACGCCACGAGATCCTCAATTATCCAAATGAAGCCGCAGCCACATTTATTCTACTCCATGCACCACAATGGACGCTCTGGAAGAGAATGTTTTTCCGTAGGAATTTGAAAGTTGGTTCCCAAGGGGCCTCTGATGAACGCTCAGTTAATAAGCACTAGACGGCCCCTCTGGCTTTGCAGAGTAATTAGATTGCATTCCTGTTTCCAACCAGCCCTGCCTCCTGCATCTCTAAGCAGGCCAGGCGCCTGCCCGCTGCCCCGGAGGAAGAGGCGAGCCGATGTGTCTGCCCGGCTGGAGCATAAACTGAGTCCTCAGGCATCCCCCGGCCAGCACCCTCCACAACTTACCCCCGACAACAGACGCGTTCCAGGGCACCCTTTCCCGCCCAGGCGCCTCTTCGCTCCGGTTTCCAGTATACTTTTGACAACACATTTTTTTGCCTTTGAAAGAGGTCGACACACAGCTCCTGCCTGGGGAGCCCTGGTGGACAGGCACTGTAGCAAGTTCAAATCCAATCTCCACAACTCGGCGGGTAACCTTGGACTTGCGATTGGACTTGCTGAGCTGTTTCTCTGCCCACAGATTGGGGGCAAAGGGGACTCCCCTACTCAAGCCCACCCAGCACAGGGCCGGGAGGAGAGAATAAACACCATTCGTTGTTGAGCATAGCAGTAGGGCTGCGAGGGTCGCTGGAGACCTCAGTGAGCGGGAGGCTTTGAGGATTCTCCCGCGGCCACCGCAGAGAGGACAAGAGAGAGGAGTCGCTTGTCTCTGCCGGCTTGGTCTGAGCTGGGGATGGGACAACGGCCACTGACCACATGGCCCAGTGAGGTCTGGCTGAGCAGAGGGTGACCCACAGCTTCTAGGGCTGTCGGGGGCACTGCAAACTGACACCCCGGGAGGAGGTATGGGAGCTGCCCCAAGGGAGACTTCTTGAGGAAAAGCTTTCTGAGCAGAAACCAGACCCCTTCAGGTGCCCAGCTGGGATCAGTGGCAGAGCCACAAACCAATGATATCCATTCAACTTCAAGGCCGGTTTTGCATGACTGTGTCCACTTTCCCCCCAAGAAATGTCACACCCTGACTGATGCAAATGAGACTTTAAGGGAGAGGAATTTAATGTTAAGTAGCATGTCCAACGTGGAGAGGGATATGACAATGTGCCCGCCCCCCTCCCCAGAAACAGGAAAGGAAGCCTCCTCCCCCAAACAGGAGTCCCTCTCATGACAGTGAGCCCCAAAATCAGCTCATCAGACAAGGACTTCGTACATCGGACGGTGTCTCTGGAAGGTAGGTCAATGATAATGATGCCTGCAGCTTCCATTTGGGTTGCATTGTCCAGCGGGCAGGGGATGCCCAATGGATGATGGGTGGACCAAGGGGTGAGCGGGTTATTGAGTGGTCCCTTCGAAAGCCAGCACTCCTTACACTTACAGCCTTTCCAAGATGATCCAGGCGCAGAAGAGCTGTTTGTGGAAAAGGCAGGGAAAGGCAGGAAATTTGCAAACCCTCCTGTTGGCCTCACACTAATAATTCATGCTCGCCTGCATCTAATAAAATATGGAAGCGATTTTACAGGAACATTTTGTGCTTTAGCGATTCATTTAACTATTTCCTCCAGGGGCCAAGTCCTATATTCCCATCCAGATGTTCGGGAAGTTCCGTGAATAAATCTGCAAATATCAAGATGAACCGCTCCCCGGCTCCGACCCCCGGGAACCAGCCTCGCTAATCAAGCCTGGAAGTGGGGACCCACAGAAGTCATTCTGGCCTCCACTGCTGCTCAAGGCCTCCGAGCCCAAAGCACCCGGGCCTGTCCTCCTGCTGAGGTGACCCTGAAACTGCTAGAGGAGCCGAGTGCCCAAGGCCCTTTCCTCAGTCAAGTTCAACCCGTCCCTCGGCAGGGCCCTGAGAGATGAGCGGCCTCCCCGCCCGCCCAGCCCACACCTGGGGAGCTCTAGGAAGGACACGCAGGTGCCACAGCTGCTGCCACTGTCCCTCAGACACCAGGCACAGTCCCGTCACTGGGCCGTGACCACCTGTGCCAGCAGCCCCCAGGCTCCTGGCACATCTAGGAGCCGAGGAACACGGGTGGGTAACACCTTCCCGGAGCTGCCAATCATTCCACTCGCATCGAGATTTTGTGGGTCACCACATGTTTTAATTAAAATTTTAATTTTGAGGTCATTGTAGATTCACGTGCAGTTATAAGAAATTTTATGGAGAGATCCCATACACCCTCTGCTCAACTCTCCCCCTCCCTCATTGGTAATGTCTTACAAAACTGTTGTACAATATTGAGTCTCCCTCTTTTAAAAATTGTTACGTCCTTGCCCGGCTGGTGTGGCTCAGTGGTTGAGCGTTGACCTATAAACCAGGAGGTCATGGTTCCATTCCCGGACAGGGCACGTGCCCAGGTTGTGGGCTCAATCCCTGGTTGTGGGGAGCCGGCACGGCCATGGCTTACTCAGCCCCAGGGCGCCTTATGTGCCATGCCAGCTCAGCCTGGTTCAGTGACCCTGAGTCGGGGCGGGGAAAGGCTTAGAAAAGACAGACAAGAGAATGAGAGCTGGGTCTCGGTGGGACGCTGCCCCTCTGATGGACAGCGCCCGCATCCACAAGCCATGTCTTTATTTTATAGTAGATGCCACGAGGCAAAGTAGGGGCGTGATCAAGATGTTTACAGCATTCTCGTGAGTTTCAATCCCACTCAACTACATGCACCTGAACTTGATCACTCAGGCATGTGGGGCCACGTGTTCGGACCATCAGTTCAAGCTTACAGCTATAGCTGTTGGCTAATTGTGCTGGGAGGGCTCTGCCCTCCAAGCTGGGACTTGCATGTGGCAATGAGAGGACTGTGCCCTCTCACCAGTCCAAGGCTTGAACCTGTCCAAACACGGTAGCCGCGCCCCATACCTGATCCCCAGTAGGGGGCGTGCAGGAGGCTGCCAACCATGATTCTCTCTCATCATTACTGTTTCTATCTCTCTGTGCCTCTCCCTTCCTCTCTGAAGTCAATAAAAATATATTTTTAAAAGAAACATCCCGTGTCTATTTGCTAACATGTGATAGGAAGTATATGTTCACCAAATTGAGAATCTTGACTCCCCGCTCCCACTCTAAAACCTGCCTGACTCGACCACCCAGTGTTTCCCATTTTGATACATCTCCCCCACCACACACACACACACACACACACACACACACACAAGTATACAAATTCCAAATTTGGGATTTCTCTTCCACCTCCTTGAATTCTCCCAAATCCAAACTGGCAACCAGTCCTACCCATCCTGGTGCACCCGCTCTTCCACTGACAGTGACCTGGCATTGCCCACTGCCGGGGCTCTTCAGAACTGGCTACGGAATTTGCAGGCCCCATGGAGCGTGAACGTACGGAGCCCCTCGTGCAAAAATTACTAAGAATTTCACTGCGGCGGCAGCATAGCACGCAACCTAGGGCAGGGCCCTTCCGAGTGCGGCGGTGGCCTGCACAGCCCCGCACCACGAAGCCCACCTGCCCTTTAACCAGAGACCACCAGGAGCACAGCTGACGACGACCAACCAGGAGAGAGAGACCACACACAATGGGGAAACCGAGGCATCTCAGGTGGGACCTGTTACAGGCCTGGGGCATCTGCTGTGTGATTTGGGGGGGTGGGGCTCAGGGGAGCACAGCTTTGCTCCGGGTTGGATGCCATCGGGAATCAGGGGAAAAGCGATGATGGGGCATCTGAACAATTCTTCTCCAAAGGAAGGACAGGATGGAGCCAGAGCTGTGATTGCATTTTTTAAAAAGAGGAGTCACGCTAGCCAGGATGGAGGATGTTGGGTTCATTTTGTGGTTGGAACGGCGTCCCGGTTTTGTTTGTGTGCAGGCATGGTCTCCCTATGGGGCCTCGTGGCTGCCTTGATCCATCGTGGTCACGGGGTGGCCTGGTCCGAGGTTGGTGAGCCGTGACATTGTCTGTGCCCAACAGGAGAATGCCTCCTCTCTCCCTCACCCGTCACCTCCGGCCCAGCTGCCCACAGCAGCGCGCCTACCTCGCCTCCCCGCCTGAGGTCTCCCCGCCTGAGGTCTGTTCTCCGTAGAGTTACCAGCGCGGTCCTGCTCTGCGGACTCTGCCTCCAGCTGAGCAAACCCACCTAGGCCCGGAGCTGCCCTGGGCCCTGGGCGCTGGCCACCTGGTCTTCCTGGGCACAGAGAGAAATACAGTTTTTAAGAAGGAAAGGGGACGCTAAGAGTGAAGAATAATCCGAAGTGAGAATGTGAGTGACGCCCGGGAAGACATGGGAGGTGAGCAAGGCCGGAAACATGCAAGAAAGAAATCTGAGAAAAGAAAATGAAGCTTTCACACCGAGCAAGCCCAGCCCCCGCCAGGTGCAGACACTGCCCCGAGGCTGCCACCCCACAGCCTCACAATCCCCTGGCCTGGAGGTCGGCGCCAGTGATGATTCATCTGATTCATCTGCCGTGGTGATATTTTATTTCCAGGTTAAAAAAAAAATAGAATAACTCTTTGGTGCACCTCCATCCTCTCAGCCCCTAGGTAAACAGAGGTTATGGCCACTCTGGATTTCTTTTAAAAAAAAAAAAAGTCTCAGCCCCACCCCCACCCACCACCCATGCTCATCCCTAGTCAGGTGGCAACTAGAAAAATTCCTTTTTACAGAAAATTGAGTGACATTTCGGTCCCCAACCAAAAAGCTAGTCCTCTGCCCTCTGGTGAAAGCTTCCCGTTGACAAGAATACAGGGGTACATGGAGAGTGACAAGCTCTAGTGAGCAAGAGGGGTGGGACCCAGAGCTGGGGGAGGGGCAGCGGGCCTCAGAGAGAAGCCGGATTCTCCCCTAGGGATGTGGGGATGGAGAGAGAGGTGCAGACCCCAGAGCTCACGCTGCCGGCTTCTCATGTCTGGATGGAGGTGGGATTCGCGCTTCTGAGAAGCAGAAGGAGGCCCGTGGGGGCTGGAGGAGAGAGGGGAGCATGAAGTCATTGTCGCAGAGAGTGGGAGAGCGAGCCTACGGAAAGTGGGGGGCTTGCTTGCGGGCAGCATGGGGCGCCCACTCCTTTACGTCCCTGATGGTGAATATACTAGCAAAGTGAAGGGAGCCAGGCTGATGGTGTGATTTTCCCGGGATGCTGGGCGGCCTGCGTGTGGGAAGAGAACCAGCCAGTGTGTGTCATCCGTGCTGGGGTTTGCTCAGCGGGGGGCGATGGTAGGAGAGAGAGGCGAGGGAGTTGGCTAAATAAGGGACCATGAGTAAGGAAGGGAGCACCAGCGAGGAGATGGTGGGCCCTCTGGGGAGGCCAGCAGGCGGATGGGGTGGCGTGGAGTGAGGGTAGGGGTGCTTGGGTCTCTCTGCTAGAACATGGCAGGTCCCCGGTTGTGACCACGGGAAGGGTGGCTGAGTGGGGGTGTTGGGAAGATCCCTGGAGGTGAGGATGTCAAGGTAGCGATAGACCAGGGGGCGGGATGGCCACCCACATGGGTCATTGAAATATGGCAGGAGGATGGAAGAGACGGTTGGCCAGGAGGGGAAATCTTCAGCGAGTGACCAGCAGACCGACAGACGGCAGCCACCCAGAGGGACAACAGGTAAGTGGCTGGCTGGCTTTTGAGTGAGAAAGCAAGGGAAATGTCCTAGAAGCAGCATGGGGGATGCCGCCCCAGCTCAGATTCTGCAGGTTGGTGGGGCGGGGGGGATAAGAGAAGAAAGACCCCACGGGAGAGGGCACGGGGAGAGGCGATGAGCCAGGTAAGAGGGAGCCGAACCTGCCCAGAAGGGGCCACGCCTGGAGGGGGCTTGCTGGCCACTGATCTAGTGGTGCCATCAGTCCAGGCTGAGAAGGTGAGAAGGATGCGGGAGGCGGGGGAGCGGGGGGAGGTGGGTTGTCAGATTAGAGAGAAAAGAGGGTCTATGACCTGGAGGTTTGATGCTTTGGGGGTGGGCGAATTAAGAAGGCAAGCAAGGCATGATGGGAATAGCCCTGTATGGCCCCCAGAGGAAAACACCATATCAAGCTGTGGGGTTTGAACAGTGTGGGAGTTCCAGGCCAACTGCTAGGGTGACAGCGCCTCCTGGTGGCTGAGGCAAGTGGACGTTCTGCAGCGGCCAAACTTGCACCAGGTGCTGCCACTACTAGTAAGGGGCCGGGCGGCCCTAGCAACAAACGCCATGACAACGAAGCCCAGGCTCCCAAAGCCCAGGCCTTTCCCATTATCGTTACCTGTGGGAAGATTCCAGCCCCATCAGTTCATCGTCAGGAGTAAGAAACAACACTCGCCCGATGCATCCTTTCTCCCCAGTATCTCTGTCCATGAGTGGCTTAACACCTGTTACCCTTGAGAAAGAAATGTATCTCCCTCCACGTGGTAGAATTTTTCATTCGGGAAAGACCCCGGTGTAATAAATATGGGCATATGGTACCAGCTTCCGAATTTCCCTCCAACATTTCATTGTAAAAACATTCCAACCTCTGCCCTAACCGGTTTGGCTTAGTGGATAGAGCGTCGGCCTGTGGACTCAAGGGTCCCAGGTTTGATTCCGGTCAAGGGCATGTACCTTGGGTGCGGGCACATCCCCCTGCCCCAATAGGGGGTGTGCAGGAGGCAGCTGATCGATGTTTCTAACTCTCTATCCTTCTCCCTTCCTCTCTGTAAAAAATTAATAAAATATATTGATTTGTTTTTAAAAAAACAAAAAACTTTCCAACCTCAATAAAAATGTGAAAGAATTTTATAGTACATTCCCATTTACCCACCACCTGGATTCTCCAATTAACATTTTATTATGCTCACTTTGTCACATATCTACTCAACTCTCCCTCAACCCATCCAACAAGCTGTGTATTTTTTTTTGGGGGGGGAATGTATTTCAAAATGAGTTGTGACATCAGCGCAACTCACCCCTAAACACTTCAGCACAGATATTATTAACTAGAGTCCACTGTTTTGTGACAGCCATTCCTTTCTGTTGAGGTCAGTATGCATACAGTGAGATGCACACATCTCAAATGTGCCATCCAATCGCTTTTGACAAATGCACACACCGGTGTAACCCATATTCCCATTAAGACAACAGCACCGTCACCCCAGAAAGCTCCTTCCTGCTCCTTCCCAGGCGACACCCCCTCCTGTTCCCCTGGCAACCACTGTTCTGATTGTTCCCATCAGAGAAGAGGGTTTGCCTGTTCTAGAACTTACTTTACCTGGAACTGAAAGTATGGACTCTTGGGTGCAGCAGCGTCTGACTTCAGGAAGCTGCCCAGGTGATCCTGATGCCTGGGCTCCGGCCTTCCTCAGGTTACCGATGAGGCTCAGAGCACACTGGCCTTACGCCACAGCTAATTGGCTACAGAGTTGACTTGAACAACCAAGGCTGACAGACGAATGAAGCAGGAGCTTTAAGTGAGTGGCCCAGTGAAGGCCCGCGAGGCCGGCCGAGCTCTGGGACACGCGTCAGTGGGTTCCAGGAAGGCTGTGCCTCCGCGCCTCGCAGAGCAGCGTGTCCGGTAAGAAAAGTCACATTCCTCTTCCTGCAACCTCGCAGTCGTTGCACCAGACGTACGAACAACTGTGCTTTTTTGCATTTGCACTCTGTGACTCATTTTGCATATTATTCTCAGTATCTTGTGATAGCTTAGTTCTTTAAAACGTGTGAATTTGCATACGAGTATTTGCTGCAATTTGAAAGTGGGATTGTTATAATTTGGGGAGTAGAATTCTTTGTCCTTGAGGGACACATTTTCAAATATAATGAAAGTCAGTGGGAAGATAAGACTCTGCGTATAGAAAATTACTTTGGAGACAAATTTCCAATATCTTTTATACTTTAAAACAATGAGTTGTGTTGTTATTAAAAAGCAACTTTATTCAATTATGTTTATTTCCTTCTCTATTTTATACTCTTTCTCATTCAATATAGATTTGAAATGACTCTAGAACAGGGGTGGGCAAACTTTTTGACTCGAGGGCCACAATGGGTTCTTAAACTGGACCGGAGGGCCGGAACAAAAGCATGGATGGAGTGTTTGTGTGAACTAATATAAATTCAAAGTAAACATCATTACATGAAAAGGTACGGTCTTTTTTTTTTTTAGTTTTATTCATTTCAAACGGGCCAGATCCGGCCCACGGGCCGTAGTTTGCCCACGGCTGCTCTAGAAAGAGCACATGTGAGAAAGTAAAAATTAGAAACCAAAACTGGGTATTAAAGGTAGGACATCGAGGTGAAGGAAAGTAAACATGCAAATATGCAGGCTCTACATACCCAAGTGGTTAATGAGTTACAGTTGAGTTTTGAATTTGGCTCTGAGCTCCCCAGCAGCTGAAGGGAAAAGAGACCCAGTCTTTTAGCGATGCTCATTTTGGGAAAAGAGGAAGCATATCACTTCCTGGGAGAGCAGAGCTGTTCCCAGGACTCAGCAAGAGATGAGATTTCTTACGACAGAGGGAGCATTGCATGATGTAAGGGACCGTGTCCTTGACATCCCCAAAGCAGAGAGAACAGAATCACTTGCCTGAGCCGCGTCGTTGTCCATACGACTCATCTGAAGCCCAGTGCGCGATGCTGCCCTTGAGTTTCTCTTTATAACCAACCGAAGTGTTTTAAGACATTTGACTGTTGGCACCATCCTTCCATCAATGACTCCCAACTTTACAGTCACCCAACTCCAGATGTATACATTCAATGCCTCATACACATCTCTTGGGCTCTAATCCACTTTTTAAAAAATGTCTCTTTTCCTTTTTCTTTTTAAATCCTCACCTGAAGATATGTGTTGTTGTTTTTTTATTCATTTTTAGAGAGAGGGGAGGGAGAGGGGGAGAGAAGGAGGGAGAGGGAAGAAGCGGGGGGAGAGAGAAACATTGACTGGTCGCCTTCCATACACTCCCTGACTGAGGAGTGACCCTGCAACCTACGTATGTGCCCTGACCAGGAATGAAACCTACTACCTTTTGGGGTACAGGATGATGCTCCAACCAACTGAGACATCTGGTCAGGGCTCTAAGCCATGTAAACTCAACAGCCAAACACCTGCTGTTCCCCTAAACACCTGCTCCATCTGCAACCTCAGCTGATGACAATTCCACTTCTGTTTTATGACGCCAAAAGCCTTAACCCCTCCCATCCCCAACCTGACTTATCAGGAAACTTTATTGTTCTGTCTTCAAACTATATCCCGGATCTGACCATCTGACCACTGCTCACCGCCCCTGCTGTCACCACCCTTCGTGAGCCACCAATAGCTGTCACTGGAAACATGCTGTAGCCTCTTACTAGCCCCCCACGTCCACCCTGTTCCCTACCCCACTCACTGTCTAGTCTCAGCTCAGCTGCCAGACTGATCCTTTGAAAACATAAGTCATATGATGACCTGGGCTGAAATCCCTAAGCGGGCTCCCTCTTTCACGCAGAGAACGCGGGCGGGTCTGTACCTGGTGACAAGGCCCCCACAACAAGGGCCTGTGACTTCTCTGACCTCACCTGCGCTCGGCTCATCACATCTCCCCTCCGCTGCTCCTGAACCCATCAGACATGCCTCAGCCCCCAAATCAAACACACTGCAAACACGTAGAGAGGAGGTTCTTAATCCATTTCTGTGCTATTCTTGAAGCTCAGAAAATTATTTTCAAACTTTTCCCAGGAAGTCCTAGAACTTTCACCCGGTTGTCAAAGGTGCCTCTGAACTAGATGAAGCCCTGACCGGGTGGCTCAGTTGGTTGGGGCATCGTCCCATACACCACAAGGTTTCCGGTTCAATTTCCAGCCAGGTTGCAGATTTGATCGCCAGTTGGGTATGTGCAGGAGGCAACCGATTGATGTTTCTCTCTCACATCCATGTTTCTCCCTCCTCCTCCCTTCTTCTCTCTCTAAAAAAATCAATAAAAACATATCCTTTGAGCAACCCAGTTAGGGCTCAGCATACAATTTTTAAAAATTCCCAGTTAATGTGGCTCAGTGGTTGAGCATCAACCTATGAACCATGAGGTCACGGTTCAGGGATTCCCAGTCAGGGCACATGCCCGGGTTACAGGCTCCATCCCCAGTGTGGGGCATGCAGGACGCAGCCAATCAATGATTCTCTGTCATCATTGATGTTTCTATCTCTTTCTCCCTCTCCCTTCCTCTCTGAAATTAATAAAAATATATTTTAGAACATTTCTTTAAACCTGTTTAGTCTTCCAGCTAAAACTCCATTTGGCTCCTCCTATTTATAGCAAAATAAATAAATACATGCATCTACACTAAAAAAAAAACAAAACAAAAAAAACATATCCTTGGGTGAGAATTTAAAAAAATTATGAAATAGATCCAGAACTGATACAGGAAGATAGGAATTTGAGATATGTCAGGTATAATCCACAGCCAATATTCATTAGGGACTGAAAAACAATAGGTGAGTCACTTCAGCTCTCCGTGCCTCAGTCTCCCCATCTGGAAACTGGGCTGCCTGTGGGGGTCAAATGAACAGGTGCTCCCCAGGCTGGCAAGTGACTCTCAAAAGCTGGAATCTCCAAGGGGAGGTGTGCCGCATTCTCCTGTGCAGCCAGTGCGCCATCTAGTGGGCACAGAGGGCAGCCAGGGGGCCCGGCGCAGGCCCCGCCCTCCTGAGTCCCGATGACAGCTGCCACGCAGGACGGCTGAAAGGGGTTCCAAGTCTATCCAAACCAGGGAGCAAGACAGGACTTGCCATCTTCCCTGCAGGGCAGGATGGAGCTCCAGGGCCAAGCGGCCGGGGGTCGCCTCCTCTGTCCAGCTATACCTCTCTGATTCTCGGACAGCAACTGGGAACAACACTGGACAAGTGAGGTGAGGGAGGCAGCTGACTCAGCACAAAACTGAAGGGAGCACCAAATGACTCAGTCATCAAGAGAGCTCAAGCCCGGCTGGTGTGGCCCAGTGGTTGAGCGTTGACCTATGAACCAGGGGGTCACAGTTTGATTCCCCGTCAGGGCACATGCCCAAGTGTGGGCTCAATCCCCAGTAGAAGGTGTGCAGGAGGTAGCTGATCAATAATTCTCTCTCATTATTGATGTTTTTATCTCTCTCTCCCTCTCCCATCCTCTCTGAGATCAATTTTTTAAAAAAATTTTTTTAAAGATATCTTAAGATGCCTGACCAGTGTGGCCCAGTGGCTAAGCATCAACCTATGAACCAGGAGGTGGAAGTTCAGTTCCCTGGGTTGCAGGCTCCATCCCCAGTAGGGGGAGTGAAGGAGGCAGCTGATCAAGGATTCTCTCTCATCATTGATGTTTCTCTCTCTCTCTCCCCTCCCTTCCGCTCTGAAATCAATAAAAATATTAATAAAAAGGCAACCTTTTGGAAAAATCCAAATTAGGGCAAAAAAGATAATGGTAAACAAAGATTCAGATCTTTCCATCTGCCTCGGGCCATGGTAGGGCTCACAGGGCAGGTGACAGATCCTATGCCTCATCCCCCACCCCCACCCCCACCCCCAAGAGCCCTGAGGGACCACACCCGCCAGCTGGCTCGGGGCAGAGCCTGGGGTCCTGCGCATACCACGCATAACCAAGAAGGGCATGACCCTGAAGAAACTCCAGCCCTGCTTCCTGGGGGAGAAGATTGGTGTGAGTTCTCTGCCATGATGAGGCAGGGAGCAAGGGGCTGACCCTGCGTCCTTCCCCTCCCCCCAGAGCCCACCATCTTTTTGCTGAGACACATATGGACAGGGGCAGTGTTAGGGGCCTCTCTGGCTGGGCTTTGAAAAACAGTGACGGGGGGGGAGGGGCGGGGGGGGGGACGACAGCACCCAGCCTCAGGTAGCCAACCAGCCCACAGGGACAGCTGCCACCTGGCGTCCTTTCCCTGCGGCAGCCAAGGACCCCCGACCCCCCTCCTCAATGACTGGAGCAAAGTCCCTGAGATTCTCAGGCCCCGTCACAGACGCCTGTCATCGGCCTGTCATCGTACAGGCTTGTGTCCTTTTCCCTCCTGGCAGAGGCTGGAGGGGTGGGGAGGGGGGCGTTTACCTCCAAGGCAAACAGAGCTGCCTCCATACCCGTGACTGGTCATGTTTACTGGCAATATCACCTCCGTGGGGCTAGCTGATCTGTGTGACTCAAGCTGCTGGTCAAGGTGAGTCATGCCTTGACCCACCCAAACGGGGGCGAACCTGCCTCCCGGGAGGGACCCCGTTGCAGGAGGGCTAAGCTGGAGTGGAACCCCGGCAGCGGCCTCCGTCGATGCCACATGTGGAAATCTCACAGCATCTCATTGCCATTTCTCAAGCGAGAAAACAGCAGCAAAATCGGGCCCAGAGCAATGATTGCATAAGGCAGAGAGCAGAGAAGGCAAAGCCAGGTTGGAAAAAATCTAGCTGGAAACTGAGATCTCTTACGTGCGGGCCCACGTCCCAATAGCATGTCCCTGGCTTCCTCCGAGGCAGTCTACTCTTGGTGGCCTGGAGCCCTTGGTGGCCCAGGAACTGTGTCTTTCGGCCTGTCACCTGGCCCCTCTGTGACTGTCCCCTCTCTACCATCACAACTGCTGCAGGGCAGTGACTCAGATCGGGTGGGTCACCAGAAAAATAATGAATCAGGACGTGTTATAGAGAACAGGCTCATGGTTTGCCAGAAGGGAGCAGGGTGGAGGAGTGAGAAATAAATAAATACCGTAGGGGGGAAAGAATGGCTTCAGAAATGGCTAGATCCAGGTGAGTCAGGAAAAGCATACAAAAACAAGAAGTGTTAACTCTGCAAAAAACAGTGCTGATGGTGGTGATAATAATAACATGAAATGCATCTACACGGTAGTGGCACAACCTGTGAGGCGTGTGGAAAGCCCACGTGACTTTACCGACCAGGCTGGAGCCTGAAGGTGGGGTGAAGGAGCAGGCCAACCAATCTTGGCATGAGCTGCAATCTCTGTTGACAGTGGAAGGATCTGGCAATCAAAGGCGGACAGGAAAGGAGAGAGGGGGGAGCAGGCTGCAGCCTCAGAATGGGGACCCATGGTTTCCCCTCAGCCTTGTTAACGTAAAAAAAAAAACATTGAAACCTGTAAAGAATTTTTGTGAGTTTATTTGAGCCAAACTGTCGACATATGCCGGGAAGCAGAACCTCAACGAATTGAGATAGTGCTCCGGAGAATGGCAGGGTTACATCCGTATTTATATGAAATTCATTGGTGACAGATTTAAGGAGGTGGGATTAAGCGAAGCAGGGGCGGGGGGGGGGGGGACCTCTGTGATAGGATAAAAAGTAAAATGATGGACACATACTTAGGTGGGTGCAGGATCAAGTAACATGATAATGAAGGAATTTGTAGTATCTGTCCTGGTGCCCAGAACATTTGGTTGTGCCCCAGGGGCTCCAGAAAAAGGGAAGTTACAAGTTACCCAGACATTTCAAGGGAATGTTATCTTAGAGGCAAAAAGGCAAATGGGCTCAGTAAGGATCAAAGTTGATCTTGTCAGTGAAGATACCGGCCTAGGACATAACTGCCCACCATCACTGCTTTTAGTTAAAGTTTAATTTCAGACCATCCTCTGTGGTTATTTTAGGTCTCTGAGTCTGCTAGGCTGCCACGCAGGCCTTCCCTGAGCTTGTCAGGTCAGCGTGTGGCCCCTTTCGTCCACAGCCTCCACTAAGGCAGCCCAGCTGCCCAGGCCTCCTCCTGCCAGCAGCCCCAGGGGCAGGGAGACCGGCGGGCTGCGCAGCTGCTCCTCACTCGGTGTATTCCAAGGGGGAGCCTGGCTGGGTAGCGGCATCTCTAGACACCTGCCACAAGGGAGAGCAGGCCCCTCACTGCCCTCGGGGTCATCTGGAGGCTTGTCTACCCCCATTCCTATTGATCAGGACAGGGAGGCCCAGGGACAGGACGTGACTTGCTCCAAGTCACCCAGGGATTGTCATCACTGAGATAGAAACTAAATTCACAAGACCTAGGTCCTCCCCACCATGTCAGGCACCCTGTCCTCTCTCATTTCAATGGTGGAGGAGACCCCTGTCAGCAAGTCACAATGGGGACAGACCCCAGAGTGTGGGGCTACTCTGATATCAATGCCAGGCTTATGATGGCATTCCAAGCTCCAAATACTTTTAAATATATACTAGAGGCCCAGTGCACAAAATTCATGCATGGGGGAGGAGGGGTCCCTCAGCCTGGCCTGCACCCTCTTGCAATCTGGGACCCTTTGGGGGATGTCTGCAGGATCAGGCCTAAACCGGCAGCCGGACATCCCTCTTGCAATCCAGGACCACTGGCTCCTAACCGCTGGCCTGCCTGCCTGTCTGCCTGCCTGATCGCCCCTAACTATCTGTCTGCCTGCCTGATGGCCCCTAACCACTCGCCTGCCTGCCTGATGGCCCCTAACCATCTCTACCTGCCTGCCTGATCACACCTAACTGTTGGCCTGCCTGCCTGATCACCCCTAGCTGCTCGCCTGCCTGCCTGACCACCCCTACCGCCTCTGCCTTAGCCCCCGCCACCACACTTCATCCAGAAGGACGTCCAGAATAAGGTCCAGAGAGTCGTTTGGCTGTCTGGTCTAATTAGCATATTATACTTTTATTATTATAGATATACTAGAGGCCTAACTCTCCAAAACTGGCTCTCCGACATCCCCCAAGGGGTCCTGGATTGCAAGAGGGCGCAGGCCATGCCAGGGGATCCACCGGTGCACAATCAGGACCGGGGAGGGACCACAGGAGGGCTCCAGGGCGTGTCCAGCCCATCTTGCCCAGTTCCGATCGGCCGGACCCCAGCAGCAAGCTAACCTACCAGTTGGAGCATCTGCCCCCTGTTGGTCAGTGTGGTCGAATGCTCGAACAAATGGTCAGACACTTAGCATATTAGACTTTTATTATATAGGATATTTCTGTTGATTTCAGAGAGGAAGAGAGAGATAGAAACATCAATGATAGGAGAGAATCATTGAAAAAAAGAGAGAGAAAATCATTGATTGGCTGCCTCCTGCATGCCCCACACTGGAGATCAAGCCCACAACCCAGGCATGTGCCCTGACCAGGAATCGAACCATGACCTCCTGGTCCAAGCATGTCATACTTGCAGCTGGTGGGCCGCGAGTTTGACATGTTTATCCTGGTCCATAGGTTGATGCTCAACCACTGAGCCATGCCAGCTGGGCCCCAAATACTTCCTTCTCCCAGATGCTGATTCTACTCAGAGGAAGAACCCATGAGCCTGCACTCAAGAGTCTACTCAACAACCCAGCATCTAGCTCAATCAGAAGGAGAGGAAATGCAGACACACAAATATCTTGTCTGCTTGGTATCGAAGATCCGAACATTTCACAAGCTAAGGAGCTCTGAATGACTGCGTTGTAAAATCTCCTCTCCTGTTGTGTTTAGAAGAAAGCCATTGCACTGGGAGAAATCCTCCAGGAATTATGAACTCAATTACAGGCCCGGAGATGGATCAACATTTTAGCTAATAACAATGCAGAATGCTTTCCCATTCGGCGCCTCTGGGGATACGGTCGTCGTTGCTGCTGTTGTTTTGTGTGAACAATAACTGACTCAAAAGCAAAGCGGGTGATTAGTCTTCACCAGTTGAAAATGATTCAGAAATCTTTTTCTTGGAAAAGTGGGTGTAAAATTTTGTTCTTCGATGAAAGTACTTTTACAAAGTAGCCCAAGGATGTAAACTCACAGATAATAGGGGATTTCCCCCAGAGAGTCCCAATTTTAATAATATCCCCCCTCTGTCTCTATAATCCTATCCTTATTCGGCAATCCATAGGTCTTTTTATTTTATCTCCAAAGTATGGCCACTCCCCCAAATAAAGAAATGTAAACGTATTAAAATTTCAAAAAGCCCTTTCTCACTGTTTGGATTTTTTCATTTGGAGATTCATTCCATTTTTGTGTGTGGACTTCAAAATCCTCCCAATTTTAATAACAAAAGATGTCACTTGGGAAGGCTTTTGGCTGCAAAGAACACAAAACCCAGACCAGCCAGCGTGGCTCGGTGGTTGAGCGCTGACCTGTGAACCAGGAGGTCACGGTTCGATTCCCTGTCAGGACACATGCCTGGGTTGTGGGCTCCATCCTCTCTGTGGGGTGTGCAGAAAGCAACCAATCAATGATTCTCTCTCATCATTGCTGTCTCTCTCCTTTCTTCTCTGAGATCTTTAATAAAAACATATATATTTTTTAAAAGCACACAAAATTCAGTGCCCTCCGGCGCTGTCCATTCTCTCCCTCTCCACTTGCTAACCTCAAAGTGTTGATTCCAGCCTCCTTCGCTGCTTCGAGCTTGCAAGACGGTGGCTACTTCTTGCACAGACATCACGTCTGCTTTCTAGGAAGTGATGGGGAGGGGGGCTGCCTGAACCCCAACTGTTTCACTTTTTACCCTCTCAGCAGATCTTTGTTTACTTGCCCTCTGTGGCCAGAACTGCGTCTATCCCATCACTCCTCTGCCAGGGAAACCAGCAAAATCAAGATGTGTGCTCTCCCGGGCCTCTACAAGGATCGGGGATTGAGTATCTGAGCCCTATTCTGCTGGTCGCCTTCCCAAGGCCACAGCAACCACAGGCTTTGAATGTCTCTCAATACAACAAAGAATGCACACGTGCGTGCTGTTCATTGGTGAGCGCACACTGTGGAAGACTTTTAACCCTTTGCGGTCGTATTAAATTTGGACATGGGTGTCGTACTGGTCGGAATTAATTTCCATTGAAAGAGCAGTGATACATAACATGCAAGATTATGAAGGATAAACAAGATTTATTAATTCTTTTTTGGAACTACGTCACTGCTAGTAGAATCACTACAAACGTTATCACTGTCTACGTCAGAGTCAGTATTCAAGGTGCCAAAATAAAACTCTTCATCGTTACTTTCAGATTCGCAGTACACTTCTTTCGGTAACTTTCTTTTTGCCATTTTGGAGTATTATTTTGAAATATCTTAACAAGCGAGAATGCCTAATTACAGTTAAACGGAATTTGTAAAGCTTTATTTGAAATTCTGCAAAGTATCTCTGAAGCTTGTCGATTTCTTCACTCTCAAAAGGCGACTAACTCGCCACGGTGTTTTGCATGGCGAGTGTGTGCTGGGGTCCCACCCCAGCAGGTCCAGGGGTCCCCAAAGGTGTGGACGGAGTCGGCGAAGAAGGAATGACACAGAGACAGCGTTCAGTTGATCAGCAGCCTTGCCAGGATCTCTAGCCAGGATCTCCAGCGAGGTTCTGGTAAGGATCTCCTGCCAGGTTCTGTGTCCATGTTCTCTCGCTAGGTTCTCCAGCCAGGTTCGGTCGCCAGGTTCTGTAGCCGGGTTCTGTCTCTAGGTTCTTCAGCCATGTTCTCTCGCTAGGTTCTGTCTCTAGGTTCTGTGGCCAGTTTCTGTCCAGGATCTTTTGCCATGTTCTCTCGCTAGGTTCTGTCTCTAGGTTCTGTGGCCAGTTTCTGTCCAGGATCTTTTGCCATGTTCTCTCCAGCGAAGTTCCTCTGTCTCTAGGTTCTGTGTAGGTTATGTGTCTAGGTTCTGTGTCTAGGTTCTGTGTCTAGGTTCTGTCCTGTTGTCTTGTTACATCTGTATTTATATCAGTTGATTCCAATCCTATCAATCTCTATTCCAAAGGTTAGGGCGTTTCTTATCTCCATTCCAGGGAGTAAAGATTATGTAGCTTAAGCATGATTGTTCGTAGTTAAAGTGATTAATTACCCACCTGGCACTTAGTTAAGGGGTTTTATTCCCTCCCTAACTTCAGGGGAAAATCCCTACCTGGGGAAACAACCTTTCTCAGAGAGGTGACCTTGGTTAAAACACATAGTGCCAAGAAGGTGAGCAAACATATTAAGAACAGTATGCCATATATGCCAGGTCCCTTGAAACAGCAAGGATGGACCGGCTCCCGGCAAGTGTGGAACGACCGCGTTCGTTTATATTGAGTTTCGATATCTCCGATTTGTCAGGGCAATGTTTTGGTTCGTGACAAGGTCGCTTAGACACTTAAGAGCTTTCAGAGAAATTATGAACTGATACATGAATGAATAGAGTTAAGATTCGTACGGTTTCCTTGCTGTGGTGGCTGAGAGTAGACAAATGACCGCAAAGGGTTAAGGTAGAGAAGCCCTTCCCCCAGCCAGGGGCGCAGAGGACCGCCTGACTTCGTTGCTAAATGCATTAAATGCTAAAAGTTTTCTATACCTGCTGATTGTGTACTAATGGCCATTAGAACCGGCTTAAGTGGCGAAGGCTGCTTCTGTACTCAGCAGAGTTCCCATTGATTCCTAAGCCTTCTTGTGCTTCTTGGTCAATGTCAATATATTGGGGACATTTTTAAAGAAACAAATTACTGCTCAAGGTTTTTTGGTTAATTATTTATAATTGCATGCATTTGCCTAATGAAAAAAGTACGTTTTATGCTGAATTTCAAGATCCCCGGGGCTAATACTTCCCCTTTTAGCGAAACAGTCGCCTTCTCTCATTGTGCACTGCTCCCATAGATCCGTGGAAATTCCGAGTCAGAGAGGAGGCCCCGTTAGAGACACAGGGAAAGGTGACCGCAGGTCTGAGCTGTTCTGGAAAAAACGCACTGGAAATGCCAGAGGCCAACGTTGAAGGGACCCACGTGGTGAGCTGGCACCAGGCAGGTGCATGGACACGAACGCCGGTGTGTGATAAGGTGGGCGGTGGGGCAGGGTCAGACAAACAAAGTTCAGGGGCAGGCAGGCCGTGGCTCTCCCTGAAAGAGAAAGTGTTGAAAGTCAAATCCTAATGGAAAAAATTCCGTTCTTTTCCATCCCTGAGCACCCCCTGCTGTTCACTTTTGGGGGGGGGGGGGTGGGAACCGCTTGACAATCCAGTTTCTGCCTTCGCTGCGGTGACAGCAGGAACAGGGAAGAAAATGAGAATTGTTTATCTGGCTCGATAGATTTCTGTAAAAGCACTCCAGGCGCCTCTTCCCAAGTCTTCCCTCTCAGAAAAAAGCCCAACTGGAGGTAAACGTGTTCCAGAACTTATTGCACTTGTGTATCAAGGAAAAACACTGGGTATACCATGCAAGGATTTCAGTCCAGTGAAGAGGAAATTTGCAGAGGTGGTCAATGTTTGGAATTTGCTAAATACAGAAAACAAGTCTGCTTGCAGTGGTTCTCAACCTTCTGGCCCGTTAAATACAGTTCCTCATGTTGTGACCCAACCATAAAATTATTTTCGTGGCTACTTCATCACTGTCATGTTGCTACTGTTATGAATCGTCATGTAAATATCTGATATGCAGGATGGTCTTAGGCGACCCCTGTGAAAGGGTCGTTTAACCGCCAAAGGGGTCGCGACCCACAGGTTGAGAACCGCTGGCTTAGAAGAAGTCTGGAACTTTCTCTGCTGTTGTTTTCCCATGGAAAAATCAAGACAAGGCCAGTGGACATTAGCCAGATCCACTTCCACAAATCGACCCTGGAAGCCATATCTCCGAGGAGTTTTCAGGACAGCAGCCCAGTGTCTCTCCCTTCCTGCCTTTGGAAAAGGAAAGAATGTGCAGGTTATCTCGGCCTCTGGCAAACAGCCTCGCTTCGCAGAGGCCGGCGGCGCCCAGAGATAAGAGAGAGCTCCGAATCAGTGCTGGGAATAGACGTCAAAAGAAATTCTTTTTCAGACAATTTCAGAACGAAAAGTAACTGGAAGATCAACCACCCTTCTTCAGAGGTGAGAAAGCCGAGACCAGGACGTGAAAAAATACCGAGACAGGCTGGCAGGAACATGAGCCTGGCCTCCTGGCCCAGCCTTATCGCCCCAGGAACAGTCTCGGGGCAAACTACAAAGGCCCTTTCAGGCGTCTGGGAGACGGAAGACCCAGAATTCCCCCAATCACACATGGTTAACATTATGGATGAAATGCGACAAAACTATTTTAACGCATAGCTGAGTTTGCAGGAAAAAAGGAAGCATCTCCTGTCTCCAAAACACAAAGGAACGGAAACCAAGGCCTGGAGCAGGCTGGGTGGCGGCCTTGGCCTTGCGGGTGCGGATGGGAGGATTGGAGCTGGAAATGGGCCCCATGGTCAGGCATTGCAAACGTCGCGTGTTTCACCTGTGTGGGGACGGAGCCCTGCGGGAGATGCGGGGCAGACACGAAGACCCATTCGTGCAGGTGGGGTCCTCAGAAGCCTGTGTGCCAGGAAGAGGGGCCGGAGGGGGTGGACAGAGGAGTTTGACTTCACTGAGACCTTTGGTAGAAGAAAATAATATCCTAAGAGAAATGAACCCAGGGCTCGATCTCAGTTTTACACTCCTCCGTGGAATGCCTACCAGGAACAAATGCAAAACTTTTCCGGAGGAACACTTCACAAGGCAGGCCCACAGGGTTCTTACAGACATGATGAATCGCCACTAAAGATGACTTCATAATACAAAATAAAAATAATGAAAGGATGTGATCCACCATAGTAGAGAATCAGCAGGCACAACGGGGGCTGAATGACACAATAAACAACCAAACAAAATAAAACAGAAACCACACGGAGATATCTGGTAGAGACCATACACAAATACTGTAAATAATTAAAGAGATAAAGGAATAGAAACCATAAGGAAGTAACATTTTCAGAAAGAAACTGAAAGACCTATAACAAGTGGATTAGCAATTTTAACACGTTCCATAAAGCAAAGTTCAAACTTAGATGGGCTTCACTGGTGAATTCTACCAAACATTTTAAAGAAAAATAAATACCAATTCTTCATAAACTCTTTCCAAAAATAGAGGATGAGGGGACACTTCCCAACTCCTTCTATAGGGCCAGTATTACCCTAATATCAAAACCAAAGACATCACAAGAGAACAACAAAGTAATGTCCCTTATGAATATAGACACAGTGTCACCAACAAAATATTAGCAAACTGAATCCAGCAATAATGTAAAGGATTATACACCATGACTAAGTGGAATTTAATCCAGAAATGCAAGGTTGATTCAACCTACAAAAATCAACCATTGTAATACACCCAATCCACAGACTGAAGGACAAAAACCACAAGATCATCTCAATAGACACAGAAAAGGCATTTGACAAAATCCAACACTCTTTCGTGATAACACTCAATAAACTAAGAATTGAAGGGAATTTCCTCAGTCTGATAACTATTAGAACTAATTAACAAGTTTAGCAAGGTGGCAGGTTATAAGATCAATATACACAAATCAGTTCTATTTCTATACACTCATAATGAACAATCTGAAAATGAAAATAAGAAAACAGTTCCATTTACAATAGCACGGGGAGGGAAAACCCACTTAGGAATAAATTGAATAAAAGACGTGTAAAACTTATATTCTAAAAACTATAAAACATGGTTTTAAAAATGTAAGGAGGCCTAAATAAATGGAAGGACATTCATATTCATGGATCAGAAGACTTCTGTCAAGGATTTTTATTGAATCTGGGTGGTTAAGGAAGGCCTCACTGAGGTTGCACTAGGCTGAAATCCAAATTATGGAAAAATGCTATGGGGGCAAGGGGAGCACGTTCTAGGCAGAGGCAACAGTTAAGAGAAAAACTATGCAGCAGAAATGAACTGGGCAATGCTAGAGAAGTTAATGCTTCCTGGGTTGAAAGAAAGTTACAGGAAAGTAAATGAGTTTTCAACTCACATTTGCTTTTTCAGAATAAAAACACGTACTATTGACTGATAATTTAGCTACGTATAGAAATCGTACCCCTTTCACACTCTTTCTCTTGGTATTTTATAGGGAAATTGGCCCAAAACTGCTGTTATCAGCAGGGACCTCTTTTGTCACAGAACAGTAGCTTTCACATGGACATCCCAGAGCGCCCATCAAGGCAGCGAGCCCCTCCGCAGGCCCCACAGTTGGTTCAGAAAAAGACATCAACCTCAAAACCAGAGCGTGTTTGCAGCATGGCTTTCAAAATTTCATTGATGTTATCACAGGCAATTGCATCTTACAACTTTTGTTAACATAAAGAGGATTTTCAATTATTTAAACGCATGCAGGCGCTAAGAGAGGAAAGCAGCTTGGTGGCCTGCCCCTGTGGGGTATGGTGCTGGTCTCCAGGGAGGCCAGGCCAGCTCTTCTTCAGTCCTCTGCTCTGGGCAGTTGGAGAGTGGCTACATGGCCTTCTCCACACGCAGAGGATGGTTTTTTGTTTGCATGTCTGTTTCTTTGTTTTTTTCCCTAGTCCGGCCTGGCCTGAAAGAGGTCTGAGATGTCACCACATTGAGCCAGACTCTAGATGAGAACCATTAAAGCCAGCGGCTGCTGCTCCCCTTCTCTTGAGTCATTCCGTCCTTCCTGTTGGTTCACTTCCATTCACTCTGAGCATCATGAAGTCTTGGGACACCTACGACTGTGAATTTTCAAGTTTACGTAAAACTCACAAACACACTTGAAGCATCTACTACAAACGGCCTTTTGAGACCACACCCACCCTTTGACACCTACAGTACTTAGGGTTGTACCTCTGTTACAGCTTTCAGGATCGTGCTCCTGAAATTCTACCACCTGCACACGTATCAAAGGCCTGGGGCAAGCCCAGTGCACTCTGCACTCCTGCGGCCCCAGCAGAGCCCCTGGCAGAGCAGATAGATCTTCAATGCTCACTTTTTCTTTTGTTCAACAAACACCTCCCAGGCACCCATATTGATGGGGGGGTACTTATAATCTAATAGATAGAGCACCTGAATTATCTGAAAAGTAATCATATTATTTTAAATCTTAGAACACATATACTTATATGAATAGGGGGTTAAGTTTCTTATATGAGAACTAGAGGCCCGATGCACATAATTCATGCAAGGGGCTTGGCCCTCGCAGCCCTGGCTTTGTCCGGAAAGTCGTCCAGATGGTCGTTCTGCTGTTTGGTCTAATTAGCATATTAGCTCTTTATTATATAGGCTAGGGCTGTGGTCAGCAAACTGTGGCTCTCGAGCCACATGTGGCTCTTTGGCCCCTTGGGTGTGGTTCTTCCTAAGCCTTAGGAGTACCCTAATTAAGTTAATAACAATGTACCTACCTATATAGTTTCAGTTTAAAAAATTTGGCTCTCAAAAGAAATTTCAGTCGTTGTACTGTTGATATTTGGCTCTGTTGACTAATGAGTTTCCTGACCACTGGGCTAGGGAGTTAAGTTTTTCTAAAAGTTTCCTTTCCAAGGCCTGTATGAAGCGATTGAGGAGGTGACTCAGCTGTGAATCCAGCAATCAGAACCAATAAGCACGGTCAGGACCCACCAGGAGTCAAAACATCACCTCATCAACCTCATCTCATCACCTGATGACTAATTACAATAGCTGACATCTGCGACCCCCAGGCCTGCATGTAGCTGCATTCCTCACCCCAGCCCCTTCCCCTTTATAACCCTGTTCCTGAATTTTGCTGGGAGGTAGGGTTTGATGCTCGTAATCGCCCTGTCTTCTTGGTTGACTAGCCTTCTCAATAAATGCCTAATATGATTCAACCCTGCCTCCGTTATTGGACACAGCAACAGGCAGGCCGAGCCCAACCGGAGATTCCTGGTAACAATATGCCAAGCACTGAGCTGGGGGTTAAGTGGCACTACTCTTAATGTCAGTACCAACCAAGGAGTGACGATTCTCAAAGACTTCTAAAGGAGCAGAATGGTCCTACCCGGGAAATTGTTTCTATAAAGGAGAGTTACAATAGCCAAATATCTGATTGAAGATTTGCATATGATTATGAACTTGGTCCTTCGATCATATTCCAACTTTGGCAATCAAATTGGGCCATCAGAACTGCTTGCTGGTTCTACGGTGGGTTGTTAACCTGTTTCTTCCAGCTCTAAATCACATTGCCGAGCTGTAGGGTGTTAAAGGTTACGCCTCTGCTCTCTTTCCAGCTCCTTGGTTGACTGCCTTGCAGCTGAGCTCAAATGACCCCACTCATCAGAGGGCACAGGAGGAAGTTCTAAAAGGTGACCTTCAAAGTCGAGGCAGTGATTTTCAAGTGTAAATAAAAACCGACAGGCATTCTGGAGAAGCCTCATATGTAACCGTGGTAATGATAAGGCCACGAGTACATTTCAATATAAGGAAACCCCACTGGCAAATCTTTTTTTTTTTAAATATATTTTATTGATTTCTTACAGAGAGGAAGGGAGAGAGATAGTTAGAAACATCGATCAGCTGCCTCCTGCACATCTCCCACTGGGGATGTGCCCGCAACCCAGGTACATGCCCTTGACCGGAATCGAACCCGGGATCCTCCAGTCCGCAGGCCAATGCTCTATCCACTGAGCCAAACCGGTTTCGGCCCCCACTGGCAAATCTTATGAGCCTGATGCTAGAAACTGTTCACAAGAGAGGCAGCTGCTTCCACTGCTTGAGACTTAGGACTGATGTGTGATTCCCCCCAACATGTAGGAACACATAAGCTTTTGGTTGCTAAGCATGCCACGTTTTACAGCTTGCAAAGCCGATAACATGGTCCCAGAGTCCAAGTGCTGGTTTCTGTTCTAAGTCCAGCAGCATCTCATACGCTGGGAGCTCCACTTGGGCCACAAAGGGCTTTCTCTGTGTGCATTTCCCAGTGAACTTTACCACAGGAGCCTCATATCCTAACAGCCCATAAAAGAGGCAATTGCACCCAGACAGAAGTGTGTTGGGTTTTTAAAAATGCATATTTTTATTGATTTCAGAGAGGAAGGGAAAGGGAGAGAGAGATAGAAACATCAGTGAGAGAGAATTGGCTGCCTTCTGCGCAACCCCCACTGGGGATTGAGCCCGCAACCCAGGCATGTGCCCCGACGGGGAATCAAACCGTGACCCCCTGGTTCACAGGTCAACACTCAGCCACTGAGCCACCATGGCCCAGCCAGTCAGAAGTTTGTAAAAAACAAAATATATCCTCCCACCAAGCTTGTTGGGTGAATGTCTCAGATGCCGAGTGGTGGTTCCAGGCGGGAGAAGGCTCTTCTGGGTCCTCAGAGTCTAGGCTGGTGCTGGCGCTAGTTGTGGGGACAGAACAGGAAGCGCAGGAGCCACTGCACCTGCTCAGACTGAGTGCTGAAAGGAAGAGCTGCCTCCACACCTCAGCTCAGCATGGATTTCTAGATCTAGTAACGGTCTTGTGAATAGCATGGTGAAGTTGCATTGAGTTAAAGGCCATTCTTTTTTTTCTTTTTTTAAATATATTTTATTGATTTTTTTACAGAGAGGAAGGGAGAGGGATAGAGAGCCAGAAACATCGATGAGAGAGAAACATCGATCAGCTGCCTCCTGCACACTCCCCACTGGGGATATGCCTGCAACCAAGGTACATGCCCTTGACCGGAATCGAACCTGGGACCCTTCAGTCCGCAGGCCGATGCTCTATCCACTGAGCCAAACCGGTCAGGGCAAGGCCATTCTTAATGTAAAGTTTAAACACGTACTGCCATTCCTGTCACCAGATCATGGCATTTATTAATTGTTTATATATGTGGAGCTTCCCAAAGTGCAAGTGGCAGGCTCCCTTTCTTCATCTATGAAAGCCAGTGTGTGTGTGTGTGTGGGGGGGGGGGTGGAGTAGGGGGGAGGCGGTATCCCTCAGATCTCTGGGGTCAGCGAGAGGGGTGTGTGGGAAGGAGTCAAGCGGGGAAATCAAGCGCAAGTGGGGGACGTGGGCCCCTCTTCCGGCGGTCCACAAAAAGCAGGGCTGGGCGTGGGGAGACAGTGGGTCTTGGGGCCTATGAGACCAGCTCCGTGCGGGACACCAGAAGGCTCTAGGAGGCCTGACCGCGTTCGATGCAGGTCCTGCCCAAGCAGGACAGAAACCTGAGCTATCGACGCCCTGCGGGGTCTCTGAGTCACCAGGAGTTCCCCGCCGGAAGCTAAGGGCACAGCTTGGCTGTCCCCGCGGGTGCAACAAAGGTGGGGACACCCCGCCCACTCGGCCCACTCACCTTCTCCCTGCCCACCTCTGCCGCTAGGCCCCGCCCACCGCCCACGCTCCCTCTGGCCGTCCCGCCCACCCAGGCAGCTAGGCCACGCCCACCAGGTCCGCTGTGCACCGCCCACAAAGCTCGGCCCGCCCACCCCGGACGCCAGGCCCCGCCCACCTGCCACGCTCCCTCTGGCCGCTAAGCCCCGCCCACCCAGGCTATGTACCTCCCCGAAGGCTCGGCCCGCCCACCCCACCGCCTCAGGTAGGACAGCCTCGCCCCGCCCCTCCCCTCGGCCCCGCCCCCGCCGCCTCAGGTGGGGCCGCCCGGCAGGGCCCGCTCGTCCAGCTGGCGTCGGGCCGCGTCTCCCTAGCTCCTCACGGTCTTCCCGCGGCGAGGCGGCGGCGCGGCGAGTTTTGACACTTGGGCGGCTGGAGACGCGCGCCGGCTCTCGCGGGCCCACGGCTGTAGCGGCGGCCGACTCTCGAGGGCCCCTCAGCCGCGCCCCCGAGCTCCCACCGCCCAGGGTCGGGCGGCCACGAGGCCCGGCCGCGCCCGCCCGCCCGCCCGGCGGCTGCAGCCATGTCGAAGGGGCCGGAGGAGGTGAACCGGCTCACCGAGAGCACCTACCGGGTACGCGGGCCCGGGAAGGGGGCCGAGGGGCGGGGAGCCGGGGCCCGCCGTGGTTCGGGGTTCGAGGCTGAGGGAACGCGAGGCCGGGCCGGGCGGATTCGGGCTTTTTCACCTTGGGGTGAGGAGCGGGCTGACTCCCCGCGGGAACCGCCGCCCCTCCCCCGCCCCGGGCGCTGGGGACGCCCGAGGAGCCCCTAGTTTGCACCCCGACGTGTATGGGGGGAGTTGGAGAAGGCGGGCAGGTCTGTGCCGTTTCGGGGGCCACGTCCTGCTCCCAACGGCTCCTCGGAGGGCGGCTGCGCGGGGCGGGCGGAGCGGCGCTAGGTGCCGTGGCCGCGCCAGGTGAGCGGGGGGGCGCGGGGGGGGAAGCGAGGGGGCCCCGGACTGCCCCGCGCGCAGCTCCCGGCGACCCTCCGCTCGCCCCCGACCCTTCCCCCCCCTCCGCTCCCCGCAGCCTCTCGCTCCGCGGGCTCTGACCGCCGGCGGTGTGGTGAGTCCCGGGTCCGGATCAGCCGGGCGTCCATGGAGTTGACCGGACTTTAAGGAATGCTTTGGGGGTCATGCTCTTAAAACTGGCGTGTATTGTGGGAGAGTTTTTCCAGAAACACACAGACTTGGGATTCGTGGCCAGCGGAGGAAGTTTCCAGCGGTTCTCAACCTGTGGGTCGCGACCCCTGAAAATACATCCTGCATATCAGATTATTGACATGACGATTCCTAACAGTAGCAACATGACAGTGACGAAGGAGCAACGAAAATGATTTTATGGCTGGGGCTCCCCACCACATGAGGGGCTGTATGACGGGGTCGCGGTTAGGAAGGTTGAGAACTTGAAGCGCTTATAGGTGGATTCCGGTGGAAATGAGATCCGCGTGTAATCATCTGTTCCTAATAGGATACAAAACAACTTTTGTTTTAAGTCGGCTGAGGCCCGCAGAGATCCCCGAGACTTTTAGTTTTCCAAATTTCACTTGCAGTCATCTTCAGGGCCCACAGTATGGTCATTTTTAAATACTTTTTTTTTTTTTTTACCCCTAAAATGTGGCTTCTAGATTTGCAAGGTCTGCGTGAATTCCTGAAATAAGAGTTGATTGACTGTTGTTGGATAAGAATTTCAAAAGAGCGTGAAACTATATTCTTAATGGATCTTTGGAAGTTCAAAAAAAAAAATTGTATTTCCTTCGTCTGAATACAACAAACATGTGAATTACAATTTGTAGCCAGACACAGCATTTGGGGGCTCAGGAAGTCACTGTGACCAAAATTTGTTCCTTACTCGTGTGTTTCCTTTAATAGAGGGCATTTCGAAATTCCAGAAATGTGAGTGTTAAAGTTTAACATTTGTCCGGGGCTTAATGTTTGAATATTCCTGACGATGGTGGGTCCGGACCGGGCGTGTGGGGTCTTTCCCGAGGGTGTGAAGGAAACATTCTTCCTCTTAGACTCGGGGAGTTGCAGCTACGCTGATGACTGTCAGTTAAGTTTGGAAAAACTGTATGTAGTTGAGGAATGCAGACATTGCAGATTGGAGGCAGAGTCTAAGTTTCCACAGGGCCACGAAAGCTTTAAAAAGTGAGCCCAGCCCTAACCGGTTTGGCTCAGTGGATAGATAGAGCGTCAGCCTGCGGACTCGGTCCCGGGTTCGATTCCAGTCAAGGGCATGTACCTTGGTTGTGGGCACATCCCCAGTGGAGGGTGTGCAGGAGGCAGCTGATCCGTGTTTCTGACTCTCTATCCCTCTCCCTTCCTCTCTGTAAAAAATCAATAAAAATTTTTTTTTTTTTAAGTGAGCCCACAGATGCCCCTCCCCCTGCCTCTGAGAGTCAGGCGGCATCTTCCCCGTCCCAGTGGAGATAACTGGAGATAGGCACTCAGGTGCTGTCATGGGAAGGAACATGGCTTTGCTTTTTCCTCCACGCACTCCCGACTTTCACTTTCAGTGGTGACTCGGTGGAGGGGCTGTGCCAACCACTTTGGCCTGTGCAGTTGCCAAGGAACTGGAGCAGGAGGGGAGAAGTGCGGATTTCATAGTTTTGATTATATGTATTTGCAGATGTAAGGCAGGGTGAGTAATTTTCATATTTTGAAAGATTATAGCACTGAAGATCAGAGACCAGGACAGGCCTCGTGGCTTTTCCTTCCCAGGTGTTTTCAAACATACTGAAAGCTCACAGATGTCTTGATTTATTTTAATCACCATTTCCTCGTTCATGTCTTAGGATCATGGCTTTTTTTTTTACGTTGAGATGGTGGAATACGAATTTACAGCTCTAGACAACAAATTTATATGTAATCTTTGTAGTGAATGCTGCTAGCTCATGCCTTGGCTGTGATAGAAATGCATAGTAAAATTTTACTTTCAATTGAAAGCCTGAAATTCTTTCACCTCCCGCTCTTGGGTTCTTGCTCCCGGGCCGTTTCTCCACTACCAAAGCTGAGAACAATTTAAGCCTAATATGGTAAAAAATCTACTGGCAGTGTTGATGAGTCTAGCTAGCTAGTTCTTTTAAAGAAGGGACTTCCTTTTATGTTACCTAGCAATCTACAGTGTTTTACTAATAGAACCAACCATAACCTAAGCAGGTGCGTTTACAAAAGCCACCTGCAGATGAGATTTTATGACTTGCTTGTATGGGTTTTAGGTGTTTTCTTTAACACTCAAATTTCTCCAACTTTGAAATAGAGGAATAAACTCTTAGAGAAAATGGGGATTATAAAGTATGCAGTGTCAAATATCTTTAAATATTTACACATTGCAGAGTTTTCTAAACATACACTTAGACAAATGATTGCTGGAGATCCATGCTAAATCCCAGAAGGTTGTGTGTTTTACCACTTCACAAACAAATGGCATGATAATAAGCCCCAAGATGTCAAGTAATGTTGCTGTTGCCAATTAAGAATTAAATTAAAGGTCCCTCCCCTTCCCCACACTTCAGTCTATAGTATGCCCATAATTTGTAGCTTGCTAGTGACTTTGCATGGTTTTCTGATGAGTATATGCTTAGTTGTACGAGGAAGAAGTGAAGTTTTAAAAAAGCAAACCTTAATTAAGAGTAACTACAACCTTCCTAGAAGTTAGAACAGTTAAAGTCAGGAAGATGAGGAGGGATGGGTGTGACATCATTAAGGATTAATCTTGCTAAAGCAGCAGTGAAGGGGAAATGACACTTAAAAAAAGAAAGGAGGGGAGAGAGGACACAGAAGTCTTTTTAAAAAAAATATCACCTTCTCAGAGAGGCCTGCTCAAACAGCTCTTTAAAATTGCAGAAAATGCCGTCCATCTTGCAACCCTGCCTAACTGCCTTTCCCCCATAGGTCTTACTGCCATAGGGTCTATTTATTTATTTGTCTGTCTTCCCATGCCAACTAGAATGTGAGCTCCCAAAGGAAAGGAGCTTTGTTCCTTTGGTCCTGGCACATAGTAGGTCTGCATGTGTGTTGAATAAATGGACATTTAGTAAGCACCTATCTTATGCTAGGCTCCCACCCTGCCTATAAACACTTTTTATAGAGTGTTCGTTTCATTCTAAATAAACATCAGGCCTTAGGGTGGCTATAGATTTTGTTTACCATTAAGAAACTGAGTCCCATGCCCTGGTTGGAGTGTCATCCAGTGCACCAAAAGGTGGTGGGTTCAATTCCCCGTCAGGACACATACCCACGTTTCAGATTTGAACCCCATCAGTGTGCTTGCGGCAGGCAACTGATAAATAGTTCTCTCTCACATCGATGTTTCTCTCTCTCCCTCCCTCCCTCCTTCCCTTCCTCTAAAATCAATTAAAAATATTTCCTTTAATATAAGAAAGAAACTGAGTCCCGAAGTCTATGTGTGACCAGTGTCCACATGCCAGCCTCAGTCCCTCCCATTTTTGTATAGTAATTTAGTTTTAGTGACTAACAAGTGCACAAAACAAATATCTTTTATAATTTGGTGATCTAAGATGTCACTAACATTTTCTGTCATTCTGGTAATTCATTGTCATTGACATGTTTTTTGTGGGTTGTTTTTTTAATAAGAAAAAGTACTTTTGTTTCACTGGGTAAAGCAAGCAGTCTAGGCATGTATACTAGATTTTGTTTGCTTGTTTGATGGTTTTATATTCTCCACTGGGGGAGGGGGAGAGTAAGTGAAAGTCCCTGCCTGGGTGGTGTCCAGTGCAGACCGTGCTGTACAGGTCTAGCTTTTGAATCTCTAAATTGCCTTTTATGTTCCTTGCTGTAGCTTTACACAGTGCTTAATATCTTCATCTGTTCCCATCACACTTTCTTCAGGTATGCTCAAGATAAAAATGGGGTTTGCAGAAGCCCCGACAACTTGCTCTCGGCTCCATGGTGACTAAAAGAAGGGGAATAGTAAGACTCATGTGCCAGATAGTGGCAGAAGGGTTGCCAGGTATTGATATCAAACTGAACAGCCCAGTATTGTAGCTTTTTGTTTGGGGAAAATGGAAATACAAAGCCAGACAATCGATGTCTTTTTTAGTCATAACATTTTTTCTTGGTTGGAAAGAGGTTTTAGAACTAGGATAACACGGGTGCTCTGCAGACAGAGCAGCGGCCTCATTGTGCAGCCTGGGAGACTGGGACTGCTTGGGCAGGTGACACCATTCACAAGTTTCAGGTTGCTTTTGGTTTGTGACATTACGCCAGCGTTGGGCATGAATTCTTGCCTTGCGTTTCCACTGTAATGTGCCACAGGCGGACTTTCAAGGGAATCCTAATGTGCATGGAATTGCAACAAATTGGATTTTTGTTTCCCCCGCACCTTCCACACAGCTGTTTCTTCTGCAGTTCCAAAGTCAAAATGGCTCTGAAAGCAGTGCAAACACTAATTTAACCTCTGTTGTCATTTGAAAATATGTCTGTATTTCTAAAACTTTTTTATTGAGCTATAATAGACACACGGAGCCCTGGGTGGGTGTGGCTCAGTCTGGAGGAGTGTTGTCCCCTGCACCGAAAGGACCCAGGTTTGATTCCTGGCCCTGGCCCGGGTTCGTGCAGGAGGTAACCAATTGATGTGTCTCTCTCACATTGATGTTTCTCTCTTGCTCCGTTCCCCATTCTCTAAAAATCAATGAAAATGTCCTCGGGTGAGGATTTTAAAACAGACACACACAGAAAGATGTGCTTAGGTGTGTATAGTCACTAAATTGTCACAAACTGAACACGGCTGTATAACCAGCACCCAGATCAAGAAGCAGACCATGACCAGCCCCTCAAAGTCCTTCATATACCCTCTTCCAGGTGCTACACCCCCTCCAAGATAACTCTCTTAACTTCTCACTGCACTAAAATTAGTTCTGCCTGTTTTGTCTGCCTTCTCTCGCTACGTGTTTGTCAGATTCACCCATAGTATTGGAATAATTGTAGTTAGCTCATTCTTTTTGCTGTGTAGTAGTCCACTGTGTCACTATATCACACTTCTCTTGAGAGGCCTTGGGATAGTTTTCACACTGCTCCAGGCTATTATGAATAGTGCTGCTGTGGACATTCTAGTGTGTGTCTGATGGGCAAAGGTGTTCTTTCTCTTAGGTATAGCCATAGCATTGGATTTGCTGGGTTATAAGGTATTTGAATATTTAGTTTTGGTGCAAACTGCCAGGCAGTTTTCCAAAGCGATTGCATCCATTTACATTCTCACCAGCAGTGTATCAGAATTCCTATTGCTTTACCTCCTCATCAAAGGTTGGTGTTTTCCTTCCTTTTTATTTTGGCCTCTCTGATGGGTGGAAACAAGTAAACACTTTTAATTAAAAGGAAAACAAACAAAACCATTTGCCCCGGGCTTACTGGTTGGACATTTGCAACCTTGGCAGGAGCCTGATCTCCACAGGGATTACTTAATGTCCAGAGACAGAGCCAGGACCTGGGAACATGGGCCTGTGAGAGGCCTTACAGCTGTATTCAGTAGGATAAAACATACATTTAATTTTCTTAGATTCTAAAACTGTCATAACTGAACACATCAAAAGGTTTGTGTAAGAGATGTTGGGGGCATAGATGTAAACAAACTGGAATGCTGGGAGCATATGGAGTTACGGTTAATTGAATTTTTTAAAATATATTTTTATTGATTTCAGAGATGAAGGGAGAGGGAGAGAGAAACATTAATGATGAGAGAGAATCATTGATCGGCTGCCTCCTGCACGCCCCCTACTGGGTATTGAGCCCAGGCATGTGCCCTTGACTGGAATCGAACCTGGGACCCTTCAGTCGATAGGCCGATGCTCTATCCACCGAGCCAAACTGGCCAGGGCTGGTCAATTGAATTTTATTGTTAATTGAATATTAATGAAAGTACCTTTCACTTTTTTTTAATATGACTTCTTGCAAATGTATGGTTTTTTAAAAGAATATCAGTGAGTTGCAGTTGAATCAAGAGGTTTTAAGGCCAATACTTTCTGAAGATGTTATATTTTTTTGTGTGTTGTCACCAGAGGATATTTTTTTCCCATTGATTTTTTTTTTTTTTTTTAGAGAGAGTGGAAGAGGGGGGGGGAGAGAGAGAGAGAGAGAGAGAGGAAGAGAGAGAGAAGAAACATAATGTGAGAGAGACACATTGATTGGTTACCTCCCACATGCACCCAGACCGGGGCTAGGGATTGGACCCGCAACCTAAGTACATGCCCTTGACGGGAAATCGAACCCGAGACCCTTCAGTTCATGAGCTGACACTCTAACCACTGAACGACACCAGCCAGGGCGGAAATGTTATTTTTAATTGGCTCTTATCCCCACTTAGGTTGTACATGCTTGAGAACAGGTCTGCCAAATTATACTTCTTAGTATTTCCAACAGTCATTAATATTTTTAGGTATGTGTTTCGGTTTTAATCTGTTTTTATAAACTATATTTTTCTCTGTGGCCAGAAAATTACTTAAAAAATTTTCTTTTGATTTCTTGATTTGCAAGAGAGAGAAACATCGATTTGTTGTTCCACTTATTTATGCATTCATTGGTTGCTTCTTGTGCCCTGATTGGGGATTGAACCCACAGCCTTGGTGTATCAGGACACAAACCAAGTAAACTATCTGGCCAGAGCTGCTGCCAGAAAATTTCCAAAATTTCTATGAATATTTATACTGCAAGTAAAAGTCACCTGGAAACCCACAACCCAGAAATGACAGTATTAACTTGTTGTCCCTCTTCCCAATATTTTTCAGTACATCTTTCCATGTTAGTCAGTATTCTGTGCCTCATTTTGGTGACCACAGAAGTTCTTTCTTCATCATAATTTATTTTATTTTTAAAAATATATATTTTATTGATTTTTTTACAGAGAGGAAGGGAGAGGGATAGAGAGTTAGAAACATCGATGAGAGAGAAACATCGATCAGCTGCCTCCTGCACAACCCCCACTGGGGATGTGCCTGCAACCAAGGTACATGCCCTTGACCAGAATCGAACCTGGAACATTTCAGTCCACAGGCCGACGCTCTATCCACTGAGCCAAACCGGTTAGGGCTTCATCATAATTTATTGATCTAGTCCTCTATTGTTTGACATAAGATCGTTGCCAGTACTTCCTCTTAAGGCACTGCAGTGAGCATTGTTGCAGGTAAAGCTTTGCACAGATGGGTGGTGTTTCCTTAAGCTGGATTCCCAGCAGGGAATGTGAGTCATAGGGTAGGTGCATTTTAAAGCATATTTGCTACACATTGCAAAAATCCCTACATAAAACATGCCCCAAATTATGCTGTAATCTGATTGAGTTCAGATGAACCTTTTCTAAGCCAATGGAGTAGAACTTTTCAAATCACTTCCTTTCCTGTAACCCATAGAGGACTTTTTTTTAAACAGGTAATAAAACATGCATATTATAATATATATAGTGGCTTGTGGACATTGGCCAGGAGAACATCCTCTCGGTGTTCCTGTCTACCGCTATTGGATATCATTTCCTCTATAAACTTTGTAACTTGTAGATGTGTACAGAGTAATTACAGCTCTGTGACCTTTCAGGCCTGTATACTTTTGTTACTTTCTTCAGCCTGGGTTCTATACTTCTACTTATGTTTTCCCAGACCTTGAGTGTCTTTCTAGTTTATCATGTTTTTAGGGACTGTGTTTTGATTTTAACACCTGCCTCAAACCTTTGTGGATAAAGCTGAGGCATGTATAAAATAAGATAAAGTGTTGCTGGTTTCTCTCTTATTCAAAACTAAATGAAAAATATTCCAGAATGTGTTTCCCAACCCAGGGAACAAAGTAAATGAGCACCCCACGAGACCTAACCAAGGGTTCACTGTGGCCTTCTGTTCTAGGGCTACCTGTGCTTTAGAGAGAACAGCGGGCAGGGGAAGATGCCCTCAGGTTTGCCACTTTATTTATATGGTACTTTGGAGGTTTAAAAGTCCCTAAACAGTAGCAATTCCTTCACTAAAAATATCAAAACATCGTGGTGGTTTACTCTTGGGTAGGGTTGAAGGAGACTTCTCACTTATGGTCTACCTTTTGGAATGTTTACATTTTCTTTTGTGAGTGGATGACTTTTATAATGTTTACTTTTTTTTTTTTAAATATATTTTATTGATTTTTTACAGAGAGGAAGGGAGAGAGATAGAGAGTTAGAAACATCGATGAGAGAGAAACATCGATCAGCCGCCTCCTGCACATCTCCCACTGGGGATATGCCCGCAACCCGGGTACATGCCCTTGACCGGAATCGAACCTGGGACCTTTCAGTCCGCAGGCCGACGCTATATCCACTGAGCCAAACCGGTTTCGGCAATGTTTACGTTTTTTAAAAAAGCAGAAGTTGATATAGATATATATTCCATTTTAGTGGGCAAAAGGTTTTAAACACTAAACTAAAATGTGCCCTTTTCTTTCTCTGTTTGCCAAATTAACATTTCAAAGATAAACCTAGTTTAAAATCCTAACCGTTTTCCCTTAATTATTACTTGTGGAGAATACATTTTTAACATTTACTCACCTGAGGCTGAATGGAGCAGAAAAAGAATTCTAAACTGAGACCATCCAAATTCCAGTTCTTACAGTTATGTATCTTTTAAAGGTCTTGTTCCTGACGTTACAAGCAGCTGCATCCTTGAAAGGTGCAAAAGAAGTAGTAACAGCCTGTCAAAAGTAAGAAGGGGCAAAAGTTCAGGTGATTAGAACACGTGGCCTAGAGTAAACATGAGATGGATTGGGTTTGGGGGTCAGAGCAGATTTCAGATGATGAGTCGACAGCCAGGCACCGTAAGTGCTGCTCTTTGGCCTTCCCCTGTTCTGGGTTATGAGAAGGGAGGCCCCTGCTTGTAGGGGGAGGGGAGAGGAGTACAGGAGACAACCTTGGTCTCTTTCGTGTGGCTGTCAGGTGCAGATATCCGAGACCTAAGCTAACAGACCCGTTCATTTCTGGCCACAAAAACTCAAGTGACAAGAGAAAATCAGGAAAATCATAATGATAACTCCTTATTTAAGTGTTATGATTTTTTGTTATAAATCTTTAATGGCGTTAATAGACTCATTGGCATATTTTATCACAACATGGGCTTCATTGTACACTTGGAGCAGCTTAGGTGCCAGACACCAGCTATGTCTGACATTACTGAATAGTTCAAGGTGTGAAACCCACTGTAAACGTTGTTCCTGACGGTCCAGTTGTGCCCTTTGAGAAGACAACGTCTTCAGCTAACCAATCCGGCCTTTGTGTTAGCCCACATTTTTTTTATGTACTTGGTAATGCCCTCTTCTTCCTCCACGTGACCCCCTGTGCTTCAGTTTTCTCACCTGTAAGTAAGATGATAACAGTACCCACTTCCTGTGGCGGTTGTGAAGATTGGACATGATAGAACATGAAAGCACTTAGAACAGTGTGCTAGCCTTCAGCGTAGTGGCCTGTGTTTGCAACGCTGTAACCACCACAAGAGCACTGATTTTCATCTGTTTACTGCTTATCCCTGGTATCTTATCCCCAGGGTGACTGACGCAGAGGTGGAGCTGAGTAGATATTAAAGAAGAGTGTTGAACAGTTATTGGCACACATTTTTCTCTCTGTCAATGAGCTCTCCATTCCTTAAGGTGTGTGTGTGTGTGTGTGTGTGTGTGTGTGTGTGTGTGTGTATTTAATCATTGTACTGTTGCATAGTAAGAACTCAGAAATACTTGTTGAGTAAATACTGAAGCGCTATATGTATCACACAGTTGTAACTAAAATCCTCACCTACTCCATTGCTGGTGGGACTAAGGATAGCACTCACAATAATAGCTTCCATGTTTTGGGCACCTGTTATATATGTGCCTAGCTTACCACCTACACTCATTCTTTCTGCATCTGTTCTCTTTTGTGTCACAGCTGAGCCAAGCGGTGGGGGTCACCACTGGGACCCACGTTGGGAGAAAGACAGTCTGTCCTTATCTACCATTTATAGCTTATGATAGGACAACAGTGCCAAATTTTAGTATCTCCAGCCTTTCCCCTCCACTGTGGCCTGCCCAGCATCATCCTTCCTCACCCTCTCTCCTAGAGTTCTTTGGACTTTATTTCTTCTTGTAATGGAAGTATAGGAAGAAAGAAGGGAAATTATAATATACGTGTGGGTTAAGTTCATGAGGAGTGTCTTAGGCAATTTGGAAAGTTGGATGTATGAGAGAAGTAGATGAGAGACAACAACAGAAAAGAATGTTGGAAATTTTGATTCCCCTGACTGATATTTGAGACATATAAGTAATGAACTTGCACTATTTTAAAATTATTTTTGCTGTTTTTAACAGACTGTATGGGCTGTGATTTTAATACAAAGCAGAATGACCCATCTCCTGGGGTCTGGTTGAAGGAAGTGTTGTAGAATTTCTGGATTACTCCAGATACTATTATTTGAAAGAACTAGTGAACTGAAAAAGAATGTCACTAGCTATATGAAATCAGCAGTTTACTTTGATCTAGTAACGTTCCTCTTACCTAGCAGGTACTTTGGGGCGTTCTAAACAAACGGTTGAGCACATGAGACATTCTGTCCCATAAATTCATTGCTCTGTTCCAGGGCACACCTTTTCAAAGCAGTCGGGCAGGCAGGAACACTTAGCCAGACAGTCTGGTGTGCTCCATAGCCTTCAGCGTGTGTATCCTTTGACAGCTATTTAAAACCAGGAACTAAACAGTTACTGTGTCCTTAGCATAAGACATTTGTCTGTGATAAAGTTATATATTTCTAAATTATATTCAAGTAATAGTAAAGGTGTTTGCATGTCTTATTTTCGCTACATCAATCTGGATCGCCTTGGGCTTTTTTCTGCCTGTGTCCCTATTAGACTGCATTTTTCAAGGGCTGGAACCCTTTCCTCATTTATCTTTGTGTTCTCTCCATCCAGCATAGGGCTGGGCTTGGGCTTTCTGTAGGTATACTACAGTAAAGATTGAACCAGTGTATGTTGTTTCAAAGGCCCAAATGTGAGAAGGGTTTTACAGTTAGCGGAGTGAGACGTAAGTGCACATAATATCTAGTACTTGCTGTAATCTCATCCATTCATCTCTCCCCTTTCCCCTCCTCCCCCTCTCTCACACATACAAACACGAACATTCACACAGGAAAATACCAGAAAAGAGATTGTGATTGTGATTGAAAGTTATATAGCAGTTGTCCTGGTCTGTAGCTAGCTATAAGAAGGACTATGCTTCCACTCTTTCAAATAAGAACATGTACCTCTACACACCAAGCAAAAATGGATACTTGTATGGTCATAGTTGGAATTTCAAGAAGTGGTTTTTACTTCGATCTTACTACTCCCTCTCTCTGAAGTTCAAGGTCCAAAAATTGCTTGAATTCTGAGACAGGTCCCCACATCCCCTGGCCAATGAAAGCCAGTGTGGCCTGGACGTTGGTACAGTATCTGATAACCTCCTAATTGCTAAGGCTAGGAGCACCTGCTTTCAGCCCCCAAAGCTTTCTTGGCACTTCCAAGATATAGCTACATAGAGTTAGAGAACACGCTGGCCCCTGGCCCCAGTGTGATTGTCTGCATTTAAACTACAAGGAAAAGTGGTTTCAAATGATCCCACCCCCAGACAACTATAAAACTTTTGTCTCGAATGAAACATTCTAGTGTTAAACTAGGTTCAGACCATTATTTTTTCTTCAGGTTACTTTATCAGATGGTCATGAATTCAGATTGCCCATAATTTGGTTCTCCCTCCACATAAAAAAAAATTTGAAAACCTATATTCTTACACTAATTTACTGGGTGGGACAGCTCTGGGACTTAATTTTTCTAGATTCACTTGATAATTCCATCCAAAAGGTTTGAACCATTATAAGACACACACCCTTACTGTTCCCCACCAGTGTGTTGGTACCTTTTTGTTTTGCTTAATTATGCTTTTGCTTCAGAATAGTTCTTGCTGCCTCAATGAGTAGGGGATAGGGAAAGCGGAGTTTGTCACAGAAATCTTTTTCTTTAAACAATGAAATAAAAGGTCATGGAAATGTACTTTTAGTAATGTATCTTAACAGGTGGCAACACATACCTTTCCAGACAATCACACTGGTTCTCATCACTTGGTTCTTAAGAAACTCAGGATCCAGTCAGTGTTTTCAGAATTCTCTGAGAATATTCTAGGAGAGGAGAAGCCCAAAGAGGTGGCCCTGTGCTTGCTGACCATTAGCCCAGTGGCTTCTCATGCTCGGGTCACATGGGAGGGATGGAGCCAGGTAACCCCATGGGGCTCAGGGCTTCCTCTCTAGCATGCCCTCTGCACTCTGAAGGACCACTTTGGCAGAAATCATTTTTTATAAACCCAAGCCTGGGTTATGGATAAAGAAAGGAAAGGAAGAATGAAGGCAGAACAGTGTTTAAGCCGCAGTGGAAGTTTCATGGAGCGTTATCTCTGGGGGCTAAAGATTTCCTATGAAACTGCCTTAGAAGGACACAGTAATTACCCAATTTTTTATTTATTGCCTGGAGACACATTTGCCAAGCTCCTTCCCCAATCATAGCTGGGAAGACAACTGCTAATCCAGCAGAGATTTGTCTCAAAATAGCTGGGTTATCTTTTTCTACTAATGGGTCCAATTGATTTTCATGGGAGGAGAGGACGTTGCTGCAAACAGCTATGTGGGCATAAATGCTTTGCAGGCCAGTAGCACTTTTCAGGCCGGTCCTGGACCAGTCAGTGTTCACAGAGGACATTGGGTGACCTGCATCTCAGCGTGTCTGGCTCTTCTTGGGGCAGGCTAGGTAGAGGCAACCTAGGAGTGAGCAGGCACACAGCTCCGTGGCATTCCATAGCAGTAAGGATGTACAGCAGGGATGGGGAACCTTTTTTCTGCCGCGGGCCATTTGGATATTTACCAGGCTATAATGTCATTCAAGGGCCATATAAAATTATCAGCTTAAACATTCGTCTTCTATATTTGGTCAGACGTTTCATTAACTTACCCCTAATGCCTTGGTAGGGCCAAGCTAAATAATTTCAGGGGCCTTATATGGCCCGTGGGCCAGACATCCCCCAACCCTGATATAGAGCCTTAATTCTCAGCAGCCTGGAACATTCAACAGAGCCAAGGCTCTTTGTTATTGCTGTGTGTGGGGTTTTGTTTTGTTTTTTTTCCTTTTTAGAATAAAAGAAATAGCTATATTGAGGTGTAATTTATAAACCGTAAAATTCATTGGTTTTAAATGTACAAGTCAGTCATTTTTAGTAAATTTGAAGAATTGCGTAATCACCACCACAATCCAGTTTTATAACATTTCCTTCATCCCAAAAAGGTCCTTTGTGCCTATTAGCTGCCATTTCTCATTCTCACCCCTAGGCAATCACTAATACATTTTTAGTCTCTATAGATTTGGCCTTTCTAGACATTTCGTAAAAATGCAGCCACACATGCTTCTTTGCAACTGGCTTCTTTCACTTAGCATAATGGAGTTCATCTGTGTTGTAGTGTGTTAGTACTGTATTTTTCATGGCTGAATAATATTCCCTTTATGGATGTACCACATCTGTTCACCTTTTCACCAGTTGATGGATATTTGAATTATTTCCAACAAGGTATTTTTTTAAGGGCCATATTACTGACCAATACCTAAATAATTTAAATGTCAGCTTGGAAAAATGTAGAGTTAGGAAGCAAAATTCACAAGGAAAGCCCTAGCATTTTTTTATTTTTTTAAGGCCATTATGCCTTCATAGGTAGAAGGCAGAACCTTGCAGCTTTTGTGACCCTTGGTTGGAGCTGTTACTTTGAGCTAAAGAAGTAGAAAGCAGTGGCCTCATTACCTCATCCCCGATTTTCTAGGCTAATTGGCCCACTGGGTCATTGTGTCTGCAGCAGTGTGTTCAGATGAGAGGAAGGTACATCTTGCGGCGGGTTCATCTGTGAGCGTGTACATTCCATTTCTTACAGTCCTGCTGCTGATGGGGCACTTTGGGGTCAGATGGTCCAGGCACTGTTCTTGATGTTGGAGGTGCAGTGGTCCTTGGCCTTGGTTTACGTGTGGTTCCTACTAAAGAGAGTAGACAGCAACATCATGTGAGTAGCCTTTTGAAAAAAAGAGAAGCAAGGAACTACTGGGAAGGGGGAGGCTGGAGCTGCTACCTTCCGAGGGAGGAGGATGGAGGGAGGTCTTTGAGAGCTGAGATCCAGGTGGGTGGGGATCCAGAAGAGCCTTCTGGCAGAAGGAGAGGGAGTAAAAAATCCCTGTGGGAATGGGGTTGGCCTGGTCTGACAACAGCCCGGAAGCCGTTGTGCCTGGAGCACAGTGATGGGCCTGGAGAAGGGGTGGGCACAGCCCAACCTGCTTGATTGCAGGTAATATCCAGGCTTTTGGTGCCTCTTCCACCCTGTTGTTACCATGACAAAAGTCACTAGTAACATTAATCTGTGATAGACATGAGAGCTGAGGGTAACTTACACAGCCATGCGGTGCTTAGTGACAAGAAACATTGTGAGAAAGGCATCACAAGGCAGTTTAGTCCCTGTGTGAACATCAGTCACAAGGTGTGGATGGTACAGCCTGCGACACACCTTGGCTGTAAGGTATAGCGCACTGCTCCTAGGCTATAAACCTGTGCAGCATGTTACAGTACTGAATACCAAAGGCATTTGTAACACAATGGCAAGTATTTGCATATCTAACCATAGAACAGATATAGTAAAAACACAGTATAAAAGATAAAAAGATACACCAGCATAGGGCACTTGCCAGGAATGGAGCCTGCAGGACTCCTGCAGGACTGGGCATTGCTCTGGGTGAGTGGTGAGTGAGTGAGTGTGAAGGCTAGGACAGTACTGCACATGATTGTAGGCTTTCTAACACTGTGCACTTAGGCTACACTAAATTTATTAAAAATAGTGTTTTCCTTAAATAATAAATGAACATTAGCTTCATGTAACTTTTTTACCTTTTCGAGTTGGGATCCATGTTTGAACCTTTTTTTTATAATATATATTTTTTATTGATTTCAGAGAGGAAGGGAGCAAGAGAGAAAGAGAGAAACATCAGTGATGAAAGAGAATCATTGATTGGCTGCCTCCCATGCGTCCCCTACCAAGGATTGAGCCACGACTCAGGCATGTGCCCTGACTGGGAATCAAACTGTAACCTCCTAGTTCATAGATCAACGCTCAACCACTGACCCACACCGGCTAGTGGTTCTCAACCTTCCTAATGCCGCAACCCTTTACTACAGTTCCTCATGTTGTGGTGACCCCAATTTCATTGTTACAAATTGAACATAATTAAAGCATAGTGATTAATCACAAAAACAATATGTAATTATATATGTGTTTTCCGATGGTCTTAGGCGACCCCTGTGAAAGGGTCGTTTGACCCCTAAAGGGGTCGCGACCCACAGGTTGAGAACCGCTGCTCTAGGGGTTTCTACTTTTTCTTCTGGTGTTTCTGCGATACCATAGAGAAGTTAAATAAGAATAAATTCAGTCAGTATATACCAAGGTGGACAGGTCTCAGAGGCATAATGTTAAATTAAAAAAGTAAGGTGTGAAAGTGAACTGTGTTATACGATACCATTTATTAAATGCACAAAACAATTATTAATCATAACTAAATGTATATATAAAAGCATAAAATACTTTTTAGGAAGTTAACAGCAGTCTTAATTAACAGTTTCCTCTGGGGAAGAAAAAACGAGATATGAGACTTGGGTGAGGTGATTAGGCATCCTGTGGTTTTATAATGTAGTTCTGTAATGTTTTACTTTTAATTCCTTTTCAGCAAAGGAAATCAATATGACAGTGTTAGTCATTATTAATTCTTGTGAGGTTGTTGTAGAATCTTCTTTCTCTCTCTCTCTCTTTTTTTTTTAAAGGAAAGAAAAGGAGGTCAGAAATATTTGTTTGCCTGGCAGAATTGGTCCACCATATTGGGATGCTATTAGATTCATTATATCCATAAAAAATCAGGAGTAAGATTATAAGAAAACTTCTAAAAACAAAATATTGTAGAGATTCCTGTAATTCCTCACACTAAAGGGGTTCTATGTCATAAAAGCATTTTCATCTCACTTTATTGTACAAGTGCTTCAAGGAACTTGTTTCAAGGCCAGAGGGGTTAGTGCAAAGGTCAGTAGGGAGGTTGCCGGGCCTGACCGCTTCTTGCTGCCTGTGGGACCTCAGTAAGGTGTTTAAATGTACCATCTCAAAGATGCGTTGTCTCATCTGTAAAATGGGCGTAATAATAATCATGTTGTTAGGATCTAATGAGACAATCCATGGGAAATAGTAGGCATAGAGCCTGATGAAACAGCAGCACTCCAACAATGTCAGAAGGGCTCTCAGATGGAAAAGAAATAAAATGTTCTTAACTGGATAAAGCAAATACGTAATAACACTTTTGATTTCCTTTGTGCTGCACACTCTCTTGAGGTTTTTGTATTCATGGTCTCTCTCCTTCTAACATGACACTTTGAGCCGGAGAGCTAGTATCATTTAGTGCAAGTTACAGGGTGGAAGTGAGATACCTGGAGACACCTGTGGAAATAGGAATGTTCCTCCATTTGAAGAGTTGACTGATGTTTGAAAGCTTCTGTCTTCAGTGTTAATTGCCACACTGATTTGGTGTGCACTAAGAGTACTTGGAAGAGCACAGAGTAAGTGCTCTGTAAGTATTAGTTATTACTCATTGACTCTTCATACACCTCATGAAGTGGAAATGATTATTCTTTCCGTTTTATAGAGGAGGAGAGTGAGGCTCAGCGGGGTGGTGATTTGCCCAACGACTCCAGGCCCAAGTTGTTTTTTAAATGTTTTAGAGAGAGAGGAAAGGCTAAGGAGAGGTAAGGAAAGAGAGGGACTGGGCAGTGGGGAGAGAAAGGAACCACAGTGTGGAGAGAGAAACATAGATCAGCTGCCTCCTGCACACCTTCTCCTGGGGAGTGAGCCTGCAACCCGGGCTTGTGCCTGATGGGGAATCAAACCGGCGACCTTTTGGTGCATGGGATGATGTTCAACCAACTGAGACACGCTGGCCAGGACAGGCTAAAGTTTTTTTCAGGCTCATTGCTATGGGGATGGCATGTTACAAATTATATCAAATTGATTTATAAACCTTGTTTTAAATTGGTTTATAGTGCACACTAATAGCTAGTAGCATAAATATACAATACAGACTAAAAGGGAACTTTGTTCACATTTAAGTGACGGGGAACATTTTTTTGTGTGTGTTTATATATTTGAATCTGAGTTTTTCTGCCATAGTTTAATACTTCAAACAAAAAGCATATCAGTTGTCTAATTTTCCTTTAGTTGGCTTGTGCCCCCATTCAAGATGAGTTTGAAAAACATGACTCTTCTAGCCATCTGTTAGCCACAAACAGCTGCCTTTTACTACATTTACTCACTAATATTGTCCCTAAAGGCAGGGACATAATCAAGTATTGACAATGTTGATCCAGAACAGCAGCTTCCAAGAACACAAGGAAGGAGGAAGTGAGATTTTCTATGAATGACGTCTGTCTAGAAGTATTCTCAAATATTTAATCCTTATTAACAAATGTTCTTGTCACATGACACTAAATTAGTTTAAGCATTTGCAACATTGCTAAGCCAGTTTGTATGAGACTGTATAGAGCAAAATAGTCTGGAAAATTTCAAGTGTACATACACTACCTGAATCAAGTTCTAAAACCATTTACTTGGAGATTCTTAAATCACTTTTAAAGCTTAGTCCAGGGTGGATAGTACCCACATTTTTCAACTGAGAAAAATAAAACCTTCAAATATCAAGTAATTTGTCCTTGGTTGTGGGGAGGACTGGAAAAAGAAACAGAAAGAGAAACCAATTCTTAAAAAATTTAAAGTCAGCTCAGTTTAAACATCTAGCTCAGTGGTTCTCAACCTTCTGGCCCTTTAAATACAATTCCTCATGTTGTGACCCAGTCATAAAATGATTTTCGTTGCTACTTCATAACTGTAATGTTGTTACTGTTATGAATCGTAATGTAAATATCTGATATGCAGCATGGTCTTAGGCGACCCCTGTGAAAGGGTCGTTCGACTGCTAAAGGGGTCGCGACCCACAGGTTGAGAACCGCTGATTCATAATTGTATTAATTTATGCTTCATGTCTGTAGTTCTAGGTTGGCAAAGGGAATCTTTTTCAAAGCTTAAAGAAAAATCTAAATGATGCAGAAGTTAAAACCATCATAAGATTGTATAATTCATTTTGAACTCATGATCTGTAACTCCTAAGGAGTAGAGGAAATGCATGCGATAAATGGACCAGCTAGAAAGCCGGTGAAAAGTGCCTGGGGGTTCCCAGTGGCCTATCCTCGGCATTCTCTATGGCGTAGCTACCCAAAGAACCAGCCCTCTTCACAGGAGGCCCGGCCAGGTGAACAGCGATAGTGCCGGTCATTTCATTTCAGACGAGGCTACCCATATTCTTGTCTGAATGGAAATTAAACTCATTCTGGTTGGAACTAGTTTGGCAAATTATTCTCCTTGCCAGCCAGTAACTGGTGGAATATGTACTAAGCTTTTGTTATTGACTACAATAAAATAGTGGTTCTCAGCCTGTTAATACCTTTTATAATTTATCTTTTTTATACTTGGTATCTTAAACCTTTTATTCTTAGTTTAAAATGGATATGTTTGTTACAACTGGTGATACTTCATAAATTTTAAGCTTTGTAAAAATTCAGGTCTTAATAAGCCTTGACACAGCGTGACCTTTGACCCAACTGCTGTCCTCTCCCCAAAATATGGGACCATCCAATTCACAAGGACACCCACTGCTCCTGTAAAATTTTATAGCTTGTGGGACACAAAGGAAGCACTGCTTTTTTGTTTCTGGGTTTAAAAAATACATGTACTTCAGTTAAAATAGCTAAATTAATGGCCAAGAGCCAGTGTAGAAATGGATTTTCCACTGTTCAAAGAGGCCAAAATTTACAGGGGGGAGATTTCTGTAGCTGAGCCTAAATAAAAAGAATTGAAGTATATGCTGAACTTTCCAGCTTAAAAACTCTTGTGTTTTCTGTGAAGTTGATTGTACTCTCAAGTCTTAAACTTTTTTTTTTTTCCAGTAGCATCATTTGGTGATTTATGCTTGATGCTAACTTTGGAAGTTCTCATTAACTCATTGTTTTTGACATTTTAAGATAGGAGTTATATGTACACATTTTACGAATTATATAAAGAAACCAAGTTATATTTTCCCTTTCTTTGGATATGCGGAACTAAGGATAGTCTTGAGAAAGAACAAAGGTCCGGGCTTCTTTTTGTGACTTCTTGTTTGCCAGAGGACTGGCTTGGCTCTGTTTCAGTTTCCCTGTATTCTTACCCTCCACACTCAGCCTCATAAGATTATTATAAGAATTTTAAGTGAGATCTTTGAAAAATCGTTTTATCTTTTCATTAGAAAGTAACCATTTTCTAATAAAGTTATTTGATTTTTAAATTATTGAAATTTCATGCATTGCTGATGATAATGTAAAGTGGTATGGCCACTCTTGAAAATAGTTTAGCAATTTCTTACAAAGTTAAACATACACCTCCCATAAGACATAGCAGTTGAACTCCCAAGTGTTTATCTTAAGAGATAGGGACATTTACATTCACACAAAACCCTATATGTGATGGTCTGTATCAGGTTTATTTGAAATTGCCCAAAACTGGAAACCAACCCATATGATCAGTGGGTATGAGGATGAGCAAACTGTGATACTTCCATACTGTGGAATACTACTGGCCAAAAAAAAAGGCAGTAAACTTGGATGGTACTTAAGGGCTTTGTGCCGAGTGAGAAAGCCAGTCTCAAAAGGTCACATGGTTCCATTTATATAACATTTTCACAATGACAAAACTAGTGATTGAGATCAGAGGTTGCCAGGGGTTAGGACTGGGGAAGGGTGCGGCTCTGAAGTGGGGAGCATGAGCGAGATCTTTGTGTTGATAGAACAGGTCTGTATTATCATTGAGGGGATGATTTATACAAATCTGTACATGTGATACAAGTTCACAGAATCAGTTCACCTCTTCAAAAAAAATGAGTGATATAAAAACTGGTCAAGCCACATAATGTCTACAGTTCAGTTTATCGTGAAGGTGATTGTACTCTCAAGTCTTAAACTTTTTTTTTAAATAAATACATAAAGAGGAATAATAAAAACCCTCCAACATGTCAGTTTCCTGGTTTTGATAATGTGCTAGGTAAGGCGCTATGGTTATATAAGTTGTCTTGGGAGGAAGCATGCATAAGAATTCCCTGTACAATTTTTACAACTTCTTGTGAATCTTAAGCTTTTTCAAAATAAAAAGCTTAAAAACAAACCAAGGGAATTGAGGAAAGAGACGGAAGTAGCGGTTGTGGCTACAGGTCCTGTGCTCAGGTAGTTTTACCGTCTTGCAGACAGACTGGTGAGGGAGTCAGCGCTGGCTGGGCCCTTGTGGCTGCTGGTCGTGAAAGAGGCTTAAACAGCCAGCTGGCTTAAATAAAACAGGACAAGTGGACTTCCAGTGAAGCATGATGGATAGACTGCCTATGTTTGTCTACTTTTTTTTTTTTTAATGAAGATATGTTAAAATGAGGGCAAAAGAACTTTTTAAAAAAACTGTAAATCCATAGTGTATCCCAGCTGGTTGAGCACCGATCTATGAAGCAGGAGGTCACGGTTCAATTCCTGGTCAGGGCACATGCCCAGGTTGTGGGCTCGATCCCCAATAAGGGGCATGCAGGAGGCAGCCGATCATTGATGTTTCCATCTCTCTCTCTCTCTCTCTCTCTCTCCCTCCCTCTCCCTCTCCCTCTCCCTCTCCCTCTCCCTCCCTTCCTCTCTGAAATCAATAAAAATATATTTTTAAAAATCCATAGTGTAGAGACCTGAAAAAGGAAATATCAGTTGACAAAAAGCCTAAAGAAATTTGGGGTGATAGAAATGGGCAGAGGAGCAGTAACTGCCTTATGAGAACCTCAACAACCTGCAGGGGGAGTGTTGATGAGAGCTGAGCCATTCACTGGAGCACCCCAAGGCTGAGGAGCAGACCCCACAGAAGGGAGGGGACACATGGGAAGTAACAGGCATTCTACAAGATGGTTAAACTACCAGGTTCCCTTCCCCACCCCAACCACCACTCCAACCAGTGGTGTCCTCTGCCTGCCAGACTGGAGATTTAATCTCAAAATATAGTGACTTGGAAATACCCACCGAGGTGGGGGAGTAAAACTCAGAGCTAAATCAGAGGAATTCAGTAAAAATCAGCTCAGTAAACTGTGGGATTCCCACCCCCCTTCCTGACTGGGAAAGCAGACCTCCTGGTGATGGCCCTTCCCCCACCCAAGGACAGGGAATTAGAAACATCTCTGGAATGACCCTGTGGCCTCTGGCTACTGCTGCGTGGCCAGTTTGTCTACAGCCGACCTGTCAGTCACCCTGCAGGAAGCCTGCTGGTCCACAGCCACCCTGTGTGCATCCCCACACTCAGAAGCTTCCAGCCGGCACGTTAGGATTTACTCCCGAAGAACTGATCAGGGGTCACCAGACAGTTGAGGAAACCCTCCAACACCAAAGACAGATGGATGCCAAGCAATGAGAAGAAATAAACAGGAAATAACATGGGGAACTGAAAGGAAATACCCCCAAACTACAGTTTATTGAAATAAGAGACAATATTGCCTCCATAAAACAAGAACAGGATGCTTTTAAAAAGGATAATAAAAAAAATAGGAATTATAAAAAATAAATACATAAAGAGGAATAATAAAAAAAACTTGACAGAGCCCAAATTAAAAATATATCAAAAGCATTTAAAATCTAGTAGGAGAGTTTAAAGGAATGTAAAGTTGAGGATATCTGTCAGAACAAAAAGTGGAAAATCAGATAAAAAAGGAAAAATTCTTAGAGTATAACTACAGGGTGTTTTTCAGACCTGAAGGACATAATTTCCTATGTAGATTAGATAGGGCCTTTTGAGTGCTCGGTTAAATAAATGAAAAAAATACTGAGAAAAACCATTATGTAGTTTCAGGACACAGGGAGGGAGAGATGAAGCAAAGGCTTCCAGAAATAAGCGCTCCTCCTCCCCCCAAAAATGTTATATAGAAAGGCAGAAGAAATGATAGCCAACTTCTCTATAGCAAAACTGGATATTAAAGATAGTGGAACATTATCTTACAAGTTCTAAGGGAAAGTCACTTTTGATCTGTAATACTCTAGCAAAATATCAATCAAATGTCAAGATAAAGATAGTTTCAGACACATAGGTACTCAAATTTACCTTTCACACATCCATTCTTAGGTCATTCTTAGAGAATGATCTTCAGTAAGAAGGAATAAATGAAGAAAGAGGAAGATGTGTTATTCAGGTCGTGAGAGGTCTAACACGAAGGACCAGGAAGGGACATGCAAGGGCAACAGCGTAGCAGGGCCACTCAGGCCAGCCTGGGCAAGAGGACGGAGAGTCCTTGGAGGAAGTTCTGGGGTGGGGGTGGGGGAGTGAGTGAATGGAAGATTAGCTGACAACTTTGCGCATTTGAAAAATACTATTGATAGGCTTCTGCTAGATTCTACAGAGCATGTGGAAAAATTTAAGGTAGCTATATAGAAAATTAAGCATGGGGGAGGGGGTGAGACAATTGTTAATCCCACAAGAAACAAAAAGTCCATACCGGGAAAGGAACTGTAATCCTTGGTACATTTTTTGATTTGTAGTGACCAATATTTACAAAGTAACAAAAAACCCTGACTATTGACTTAACAGGAAATTGCCATTGAACTATGTAGGAAAGGTTGGGGAAAGGAGAGCCATGTCTTCATCAACTCTAGCAGAGAGCCTATAGTTATGGCCCAAAATTGAGAAATCAGGACTATTACTCAAAACTACGACAGTAAATACAAGAATAACAGCTCTCGGGAGTAAGTAAGGCCAGGCAGGAGTGGGGATAGGTGAGTCAGGGGTGGGGATAGGTGAGGCAGGTGTGGTTTTCATCAGTCTTTATCACTGTTTGATAAAATAAAAGTTGTGTTCTCCTAGCCCTGGCCAGGTAGCTCAGTTGGTTAGAGTGTTCCAGTACGCCAAGGTTGTGGGTTTGATCTCCAGTCAGGGCACATACAAGAAGCAACCAATAAAAGCATAAATAAGTGGAGTAACAAATCGATCTCTCTCTCTCAAATCAATAAATACAATTTTTAAATATTTAAAAATTAAAGTTATGGTCCAGCCGGTGTGGCTTGGTGGTTGAACGTCACCTCATGACCCAAGAAGTCCCCGGTTCAATTCCCGGTCACGGCACATGCCCACGTTGTGGCTCAGTCCCCAGAGGGAGGTGTGCAGGAGGCAGCCGATCAGTGTCTCTCTTTCATTAATGTTTCTATCTCACCCTCTCCCTTCCTTTCTCTCAAAAATCAATAAACATTAAAAAAAAATTTAAAAAATAAAAGTTGTGTTCTTTCTCCTCTAACCCATAATGGAGAACCTTTATATCTGAAATAGCATGTGTCCGGTATCTGCCCCTTTGGCCGTTGCTTAGTTTTTCATTTGTTGCATTGCCTGGTCCTCTCCAAGTGTTAACATTTCGGGAGAGGAGCTGAAGAGACTTGAGTCGTGTGCCTGGAGGGATTCATATGGTGAAGCTCAGTGTTTGCAGGTTGAACAAATGTATCCAGCCACTGTATGTTCTGAGTCTAGTCGGAGCCCCTTACATATGATTTCTTATCTGAGCTTCAGATTTAGGGTATTTTACATTTAGACTAACCTCTAAATAATTGCCTTATACCTGACATAGCATTTGTCTCCAAGTTTTGAAAAGTGTGGCATCTGCAGAGATACAGCATCATGAAATCCATGAGAGGGAACCATGTCTCCCGTCCACAGCTGTGCACCAGAACTAGTGCACAGGAGTTACTCCAGAAGTACTTAATAAATGCCCTGATTACTGGGGGTGGGGGCCAGTGACCACCTAGGAAGAAAGTGTCCTAGAGCTATCAGCAACGCTCACCCCACACCCTCCCCTGTAATTAGGCAGAGTAAAAACACAGCCTCTTGGACATTTCTGTCCAATTGATAGCCAACACATTGTCCATATAATTAAATTCCCATCATGAGAATGACACCATTGACCTACTTAAAACCAGGCGGCATCAGCTTCTGGGCTCACAGCCCCTGTAGGGTTCGCTTTAGAGGCAGCCTGTCCACTACTTGCTCCATTTACAAGTAGGTCCGAGGCAGCCCTTGGACAACTGGAGAACTGGCCTGGTTACAGACACCTTACCAGGGTGAGCACCCCGGTCATCAGTGCCCTTCACTGTCTGCAAGTCAGCATTCCTGACCAGTACACATAGGTGTCCCAGGCCCTGTGTAGTAACAGCATCTAAAGATGACTGGTGCTGGTCACTTTATTAATTTGTTTGTTCTGTTTGTTTTCCAGAATGTTATGGAACAGTTCAATCCGCGGCTACGAAATTTAATAAACCTAGGAAAAAATTATGAAAAAGCTGTTAATGGTAAGTCTGTCTGTTTTCTAAATTTATAAATATAGAGCACATATAAAAGCCATTCAGGCCCTGCCAGCGTGGCTCAGTGGTTGAGCATAGACCTATGAACCAGGAGGTCACGGTTCGATTCCCAGTCAGGGAACATGCCCAGGTTGTGGGCTCAATCCCCAGTGTGGGGCATGCAGGTGGCAGCCAATCAATGATTCTCTCTCATCATTGATGTTTCTCTCTCTCCCTCTCCCTTCCTCTCTGAAATAAATAAAAAATATATATATTTTAAAAAGCCATTCAGTAAATATTTTACTTAATTATTTTTAGATGCTTGATATTAAATTTTTAAAATATCTCTAAATTGGTAGAAATTATTTACAAATAATTTAATCTACAAAACTTGGCAATAATAGGATATTAGTATATTTGAAATGAGTACATTAAATAATAAGCTACTATGAGTTATGTACAAGTATTCTCTTTTTTCTTTTGTTTTGTTAGTCCTCACCAAAGACATTTTTTCCATTGATTTTTTTCTTTTTTTTTTAAACAGAGAGAAAGAGTGGAAGGGAAGGAGGGGGGTGGAGAGAGAGAGACACATAGATTGGTTGCCTCCTGCACGAGCCCCAACTGGGGCCGGGGATCCAACCTGCAACCCAGGTATTCGCCTTTGACCAGGAATCAAACCCACAACCGTTGGTGCTCTTGCCATGCTCTAACCACTTAGTCACATTGGCCAGAGCTGCTATGTATTTTAATGATTAAATCATACTTTTTTGACATGGTTCAGTCTTTGTCAATGCCAAAAACATGTTTTCTACTTTTTCAACCAAATTATTTATGAACTAATAAGATTTAAAATGTATACTTAAAATATTGATGTTAGTATCCCGCAGCAAAGGAATTATTTTCCTTTTACTTATGTAGAAGAATTTCTTGCCTTTGAGTATATCCCTTTTGATGATTATGTGAGAAGTTAAACGTTTAGCCTAAATGGAAAAACATCTAAATTAAAGATTGAACTTAGATTCTCAGTTTATAATAAGTGCTTTCTTCAAAATGAATGTGAGCACTCTCTGAGAACCAGTTTGTCTGCTAGTTTGAAGAGCTTTCATTGGAGGAAACTGGCATGCATCTCCACATGTGTTTTCCTGCTAAAAGGTGAATGTTGTCAGTGATCACCTTAAAAACTGGAGGTGCTAACAAACACCAAATTCTAACCTGGTCAGAACAGTTTTCCCTTGGTAGCAATCATCACTCCCAAAATACTCAGACCCCGGCTTCACCCTCTAGCATGGTTCATTAAGACCCCCAAGGAGCATAAGTAGAGCACTCAGTTTCTAATGGTTAGGTTTGAAAAAGACTTGAGATATAGCTCTCATTTTTCTCCTTCACCATGCCCCACCTTTGGGTGCTTCCTGCTGGTATTTTGAAAATAAACCTGTGGCCTCACACACTTTCCACATGAGCATACCCCAGGTAAGGGGGGATGCTGACTAGACTCTTGATGGGTGCCCCGTTGTGGTAGTTGCTGGAGAAGTAGGCTGCTTATTTACTTCTGCGTCTCTGTGCCGTTTGCCGGATGTTTCCAGCGTCAGGAAGTGCAACAGGCCTATGACTTGTTCGCTCACCCTTCAGCAGTATCAGTGACTCCAGGGACTTCTGCAGGGGCCCCCTCCCTCCTTCAAAGAGCAGGACCTTGCACAGCTGACTCTCCCTTGGTGACTGCAGCCTCCAACAAGGCTGCAGAGCCATTGCTGGAGATGCCCCTGGGAAGGGAATCACCAGGACCTGCAGTGATTTTCCTTCTAGCATTTGCTGCCTCAGGTAGTTTTACAAGGTGACTCAGGGAATAACCTGCCACTTAGCCTCCTGCTAAAAAGGCTTCTCCCCAAAGGGCTCATCACTTTAACACCTTCTGGGGACAATTCCACACTTCCGAAGATGTTTCCAGAATCGATGCAGGCCATCTAGGCTTTGAGATATTTAGATAAATTTGTAAAGTCCTTGGTAAGAATTTTTACTATATTAAAGAGGCCAGATGTGCAGTCAGCGGTTCAGTTATAACTCAAGATAACATGCACAGCTAATGACAAGCACAGGATGAGCAGGCAGGAGGCCTTGTAGGAGCTGATCTAGCAGATAGATACTAGGTTTTAGTAGGCAGATGGCTGCATAGAGCACTTCAGGCAGAAAAGACAGTATCCAAGCCAGACCTGGGGTCCACGCTGGCATGGGTAAGACAACAATAGTTTATTATTTCTCATGGTCCTATAAAGGCAGTGCAGCTCTCTGGGCCCCTCAGTCTGACTCCTGCAGCTACAGTCACCTGGACTAGGCTTTGGGCTCACTCCCTCCTGCAAGAGTGCAGGCCCCTGTGGGAGTTACACTAGCTGGTCCCCCCATTGGCCAAAGCAACTCACCCATCAGTGTGTAGAAGACTACACAGGCTGAAAATTCTGGGAGGTGTGATTTTTTGAAGGCCATTACTTAAAAATCTATGATGAACTCTGGACTGTGGGCTTAACTCTTTGAGCAGTGGGAGGCCCATATGGTTTTTTGAGTGAAACTGTAACCTAATGAAATCATATTTTAAGGAAAAATCATCTGATAGAAGTATGTAGATTAGATTGATGAAGTAGTTGGTTAACCACTAAAATAGCACTAATATGAGAGTGATGTCAGTATGATGGCAGAATAAGAAGACTCCATTGTTTCTCCCCTTCAATTTACAAGTCAGACAACTCTAACTGCACAAAGATTCCCCTGTTCAGCACACAGACACACCTGAAAGAGCCACATATTGGGACATCTCCAGGTGGGTATACTGGAGGCATGACAGGAGGAAGGACAGGGACTGTAGCCTCAGACAAAGTTTGACACCCACCGCTGCTTAGGCTAGTGTGGTAGCGGGGAGAGGAGCTGAGCTGCAGTTTAAGGACAGAAGCAGTTTACCTCCCTGAAAAGGCATCTCCTGTCCTTGTTCCCCATCATAGCAGAACCAGGTAGAAGTGTCTGGGAAGTGGGGGGCCAACAGCCCTAACTGGACTGGTGGAGCAGAACTGCTAGATCACAGACTTGCCTCCTCTCCCCAACACACCCTGGTAAAGCCCAGCAATGCCAAAAACACAGCAGAAAAAGGAGGTAGCTCTGAGAGTTCACAAAGCCATTCCCCTACCACAGTGGAGGTGCTTCATAGCCAAGATGAGCTGGTCACAGAAAGGACACCCATGATCCCAGAGGTGCAAACAGTGCAAGAGAAAACATAAACTTGCAATGTAGCACCACCTACTGGAAAACAAAAGAAAGCACCCTACTTATCAACTGGCTGAATTGTTGAGAGCAAAACAGTATCTAACAGGAGAGCATTACCCCAAAGAAACAGTCCACAAAGAAGTGTCTCCAGTCCACTCCCCTTCATGAAGCAGTATGAACCCTTGCATACTGCTTGATGGGCAGGAAATAGTCCATCAAGCACCATGAACAACCAACGTACACGGAAGCATAGAAAGAAAATGAAAAGTGAAATCATATCAAAGTCATGGAAGATAGTGATGTAAATAACAGAGAATTCAAGATTGCAGTTATGGGTCTAGCTGGTTTGGATCCATGAATAGAGCATCGGCCTGTGGACTGAAGGGTAAACCAAGTTTAATTACAGTCAAAGGCACATACCTTGGTTGCAGCAGGCTCAATCCCTGGCCCTGATCAGGGCATGTGCAGGAGGCAACCAATCGATGTATCTCTCTCACATTGATGTTTCTCTCTCTGTCTCTCCCCCTCCCTTCTACTCTCTCTAAAAATCAATGAAAAAATTTCCTTGGGTGAGGATTAACAACAACAAAAAAGATTATAGTTATGAAGAAACTCAAGGATATACAAGAAAACTCAGAAAGGTAGTTTATTGAACTCAGGAATAAAGTTAATGAACAAAAGGAGTACTTGACCAAAGAGATTGAAATTATAAAAAAGAACCACACAAATTCTGGAGCTGAATAAATGAAATGAATAATATATTAGAGAGCATTGGAAATAGAGCAGTCCAGATGGAAGAGAGAATTAGCAAACTCAAAGATAAAAACCTAAAAGTGATCCAGGAGAAAGAAGAGAGGACTAAGAGTTTAAGACAGGGGTGGGCAAACTTTTTGACTCGAGGGCCACAATGGGTTCTTAAACTGGACCGGAGGGCCGGAACAAAAGCATGGATGGAGTGTTTGTGTGAACTAATATAAATTCAAAGTAAACATCATTACATAAAAGGGTACGGTCTTTTTTTTTTCAATAGTTTTATTCATTTCAAACGGGCAGGATCTGGCCCATGGGCCGTAGTTTGCCCACGGCTGGTTTAAGAAAAGGAAAAATCTCTAGGAGAACTATCTCACTTCACTGGACAGAGAAACCTAAGGATAATAGATGTATCAGAAGGAGGAGCGAGGGAGAAGAGAGAAGTCTGCTCAAGTTGCAAGCTCAAAATCAATATACAAAATCTGTTGTATTCCTAATACTCGCCACAGAGTATGAGGAAGAGAAATAAAGAAGACAGTCCCATTTACAACTGCAACATAAGGATAAAATACCTAGGAATAAACTTAACAGAGAAGAGGAAGGACCTGTACAATACATTGTTAAAAGAAATTGAAGAAGACACAAAGAAGTGGAAAGATGATCCGTGTTCATTGGTTAGAAGGATTAACATTGTTAAAGTGGCCGTATTACCTAGTCCAATATACAGAGTTAATGCAATTCCCATCAAAATCTCAATGACATTTTTTGCAGAAATAGAACAAAAAATACTCAGATTTTCCTAGCCGGATTTGGCTCATTGGATAGAACGTCGGACTGTGGACTGAAGGGTCCCAAGTTCAATTCCGGTCAAGGGTACATGACCGGCTTGCAGTCTTGATCCCCAGTAGGGGGTGTGCAGGAGGTAGCCAATCAATGATTCTCTCTCATCATTGATGTTTCTATCTTTCTCTCCTTCTCCCTTTCTGAAATCAATAAAAATATATTTTGAAAAAACCTCAGATTTCTCTGGAGCCACAAAAGACCTCGAATAGCCAAAGCAATACTGAGAAAAAAGAACAAAGCTGGAGGTATCCAACCTCCCTAACTTCAAACTATACTACAAAGCTAAAATGATCAAAACACTCTGGTATTGGCAGAAAAACAGACCACAGACCAATGGAACAGACTTGAGAACCCAGAACTAAACCCATTTATATATAAGCAACTACTTTTCAACAAAGGAGCCAAAAACATACCATGGAAAAAAGGGAAGTCTCTTTAATAAATGGTGTTAGGAAAACTGGAAAGCCACATGCAGAAGAATGAAATTATGCTGTTATTTGACACTATTAAAATTTTTTAAAAATAATTTAAAGGCCCTGAGAATAAAATACATAGAAGAAAACATAGGCACTAAATTTATGGAACTTGGTCTCAGAGAGTTATTTTGTGAACTTGACTCCAAAGACAAGGGAAGTAAAAAAAATATTAATGAGTAAAACTACATCAAACTAAAAAGCTTCTGCACAGCAAAAGAAACAGTCAACAAAACTAGAAGGCAGCCAGCTGTTTGGGAGATCTTTTCAAACAATATCCAAAATATATAAAGAACTCCTGCAACAATAAAAAATAATTCAATGTAAAAGTGGGCAGAGGATCTGAATAGACACTTTTCCAAGGAAGACAATAGATATAGGAAGAGACACTCAACAGTACTAGTTATAAGAGAAATGCAAATCAAAATATGATGAGATACCATCTTTTAGAATGGCGATTATCAATAAAATAAGAAGTGTTGGAGAGGACATGGAAAAAAGGGAACCCTTGTATACTGCTGGTGGGAATGTAAATTGGTACAGCTACTATGGAAAATAGTATAGAGGTTCCTCAGAAAATTAAGAATGGAACTACCATATGACCCAGCAATCTAATCCCTCTTCTGGGTATCTACTCCCCAAAATTTGAAAACTCTTATTTGTAAAGATGTGTGTACCCCTATATTTATTGTAGCATTATTCATAATAGTCAAGACATGGAATCAACCTAAGTATCTTTTGAAGATGATTGAATAAAAAAGATGTGGGACATATATACAATGGAATACTGCTTACCGATAAAAAATATGAAATATTGCCGTTTGCAAAAATACTTGCAAAAACATGGATGGATCTTGAGAATATTATGCTAAGTGAAATAAGTCAGATGGAGAAGGAGAAGAACCATATGATGTTACTCATGTGTGGGATATAAATCAAAAAACAACAAACAAACTCATAGATACAACAGAGTGGTGGTTACCAGAGGGGAAGTAGGATAGGGGGAAGTCGAAGAGGGCAGAGGAGTTCAAAAACACATGGTGACTAGGAGGCTAGTCACCTCATGTGGTGAGCACACAATAGAGTATACAGATGTCATATTAAAAAGTCGTAGACCTGCAATTTAAATAATGTAATTAACCAATGTTAACCTCCAAAGTTTAAATACATAAAATAGAACTAATATTCTTCACTCCTTAAAACAATAAGTGGTAGGAAATCTCTTCATGTATTCACAGAGGGAAGCAAAATTAGGAAAATTTTTTATTCCTTATTCTGGATAAATAATATAATTTTTAAAGTTAATTCAAATTTATCATAAAATCAAGGATATTTTACTAGAATAAGAAGGTTAAATAGTTTTAAACATAAGTGAACAGATAATGAAGAATTTCATTTCCATGTGTGGGTTCAGACCAAAAATTTTGTTTAAGTATTGTATAATCCTATATACCATTCTCCCACAAATTTGCATTTCAGCTTATCAGTACCTTGCCATTTAAAATCTTTGTGCTAAAATATTGTGTATATTAACTTGACAGTTTGCTGGTTACGAACTTGTTTTTAGGTGCTGTCATCCCTTTTTCAGTTCTGAGGCCAAAGAATCACTGTAATTCAGAGCTGAGGAAGTGAAGTGCCTTGGCTGGCGTTGTGTGCATGCCCTCTGCCTTGCCATTGACCTTGGCAAGGACCCAGAATGTCTCCAGTCCACTCCCCTTCATGAAACTGGGCGCAGCTAGAACAACTCAAGCAATGACTTGGAAAGTCTACACAAATGCGACTTATTATTGTTCTTCCTTATGATTCTACTTTAAGATCATCCTCAGTCTGATGAAATAACTGTATGATAGAACATTATGTTTTCTGAATTTGTATACATAGATAGTAAAAGCTGCAACTTTTTAAAATTTATCTTTATTGTTGAAAGTATTACAGATGCCCCCTTTTTCCCCCCAGTGACCTCCAGCCCTCCTTCCTGCCCAGGCCTGTCTGTGTCCATGGGTCATGCATATATGCACATAGCGTTTATGTTAGGAATACATCCATCCTAGAACTGGCATCAGGAGAAGTCAGGACCTCCTCTAGACTTCCAGTGCCTGCACAGCACGTTCCCTGGGGCTGGTCATAGGCAAGGGTCCCATGGTGCTGTCAGTGTGGGGCCTCTGCCCAGCACAGCTTTGGGCACACGCCCTACCTTCCCAGAGCTAAAGGGACTGCGAGATGCTTGAAAGAAAACCTCTGTGTCGCTTCCTCCTTTTCTCATCTAAGTGATGATTTTGTGTGTCACCTTCCCTGTCTAGCTATGATCCTGGCGGGGAAAGCCTACTACGATGGAGTGGCCAAGATTGGTGAGATTGCCACCGGGTCCCCTGTGTCGACAGAGCTGGGTGAGCTGATCGTCATTATATGTAAACCAGGCTCGGCTGCGAGTGCTGATAAGAACGTGTGAATGGTGCAAATCGGGACTAGAAAGGAGAGCTAGCCCAGCACCCCAGTGTGGCCACTTCTGGGATGATCAAGTTCACTGTGGTGTGTCGAAGGTGGAGGCTTAGAGGGCAGGCCAAAGCCTGTGCCCTGCCTCCCTGCTCCTTAGAAATTGGGCTTCTGCCCCTGAGGCTTGGGCTCAGCCCTTCCCCCTGAAGCCCAAAGCCCAGGGAGCTTTGACCTACATTTGCAACTGAAGGAGCTGGGCGGGTTCTGGTCTGGCGGGAGGGTTTCCTGTGACTCACCTAGCAGAGAGTCAGCCCTTTGCGTTCTGTTCTTGGCTCTCCGTGCTTCCACAGTTGCTCTCAGTTGTGATTTTTCCGGTCTTGCTGGTATGAATTGGTCTCCTGTGCACACTCGAGGGCAGCCACACCCTCGGTGGTGCCAGCTGCCAGGGGAATCTATCTGGGTTTCTATTTACAGAGCCAGTTCCTCCTGGCTCATCTCCTAAGGGGGAAAGGTCCATTTTTTTTTTGTCACTAGCCCTACACACAACCATTAGTTTTAAAACTTGTCAAATATGTTTTATAAAGGGCCAATTTTTGGCTTCAAAATGCTCTAATTTGGAAGGTTGAGAAAGTCAGAGGGAAAGATTGGTGAAGTGTGTGCCTGCTGAAAGAAAAGGGGGTCTGTCTCCCGTTAAAGGTGGGGAGGGCAGCAGAGCATACACTTTAAAGTTCAGGTAACTCACCCCATTTCTATGTCAGGTGTCTCGAGGGTTTGCAGCATTGCTTGGAAAACACCATAAAAGTGGAGGAACAAATCTGAGGTGTGGTGACAGGGCTGGGGCTGGAGACTGGGCTGCTGGCTGTGAAGTGGGTCTGGGTGCTCGTTAACATTCTCTGACTTAAAAATTGGGTTTTGTACTTGTAGCATTTATTGTCTTAGAACCTGGAGATGAAGCCTAGGCCTGAAGGGTGCTGTATGATGCATAAGTCAGCACTGTATTTAACAGAATCAGTTACACACAGAAACTTTTCAGAACCCTCCCTGACTTGGGTTCTGTTGGCTCTGTAGGTTCTGGCGGCTCTGTAGGTTCTGGCGAGGCCTGAACTAGAGTAACTCTGTCCTGAGCAGGGTCAGTGTGATAAACTATTCACTGGGACATGGAGTGATGCCTGCGATGTTTATAGTGTTCCAAAATATAGGACTAAATGAAAAAGAAACATCCTGTATGGGGAAACATGCATGATCCGCACATTAAAACTCAGGATGCTCTGACTCACCGTTGCTCAGTTTGCCGATTTTGTTTTATGGTTCTGGCCACTGTTTAAATAAGACTTCTGTTCCACACCTTGTTTTATTCAGCTGTGAGTTCATAATGTTGAATCAGCTATTTCCACAGCAACCCATGTTATGAACACAGGCTTAAAACTTCCATTCCAGTAAGGAAAGTATGTTGCACTGGTGGAGTTTCATGTGGATATGTGTTTTATTCAGAGGGAATGGAAGTAACTTTTATTGTGTGTTATTTTTGTTTCAAGTTGTCCTTCTGCTTATATTTGTTATCTCATATGGCTATTAATTTTCTGTTCATTTATATCAACTTCATGGTAAAGTTTTGTCCTAGTAAGAGTTGCTTTTGGAGGCCTAATATTTTTTTATTTGCTTAGTTCATTTTATTGTTAGTTTAAACTAAAATACTACCCTATACCTGTTTAAATTCCCTGTATGGAAGTGTAGTGGAAAATTCATAGGAAAAAGAGAAAGACCTAAGTTAGATCGCATTTTTCTCACTTTTCTATATTTTATTGATATCCTTTTCTCCAAAGAAAAGCAGTGGGTTTAGTATCTAAGCGCTTGGGTTTAGTAGGCATGAGCAGCGTGATCCTAGCAACCACAGCCATGTAAGAAGCTCGAGAGCTTAACCATCTTGCCTTGTTGGGAGCAATGAGCAAACAACAAAGAGCCAGAAACCAGAGGTCTGTAGTCAGGATTTGGCAGGTAAAATATTTTAATCCCCTGTGTTTAATTGGTATGTAGTAAGTCATGTGACTCAGGTTGTCAGGGTGTGTGCCTGCGGTCACATACATAAGTCAAAGAACTGGACTCATTTAAAAGGGGAAACTGAGCCCTAGCCTGTTTGGCTCAGTGGATAGAGCGTCAGCTCTCGGACTGAAGGGTCCCGTGTTCGATTCTGGTCAAGGGGCACATACCTCGGTTACAGGCTCGATCTCTGGCCTAGGTCAGGACTTGTGTGGGAGGCAACCAAATGATGTGTCTTTCCCACATCGATGTTTCTCCTTATTTCTCCTCCTCCACTCTCTCTAAAAGTTAATGGAAAAATATCCTCGGGTGAGGATTAACAAAAAATAAAATAAAATAATAATAATAATAAAAGAGGAAACTGAAATGCATGCAAAACTTCCAGTTTTGTCCCTAAATCAAACAACACTTATTTTGAAAAATTTAGAAAATATTGAAAAGGTAGAAAGGAAAAACACGTGGTCAGTAGGAAATGTTTTGGCAAAATATTTAAAAGAAACTTTGAACCTGTTTTAGCATCCTTAAAGCATACAAAAATAAAACTTGTTCTCATTTATTTCTCAAGGAATAACAGGAGACTTTCTTTGGGGAGTTGATGAGTTTGCTTTGAGACCCTTACAGCTCACATAAATTTAGACTGTTATTTTGTTCCCATTTAGTCAGCTATTACATTATTTTGAATTTGAATTGCTTATTAAATTGTTTGGGCCAGTTTCTTAAATTGTGCACAAAACAGAAGTTTTTTGTCCCCTCAGAAGATTAATGTCCACTAGGGAACATTAAAAAATCATAGGTTTTCTTTTGTTATTAATAGAATGTTTATAGGTCTTGCAATTTAAAAAATATATATTTATTACAGTTTTGCCTCGTTGATACTCAGAATTCAACTTGATGGTCTTAGGTCTTAAAAGAGCAGGGGAAAATTTGAAATATTTTAAAAGAAGTGTTATGAATTCACAAAAATATTAATATAATCCTACGGTTTAGATAAAGGAATTCATACCATAGTTGATGAGAGAGCTAAGTTGAGCCAGAGCAGTTATTATTGACCCAAACCACTTATCTTTTCATTGCAAGTTTGACTCACTTTAAAGAGATTAAAATCCATCCCACAAAAATAGAAAACAGCCGAAACCGGTTTGGCTCAGTGGATAGAGCGTCGGCCTGCGGACTGAAGGGTCCCGGGTTCGATTCCGGTCAAGGGCATGTACATGGGTTACGGGCACATCCCCGGTGGGGGGTGTGTAAGAGGCAGCTGGTCGATGTTTCTCTCTCATCGATGTTTCTGACTCTCTGTCTCTCTCCCTTCCTCTCTGTAAAAAAATCAATAAAAAATATTTAAAAAAAAAAATAGAAAACAATGAATAGGGAATTTATTTTATTTGGTGAACATAGCACCTGCTGAGTGCCAGGCACTGTTCTGAGCACCTTGCAGATACTGACTCCTCTCCTCATCACACAGCCCTCTGAAGCACCTGCTATTGTCTCCATTTTACAAGTGGGGAAACAGGGGCTCAGAGGGAGTAATTGCTGAGGTCACCCAACCAGTTAATGGCCAGTTAATTCGACACAGGCAGTCTGCCAGCTCTGTGCCTAGCACATCGACTTAATTGTGTATATGTCCAAAGATGTGCTTTTTCTGACGGGCTTTATTTTGAGGCAGTGAAGCTGACCCTGCCCAGTGTGGCTCAGCAGGTAAAAGGCTGTGTTAAATAGCTCACCACCGAATGGTCTGAGATGGACCCGACATGTGTAAGTCTGTATTTTGTGTTTCTTTAAGACATAATCGGAGTTCTAAGAAAAGCATTCCTTCTCCCAGCTTTGAAGTAACTCAATGTGGAAATGATGTTCTACACTTAGTAAAAGGAACTACAGATGTAAAAGCTAAGCTGTCGAATCAGGGTGCCTCCGTTTCACATCTAGTGCCTCCTGAGTGTAACTTGCTACATCGCTGCCCATGTTTCAATACACTTGATTGTACCTGCCCATTCTCGTAAGGCTTTGAATTTTGAAGTGTGTGCAGAGCTAATTGTCTTGTTTAAACCCAGTTTTCACAATGATTCAAATTGGTCTTTTTCTTCTTGAAGGATATTGTGTGTCCTATCAACTCAGGATGGGGAGAATGTAGCGGCCCTTGTTCTCATGCTCTCTGCCCATAGCCAGGAACAGCCGCTCAGGGGTCCTAGCAGCAATACTGGCCACAGGGAGGGGTGGTGGCTCAGGCCCAGGGGGTGCCGCCTCCCCACTGCCACTGTTAATGTTCACGAGGGCCATGCACTCGCATCCTCTTACAGATGGGCAGTTCCTACTCTGGCACTGTGCTGGGCCTTGAAGTATGTGTCGGAAACAAAACCACTGAGTTCTGACACACAAACCAAGGAAGGCAAGAAAGGGTGACTCAAGTCTGATGCACAGGAAACTGCAAAGGGAGGTGGCCCCTGTGACAGGCTGAGGAAGGAGGACCCAGAAGACGGGTATGGATAGAATCATGACATGAGTGAGGCCTGGCCTGGTGCACGTTCCCAAGCCCATGGTGATGTAACAGTAGGGAGGGACAGCCATGGCTGGGTTACATTCTGAAAGTTTGGGGGTGACTGCACTTCCTCTGGTGCTCTTTCCTATAAAAGTATTAAAAAGTAAGGATGCCAATAAGCCCATGAAAAGATGCTCAACATCATCAGCCACTAGGGAAATGCAAATCGCAACCACAGTGAGATACCAGTTCACATCCGACACAGTGACTGTCATTAAAGAGGCAGATGATAACAGTGTTGGCAGAGATAAGTCGAGTCCTCACACATTGCTGGCAGGCACGTAAAATGGAGCAGCTGCCTCGGAAAAGAGCCTGCCAGTGCCTCAGTTTAAACAGTTACCACAGGACCCAGCAATGCCATTTCTTTTTCTTTTTTTTTAATTCAACGCAGGCAGTCTGCCAGCTCTGTTGCGTTCCAGTGAGCATCTCTACCTGAGAGGCATTGATCTAGTCCCTGAGGATAAATCAGTGCATCCAGTCCCTGCTCCTAAAGGGGGGAGTGACCCGGTTAGGTAGAGTGCTCAGGGGCACACAATGGGGAGGGAGCAATGTCTGGGGAGACCACTCCAATGGGTGCTGGCAGTGCAAAGGCCCTGAGGCAGCCTCAGTTTGGGCCACAGTGTGGAAGCCAGTCTGGTTTAGGTGCAGTTAAGAATGGAGGAGTAGGAGGGGTGGGGGTCTTGATTTCAGAGAGGAAGGGAGAGGGAGAGAGTGATAGAAACATCGATGATGAGAGAGAATCATTGATTGGTTGCAACCCAGGCATGTGCCCTTGACCAGAGTCGAACCTGGGACCCTTCAGTCTGCAGGCTGATGCTCTATCCACTGAGCCAAACCTGTTAGGGCCAGCAATGCCATTTCTTAGATACTGTTCCAGAGATATGACACCTGTGCCCACACGGAATCTAGGCAGCACTATTCACAACAGCCAGAGGTGGAAACACCTCACACGTCCAGCAGCTGGTGGATAAACAACATATAGCATAGCCACACGTGGGAATATATTCAGTAATAAGAAAATGACGTACAGATCCACACTCCGGCATGCTCAATGAAAGCAGGCAGGCTGAACGGTCACGTGTGTATGATTCCATGCATGTGAAATGTCCAACCAGCAGACCCTTACGAGATGGGAAGCAGGTGGCGGCTGCCAGTGCTGCGGGGCCGAGAGGTTGGGAAAGGCTTAGCGGTGCAGGTTTTTCTTCTCAGGCAGTGGAATGGCTTTGAATTGGATGATGGTGATGGTTGTACAATATTGTGAATGTCACTATTGGTAAATTATGTTTATTCTGTCACCAAAAATAAAAAAGAAGGAAAGAGAAGAAACAACCAAAAAGCATAACTGCCGCTTCTGAGAAGTTCCCAGTATGGGGTGTCTTAGTTAATTCACACTAAATATAATAGACGGTAATGACTCAAAAGGCTGTGGCACCCATTCCCCAGCCCCCTGGAATATGCAGGCAGCCCAGCGGCACTGTTACTGACCTCCAGTCATGGCCTCATTCTCCTCAGCTTTTCACCAGAGAAATGGAAAACCTGAATTAGAACCCAGGTTGGTCAGAAATCTTTCAGACAGTTCAGCTCGCTCTGTGCTTTGCAGCACGTCCCCGTGTGCTGCCTCGTAGCCACTGCGTAACCCCGTGAGAGCCGTCGTTGGCCCCGCACAGTGTGAATAACACAGCAAGTGGGTTTTGTTGGCATGACTGGAAATGCAGAGTCCAGGAGTCTGACTTAATTCCCACAGCAGTCCTTGGGGGTGGGGGTATGGTCCTTTAGCAGCGTCTGTTGTAGGGACATTCTGGAGGGGAGGTGGCACTTATAACGAATGTGCCAGCCCTTGCCCTGCTCAGCAAAATGGTGAGGCAAGGATGTGAGAGCCAGATATACTCTAGGACAGCGGTCACCAACCTTTCGGACCTCACAGACCATCAGTGGTCCTCGGACTACTGGTTGGTGACTGCTGCTCTAGGATGAGCTTAAAAAGTTTGTTGAGCAACTAAAAGAGTGTATCAGACCCGGGGGTTGGGCTCTTCCATTCAGACTCTGTGAACCAGGTTTCTCTGGGCCCTCTAGAAACCATGGCTGTCATTGACAGCATTAATAAACTTGGTCCAGCCCTGACCAGGTTTATCAGTTGGATGGAGCATTGTCCCGATAGAACAAGGTTGCAGGTTTAATTCCCGGTCAGGGCACATGCCCGGGTTACAGGCTCGATCCCTAGTGTGGGGTGTACAGGAGGCAGTCAATCAATGATTCTCTCTTATCATTGTTTCTCTCTCTCCCTCTCCCTCTCCCTTCCTCTCTGAAATCAATAAAAAAAAATATTTAAAAATATATTTTAGGAGCATGGGTTCACAGATAAAATAAAAATTACAAGGTGACCACAGAGGTAAATTACATGGCAAGCTCTTTACAACTAAGACCTGGACTCTGTCCAGAATGAGCCTCTTCCTGTAACTCGAAGGCTGTGAAGCTGATGTTCATGTGAGGCAAGTGCTCATGACTCAGGCCACAGCTAGCAGCAGCAGCTTCCATTGTTGCAACAAAAGAAATGTGTGACTGAATGAGATCTGTTCTCTGCATAGATATTGAATATTTTAATCTCATCTCACTTGTATTCTCTACCTAGTCTTCACCCGAGGATATTTTTTCCATTGATTTGAGGGAGGGGAGAGACAAAGAGATATCGATGTGAGAGAGACACATCAATTGGTTGCCTTCCACGGGGCTGGGGATCAACCTGCAACCCAGGTGTGTGCCCTTGACCAGGAATTGAACTCAAGATCCTTTGTGCGTGGGCTAACACTCTAACCATTGGGTAACACCAACCAGGGCAACATATAAATCTATTAAAATAGCTTATGAGTCCTTTAAGAAGTTTAGAACTATACTTTGATTTTATAATGAGTATAAAAATGTACTTCATTTTTTAAAAATTACCTTACTAAAAATAAAACTAATAAACAGTTTCTATCTTTATTATTTTAAAATATCTCTTTTTTACATAATTAAAATCTGTGGCTATATAAAAACTTTTGTGCACTGCTTTTTATTTTTATTTATTTATTTATTTATTTATTTTTAATTGCTTAAAGTATTACAAAGGGTATTACATATGTGTCTTTTTTTTTCCCCCGCCCTTGACTATCCCCTGGCCTCCCCCACCCCCCAGCGTCCCATGTCCATTGGTTATGCATATATGCATGCATACAAGTCCTTCGGTTGATCTCTTATACCCCTCCCTCCTGCCCCCCAACTTTCCCCGGCCTTCCCACTGCAGTTTGACAATCTGTTTGAGGCAGCTCTGCCTCTGTATCTATTACTGTTCAAAAGTTTATAATGGTCTCTATTATCCATGAATGAGTGAGATCATGTGGTATTTTTCCTTCATTGACTGGCTTATTTCACTTAGCATAATGCTCTCCAGTTCCATCTATGCCATTGCAAATGGTAGGAGTTCCTTCTTTTTTACAGCAGCATAGTATTCCATCGTGTAGATGTACCACAGTTTTCTAATCCATTCATCTACTGATGGGCACTTAGGCTGTTTCCAGATCTTAGCTATGGTGAATTGTGCTGCTATGAACATATGGGTGCATATATCCTTTCTGATTGGTGTTTCTGGTTTCCTGGGATATATTCCTAGAAGTGGGATCACAGGGTCAAATGGTAGTTCCATTTGTAGTTTTTTGAGGAAACTCCATACTGTCTTCCATAGTGGCTGCACCAGTCTGCATTCCCACCAGCAGTGTGCACTGCTTTTTAAAGTTTAGCATCCCATACATATTTCTTTGAATTCATATGTCATTCATTTACTCATCATGTTTTATCACTGCCTACATTTCCCTTCTTTACATTTTCCTCTGTTGGTCCTGCGGTGGAGTCCCAGCTCTGTGAAGAGGGTGGCACTATGGTGCTCTAGGATGAGCTTAAAATGTTGAGCAACTAAAAGATTGTATCAGACCCGGGGGTTGATACACTTGCCTCACATGTACAATACGGGGTTTGTTTCTGATTTGCTATTTTGAAAAATTAAGGGGGGAGGGGGCGGGAGGCATTCTATGGTATACTGAAAAGCACATAAAACCAAATATTAGTGATCAAGGGATTATAGTAGTTTTTCTTTCCTCATTGAGATGACACTGTGCGCATTCCAGTGAGCATCTCTACCTGAGAGGCATTGATCTAGTCCAGCTGTGGGCAAACTACGGCCTGTGGGCCGGATCCGGCCCGTTTGAAATGAATAAAACTAAAAAAAAAAAAAGACCGTACCCTTTTATGTAATGATGTTTACTTTGAATTTATATTAGTTCACACAAACACTCCATCCATGCTTTTGTTCCGGCCCTCCGGTCCAGTTTAAGAACCCATTGTGGCCCTCGAGTCAAAAAGTTTGCCCACCCCTGATCTAGTCCCTGAGGATAAATCAGTGCATCCAGTCCCTGCTCCTAAAGGGGGGAGTGACCCGGTTAGGTAGAGTGCTCAGGGGCACACAATGGGGAGGGAGCAGTGTCTGGGGAGACCACTCCAATGGGTGCTTGCAGTGCAAAGGCCCTGAGGCAGCCTCAGTTTGGGCCACAGTGTGGAAGCCAGTCTGGTTTAGGTGTAGTTAAGAATGGAGGAGTAGGAGGGGCTCAAGGGTGGGGCCAGGTCAGGTAGGGCCTTGTGGGTCATGGTAAGAATGTGAGGTGGGGGTGGGATGCCTCAGAAGGTTTTGAACTCAGGAGTGTTGTGGTTTGACTTATATTTTAAAAGGTTCAGATGTGTTAGGTTTGGGATGTTTGTCAGACTAAGTGGAAATGTCGACGGGGCAGCTGGGAATGTGAGTCCGGAGTTCATTGTGTGAGTGTGTAGTTCTATATCCCTGTGAACAAGACAGGCCCTGTTTTGTTTGCCCAGCGACAGTGATACTTAAGCCTCCTGCCCTGTGGCTTCCCTCAGCCCCGAACTAACAATTACTGAGGCTCACAGCTGTCAGATGCTCCACTTCTGTGTTCTCATTTGGTTCTCACCTGCCCCTGGGAGGGGCTGATGGTTTACAGGACATCTTACAGATGCATGAGGGGCGGGGTGGGAATGGCACCCGCCTCCCGCACCCAGCCCTTTTCCCTGCACCCCTTCTCCAGTGCGGGTTGTCTGTGTGGCAGGCAGTGGTGTTCCCTGCCATTTGTCATGGATGTCATGTTTTTATGCCTCCTTAGTTCCCTTAGGGTTTCCAAATTTCTGGTTCATCTGGCCTTAGGCTGCTGTTTGTCTTGGAGTTGGTTCCTGTCTCTGTGTGTCATGAGGTCATGACAGATGGGCCAGGGGGACTGGTCTTCATGGGTCTGGTGCTGTAGGGAGTCAGTCCCACCACTTTGGTTCTACTTCCTGCCTGACCCAAAATCTGCACTGAACTGGCTTGGTGACCGGGCCAGCCCTCAGCCAGTACGTTTATACCTCTGTGAGGCTGCCCCTGCGCACCCGCCCCCAGCCCCAACAGGTAGCCTGGTCCATTTCCAACAGCACTAATCATTCAGGTATTCCGGCTGATGGCAAGCAGACATCCCTTTCCTGTAACTCCCACGTGATGGGCGTTGTTCCCCCCTCGGGTACACAGTAGAGACACCCAATTCCTCTTGGACAAGATTTCTCTCTGCACATGGGAGGACGGTGCAGAGTACTTACAAGTGAGGCCCAGGATCAGACGTGTTCAGATTCCGGCCCCTCCACCTGTACTTGTGTGGCCTTGGGAAACCACCTAAGAGCCTCTCAGTGGCCGCCTGTGTGATGAGGGTAATGGCAGTCCTCCCTTCGGTTGGGAGGACTCAGTGAGGCCATCGCTGTAGGGGTTGTTAGCACAGCGCTTGCACAGGGAAGGACTGAAGCCATGAAGCCATGGCTGTCTTGGAGGGTCCTGCAGTGGTGTGCCCTGTCTGTCACCTTCCCCCTAAGGTAGAGGAGGGGGAGGGGGACGTTTGAACCGGGATGGCACAGGGTCATTGTTTGCTCTCCTTCTGTGGTTCAGTGGTCCCTGTGGAGGAAGAGAGAATAAAACGGATACTAAGTTTTGTGGAATCTTCCTTAAATTCAGTCATAGTAGGACCACCCGAAATCTCCGAGGGGTGTGTGGTTGTAGGTCAAAGGAAAAATGGCTTTCTGACTGAAAGTTGGGATCTGTAGTCTGTTTTATTTTGTGTTTTTAAACTTGTTGAAAAATTCTTCACTTAAAATGTGTAAGAAGCCGAAACCGGTTTGGCTCAGTGGATAGAGCGTCGGCCTGCGGACTGAGGGGTCCCAGGTTCGATTCCGGTCAAGGGCATGTACCTGGGTTGCGGGCACATCCCCAGTGGGAGATGTGCAGGAGGCAGCTGATCGATGTTTCTCTCCCATCGATGTTTCTAACTCTCTATCTCTCTCCCTTCCTCTCTGTAAAAAATCAATAAAATATATTTAAAAAAAAAAAAGATGTTTAAAAAAAAATGTGTAAGATGGTTTTACTCAGTAATACTGAACTGAAAACTGTCTCTTAGCACCTTTTTTACCTCAGCATTGTCCACATCTTTGTGATTCAGGGTCCAGGTTTGTTTATCCTCAGGAGAGGATATTTTTTCCCTTGATTTTTAGAGTGGAAGGGAGGGAGGAGGTGGGGGAGAGAGAGAGAAAAAAATCAATGTGAGAGAGACACATCGTTTGGTTGCCTCCCGCACACACCCCTACTGGGGGCTGGGGATCAAACCTGCAAACCAGGTATGTGCCCTTGACTGGGAATTGAACCCAAGACTCTTTGGTCTGAAGGCTGACACTTAAACCACAGAGCAAAACCGGTCCTTTTTAACATAAAAAAAAAAAAATTTTGGCATTTTTTTAACTTGAATGGAAATGCCTACAGTTAATTAGTGATACCATAAGGAATAACTAGTTGTGAGCTTCATTTATTATTGATAATACTCTGCTTTCATTTTCACTAGTAATCAAAATGGTTGCATTTTAGCCTTAATCTACTAATCAATGAAAAAGGAAGATGAATAATTAATGTCAAACTTACCTCACCTAATATAATAGCTTGTAGAAAACTTTTAATCTTTTTAATGCTGTATTTTACATTTGGGTGTAAATAAAACAATCACTTGTGATCTGTATATGGATGTGAAATTGATCAGTTATCCCTGTGTGATATATAATTGATAACCTTGAAGAAATGACCGTTGTCCTTTAGCTAAATAAGAGCAGCACATTAAAATCCAACTTGGGAAACAGTGGCTCTTCATCCAAATCCTGTCCTTCGTTTAACTTGATGTTCCTAGTGTGCAGCAGGCAGCCTGGCTTAGTTTAATCGCTAATCAAAATGAAACGGTAAGAAACATCCCATTTGCTCTCCAAGTCGATTTATCAGTCTGCATGGCACCCTGACATGACGTTTAGTTATTTAGTTACCATTTTCAGAGAACACCTCTACTCCGCATCACCCTGCGCACTGAGGACTAGGCCACTGATGCCCTCTGATACCCTTTGCTTTACCTCTCTGCCTCGCTGAAAAGACTTGAGCTTAAAATAGCCAGGATATTTTATTTGTAAAGCATTTCTTACATGCAGGTTAGGAATTAACTCACATGTCCGTCATACAGGGCGTATTGGTTTCCATGCATTCTTCCTTCACACCTTAAGTTAGCCCTTTCTTAAAAGAAAAAGGAAGAGTGCTTCGTGTTGCCATCTCTAGCTACCTTATGTCACTTTTCTCTTATTGCTAAACTTCCTCAATAAGTGGTTCGTCCAACTTTATCCGCTCTGCACCATCCCTCCCTTCTGGCCCACTTTCTCCCAGAAACCGGGAGGCTGGAAGGAATCTAACACTGAGCCTTGTGTGTGCCTTGCTCTTGGCGCCTTTCCCGTGTTAGGACACTTAATCCTCTCACCTTGGGTTGCCAAGTGTCCAGCACTGAGCCCACATAGTCTGGGATTGTAGCTTCTTGTTTGGCAAAAGGAAAATTTTGTAAACAAAAATGTCCCTTGTTTAAAAAAATAAATCTTGTTTGTGGTTCAGGATCCTCTGAGACCGGACCTCTGTGTTAGTAAACCTTGGTTAACTGAAAGCTGCCAGGAATTTGCTCCTGAAAACTCTGCGTTGGATACAGCTCCGTGTGGGTGCCAGTCCTGCCTGAGGGGCTCACTTTGCGGGGTGCCGGGTGCCCGCACTCCAGGAGCTGCCTCACCAAAGCCTCTCTCTTCATCTGAAAGTAGTTGTTTCATTGGCGGAGAAAAGGATGGCAAGGTGACGGCCAGGCATTCAGGTTCAACAAAACTAATTTTCCCATAGGAATTTCTGCAACAAATATCGTATTTATTATAGAAATAATAAAAGTGCGATATTTGTTATGAAATAAAATCCAGTACGACAGACGCCACCTTCGGATGGGTCAGGCTTTTGCTGGAGTCTCTTGTCCTGCTCTCTGTCACTGTTCTTTATGTCCCTTTTCACTGCAATGACCCCTTCATTTATTTGTTCAATATACTTACTTATTGACTGGACTTTTAAGACCCGTGTAGGCCAGACGGGCACAAGATCGCTAAGAATCAGATGGAGTTCTTATCCATTGCAGCTTCCAGAAACATTCAGACACACATGTGCTGTTCCCCAAGCAGGTGCTGGCTCCTACTCACTCTAGTTGCAGATGGCTGCTGCGATGTTTCTTTTGTTATTGTTGTTAATTAATAGACTTTATTTTTTTAGGGCAGTCATAGATTTATAGAAAATTGAACAGAGCTTGCCCAGAGTTTCCACACACTCTGCTCTCTCCCCACTCAGTTCCCCCTATTTGTAACATCTTGCATTGCTGTGTTACGTTTGTTATGGATAAGAACCAATCTTGATACATCAGCAACTAAAATCCATAGTTTACATTAGAGTTTACTCTTTGTGTTCTATGAGTTGTTGGTTTTTATTTTTATTTTTTGTTGTTTGTTTGTTTTTTAAATAGTTTATTGATTTTGAGAGAGAGAGAGAGAGAAACATCGATGTGAGAGCAAAACATGGATCGGCTGCCTCCTGCATGTCCCCCTCCTGGGATCAAGCCCACAACTTTTGGTGCATGGGATGACGCTCAACCAGCTGAACCACACCTGCCAGGGCTGTGTTCTATGAATTTTGACAAATGTTTAATGATATATCTACCATTACAATATCTACTCTTCACTCCCCCCCACACCCTTGGCAACTGCTGATCTTTTTACTGTCTCTAGTTTTGCCTTTTCCAGAATAATGTCATATGTAATACTAGAGGCCCAGTGCACCAGTGGGGTCCCTCAGCCTGAACAGGATTGGGCCAAAACTGGCTCTCTGACCTCCCCCGAGGGGCCCCAGATTGCGAAAGGGCACAGTCCAGTCTGAGGGACCCCACCAGTGCATGATGGGGGCCAGGGAGGGATGCGGGAGATTGGCCAGCCGGGGAAGGACCGCAGGAGGGCTCCAGGGCGTGTCTGGCCTGTCTCGCTCAGTCCCAATTTGCTGGACCCCAGCAGCAAGCTAACCTACTGGTTGGAGCATCTGCTCCCTGGTGGTCAGTGCATGTCATAGCAAGCAGTTGAGCGGCCTTAGCATATCATTAGCATATTACACTTTGGTTGAACTGCCAACCGGTTGACCAGACATTTAGCATATTAGGCTTTTATTATGTAGGATGTAGCCTTTTCAGACTGGCTTCTTTCACTAAGCAATGTGCACTTCAGCTTCCTCCATGTCTTTTTGTGACTTAATAGTTTCTTTTTCACTCCTGAATAATATTCAATTGTACAGACGTACCACGGTTTGGTTATCCATTCATCTTGGTTGCTTTCAGTTTTTGGCAGCATGAATAAAGATGCTATAAACATTCATATATAGGTTTTTCTGTGGACATAAGATTTCAGGTGACTTAGATAATGGTAAGACTATTTACCTTCCTAAGAACCTGCAGGTCTGCCTTGCCTAGTGGCTGCACTGTTTTGCATTTCTGCTAGCAATGAACGTAAGTTCTATTACTCCACATCCTCACCAGCATTTGGTGTTGCCTGTTTTCTGGATTTTAGCCATTCTGGTAGGTGAGTGGGGGCATTTCATTGTTGTTTTCATTTCCAGTTCCCATTGGCGTATGATGCAGAGTATCTTTTCAAATGTTTATTTGCCATCTGTATGTCTTGTTTTGGTGAGATATCTGTTCAGATCTTTTGCTCTTTTTTAACTGAGTTGCTTGCTTCCTTATTGTTGAGTTTTAAGGGTTCTTTACGTGTTTTAGATACAAGTCTTTTATCAGTTGCGTATTCTATTTTCCCCCAATCTGTGACTTGCCTGCCATACTATCTTATTCTTTCTCTTTCAGCCTTTCTGGGTCCCTATATTTAAGGCCTCATCTAAGCAGGATAGAGTTGGGTGTTGTTGCTTTTTTTTAACCCTAACAATCATCGTCTTTATTTGGACTATATTGTCTATTTACTTACATTTTTTGCTTTCTACTCTCTGTCCTATGTTCATTTCTTCTCATCCTCTTTTTTAAGGGCAAGAAGAAACTAGCTTGGTAATTAGGCATTTGATCCTTTCAGGTGTACCCTGGAGATGTTAGCACGTGTCCTTTCTTATCAAAGTCAGATGTTAGTGGCGCTGCACTTTCACCTCAGACAATGAGGGGACTTCAGGACACTCCGTAACCCTTTTGTGTAGCTCCTGTGGGTCCCATTTGTCTTCATCAAATGGGACACATGGTGATGAAGGGCAGAGTAAGTATAGTCTCTGTGCAGGGCGTCAGTGAGGACTGTGGTGCTGCAGTGGGTAAGTCAGAGGCCCGACTTTTGGAGGAACGCTCAGTGATGCTCCCCTACTCTTGGCATTACCCCTCCATGCACATTGTTCACTGGGACGTGTCAGCACCGACCAGAGGACTGGGTTTATATAGCCCCTGGAGCTATTCTTAGGTTGCAAAGCCTTTCAAGTGAGGTCACAGGTTCATGACATAATTGGCCTCTCAGCCTGGGTGGGTGACTAATCCTTGCACTACCTACTTGTGTAGTTTACTTTTACTTCCATTGTATTTTCTCCTCTCATTTGAGATTTGGACAATAGTCAGGAAAAGTGGATCCTTTCTTCGGTAACATTTTTGGTCATTCTACGTTAATCCATGCAGTGTAACTTTAGGCCAGGCTGGCTTCTACGCTGTCGTTTCATTGTCTGCTTCCACTTGAAGTAACATGGAGGCCGTAGTGTGTGAGTCGGTCATTGCTCTGTGCTTTCTTAAAATAATAAATGTTCTCTGATTATCCGTGGCCAAATATAAACGGAAAATAACATGTATGGCTTTATATTCATGTGTTCTGTGCTGTTCTGGTCCATTAGTGTCCCCATTCCGTTCCTCTAAATTTCTACTGTAACTTGATGAATAATTATCTAGTTGAAGATATATTAATAGTCCAATGACTAATCTGTATTTCAGATGAAAACTATGTGTTTATACCAATACTCTTTTGTTGTTATTATTATTATTATAGGAGAGAAAGAGAGACTTCGATTTGTTGTTCCACTTATTTATGCATTCATTGGTTGATTCTTATATGTGCCCTTACTGGGGATCGAACCTGCAACCTTCGTGTATTGGGATGTCGCTCTAACCAACTGAGTACCCGGCCAGGGCCTATACCAATACTTTTTAAAAAGTTTTTATGTAACTTTAAGTTCATACTTCCTATTGTCTAAATATATGCCTTTAGACAACATTGTCCCCAAAATGTTGGACATATTTGTTCAAAGTTCCTGAAATTCGCCATTATATGAATTTTAGGGAAAAATGAGTGGTAGACATTGACTTTTAATTATGTCAAGTTCATGATTTTAAAATAGCTATATTAACATAAATTCCTTTAATATTGCCATTTAAGAACATAATATACTCCGACTTAGTCACATGACTGTACCTACTATGAGTTTCTTCCCAAAATGTTGACTCAAAACCTAAAAGGGAAAAAAAGTAAATGGTTGATTTGTTACACGCTGTGCTGTGATTTCTGGGATCAACACGTTAATTCCTTTTTGGGTGTGTGTGTTTAGTTCTGTTCCATTAGAATCTGGGCTGTGCTTTCTCAACTCCACCCTCTTTTTTCAAAAAATATTTTTCTTAAATGTAATTCATGAAAAAGTAGGTTACAGGGCTAAGAGTAAACAAACGTGTGTGATACCACGTTTCAGACATAAAGCAACACGTAGTACCTAAGAATAAACTTCTGTAGATTAAACATGAAGGCCGTTTTCATGTTCTGTTTCAAAATACACTGTTGGCAGCTTGCATGGTCACAATAAAGATGTTTTCTGACCCTTTTTATGACCGAGCACTCCATTGCTGCTGCTGTGAGGCTGGCATTTAAATCCCACAAGCTGCAAGGGACAGGAATAACAAGGGCAGGGCAGGTGTTTGGTTCCTGCCCACAGAGTGAATGGGCTTTTCACTAAACTTTTGAGCCTTCCTTCCCCCTCCCCCACACCCCGCTGCCTGCTGGGAGGAACTGTGGGCAGGAGGCAGAGAGTGCTGAGGTGGGTGCGGGGAGCAAGGGGGGTGCAGGGAGCGGGGCCTCCGCCAGAGCGCAGTGCAGCAGTGCCCACACTGGCACAGACTTCTGTTTTGGCAGCTCGCTTCTCAGAGATCTACATTATATATAGAAATAAAGTTCCTGACGGTACGAACAAATGCGAATGCCTTGATTCTAGCTTAAATCACTCTGACTGATTTAAGCCAAGTTGTTTTTAGACTTTTTTATTTTTTTAAGTAGCTCTGATTTGCCAAGAGTAGAGTGTTTGATTTTCAAGTAGTGGAGGTGGGCTTTTGCTGTTGTTTTCTTTATCTGCCGCCAAGAGTTACTTATGTGTTTAACATAGATGTGAAAGTTACGTGGATTGTTGCACTATCTGAAATGACCAAATGATATAAAGTGACATGGATGTAATTATATTCTTGGTCATGTGAGGGCTTCCTTTGCGAAGAACTCTGTTCCGTGTTGAACTCCACGAGAACTTAATTATGGGGTAAATGAGGGGTGTAGAGCGGGCACTTTGATTACTTGGCGTGGTGGACCCGTGGGTGCTGGGGATGAGTCTGCCCTCACTCTCCAGCAGGCTGTTCTGTTAGGGGCTCCTTAGGGACTACAGGCTCTGCACCTGTAACCTCATCAGGTCCTGTCTTACAGGAGGTTCTCTGCCCCCCACCCGCCCCCATGGTCGGACCACTGTCATTGTAAGCAGAGCTGTGCAGGCGGGCTTCCTGCTGAGGAGTTGGTTCATCTGGGACGCCTTGGGGAGGGAACTGTGACCTTTGCGTTTGGAAAGACCCCTGGCACCTGTGAGGAAGAAGATCAGAGAGAATAAGCTGGGAGGCCAGAGTAATGATAAGAGCTTGGCGGGGGCAGGGCGGGGGGCACCCTTAGAGGGCCACCTGGCAGGTTGGACTGGGGGACTCCTCTTCCTCCTCTGGTGGAACATAGAAAACGTGCTGTTCCCATGTGCCTTCTCTCCTGGGCAGGGAAGGGCTGTCACACGTGTTACCCAAGGTAGCAGGATGAGTAGGGGCCATGGTTTCACCCTAGAAGTGGCCCAAGTGATGGCCCCCCCCATGCACAAGGGAATGCATCTTTGGTACTGGGTATCACACAGGTGTGCCTGGCCGGCTGGCAGCCACGATCTGGGGTTAGAGAGCAGGTGAGTTCACTTTTAGACATGTTGAATGTGCGGTGCCTAACAGGACATTCGAGTGGACATGTTCATTTCTGAGTCTGAAGATGAAGGAAAGGCTGGGCCAGCCCTTTGAAAGTCCATGTCTTACAATGTTATGAGAACAGGGCCTGGTGGAGTCATCGTGTGGAGGTGTGGCCGAAGTCCTAGTCCAGTCTGTGTTCTTTTCTCTCCCCACATACTCCCTCATCCATAGCCTGTCATTTCCCCCAGAGAACTGTGGGTGACCTGCCAGCACATTTAATCGCTTGGTCTAGTCTGGGGGTTGTCCGTGTGATTTTTTGGTTTTCCCAGCTCTTAGCTATCAGACTATTGGGTTCCTGTAGATAAGTTGGCAGAGAGAGGCCCTCATTCATCTTCATCAGGGTTAGGAGCAGAGATGTGCACACAGCCGTGAGCGGCCATGAGCGGCGGGAGATGTGCTTTCCAAGCAGGTGCTCGTCCCGCTGCTCTTTGGAGTAAGCCCCCTTGTCCTGGGACATTCTGTCACGTGCGATGGTCCTTAGAATGGACAGTGTCCCAGGAGACGTGAGGCAGAGCACCGTCCCGCCCGCCATGGGTTTCCACAGCATTCATATCTTCCAGAATGAAACGAGAACTAATGTGAGAAACCAAAAAAGCTTTTATCTTTTCTGACTGATAGAAACTCAGACTGCTCTAGGGAGTAGATAAAAATAAGGCATTTGTTCCTATAGTTAGTCACTATAATGACCAAGAGAACCCTTTTTAAGAGAATTTAAAATTAAACCAGATAAGTTGAGCGCAGGGAATGAACAAATATAGAAAGAACAGGTGAGTTTTAAGACAGAGTTAGCGTTCTTTTGAGGGAAGGGAATTGTAGAGTGAGTTTGTGACCAGCTGCGTCCCCTGGTGCCAATCCCATCATGGGGCACGGTCAGCTGTCTGAGTGTCTGGAACTGACGCCCACGGGTTCTGGGGGCAGCAATGGACTGTGAGGCACTTTTTTACTTCCTTCCCCTCTTTACAATACCACACAATGGCTTCCCCCCCTAACTTGTCTGGTTTTGTTCTCAGGCCACGTTCTCATAGAGATTTCAAGTACCCACCAGAAACTTGATGAGAGTTTTAGAGAAAATGTATGTGAACTCTTTTTCTATTTTTACAACATGTATTTCTTTTTAAGTTTTATTTTGCTTAACATCTCAAATCTGATATGAATATTTTTATTTCCTTTTGTTAACAGTTCAAAGCATTCCACAAAGAGATTATACATGAGCTGGAGAAAAAGACAGAACTTGATGTAAAATACATGACCGTGAGTACTCGGCGTTGCTCTGCCTCCGTGGTGGAGGCAGGCGCAGGCACGGGGCCTGGCTGTCCAGGAGGCTGCACTCACTTGACTCTGAGCCTGACTCAGCAGCAGAACATGGAGGGAGTTTGTGTTGAGGGTGTGCACAGTGCACAGACAGACAGTTCACTTGAGGCTGAGTGGGTTCGTTTCTGCTAACACTCAGGATCCTTATTGAAAAGCACAGAAAAAATACTGCGAGGAAGCCTGCTGCTTCTGGAAGCCTTGCCCCCAAGCCCACACACGTGCTGGCGACAGCTGCATCTGTGTGCGCGCAGCTGGGCCCTCACAGCCGGCTCCCTGGGACTGGGGGTGTGGGAGAGCACCGTCTGGGCGCCAGGTCTGATGGCAGAGGCCGCTCCTGCATGGACCTCTTGCCGCCACCTGGTGTTGTCGGTTCCAGCAGTTTCCTCCTTCCTGGTCCTGCCCGGCATTCAGGGCTCTTCCCATTTCCCCCGACTGCCACCCAGAGTCCCCTTTCTTCTCACCAAGACCCTGTGCGGCAGTAAGCCGTGCTCAGAGGAAGGCGCAGGACCAGCTGGGGCTGCGGAGGGGGGTGTGATGCCAAGCACTTTGCATCCCTACAGAAACTCCGAAATGTGGGAACGAACTCATATTATCCTCACTGTACAGATTAGAGGGCAGAAGGACCTTAGAGAAATTAAGTAATTGCTGAAGTCGCACGGGAAATGAGGGAGGAACCCAGAATTTTAACCTAGGTCTGTCAGGCTCCAATAAAAAACTGTAGTACAGCTCCCAAATGATGGGAGTTGATTGTACTTCTTCAGTCTCTTTCTTGAAATCATAAGTCATAAAACAGGAACCTGGGATCTAATATTGTTGACTTATTCTCACCAAAGTACTGACCACCCAGTGTCCAAACACCCTGGAGGAAAGAAGGAACAAGAGAAAGAAAAGACGTTGTCTCCTGAGAGCTGCCCTCTGGTCAAGAGCCCCTCATATAAACAGAACTTTAGGACAAAGCATCAGACCTTAAAGTTGAAGGGAGGGGAAGTGTGAAGTGAGGGTGTGTAGGACCATGGCCCGGAGAGGGTGGTGTGAAGTGGGGGTGTGTAGGACCATCGCCTGGAGAGGGTGGTGTGAAGTGGGGGTGTGTAGGACCATCGCCCAGAGAGGGTGGTGTGAAGTGAGGGTGTGCAGGACCACAGACCAGGGAGAGTGTTGTGAAGTGAGGGTGTGCAGGACATGGCGGGGGGAGGGTGGTATGAAGTGAGGGTGTTCAGGACCATGGACCAGGGAGGGTGGTGTGAAGTGAGAGGCAGACCGGCCACACCCAGTGAAAATGCTGGCAAAATAGCTGCCTTCGGGTTTGTATGGTGCTGCTATAGTGAAATAAGTGCAACGTTTAACTTGCAGGCCACTCTCAAAAGATACCAAACAGAACACAGGAATAAATTAGATTCTTTGGAGAAATCTCAAGCTGAATTGAAGAAGATCAGAAGGAAAAGTCAAGGAGGACGAAATGCAGTCAAATACGAACACAAAGAAATTGAGGTAAGCTCTTCAGCATGACTTTGTTTTGTTGGTGATGATTTATAGTTTGCGGAAAGTGTTTACTGCAGTTAGCCCTTCATCCGCTTACAGCTGAGCTGCTGTTGAAGTTAAGAGTGAGCATCTGACTTCGCGTTGTGAGCTGCTGCGGACTTTTCCAGGGTGAAGCATGCTTAGTCAGTGGCCTCCTAAAAACATGGGTATTTCCTGCCCACTCAGGGAGGGTAAGCCCTGTTACCCCATTTTACAGATGGGGAGGGGGCTGAAGTCAAGTCATATGGCTGACACTTCGATTTGAACTCAGCCTTTCTGGTTCTAAAGCAATAGGCTCTTCTTCCTGGAGTACAAAGCGATACTTTGTGCCAACTGCCCCCTGGAATGTAAGGCCTTTGGCAGCTTCTCTCACAGAGGAGTCAGGGATCTTGATAAAGATGATGCTATCTGCTCGGGCCAGGTTACAACTTAGTTATTTTATGTAACGTTTATCTGTGTTTAGTAGTTACTCCTTTATCCAAATAAACCGAGTATAAGGTGGCGGAAGATAAATGCTGGGCTGAGCAGCTGCTTGATTCCTCCCATCATACTGCATAACTACTCCTTGCTTTCCAGTACATAGAGACCGTCACCTCTCGCCAGAGCGAGATCCAGAGGTTCATCGCAGAGGGCTGCAGAGAGGCGCTCCTGGAGGAGAAGAGGCGCTTCTGCTTCCTGGTGGACAAGCACTGCAGCTTCGCCAGCCGCACGCAGCACTACCACCTGCAGGTGCGGGCGGCCCGCTGTGTCCCGTGTATTGGTTTTATGTTGCCTTTAAATGCCCTTGAGATGCTTTTAAAGGCAGTTCCACACAAGCCTCAACACAGAGCAGCGGACCTATTTTGCCAATGAGATTTCAAACAGTTTTTGGCCAATTTGAATATTTAACTTTTAGACATTTATAGACATATAAATGTTTATAATATTTTTCATTAGTGTAGTCATCCGTCCATATTTAAAACCATTGATAAAGTAATGTTCAGTAATTGAGAAATGGTACGTTTTTCATTTTCTCGCCTGTGAGTCAGCTCTTGTCCAACTCCCAGGGCCGCATCTTCGGCCTCAGTGCCTTCATCAGAGCCACAGAGTGAGGCCCAGGCCCAGGCCCACTCCCCACATGGTCTAAGATGCTCACCTCGAGGGTCCATGTGCATGTGTCCCTGGAAATTGTACCCGGGCCGCAGACCCCATTTGCAGCATCAGGGCCCATGGTCGGAGCTCCTTTTCATTCTTCTTTAAGTGTTGGCAATCTCGTCAGCTTTCCTGCCCTCCTTCACAGCAGCTGTGAGCTTATATCCCCAGAAAGCATTACAAAACATGCACTCAATGGCCTTTCCTCTGTTAAATTATGAATTGTGTTGGGTTTATGTAAACATCCAAAAGTAGCATTGATTGACATCAGTTATTCATTGTTATTCATAATAAAGTAATTTGGAGAGTGCTGCATGATACGAGGCACTAAGAGCATGGTTATAAGGCAACTTCCCCTTTTTTTCAGGTGAAAAAAAACACAACTTGGCCTTGTATGTATGCGTATATCATGTTACGTATTCTATAAAGTATTTAAGAAATATTCAGCCACCAAATCTAAATAGCAAAGATCTGCCCAGCCGGCATGGCTCAGTGGTTGAGCGTCGACCTATGAACCAGGAGATCAGGGTTTGATTCCCGGTCTGGTCTGGGCACATGCCCGGGTTGCGGGCTCAATCCCCAGTGTGGGGCATGCAGAAGGCAGCCGATCAATGATTCTCTCTCTCCATCCTCTCTGAAATAACTATATATTTGAAAAATAAATAAATAGCGAAGATCTAAACTTGTTACAAGCATGAACTGCTCCCTTAGGTGATCACTTTTGTCACCAGTGCATCTACTAGTTCCACATGGGGAGGGTGCCCGGGGCAGGGTCGTAGGCTGGAGAGGACAGAAGCAACCGTGAAGTTCTTCTTTGGCGACGTCCTGTGGGCGATGGGGCACTCAGTGTCGTGAGGTAACCTGGCCGACCTCTGAGAGCTTTAGTTGTTAGCAGTCTTTCTTACACTTAACCTTGGGTCAGTCAGGCTTTTTATCATTATTTTTAAAATATATTTTTAATGATTTCAGAGAGAGAGAGAAACATCAACAATTAGAGAGAATCATTGATCAGTTGCTTCCTGCACAACCCATACTGGGGATCAAGTCCACAACCCAAGCATGTGCCCTGACCGGGAATCGATCTGTGACCTCCTAGTTCATAGGTCAAAGCTCAACCAGTGAGCCACGCCAGCCGGGCCCAGTTAGGCTTTTTAGAGGGACACAGGCCAAATCTGCTTTCTATGTGCGTCTCTTCAACCTTCTGAACACCCCTCTGTGCTGTCTCGTACCCCAGCTAAGGCACCCAGTCCTGTCAGTGGCTCCTGGGTGAAGCAGGCTATGCAGTTAGTGTGTCGGGGTGACAGTCAGCACAGAGGTGGTTTGGGGGCAGGCTTTGCCCTCTCAGGATTTCCACCAACACCCCCAGCCCACACCTGATGAGCAGAGACTCTAAGTAAAAACAGTGTGCCTGCTATGAAACCAGCTCCAAGGAAGGCCGCCTGCTTCCCTTTTCCAAGCAGATTGCTGCCCTGGAAAAGGCCTTCAGGGAACCTCCAGCTGTAAGAAGCAAAGCCAGGCTTGTGGGAGCCTCTGGGGTTGTGGGACTTCTCTCTGTCCATCTGTGACTCTGCTACACAGTTCAGCCCCATGGTCTGCCAGCCGGAGGGCCAGAGCGCCCCTCAGCGCTGGCGCTGACTGCAGGACCCACCACACTTTGCCTGTAGCCCCTCGTCTGTGCACAGATCTGACTCCTCTGACTTGTAAATCCGGTTTCCCTAAGCTGAGTCCACTGGGTCCCCCACCTGTCTTGGAGGTGTTTTCCATAGGAGTGGGAGGGAGAAAGCGGTGGTTGGCATTTCTTGGTGATTAATTCGGATCGCTCAACCCTTCCCTTTTAGCTTTTGAACTTGTTCTTAATCATTTACAGCCCTTATATTAGTCTTAATTATTCACAGGGAGGGAGAAGATAAATTCTTTTAGAACAGAAGCCTACAACCTTCTCAGCAAATAAGACAGCAGTTACTCACAGAGGCTCAAACTACTCCCTGAATTTCACTCAGAGCTCCCATACTTCTGGTGATAAGCCGGCAATGCATTGTCAGTGATAATCATTTGATGTAATTTGTGTCAGCTCTTCCGACAATACACATTTATCTGCCATTGTATTTCCTTTGGATTTACAGTCGGCAGAATTACTGAATTCCAAACTGCCCAGGTGGCAGAAAACCTGCGGTGATGCCACCAAAGTGCCAGAGGAAATCATCAACATGATAGAAGAAATAAAGACCCCTAGCTCCACCCCCACATCCTGGACGCCTCAGCCTTCGCCAATGGTCGAGAGAAGGAGCATGGTAGGAGCCCACTACCTCCAAGATCTCAATTGTGTATTTGCTTTTTTAAAAGATATGTTTTTATTGATTTTAGAGAGAGGAAGGGAGAGGGAGCGATAGAAACATCAGTGATGAGAGAGAACCATTGTCAGTTGCCTTCTGCACTCCCCCTAGTGGGGATTGAGCCCAAAACCCAGGCATGTGCCCTGACCAGGAATCGAACCGGTGACCTTAGTGCAAGGGACAATGCCCAGCCCACTGACCCACACTGGCCAGGACCAAACAATCCACCTTTCTGTGCAGGAAGTGATAACTACTAAAGGTAGGTGTTGGGTGCATGGAGATTTATGGTGCTATTCTCTCATCCCTTTGAAATCTTTCTAAAATAATTTTTTCCCAATTTCTCTCTCTGCCCTCAAAACACAATAATAACTGATGGGCTCATTAGAAGAATGGAACTGCTTGGAAAATTAAACCGAAACACTTCCAAAACACAGTGAAAACACAGAACGAGGACTTTTTTTTTTTAATGGGAAAGAGGAGAAACATGTTAGGCCAGCTGAGACAAGGGAGGTACACTCCACTGCCTGCCAGCATCACCACCGATGTCTAATGGGGATCTCACATTCAACTGGTCCAGAACCAGTGAACGGCAGTGTCACCCTTCCAGTAGCTCAGACACAATGCGGCAACTCCTCTCTCTTGTTCGCTTATGCCACTGTCAGTCCACAGGCCAACACTAACGTTTCCATCGTCAGAGCATGTCCCAGTCCAGCCCCTCAGCCCTGCGCTGCTCTGACTGCAGCCCCTCAGGGAGACCGCAGCAGCCTCCCGCCTGGTGTCTCACGTGGCAGCCAGGCCGATCTGAGACGCGCAGAAATGACCAAAACCTCGATAAGATTGCAGATTGTTAGGGGTAAAGAGAAAATTCGGAAAACCTCTAGGGAGAAAAAAAACAGGTTATTTACAAAGTAAAGAGAAACCTATGCAGACCAGATTTCTTGTTAACAAAACAAGATGTTAGAAATTAATGGAACGGCCAGCCGGTGTGGCTCAGTGGTTGAGACTCATGAGCCAAGAGATAGCTGGTTCGATTCCCGATCAGGGCAGATGCCTGGGTTTTGGGCTCAATTCCCAGTAGGGGGTGTGCAGGAGACAGCTAGTCCATGATGTTTCTCTCTCAATGTTTCTCTCTTCATTCCTCTTTTTCAAAAAAATCAATAAAAACATTTTTTTAAAAAAATTAATGGAGCAAAGCACTCAAAGTTCTGTGGAAAAATTATTTCACATGTAGAATCCTCTGGCCGAGTAGCACTGACGAGGGAGCCTGAAATCCACAGAAGGAAAGCAGATTAGTGGTCACCAGGGGGTGAGAGTATGGGGAGTGCCTGCTTTGTTTTTGTTTTGTTTTTAAAGATAATGGTTTTGTTTTTTTGTTTTATTTTTTTAAAGACAAAAAATGGAAAAAAATATATTATTTAAATAATTCAAGATGGGGTATTGCCCTTCAACTAAGGGAACTTGGGGAACTGTGGGACTTAGAGCATGTAATATGGAGCAGCCTGGAGAACTGTACTTCCATTGCTATGTTAGACTAACAGTAAACTAATGAAGCCTTTTTCACAGGCTGGGAAAGACTACGACACCCTTTCTAAGTATCCACCCAAGGTGCCCCCGGCCCCTTCAGGTAGAGTGGTCACCAGCCCTTTGATTGATATGTTCAATAACCCAGCGACTGCTGCACAGAATTCGGGTAAGGCATTTTTCTGTAAAATTCCTGTCTAAAACTTTAAAATCAATATTTTGGATAAATGCATCTTGAGGTAGCGGTGACTAAGCATGTATATGGCACATGTCCAACATGGAGGAGCTTACACCTCAGAACAAACACAGGTCTGGGTTTATGGAAAAACCAGGGGACATGTTATACGTGACACCTTTTCTGACACATACTAATTCTGTATACCGATTGCTGTTTACAGGAGCCAATATGCTATTGAAAGGTTGTTTTTGAAATAGGATAGATGTATAGAGAGCCCCCACTGTGTCCTGTGTTCAGTGGTAATTGTAATAATGTTTTTTCAGTAAAACTCTAAAGGTTCACGTAACAGAATTGTGGTTGTTGATCTCACCGACAGGCTCAGCTTGAGCTGTAACCAGCCTCCCGGGCGTGTGGTTCTGCTGCTGAAAGTCCTTAGCGCTGTTGACTGTATTGCAGGAAATTGGGACCAGTTGTTTGCGGACATTTCAGGAGGCTTTGGTTAGACTCGGCTCTGCCTACAGTAGCCTGGCGCCCAGGCCCCTGTCTCTGGGTGACTCGCAGGGTGAAAGCCGTGGCCGCTGAGCCGTGTGCTAGAGAGACCCCGGGTTAGTGCACATGCAGCTGTTGGGGAGATGAGATTTTCCGAATGGCAGCTGGGGAGATAATGGTCTGCAAGCATTTGCCTTTGAAGGAAGGACTGCAAGTTATATACCATGTACAGTTAAAATACATAATGCTGTGTGCATCCCAGTCATTCAAATGATTCTTTGATTCTTTTTGGTAAAAGGAAATAACATTGCTAATGGATTCAGCACTGCTGACGTAATCAGAGAGCGCGTGGTGAGAAGTTAGCAGAGTTTACAGAGTAATTAGTAAGACTGAAGAGGAAAGCAGAGAGAGATCTTACATGTTTCAAATAGTGGGCTAGCAAAATCTGACTGGAAAAAATACCTAAAAAGAAAAAAATCTCCTTTCCAATTTTGGTTTTGAGTGTAAATAACAGGCGGTATTTGAATTGAGACACAAAGTGCACAGCGTGCTGCTCCATGGAGTATGGTTTGGGCTGTGGCGCCAGGCCGCCCGCAGCTGGTTCCTGGCTCTGCCCGGGCCAACCTCAGAGGCTGTGAAGGGCTCAGTTAAGGTGCTTGTCTTCACGGCAGCATTTCCAGTCTTTGGCCCAGGTCATGGGCAGTTGGGTTAGAGCTGAGGCCTCCCTCGGCCTGTGGTTCGTATTGAGAGCTGGGAAGGGAAGCATCGTTTGGTGATAGGCGGCTTGCCTGCCTCTGAGAACCGCCCGGATTGAGGCAGGAGTGCGGGGAAGCCCGGCAGGCCCTGCTTTATCCCCTCGGTCTGCAGAAGGGGCCACCTTGCAGTCCCTTGTAGTCCCCGTCCCTCCCGCAACGGTAAGGGTGTGGCAGTAGAACACGCCTGGCTGTGTGCTGGAAGTGGCCCGATCGTCGTTCTTGGAAAAGCCATCACCACTGTGTTGTCTTCAGCTTCTTCGGAGGATCCCAGTTTACAGCGATCGGTGTCTGTTGCAACGGGACTGAACATGATGAAAAAGCAGAAAGTGAAAACCATCTTCCCGCACACGGCTGGCACCAACCAGCTTGGCTTCGCGCAGGGAGATGTCATCACGCTGCTCGTTGCTGAGGAGAGAGACGGCTGGCTCTACGGAGAGCACGACACCTCCAAAGCGTAAGTCTCGGGTGGGTGGTCCACTCAGGAGCCAGAGCCCAGCGCGGCAGAGAACTGCCGTCTCTCCTGTGAGCGGCACATGGTCCTTGTGGACATACTAGCATTTTAGCCAGCGTTATGGTCCTAGTTTAGCTGTAGTTGTGGTTTAGTTCAGCGGTCGCCAACCTTTTGGACCTCACAGACCACCAGTGGTCCTCGGTTGGCGACCGCTGGTTTAGTGAACTGGAGCTGTTCTGCCCCAGGCTGTTTTCTGCATGTGTGCATGGATAGATCAGTTTGACACAAGAATAGAGCATTAGATCCTACACGTCACCTCTGAAATAGGTTTTAAGTATTCTCTTGTTTTTTGAGAACAAAACACGTGACTTTGGATTTCTCAAGGATAATCTGCATATCAGATGTACTTTGAGACTTAGCACATAAATGGTTTTCTGTGTAGATTATGCATCTATTAAACAAAACCAGGAAGGGGCAGGGGGCATTAAAGGGAATCCAAATAAAAGGAACACTGTATGTGAAGCACACATGGTGTGATGGGGGGAGAGGTCCTCAGTGTGTTTATTGTTCACGTGTCCACTGCCCACCCACAGCCAGGCCTTTCTCTCCTCCGCCCACGCAGGAGGGGCTGGTTCCCGTCCTCGTACACGAGGCTGCTGGAAGAGAGCGCGCAGGAGGCAGTGAGTGTGCCCGCGCCGAGGTAGGACCGGCTGTGCCCACAGGGCCCAGTGACAGGGAACTCGGCCTGCTGTTTCCAGGCGGATCAGAATTCTGTCTGATTTGTGGCAACTGAGCAGGAGACTGCTGCTCACACGCTTTCCTAGTGGTTTCTGTGTCCACGGGCTTTACTGACTATCTTCCGTGAAGTTTCCCAGCCCAGGCCCACCCCTCAGCCCTCTAGGGCCACTCCCAACGTCCCACCCACACTGGCTGCATCCCTCTTTTCCCTCCTTTTTTTGGTTAATCCTCATCCAAGGGTATTTTTCCATTGATTTGTAGAGAGTGAAAGGGAGGGGGAGAGACAAAGAGAAACATCAATTGGTTGCCTCCCACACAAGCCCTGACCAGGAACCAGGGATCAAGGGCCTGCAACTGAGGTATGCGCCCTTAGCTGGAATCGAACCCAGGACCCTTCAGTCTGAGGGCGGATGCTTATCCTCTGAGCCAAACAAACTAGGGTCACCTTTCCCTCTTGACCTTCCTGAGCAGCCTGCAACAATGGGGGACACCTCTGTAACACTCCCTGCCGGGTTTCCGGACCTGGCCCTCTATTGTCCTGGCACCTCACCAGCATCCTCCCTCTCCTCACAGGCCACTCCCCCGCCCCCTGTTTAAACATAGGTGTTCTTCGGGGGGTCTGTCCTCAATCCTTTTTCCTTCTCTCCTTCCTGTGCTGTGTCTACTACCATGGTTCCTATTACACCGATGGGCTTCCTTTGGCACCTCTATCCCAGTAACCCCTAAATCTGCACTCCAATCCCGATAATATCTACGATATTGTGTGTGCGTGTATGTGTGTGTGAGACCTCCTCCTACCCAGTCCTTCTTTATGATGATTCTGTTGTCGTGCTGATCGTGGCTATTTTGAGTGCTGGGATCTGGTGGCAGGACCTTCTCTAACTTGTTCCCTAACCTCGGGCCATTAGCCCAGCGCCCGTGAGGAGCATGAGCACCGTGGACTTGTCAGAGAAGAGCTGTGCTGCCGTCCCCATCCCTCCTCCCGATTACCTGGAGTGCTTGTCCATGCGAGCGGCTGCAGACAAGAGAGCAGATGTTCCCAAGCCCACGTCCACCTTTAAAGCCCCGGCGTCCGGACCAGAAACCACGTCTCTCGTGAGTAGAGCTGTGTCTAATGTCCTGTGTACCCAAATCCTAAGTGGCAGTCTCTGGGGTGTGGGGGACAGTCTTTGAGGTGTGGGGGCGAGTCTCTGGGGCATGGGGGACAGTCTTTGAGGTGTGGGGGCGAGTCTCTGGGGTGTAGGGGACGGTATCTGAGGTGTGGGGGACGGTATCTGGGGTGTGGGGGACGGTATCTGAGGTGTGGGGGACGGTGTCTGGGGTGTGGGGGACGGTATCTGAGGTGTGGGGGACGGTATCTGGGGTGTGGGGCGAGTCTCTGGGGTGTGGGGGCAGGACCTTCTCCTCGCTCCTCTTGGTCCCCTTCTCTGTCACAGCCTTTCCACCTGCTAACTGCAGTCCCTGCATTTTTATGTGCCTGTAAGTGAGCGTTTACACACCAAGTCCCTGGTTTGCCAGACTGTCTCAGGTTTTAGCCTCTCCTCGCTTTTGGTCATGGCTGCAGTCCCTGAGTCTCTTAATCACTGTTTTCTGCATTTTCTTCCATTTTCACATTGTTTTTTGAAGGAAGGTTTAAAGTTAAAAGTGGCAACCTAATCCCTACGTCTTCAGGAAGTGTTGTGCAGAAATCGTATGTGCATTGTCTTTAATGCTGAGCCACTTGTAAGAAAGTCAGCAGACAGCTGTTATTCCTTTGGCAACGGTGTCTTCTGAGTGACAGGCCGGGGTGGGCTCGGGAGGTCATGAACAGAGGACCATGTGCCAGCAGCATCCCTGCAGCCTGAAGGGGGGATCTGGGTGGCACGTGAAAACCAACAGCAGAGGACTTCTGAGGGGGTGACATCTAAGCCAACACCTGAATTGCAAGGAGCCCACCATACAGGGGTCAAGAGGAGGAGCTTCCCAGGCAGGAGTAGAAAGTTTAAAACCCTGAGGAGGGCACATCCTCGGCATCTTCGAGCAGCAGAGAAGGAAGGCGATGATTCCAGGGTTTCTTGTTCCCCTCACTTTTTTCAGTGTAGATTATATAGCAGAGGAGGAAGAGGGGGAGGAGGAGGAGGGATGGAGAACGGGAGGTGGCTGGGAAGGTGTGCAGCTGGGAAGGTGCAGCTGGGAGCGCCCGCGTGCGCTCAGTGAAGTACCATCATCGCGGGTTGGAGTGGGCAAGTTTGGAAAAAGAAAATCTGTTCTGAAGAGTAAGAACGGGAACATGCTTTAGAAGAGCAGTAGGCATGCAGGGCCAATGCCATAGGCTCAGTGACAATTTGGGGTCAAGATTTAACTTGAAAGCAGTCAGGGTGGCTGTTTCTCCAGCAACATGCAGCTGCTCTGCTACAGCCCAGAGGAGCGGAAGGAGCCCGGGGAAGGCGTGCCCAAGGTTGCAGGTGGCCTGGCACCCAGCCCTCCTCCCAGAAACACCCCCAAGGTGCTGCTGGTAATCCACGCAGTGGGTGCTTTTTAGTTCTCTTCCAGCCAGTGTTTGGTCCTTTCTGTGATGCGTGTAGAAGCCATCTCCCTGCTTCTCATGGCCGGGGGACAGGGGAGAGGGATTCTCAGCTCAGTCCCCATCACCACCACTACTGGTGGTCTTGTTCACCTGTGAATGGTGCATAAGTGGGCTCTCTGAACTGGGATCCCTCCTAAAAATGGCCATGTTTTGTGTGAGCCTTCAGATGTCTGGAACATGCCTGCCTTTTCCCAGGCTGCAGTGCCCTGCTCTGGTCCAGGAAATGCCAGGCTTTGAAAGCTCATTCAACTACATCTTTTCTAGCTTCCCTTCTTTGATAAGCTCACTGCACTGTATATTGTTTGCAGCTTTTTCATTCCAAATTACCCCAAATAGCTAACTCCAAAAACTGTTCAAAAGGAGGACACGTGGCTGTTGAAAATGGAGCTATTCCATTCTGTCAGCATGGAGGGAGCTATTGCTTGAAAGGGCAAAGATATCAAATGCTATTTTATTAAAGGCCCTAGTATGTTTTAAAACAATATTCAAACTATTTGGAAATGACCTTAAGGCATTCCTAAAAATATAAAAGTTCCTTTTGCTTAGAGAAAAAAACTTTTACAGCTGCACGTCCCAAACTCAGGGTCCAGGTTGGTCCAGTGTGACCTGTGTGTCTCCAGCACCTTCCGGTTGTGTTTGATTTTCAACTTCGTTATAGGAAAATTCAAGCAACATGAAAGTGAAAAGAATAACCCAGTGACCTAGTAATCTAATTCCAGTAGCCACTCCGCCTACCTATCTTGTATTCAGCTCTCCCCCACTCACTCCCAGATCAATTTGAAGCTAATGCCGAACCCCCTATCATTTCACCTATAAGTATCTTAAAGGTCCTTTTTAAAAAAATATGACCACAGTACCAATGGTCATATCTTTAAAAACTGACAGTAATTCCCGAGTATCATCAACCAGTCACTTCCAGTTTCTGATTGTCTCGTGAAAAATTTGACAATATATTTGTTTGAATCTGAATCTGGGTCAGCTCCATACGTTACGGTTGGTCGCTGAGTCTCATGACAAGTGTTTGTCTATCTACAAATCCCCTGTCTGTCGTTCCTGTAACTTATGGGTAGAAGCAAGTTGTAGTCCTGCAGGTGTCCGTCCCGACTGGGTTTTCCCGACTGCAGCTCATGGTGTCCTTGTCCACATTCCCCTTCCTCCTGTATTTCCAGCCTTGATCAGAGCCTGCTGTTGTTTTGTTAGCCTGTTTTGGGTTTTTTTGTGTTTTGTTTTTTTTTAAATATATTTTATTGATTTTTTACAGAGAGGAAGGGAGAGAGATAGTCAGAAACATCGATGAGAGAGAAACATCGACCAGCCGCCTCCTGCACATCCCCCACTGGGGATGTGCCCGCAACCCAGGTACATGCCCTTGACCGGAATCGAACCTGGGACCTTTCAGTCCGCAGGCTGACGCTCTATCCACTGAGCCAAACCGGTTTCGGCGAGCCTGTTTTGTTTTGCTAGACCATTTCATTGGCCATGGCTAGTCCGTCCGGAGGCACATGTGTCCGATTGTCCCTCTTCTTGTGCCATTAGCAGCCATTGATGATCACCTGCTCCATTACTTTATTAAGGTCGTATGATGCCTTTTTTAAAAAATATATTTTATTGATTTTTTTTTTTACAGAGAGGAAGGAAGAGGGATAGACAGTTAGAAACATCGATCAGCTGCCTTCTGCACACCCCCTACTGGGGATGTGCCCGCAACCAAGGTACATGCCCTTGACCGGAATCGAACCTGGGACCTTTCAGTCCGCAGGCCGATGCTCTATCTACTGAGCCAAACCGGTTAGGGCTCATATGATGCCTTTTAAGGTAAAAAGAATCTTGCCCCAAAATCATATTGCTGGAATTACAAATAAAAACACTGGCATTTTGGCGAATGCAGACAGTTGCCAATTTTAGAAAATGATAGCATGTTTTACTTCTCAGCATTTTTACCATGTGGATAAAGGTGGATGAAGAAAGCATTGATGTAGTTCTTACTACACTGAATTAGATAAATTGAAAGATCGCATTTTTAAATACCAGTAGAGTCAATGATGACATTCATTATTTAGCATTTGGACTTCAAATGAGGCCTAACTTTATTTTTAAACCTTTTTGTTGGCTCATCCAAACAGACTGTCCATAAGGAATGCTGCCTTGGAAGGGCTGAGACTGCCCAGGAAGCTGAGGCCTGCGAACAGTGCCCACCCTGGGGTCCCCGCCCTCCTTGAGCTGCAGAACTGGAGGCTCACAGCTTCCTCCTGAGGGCCGGGTGGGGTTGCTCGGAGGCGACCTGGTGCTGTGCGCTCACCAAGCCTCCTCTGGGTCAGTTCCACGTGGAAGCCTCTGCCCTTCCCACCTGGACCCGTGCAGGGGTCCTCAGTTCACACTCCCTGCCTGCTCCCAGCCTTCTGTCTCCCGAAACCGCCTCTCCCTTCCACACGCCATCTCCACGCCATCAGTAACCTGAAGTCTCCCACCAAAGCCCCACACCCGATGGCCTGGCAGTGAGGTCCACCCCACATTTGAGGAAGAACTAGCAGCGGTCCTTTGCACTTTCCCGTGAATCGAAGAGGACGCACTGCCCGACCTGGTGCTGTGAGGCCAGCACTCCCTGGTCCCTCGGGCAGGCCGACTCTGTCTTGCAGGCTAGAGGCCTTTTCAGTCTTTCATTTCACAGCCTGTAGGCTTTGGTTTCATTTAAAAAGAACATTTAGAAGCCCCAGATATCTCATGAAAAAGCCCTGCTTGTGTGAGTTCCAGTGGCAACCTCAGTTGTCACTGACTTTACAGCTGTTAGAACAGTGAATGTTCTTGGACTCTTAATGATTATGGAAACCTTCCATAAAAAGCGAGTTTATCACACAAGCCAGTATAGTCGATACCGACAGTGAGGTCACATTTACAGCTTTGGCAACAAAAATTACTACAGCATCTGACTACTGTGCCCAACCAGACTTCTTTCTAAACATCAAGACAGTTTGTGAAGGAAGGCGCCCTGAAGGGAGGGCTCTGGGTCACGTGCGGGGACCTTTGCCCTGGAGCTCATCCACTGGGCATCACTGGTGGCTTAGGGTGGTCCAGGCCCTGGGCTGGGCTCTGGGGAGATGAATAGGAGTGAGGCCAGCCCAGCAGTTGAGCCCAGTGAACAGGTGTTGATTGTGTGTATAGAGGTGCAGGGTGAAGAGGTGACAGGAGGTGGCAGGACTCGGCTCCTGGCAAGCATCAAAGGCAGCATCTGGGGGGCAGGTGGTTGAGCCACATTCAAAGGAAGAGCTCTGACCAAACACGAGGCCTGCAGGCATGCATTCTGGGAACTTGGGTGGCTGGGTGCTGTCTGGGGCGGTGGTCCAAGAAGCAGTAGGATAGACAGGCCAGGAGTGGAGCGCTGAGCCGGAAGCGTGGGCTGCCGCTGTCCTCCCTCCACCCGAGGGTGTGCTGGAGCCGGAGGTGGGCCGGAGGCACGCGGTCATGGGGAGAGGAGGTTCCATGCAGATGGGAGGGGGATTGACAGGTGAGAACTGACAGGCCTAGTGACTAACTCGTGTAGCCTACACAGAGAAACCAGTTTTGTTGGAACTCTGGGAGCAGGTCTGATTTACTCATGTTTACATATTTTGGAGACTTTTTAAAAAAATAACATGTAATTTTGAGCTCCAGATCTTTAACATGCTAACATTATAAAGGAAAAACGTTCTTATCTGAAATTAAGGTACTCATTTAACTACTAGAAAAAAAAATTGTTTTGGACCAAGGTTCTGAATAATTAAAAATAATCAGGGCCCTGCAAGCATGACTGTATTCAGGAAAAAACAAAGCTATCTGTGGTTTTTTTAAAGTACCTGCAATTTTAGAGACCCTCTTCCCACATTTGCTAAACAGATTGAAAGTTATCTTTCATGGGGGTATTTATATAGTTTATGATTTGTCAAACTGTTAAACATAGAAAGAAATAGCTTTATGGTGCAGTTCTGTGTAAAAAAAGTCTACTACAGATAAACTGATGGATGATGCCACTCTTGAGACAGATAAGGATGAACTCCTGCGTTAACCTTTATCCATCCCCTGCTACTCTAAGTCAGCAAACCTATGTTTGAGTATTTTCTACACCTGCCTGGCAGTCACAGCTGCAGGTTGTGGCTGAAGAGCCAAGTCCAAGTTGGTAAAAATTAAAATGTTTAATCATTATACCGTATTTAAAATACTTTTGAAAGTAACACTTTTTCTGCTTATAAAAATAACCCAGAGAATTTCTGTTTGGGTAGAAATTTTGGGAAACATACACTAAGTATTGAAAAGAAAATTTTAGTTATCTATAATCAGATAACTGCTGTTAACATTTCATTCTGTTTCCTGTGAGATGGGCAGGGGCAAGTATGTTTAGAGTAGATGTTTCTCCCCAGCATCCATACACAGTGGGGTCCTAGCACTGCCCTGGCCCCGGCGAGCTGCTGGCCTGGGACCCAAATGGTGCCCCGGTGCCGGCCTGTGGATGGCGCCTCCACACCCCTCCTGCCCTCAGTGCCTCCTGGGCGTGGGCCCACTTTCTAACGTCCCAGGAGGCATTGTGGGGCCTTGTTAAGGCCCAGAAAGGTGAGAGCAGCTTACTGAGATCCCAGAGCAGATTGGGAATCGCAGTTCTGACCAGTGTCTCCCATCAGAACACTGTTGGTGAGACAAGTACCATGTACTGTTTATGAGGTGCTGACAAGCTGCTGTTTTATTTTTCTGATCTGGGGGGTGTTGGAAACTCCATTTAACAGCAGTCACAAGAAAAGAGGCGTCGACTTGAGAGAAAGTCAGCCAAAGCTGGAGGGCTTGAGGCACTGCTGGCCGTGATTCCAGGACGGTCACTGCTCCTAATGTCAGACCGTGCGTCTGACCTTGGAATGGAGAGGGCAATGGTCCAGAAGCAAGCAGAGGGCGTGTCACAGGTGCCAGCGAAGTTAAAGGACTGGCTCATATGTCTGTCACTAGCGTCTCTGAAGTGATACTCGATGATCCTGTGCAAACTGCAAAAGAGTAAAAACGAAACTCTGTCTCCAGCACACACCCTCACGTTGCCTCTGCCATACCCTTCAGCCAGTTAGACCGCCTCCCCCAGGGGCGCCAGTGCCAGGAACTCAGCTGGGGGCGGGCAGAGAACCGGTTCTGCTCCACCGTGACCTCGTGACCTCGGGAGAGGTGGGAATACCTGGCTTTAACAGCCTCTTGGCAACAGCAGGAGGCACAGGCTCCAATCTTCCGTGTGTCTGAGCAGAAAAGACGAGAAGTGCTTCTTCAGTACATTAAACTGGAGACTTACAGAGCAGACAAACATTCCAGAACTGCACTGCCCAGAAGAGTAGCCACAGGGCCCGGGGCAGTGGAGCCCCGGAGAATGGGCGGTGCAGCTAAGGAATGGGATTTCCTACTTTAAATTTGTTCACTTTTAATCTGGTCATATATGGCCCATGGCCACCATGCTGGGCAGTCAGGCACAGGTCGCACAGAACAGACCACGTTCCAGTTGAAAACCTAAGAGCATGGTGCTCGGGAAGTACATACCATGGCTGGCCCCTGCCCGGGCCCTGAGGGCGGCGGGGACATGGTCCTGGAATTTTGTATGAAAACTTCTTGCGCCCAACTGGACTGGTTGTTTATCTTTCCTAAACCAGATGCGTACCCAGCTGCTGCTGATGGGGAAAGTATGTTCTCTGTCAGCCAAAGGCTGGGTCCATGGGAGCAGGCAAAACATTGCTCTACGTAGTTTCTATAGAGGCAGCCATCATTACTGTCAGTTACTGTCGAGTTTTGTTTAAACACCAGGACATTTAGGCTAAGTCCACTGCACACCCGATACCGTGGGTGGGACGTTCCTGCACCACGAACCTAGACAGCTGCGAGGCTGCCCTGTGAGCTGCGGGGCAAGGGCGTGGCTGTGGGGCTGAAGCAAGTGTGTGTTCCCTACTGTAGTGGCAGCCGTTTAAATAATCAGATAAGAGACTCTAAAAGGCTGTTGAACAGCTAGGCCTGCTTTCGCTTCAAAGCGCACGTTTGCTGACCCGAAAGGGCCTGTGCAGGCCCTGTCAGCCGCCTTGTTTGCATCCACCTTCCACTCCACGAAGTGGGCACCTTGGTTTCAGAAAGAGCCTGTGACTCCAGGTAGTTGCCTTTTCCCCTGGCCAGGCTTCCGGGTCCCCAGTTTAAGAATAGAGGGGTTGAACTAGGTTGGAGGTTGTGAACTGGGATAAGTCCGGCCACAGCCGAGGACTGGCATGTGCTGTAACATTTAGCACAGGGTCAGGTGTGGCAGGTGACAGCTCACCTCCCGCTGGCCTCAGAGATGAAGGGAGGCTGTTGCCAGGGAGCAGGACAGAGAGGGCAGGCTCCAAAGGTGCCCTCAGGGTGTCTCTCACCCTGCCTGGGGGGCCACAGATCCCTTGCCCGGAGTTCTGCCTTCCATCTGGGAAACGGGCTGTGCTGGTGGCCTGAGCTGCCCAAGATCACTGGTAAGCTCGGAGCAACTGGTCCTCTTCAAGGCAGGTGGGCCTGTGAGGGACATCCCAGCAGAAATCTGGGTGGGATGGATGCCATGTGAGTCAGCAAGTGCCCACTCCAGGTGGACTTGGGTTTGGGAAATCAGGATGTGCCCCACTCTGCCGATTCCTGCTTGGCCATGGTCAGCTGGTGGGGGTTGTCTTGCTGTGCAGTCACAAGCCTTGCCTGTCCTTGTGTCCCCTGGACCGCCACTCCACCCCTCATGACATGCCTGACCTGTCGGCATCTGGTTTCGTGCCTTGGTAACCTCCTGTCGAGTGCACTCTGGCCCAGCACCATGCTGGCTGCCAAGAGGGGACACAGAACACGCAACAGGCTGTGCCTACGAGGCCAGGGGAGCCGGCCCAGCCCGAGGGGCCGGTGCGCAGAGCCTTGCGTTGGAAGTCCGAGGGGAAGCATGAGACAGGACGCACACCACCGCCTCAGAGGACACGCCCTGCGCAGGAGCAGTTCTGCCCATTGACTGTGGGACCTCGAACGGTTTAGGTCCACAGAGCTGGTCTGAGCTCACGCCGCGTGTCTGCACTATGCATGTCCTGAGGGGACAGGGACAAGGAGGCAGCACCTAGGCTTGCAGGCGCCATGCAGGACCGCTCAGGTCCAGGGCAGGGGCACCAGGAGAGGCCTGCAGAGACCTCGGTGTTGCTCAGGACAAGGTGCATTTGCCTGGTGACATGGGGGCGGGGGCGGGGGCGTGCAGAGGCCAGGAGACCCCAAACCCCACTGCTCGGCCTCAGCGAGCCAGTGGAGGGACACGCTCAGATGGGCGCTGTGGGGCAGCAGGCAGGACAGACACCCCTCCGGGGCTCCAGCGTCAACCAGTAAGAGGGATGGGTTGTGCTCAGGTGAGGTGGGGAGGTTCTGCAGACCCTCGGATCTAGCGTGAGCTCTCCTCTGGAGGAGTGAGGGCAGTGCCACGCCGGCCTGGAGGTGCCTTTCACTGCAGGGGGAAGGGGAGAGAGGCAGGTCTGGGACAGTGTAGACTTGGTAGATGTTAAAGGGGAAACCTTTGAAACGGTCCTATTTTTATGGCAGACATTGAGGAATACCATATGAAGAAAAGTGCACAGTGACTTTTCACAAAGCAGCAGGTGTAGGCAGCACCAGAACCAGACCATGACCCGGCGCTCGATGGTTTCCAGCTGTTGTCTTAGGTCATCGTGCCCTCCTCCTTAGCACAAGTTGTCACCTTTCTTCCCAGGATGGACTGTGCTACTTCTCTTGCACCAGGTGACACAAGGCGCTAACTCCTCCGAAGCTCCCGGGGGCAGAGGCCCTCTGAACAAGCCCTGAGGGTTTGCCTTGAGGACCCTTGGGCTGCTCCCAGGTGGGGTGTTTCCGGTTCAGGGCAGAACCTCAGGCGTGATACCCAAGGGAGAGCGACACTGTCCCACCCTGAGGAAAGGCAGGAGGCTGTGGTTCCCAGTGTGTCACCTGGAGGCAAGCCTGCGGATTCTGGTTTAGCAGGAAGTGCACTTCCCAGGCCAAGAGGACTCGGCTGCCCTTCCTCCTGACCTCAGGGACCTTTTCACGTGGGACCCCGTACCTCCGTTCTGGGCTTCCTGTTTGGCAGTGTTGGAGCGCTCGCGCGACACGTGTCCTGGTGTATATTTATCTCTAAATCACAGAATGTGAGCACGGCACCAGGAGTGCTTGCTCTGGGGCCTGCGTGCCCTGTGGGAGGAGCCCATGTAAGCCCTGCTAGGATGTGCTTCAGTGAGAAGAGAGCCAGGACTCTGCCTCCTGGTGCTGGGGCCGCCATCAGGATGAGCTGGCTGGTCCCGAGGTTCAAGGTATAAGATGTGGGTCCTCAGAGGCCCAGAGACAGCAGGCGCAGGTGTGAACCCGTGTCCCTAACCCTCTGCCTTGAGAGTCAGTAGGTCCAAAACCCGGTAGAGGCCTCCCAAGGAGCCCTGGTGTGTGGGCTTGGGCAAGGCATGACCTTCAAACCCCAGCTGGCGGGCAGCGGGACATGACGTGCAAGGAGCTGTAGTCAGTGTTCAGAGGCCTGTGCCCTGACCACGGGGAGCCTGGGAGCTTTCAGTCAGGTCTGGTCTGTCAGCCCCTGTCAGACAGTGGCACACTGCCCTCTCCTGGGCGGCATCTGAGTAACAGGTGCTCAGAGCAGTGCTTTCCTAGAGCAGGTTCAAAGCGGATTCTTAGCCTGTAAGCTTTTGGGAAGGAAGGAAAGGAGGCCCCTGGCCCCACTGGGAGACCCCAAGTCCCTGGGACCTGCAGGCTCTGTTGGTTCCTGAAGACAAAGACAGTGTTTACGCGTCCTTCTCTTCTCTTCCCTTTGTGCAACTTCCTGCAAGATCTCTGGGGAGCACTGGGCACCAGTCTGTGGGCACCAAAACCCGTTTCATTTTCACGCAGTTTTCCCATGGCTTCATTCAGGACTGGGCTCCCAAAAAGCCAGCTGCACTCACAACTTTTGCACCTGAAACAGGCTGTGGGCAAGGAGCCACAGGCCTATTCTCCCTGAGTGTGAGATGGCCCAACACGGTGCAGGTCCCTCACTATCTTTTAAAATGTTCTGTTCTTCCTGTTATTCTTTGAAGTGAATTTACATAGCTAGACAGTCCCAAATGAATTGAGACTCCAGGGCACCTTTAAACATTCGTAGCTTTCAACAGTCCCTTGTGTTTTAGATGCCTTTACCTTTAGGTCTTGTTTAAAATGTCTCATTTCATGAGCCTTCCATAAACTTCTCTATCTTCCCACAGAATAACACAAACGGGACTGCCAAGCTTCCTTTCCTCAGGTACGTGAACTCCTCCAAAAGCCCTTTTGAGCGGCACGCTGCCCTCCCTGTTGGCGAGTGGCCTGTAGTGTCCCGGAGAGGGCCTTGCCCTGTGAACAGCCCAGGGGGCCCGATCCTGAAAACAGCCTCAGGCCTGTGGGGTCAAGAGAATGCAGCCACTTGCTCTCATCAGTCCTGGGAGGCATCTGCCCAGATGCAGAAGGGTGGTCTCCTGATGACCTGCTGTCCTTGGCAACACAGTAATCCAGGCCTAGTCTTAGGTGGCTGTCCCACCCGACCCCCTTCCAGAGGACTGCAGAGCGCTGGGCTCTCCTGTAACTTCAGGTAGTTCTGGAAGAGGTGGACTGGGGAGCTGCCACAGTAAACTTTTCATATCAGATAAACACTGCCCGGGATATCCATCCGGCATATAACTCTACAGAGCAGAGCAACCGTTTGTATTTAGTTCATTTAAAACCATGTTCCCTGCCCGGTGTTGCCGAGTGCTTACAGCAGGGGTGGGCAAACTTTTTGACTCGGCCACAGTGGGTTCTTAAACTGGACCGGAGGGCCGGAACAAAAGCATGGATGGAGTGCTTGTGTGAACTAATATAAATTCAAAGTAAACATCATTACATAAAAGGGTACGGTCTTTTTTTTTTTTTTTTTTTTTTTTAGTTTTATTCATTTCAAACAGGCTGGATCCGGTCCGCGGGCCATAGTTTGCCCACGGCTGGCTTACAGCATCGGCCGATGCACCGAAGGGTCTCGGGTTCAATTTCTGCATACCTGGGTTGCAGGCTCAATCCTGGCCTGTTCGGGGGGGTGTGCAGAGGCAACTAATCAATGTGTCTCTCTCATATCGATATTTCTCTCCCTCCCACTCTCTCTAAAAATCAATTGGGGGCGGGGGGAATCATCAGGTGAGCATTAACCAAAAAAATAAAATTCCCATCTTGAGGTATTTCCGCACGTTTTTTCCTTCCCCCACAGTGGAGAAAACCCCTTCGCTACTGTGAAACTCCGACCAACAGTGACAAACGATCGGTCAGCACCAATCATTCGATGAAAAGATGGCCAAAGACTTCTCCTGGATCTTCTTATGTTCTCACATGTGAAGTCATAGGTGTGGTGCATCCTGTACTGTCATGATGCTTCACCGGAGGGTGCCTGATTTTAAACGTATTCTACTTTAGCAAATCAATGCATTTTCTCAATTTCACAGTTGGGTTTGCACATTTCTGTCTTAAAGAAGATAAATTGAGTGACCAACTCAATCACTGAAAGTATTTTCTTCCTATTTTGTTCAAAGAGCAGTAAATTTGGTTCTAATCCTTACTGTATCATTTTTTAAATATTCTGATTATTTTCGAAATAGCCAGAATAAGGTATAGTCTGTGCTTTCAGGACTGGCTTTCTGTACCTGCATGCAGCTAAGACCACATTTGTATTTTATAAAGTACCTGCTCTTACGTAGCATTGTAATGTTTACTCAAAGGAGAATCTTAAGCAATATAAATTATGAAAATATTATATAAATTTTAACTTTTAACTTAAAATTTTTAAATTTTTGTTTAGTCAAATGCAGAGCTACCCAAGATGGAGAAACCCCAACCTTCCCATGATTAGGTCCAGCTATAGAGTGCTGAGGTATTTTGCCTGTCCCTATCACAGCCATGGTACTTAGTACTTGAATGCCCCAGAACTTCTGGATTTGGGCTCTGAGGCACCAATGAAAACCCACCTGGCCAGGCTGCATGTGGGCCTGGCCAGAGGGCACCACATGCACCAACCAGGGGACTCTTGCTAATAAGCTAGTTGACCAAAGCGCTTCTGTCACTAATTTCCTCTGACACTTTCCCATCAGGTACTGACGCACAAATAGTGCTCACAGAGCCAGGAGGACCTCTGGGAGTGGGGGCTGGGAGGAGCTGCCCTCTAGCCGAGACCCACTGTCATGCGCTAGGAATCTGGGCTGTTCCAGGAGGGAGTTCATTGCTGGCTGTCAGGGATTAGGCCCTATGTTGGAGGAGTGGAGAATCGTGGTTAAATGTCACACCCAGGCCATTCACTGTGTGGGCAGGGAAGGGGGGCTTGTTGCTCATACAGCTCCTTTGATCTTACCATAAATATTATCGTTTTCTATAAGCTTGAAATTGGCCAAAGTCAACTGCAGTAAAACCAGTGTGAGTGCGTGACACTTCAGGTTCATAGTCCTATCCTCCTCCTCCTCCTCGATCAGCCAGTGGGGAGCTAATGACACGGGAATGTGAGGGCTCCCCAGGACTGAGTCAGGCGAAGTGCAGGTGTCAAGCAGCACCTGTCCTGAAAGAAGACATGCCAGCCAAGAAACCAGTCAGTGAAGTGGCCCACTCTCCTCTCACCACTTAGGTAAGAGTAGGGTCCGCAGAAGCCCATTATTTTTAGAGATGTGAGAAGGAGTGGGGGCATCAGCCTCCACTCTGGGGTCCTCTGGCTTTGTTTCAGCGATACATAGGCCTGGGGTTACCAGGTGCAATTCACAGGCCTGCTGGACTCACCCGGCCCGTATCCACCTTCACAGAGTGGACGACAGTGTCTCCTGCCTCACACAGGATGGGAGGGCTTGCCTTGTCCTTGGCACTGAGGGGCATGCTCTGGAAATGTCAAGGTATTGTTTCATTATAAAATAAAAACGTGAAAACAAGAATACTTTCTTGAGCTATAAATGCCTATCGAGAAAAATAACAGGATTGAACAGTGTTGAAGCTGGGTGATGGGTATATAATTTTAGTCTCTATTTCATGTTTGAAGTTTTCCAAACAAAAGCAAACACTGAATAAGCAGAACCAGGTAAACAATGGTATGAATCTTATTTATTTAAAACAATTTCTCACCTTCTCAAATTGAAGACTGCAAAAAATAAAAGTGCTTTTCTGAATTGTCGTTAACCCTGGGAGCAGTGTTGCCGCGTGTCCACACTCCGTGACCTGTGCCCTGAACCCAGCTCGCACATGCCAAATCTATCCCACCTCCCTTACAAAACAGTCCTGAAGCTTAATCAAATAAAGCTACTGTACACGACATATACATTAGAAAAAGACAGCTGGATGAAGGAAAGCCAGGTGTGCTGTTCCCTTTAGGTAAAGTTTGCTCCACAGTTGGGACATCTTCGCTTCCTCAAGGCAAAACAGCAGATGAACCCAAAGGGGAAAAAGACGATGGCCAATAAGATGCCCAGGAAGGTGAAGGAGTCCTCCAGAACCCCGACTCTGTGGAGAGAGAGAAGGGGGGAAGGGGGCTCGGGTTAGGGCCCTCGGCCTGATGTTCCACCAGACCTTTGGCGTGTCAGTGACAGGGCCTGCAAAGGCAGTCTTCACCTGCCTTTAGCAACCAGCCATATCGGCCTGGAGATCTGCCAACGCGTCTGCCATGTTCGGAGGGAAGGCAAACTGCTGCTGTCGGCCACTACCCAGACCATGTGAAGAAAGGGGAAATTACTTGAAAGCTATCATCGCTTAATTATAAAGGCAACGTTCAGTTACCATGTAACCTGCCATATTTCCTTTTACAGAAGAACAAGAAACAAATGCTAGTTTCTATAAAATTTCTTACATCTCTGAAAACACAAGACCAAGAAAACCCAATCATTTGAGTACTTTTTCCCAGTATTGAAAAGTTTTCTATTCCCTAGAGCAGTGGTTCTCAACTTTCCTAATGCCGCAACCCTTTAATACAGTTCCTCATGTTGTGGTGACCCCCAATTTCATTGTTACAAATTGAGCATAATTAAAGCATAGTGATTAATCAGAAAAACAATATAATTATATATGTTTTCCGATGGTCTCAGGCGACCCCTGTGAAAGGGTCGTTCGACCCCCAGGTTGAGAACCGCTGCCCTAGAGGGAAATGCCACAAATAAGGATAGAGTTCAGAATTTTGTTTGATTTTTCTATTTTTTGGGGGGGGGGGGGAAGGCAGCAGATTTTTAGTGAAAGACTGAAATCAGCCATGTTCACACAATGTCTGAAAGGTCACTTGAGAAATTTCATCTCAAAGCTTCAGGGAAAAAAGTCACATTTACCTTTCAGTGTACAATCTATAATACCTAAGACACCTGGGGACATCACCGAGATCAGGTGCCAGTGAGTATAGGTCAGAGACCTGGACTCGCCACCCAGATTGAAGGGTCCTTTTCAAAGGCCCCCAAAGTGGGAAGCAAGAGCTGTGTGTTCAGCTCCACCTTTAGTCCTTAGGTTACTTCTGGAAAGTTCCGGACACAGTTGAAATTAAAATGAGAACTACAATAGCCAGCTCAGCCCAAATGAGAAATGTTTCACTCCCACCAGACAGACCTGGGAGCCTGAAAAAGCCAACAGGGACCAGCTGCTCCCTGGAGGCCGGGGTGCCTGCAGCCCTGACCACCTTGCTGTGAGCTGAGGGCAACTGCGGGCGGGGAGGGCCTGACACTCCTCCCACTGCTTTGATACCTTTGCACCCATTCTCCCATGCCGCTGCATGTCCATCCCAGCTTCCTGGTCTTTCTGAAGCCACTGTCTATCCACTTCTAGCCCCATCGTCAGCAAATACTGCTGAGGATCCCTAGGCCCACAACATTCCGCTCCTTATTTTGCCACCTTTTGCATGAAGGAGGAGGGGGGTTCAGCTTAATAAAAGAGTAAAGAAGTATCAGAGGGAAATGCGCCAAAACAGAGGGCTTCCTCCTCAAAATGCCAGCGCTGCTGCTACTGCCGCAGCCCCTTCTCAGGAAGTCACGAGCCCATGTGACAGCTGCTACCCACCACAGCTGCCGGAGGACCATGCAGCAGCACCCCCCGCCCCCACCAGCCCAGCAGGCTCCCTGCTCCATTAGGAGTCATGAAAAAATATACCAGAATAAGAGGAAGTCTGGTTTTCAACAGCTTAAAGAAAAAGTCACACTCAATGTCCCCCTCCCTCCCTCCCTCCCACCCACTCAGGAGGGAAGGGCCTAAAACATCTACAAGGGACACAATACATTCTAGAAGTATTTCCCAAATGCACTCATCCTGAAACACTAGTCCCCCCATAAGCTCTGCAGAAAAGGGGGCGGGGGCGGGGGGGGGGGGGGGCGTTTGGTCAAACTGCCCATTCTCCCCACCTGGAGTCACAACGTGCATTAGGAAAGGCTCTGAGAATTCCCACAGGAAAGAGACCCATTTATCTTCGCTTCACTCAGTTTCCCAGACTCATGGGTGCCACCCTTTCTGTGTGTGCTGACCAGCTGGACTAGAGCACAGGCAAGGCCAGGTCTAAGGGACAGCGACCAGCAGGCCTGAATGTGTGTGGCAGGCACCACTTCTCGCATTCTCAGTACGACAAAGGTCAGTCCTCAGCCCTCCCCGGGGCTGTACAGGCCCTCTCAGAGCACATGTCAGGACAGGTGGGTAAGATCCAGCTGAAGAGCACCTGAGGCCCTGCTGCCTAAGTAGGGAGTGGGGGCTTCAGGAAGGCCCTGGGTCACCAGCTGTTTCCCTAACGTAGGTGGATGTATAGGCTGCCCCAGGCTGGGAGCACACCCGCTCTGTCCACAGTCATGGCCAACAGTTCCCACAACTACTGGTGCTAATCAAGCCACTTCCAGGGCAGCAGAGGTGGCCTTCGGGCCTCGGACCACTCGGCGCTCTGGCACCAAACCAGCTCCACCATCCAGGGCCTCCCCACTTCTGTGCCCTGGGCAGTTAGTGCCCCGACTCCGGCAGCCCTTCCTCCTCATCCCCCCTCACTGACTACATAGCACAGGGTGGCTCAAGAGAGCATCCAGCCCTGGGAGCAACCCCCAACCAGCCCTCACAGGACAGCCTCAGGGAGGACTTCCTCCAGGTCATCCAAGGCCTGGACAAGGTTCTGTCACAGGCCCCCTCCTCTCATGAGCTGCCCACACTCCACCTTGTCACCCCATGCCGTGTCACACACTCAAGCCCTGCCTCTACCTCCCAGACCTCTCCCAGGGTCACCAGTAGTGCCCATGCTGACCACCCATGCCACATCCTGGACTGATACCATTCCTTGAGCCTGTCTTAGCTTCCATGACGCCACTTGTTCCTGGATTTCCTCCTACCCCTCTGGGCACCCTCAAAGCTAAATACCCAATGATACCTATCCAGTGTCGGTGGGGGGCCCAGTGCCAGCCAGGCCCTGCGCCGACTGCTTGTGCCTACCGCTTGCGTCCCATTCCAGGCTTTGACCCCTGCTGCTCAGGGCCTTCTCAACAGGCTCCCCCACCACAGCCAAGGTGAACTCAGCCAGGCCCAGATCCCAGACCACATGCTGCCGCCTCGTCCTGCATCTAGGGGCAGCTGTATCCCCACGGGAAGACTAGTTCAGAGGCCACAGCAGGGGTGAAATGAGGAGTATGTGCTGAAGTCAAAAGAAATATTCATGCAGTCGGCTAAAAAGGGAGGGTGGAGTCAGGCTGCTTACGAGAAGGCTGGACGATGACAAAATGACAAGTGACAGACCTCTTACACCAGACCTCACTCAGAGGGAATCGCAGCCGTGTGACTTCAGCGAATTCCTGCCAAGCTGCCAGGGAGGGACAGGGACAGAGCTTGGCGGGCTGGATGGAAAGGGAGGCAGCAGTGCGGTCACTGAGAAGTGGCCCATCTCCCAACCCCATGACTCCAGACCAGCCGGCAAACTACGGCCCGCGGGCCAGATCCGGCCCGTTTGAAATGAATAAAACTATTGGGAAAAAAAAGTACCCTTTTATGTAATGATGTTTACTTTGAATTTGTATTAGATCACACAAACACTCCATCCATGCTTTTGTTCCGGCCCTCCGGTCCAGTTTAAGAACCCATTGTGGCCCTCGAGTCAAAAAGTTTGCCCACGCCTGCTCCGGACGCACAGTGGCTGCACTGGACTGCGCCCAGGGGAAACCTCTCCTCTCCCCGGAGAGGACCCGCCCCAGGGCCCCTACACCCACCCCCCAAACCACAGTGGCGCTTCCCCAGAAAGTGCCCGGGCCTCTCCCTCCTTAGAGCTGCCCAGCTCTCTTGCCAGGCTCAGTCCACTGGCCAGCCACGCCCACCACACACCACTGCAAAGGCAGAGGACCAAGGGGCCTCCCCCTCTCTAGCAGGAAGGGCAGGGACACTCGTGTGAGGGACCCAAGTTCAGGGAAGAACCCTTACTGCTGGCATCTGTTCTTCTCACCCCACAGACGGGAGGGCCCACAGGAGGACATGCCTTGGGGGGAGTCAGTGTTTGGTCCCAACTCGATCCCCCAAACTTGTTCTCAGAGCACCCATTCCTCCTCATTGCCTGCCACCCAGCTCCCAGAGGCGGGAAGATAGTGATCCCAAGGAAGAAGCCTGGCTCCAAATGCAGGCGCCTCTGCCCTCAGCCCCACGGAAGACTCTCCCGAGAGAGCAGAGAACACAGCCCAACCTTAGTCCAGATTCCGAATGACTGGGGGCCATGGGGCAGAAGCCACAGGCCTCCGAAATGACACAGCTCCCAATCTAGGGAAAGGTGGGTATTGGGAAATGCTCCCCACCTGGCAGCAGCCCAGCCAGTGGCCGGAAGCTTCACAGCCCTGGAGACATCTCAGCCTTGGCTCCCAGCCTCCGCTGGCCACAGGGGCCTTGGTGCTGGTGTCCACTCCTCTGCACTCAGGGACTTGGACCAAGAGCCTCACAGACCATCCATCCCATCAGATATCCCCACTTTGCAGATGGGGAAATAGGCCCAGGGGGTAGCTGCCAGGGCCAGGATCTGAACCCAGCTCCTTTGGCAGGCCGGGCACTCCTAGGAAGTGGCAGACATGGCAGGGAGACACTGAAATCCTAGCCAGATTCCTCTGCTGCAGGCACCTTCCTGATCCTCCTTGAATTTGCCAGCCTGACACTCCACAACCCCAACAGCTCTGACGCCCCCTAGAGTGCCGCACCGAGAGAGGGGCCCTCAGGAGGAGGCCCTTGTCTGCCCTCCGCTCCTTCCCCCTTCACATTCTCCAAAGGCCTACCTTTCACCAGCTGTGTCAGAGACACCCTTTTGGGGTTTGCAAATGGGGTATCCTGGCGCACAGCTCCAGGGGCTCTCCCCTGCCCACAGCCTCCTTTTTAGGCACATGGTTGGCTCTGGTCAGCCAGTCTTTTGCCCCCATTTCTGTCATGCCCTCCCTCTTCCTGAGCCCTAGCTGTCCCCTGTGACTCTGAACTCATTAACTTCCCTTTGACTCCACTCTGGGCCTTCTAGATGCACTTTTGAAATTAAGTGTAAGTGTAAACCAGGGTTTCTCAATCCCATCTCAGAAATTTGAACTTCCTCCTCCCAGACAGGAAAAATGGTCCGTGCCAAGTCCATGTTTTCTCAACTGTCCAAGCACTTGAATCCACCAAGGGCAGGGACAAAGTCTTGATCTGAATCTGAATCCTGAGGACCCACACAGAACAAGCATCTGGGGCGACATATAAACAAACAGTCATTAGAAGACTTGTGGAGGCTCCAGTTCAAGGATACGAAGAATTGCTCCTGCTGGGAGAACCATGGGTTTCCACTAACCGGCGCACAGCTGTAGCTCTCCTGGCGTCTAGGACCTCCAGCTTCCTGAACACATGGACCATCTGAGTCAGGGCTCCCCTGCCCACACACTTCAAACAGCCCCTTCCCTGGAAAGGAAGCCTTCCACCACCTTCAGGAGAACCAGGGATGTGAGACTGTCAGTCCAACTAATATTTCTGCATCCCATTCACTTAGGGCTCAGCTCTCCAAGAAACAGAACCCACCCCAGTTGCCCTACGAAACAGGTTCCACCCAGGATAACTGAGCCCATGCTTGCCCATCACAGCTTGTCCCAAATCCAGACCGACCCACCTCAACGAGCCTGCCTTTATGAGGTTCTGGCTATGTGTGTTCCGAGGCTTGGGGGGCCAGCCCCAGACCTGTGACATACCTGCAGACTGGGCAGCCGCCAACGACAACGATGGAATTGGCAGGGTACCGGGTGACATTTCGACTGTGGATGTTGTAGACCCTGGGGTGGTGGGTGGGTATCCCTGTGGACAGGAAGGCACATCAGAAGCGGGCAGGGAGAACTGCTCCTGCCCTTCCTCCCCCGCCACGAAAAACGCTCCTTTCCAAAACCAAGACAACAGCTGCCTTCACTAAGTGCCTCCTAGGGCTTTATTAGGTGCTAAAGTGCAGACAGAGCCTCGTTAATAAAGTTAATTTGAAACTGGGTTGTGATGCTTCCTGAGAAGGGCGGGCCTCGGGCGCGCAACCCCCCAGGTGCGCTGAGGGCGCTCGGGCAGCGCCCAGACGCCAGGGCCCCACAGCAGCTTCCTGGTGCGGGAGATGCCCCAACCCTTCCTCATGGGCTGCCGGACACGAGGGCCCCCCCGCGTTCCCGAAACCGCGCGCCGGTCCCTGGCCGCGCCCGGAGGAAAGTTGGTTTGGGGGGTTAAAGGTCGCGGGAGGACTCGGTCTCAAGTTTGCTCCCGGGGCGCCCCGCCCGCTTGGCCCGCCCCCGGCCCCGCCCCCGAAGCCCGTTCCCCCAGCTCCCTTCCCCAGCCCCGCAGACCCCACACCCCAGCCCCCGCCCGCCGGGCCCACCTGTGACGAGGTAGGGGTAGGGCGGCGGCGGGGGCGCGGCGGGGATGGCGCCGTAGCCATGCGGGCCGCACGCGAAGTCGCCCTGGCCGGCCTCCAGGTTGTAGGTGGGCGGCCGGTCCTGCAGCAGCGGCTTGTGGTCCATGGCGGGCGGCGCCCACCGCGCCCGGCTCGGCTCCCGCTCTGACTCCCGCTCTGGCTCAGACGCGGACTCGTGGGGACACCCGGACGGCGTAGCGGCGAGTCCCGCTCCCGGCGGGCGGCGGGCGGGCTTCCCCTCCGCGCCCCCCCTCCCGCCAGTCACAAGACTCGGGTCACGTGGCACGGCTCCCGGCGGGGGTGCGGCGCGGGGCGGAGCTGAACGGCGTCTTAAAGGGGCCGCCCCGCTAGCCACCTGTTGGCGGTAACCCCAGGCGCCTTTCTGCCTGGTCTTCCTGCCTGGCACCCGCTGCTCCCAGATCTCCCATCTCAAGGAGAGAGCGCGCGCGCGCGCGCACACACACACACCGCACCCCCCAGCACACACACACACACACACCCCACCCCCCAGCACACACTCACACACACACACACACACACACACACACACCACCCCCCAGCCTCAGCCGCCACTGAGAGTCGTGGCCCTTGGACGCCCAGCCCAGCGTTAGGGCCGGTCACCCATCTCCAAGGACACGGAGACTCCTTGCCGGCGGGGAGTCCTAGGGCCCAAGACCACCCACCACGGGGCTGGGATGGCCTAGAGGAGGGCCTGGCAGCGCGAGTTCCCGGGCCACCCCCTGGATGTCACCACCAGGGCTCCACATTCTGAGCGACTCTGGATCCCCATCAGGATGTAGTCAGGGTCAGTGGAAGCGTCAACTCCTACAGGAAAAAGCAGGGAGTGCGTGTGAACCCGGCCTCGGCTGGGGTTTTCTTGACAAATCAAATCATGTGATTTATAGCACTGATTACAAATACCTCCCCCATGGGGACAAAAATACTAGCACCTACTGTGTGACAGGCACTGTCCAATCATTGTTTCTCGGTTTTGCTAACTTTCACAGTAACTCAGGAGGCATTTATTCCTAATTTACAGACCAGAGACTGAGGCTCAGTAGAGAGGAAGTGACCTACACTTGACCGAGATCACTCTGTCAGGCTCCCTCAGTGAAGCATTTTTTGTTGTCAAACCTAATGCTTAATGGGTTTGTAACAAAACTTTAAAAAGAAAGATCTGCAGCCCTGACCAGTGAGCTCAGTGGTTAGATTGGCGCCCCCCCCCTCGCCCCCCTCCCCCCCCCAGTGAAGGGTCTCAGTTCCATCCCCAGCCCTGGTCAGTGCAGGAGGCAACCAATCCATGTGCCTCTCACATCTCTCTCTCTCTCTCTCCCCCCCCCCCACCCCCTTCCCTCCCTCACTTCCACTCTCTTTAAAAATCAATGGGGGGGAAATATCCTCAGGTAAGGATTAACAAAGAAAAGAAAAGAAAGCTCTGCAAGCCTGAGGCCCCTCACATTTGTAGCTCCTCAGAACCTCCCATGCTTTTTCATGTGGCCTGAATTTTGACTTAGGTCAGGGACAACTGCAGTTCCCTGCCTGATCTTCAATTGCTCATAACGCACCAATGTCAACTGAAGGTCGCTTGTTATAGCCAATTCAACTCAACAGTAAACAACCCTACAGCTCCACTGTTGCAGTAACTCCAGCCACCCAAGTATGTCTTTGGTGTAAACTGAAAGTGTGCAGTCTCAAAGCAGGCTTATATAGAAAGAAGTATCCACTGCTGATCCCTGATTGGCCCACTTTCATGCAAATAAGGACTCCAAATTCTCACCGGTTGGTCTAAAGACCACTGTCCTGATTGGTTGGAATGGAGTTGCTCTAATGGTTCAGTGAAAATGCTAATAAGGATATAGTTGTGCAGCCTGATTGGATGGGGAAAGTCTCAGTCCCATTGGTCCAATTTTGATCCTCGGAGCTCTCATAAGAGTCAGCTCAGCTAGAAGACACTGCAGAAAGCCTGACAGCTTAGTCTATAGGTTTTCCCTGAAATGTAGTGTACATGAAGGACCTATGTAAACAATGGCCCCTAGACTCTGGTTATTAATTTGAGCCTAATTAACTATGAGGAGTCCTTTTCGGCAGGTATATTCTTCTCAGGATCAACATCATCATATTTCTTTATCACAGGTATAGCTCCTCAAAGCCCATTCCTATCATCCTGCCAATCCTTTGGGGTTGGAATGCGGGGCAGGCCAGGTAAGGGCCTGGGCTAGCATTAGGGGGAGAGCCAGGTCAAGAACGGAGACTGGCTGAGTGGGTCAGGCAAGGTCCTGTCCTGGAGTGGCATGGCCCTGGGCTCCTCAGAGCAGCTGTGAGAAATGAACCATAGGATTAAAACAGCTGAAAGTGAAAGCCCCTTCTGGCAAAAACTGGGGTGCAACCCCATGCCATGCCTCATCAACTACTGAGGAGAAGTGGGCTCAATTCAGACGCCCTAACACCTGGACAGCTGTGGACACCCAATGGGGCCCCTGTTCATCCCTGCCTTGCAAATTGCTAATGAGCAGCGTCAGCTAGCTCAGTGATGTCCTTCCCTGTTGGACTAAATATAAGTTGGCAGCTGTCCCTTCAATTTCATGGTTAATTTTCCTTTCCTCACAGGCCTATGTTTGCTAATCAAACTCCACAAAATATGTAGCTTCTGGCTCCCTTCTCTTCCAAAAATTGACTTCCTCTCAGAAGTGCCCCAACTTGGAAATCCTGGGGGCACCTCATTAGTGAATGATACGGTGTGGCTTGGAGATTTCCCCACATCATTTTGACGAAGGCTGCCCAGACTCAAAGCAGGTCCCTCGCCTTCATTCATCCAACAAACTGAGTGTGGCACGTTATCCCAGGTTCCACCTGCAAGGTGGACTGACCGGGAACCAAAAAAGGAACAGCCTGGTAAGGAGCCAGACAATAAATTCACAACAGCAGTGCAGTGAGAGGGTTACCGGTGCCCGAGAGCCCTGGGTGCCTGAGAGTGAGGAGGAAGCCCCACCTGGAAGGCCAGCGGTGATTTGGCAGGACCAGGGGACAAGCATTCCAGGCAGAGTGAACTGCAGTCCCAAAGAGCGGGCCACAGCCCACTACCTACCACGCCTGAGTCACTTGGTGTGGCTGGAGTCCAGGGAGGATCTCCAGGAGGCAAGGGTGAGGCTGCGGGGAGGGAAGGTGGGCCCAGATATTGGAGGTGGATGGCATCCTGTAAGAGCTTATAGCAGAACTGCACAGTTTAAACAGGGAGAGGGAGCATCAGATCTGCATATTAGAACAATGACTTTGGCAGCAGTGTAAAGAGTAAAGGAGCAGGGGGGTCAAGGAGGAAGGGGCAGTGGTGGAGAGGAGAGGAGGAGAGAGGTGTGAAAGAGATTAAGAGCCTATTAAGACTTGATGACCTCCGGGGTGGATGTGGAAGACAGGATACTCAGGTTTCCAGCTCAGGTGACAGTCGTGCTAGAGTCTGGATGTGGATCAGAAGAAGCGGACTGCACAGGGAGGGGTAAGGAGGCCAGCTCACACTGGCACCCGATTACTTGGTGCATGCAAATCCTGAAGTGATGCCTAACCAAAGGAGGGCACATGCAGGAAGGTGTCTGTGAAGCATTATCCTATGATAAAGGTCCGAGACTATCTCAGTGGCTAACAGCTGTCCACCCACTTGACAAATATTTTGGAGCACATACTTTGCCCAGGATGCAATAAAACAGGTGCTAGTCTACCTTGTGGAGTCCACACTCTAATGGGGTAGGGGTAGTGTTGGAAAGTGGTAAGCGCTGTGTGCGGGGGGGTGGGGGGAGGCGTAAAATGAGCAGAGTCATGGGCAAAGTGAGGTGGACAAGGAGATGTAGAGGCCTGTGATTTTATAGGGGTGTCAGAGTGGGTAAGTCGAGGTGGGCAGAGCCATGAGGAGGCCAGGAGGACGAGCTTTTGTGTGTTTGCTAGTTTGTTTTAATGAGAGGGAAAGTAATAGTATGTTGATAAGTTAGTGGGAACAATCTGATCTGGAAGAGGGAAGGAGGTGGCATAAGGGGATGGAATCTAGTGCCCCAGGGGGCAGTCACCCACAGGACTGGGGGAGAAGGTAGAGCACACGGGCACTCGTGCAGGTGGGCAGCTGGAAGGAGGGGCTGCTTTCATCTGATTGCTTGTTTTCTATATGAAACAGGAAGCAGGCAGGCAGCTGAAACCTAGGACAGAGAGGGAGTTGGGGTTTGAGGAGAGAGGAGAAAGGTGTGAAGTCACCGTGGAGGATGGGTGCTTGGCCAGGCTAGAGAGCCATGATCTGCAGTGTAAGAGCTGACTGAGGTCAGTGACACTGCGGAGACGAGGAGCAACCTTTCCTGCAACATACTTTATATCTCAGTTCACCATCCGGCCATCCCATGAAGTAAGGAGGCATCAACGGCCCCCAATGGCTTGATGAGGAAACCGAGGCACAGAGAGGCTTCCTAACCTTTTTGAGGACTCGGAGCCAGGAAAGATGGCTCTTCAGATCCCAGAACCAGCACACGGGACCCTAACAATCACAGCGCACTGCCTCCATGCAAAGTGCACAAGAAAAGCCAGTCACTGTTTGCCAATTTTAACAGAAATCTGTTCCTATTGAAGATTTGGAACATACCTTCCTCCGTGCATATTTTTCAGTTAGCTGAAATTCTGCTCTGAATCTACTTTTATACCATGCCTACATTAAAACAAATTTTAGTATTGCCATTTCCATAAAAGCGAGTGTGTATGGTTTTAACTGCTGTGTGTACATGTTTTTGCTGGGAGCACTCAGCAGGGGAACCGGTGGGGCAGTGGAGCCAGAGGAAACCAAAACAGTAAGTGAGACCTTTCCGGCATGTTTCGGGAAGTACTGATAACCCATCACATGAGCTTCTTGCACATTTAAGCTAGGATCTCACATGGTTGGGACTGTGGCAAGAAACGAACAAAAAAAAGGAAGCAAATTCATTTCAAAATCCAAGGCTGTAACCAATTACAAGTGCCCAGCTCACAGAAGGCCCTCGACAAATATTTGGTGAATGTTTGCTAAATGTTTATCTTAGATAAACACTGAGTATTAAGTTTTATAGTAAGCCTATGGTAAGCCTTACAATTCTACTAGGCAAGTATTTCTAAATATTTTGTAAATTAAGTGCAAACATTTTTACATGACATACAACTTCATGCCAAGTCACGTGGTAAATCTTATCACAAGTGATATACATATTACTGTATTAAAATCCATACTACAGCCCTAACTGGTGGCTCAGTGGATAGAGTGTCAGACTGAGGACTGAAGGGTCCCTGGTTCGATTCCGGTCAAGGGCATGTACCTTGTTTGTGGGCACATCCCTGGTGGGGGGTGGTGCAGGAGGCAGCTGATTGATATTTCTCTCTCATCAATGTTTCTAACTCTCTATCCCTCTCCCTTCCTCTCGGTAAAAAATCAATAAAAATATTTTTTTAAAAATCCATACTACACCCTGCATCCTCTAAGACATGGGTGGGGAAACTTTTTTCTGCCAAGGGCCATTTGGATATTTAGAACATCATTCTCGGATCATACAAAATTATCAACTTAAAATTAGCCTGCTATATTTGGTCAGACATTTAATTAACTCACTCCTAATGCCTTTGCAGGGCCAGACCAAATGATTTCATAGGTCTCTACAATCCACGGCTGCACATCCCCACCCCTGCTCTAAGAGGTATTCCTCACTATAATTCTGCCCCATAGACCACACTTACTTGTGCAATGAAACCTAGAAAGCATCTCTGTAAGTCAACTTTTTCTAGCAATTCTTACAAGAACAGAGTAAATTTAGAACAGGCAAGTTTCTAGCTGAATAAGTTTCCAAACAGCTGTATTCAAAAGTCCTGAAAAGCCTTGCAGTATTCACAGATGTACTAACATGCAGACTAGCAAGAGGCTCAAACATGATCATCAACACGTTTGTGGCAACCACACACAAATTTAGTTCAGCACCTTTTATCTGTCATATTCAGAGTAACAGTACAGGTGCTCTTCTGAGACTTTGAGGTTGGAGGCAGGAGGAATGCAAGAAGATTTCAGCCAAATTTGGATGTTGAAGAAGACACGAGGAGGAAGTGGGTTGTGGTTGGAATGACCTGGTTCCCATCTGAGTTGTTCTACAAACTCCTTGTGTGACTTGAGCTTCACCTCTATGAGCCCACTTTCTTACACCAGGATTTCCATACCCTTTCAAAATTGTAACAATGTCTCCTATGTGGAGGCAATTTTACTTCATTGCCTTCCAGGAACGACAGAATCCCATTTCTAAATAGGACTTCAGCCAAGACTGGTTTGGCTCAATGGATAGAGTGTCGGCCTGCGGACTGAGGGGTCCCGGGTTCGATTCTGGTCAAGGGCATGTACCTGGGTTGTGGGCACATCCCCAGTAGGAGATGTGCAGGAGGCAGCTGGTCGATGTTTCTCTCTCATCAATGTTTCTAGCTCTCTGTCCCTCTCCCTTCCTCTCTGTAAAAAATCAATAAAATATATTTTTAAAAAATAAATAAATAAATAAATAAATAAATAAATGGGACTTCAAGGAAGAAGCTAGTAAGTGAGAAATCAAACCTAGGTCTTCCACCTCCAGAACTGAGCTCTGGCCCATAGACCGTAAAGTACATCCCCTACTCAGGCTAGCAACAGGTCTGGATCATTTCATAAGGCCATTCCTGGTTTTGAAAAATCTCGAGTGCCTAGCATATTATAGGGAAGATGCCCATGAAGATGACTAATACTCTTTGGGATTTCATTCGGTGGCTTTTTGAGATTAGAGTATCACTCAGGGGAAACAACATAACTGAAACTTTTCTACCCTCTGTCAAGGGGAGTTACTCAGATTTACAGGAGGTATTTCCCTATGAAACCTGTCACCAGTGTTTATGATGACAGAGAGAAACCAAGGTAAACTTGAACTTGTTACCATTCACGGAGTACTGAATTTGGTGACAACCGGGCATCATCTTTGGTTGGGGCAAGCAAATGACCACTGCCAAGTTGAGATGGAGAGGTCACTTTCTAGGGCAGTAAAGGTGAACCTATGACACGCGTGTCAGAGGTGACGTGCAAACTCATTTTTTTGGTTGATTTTTCTTTGTTAAATGGCATTTAAATATATAAAATAAATATCAAAAACATAAGTCTTTGTTTTACTATGGTTGCAAATATCAAAAAATTTCTATATGTGACACGGCACCAGAGTTAAGTTAGGGTTTTTCAAAATGCTGACACGCTGAGCTCAAAAGGTTCGCCATCACTGTCCTAGGGTAAGGGACTTGTGTGAACCACCCCCAGATGGTGATTTTTACAGGACCCTTGCAGGCCCATGGGGTCTTGGTCTCCTTCTCTAGGCCATTATTCTATTTTGCATCAACACCCAGAACTCAGCTCTCCTGCAGGTGCAGAGGGAAGCAGGGAACCAAGGCTGCAAGATGGTGCTTCATGAAGCCTGGGGCGTGGAGGACTGCAGTGGCCAGGGTCCTCAGGAAGAGAAGCCACCTCTGCCACAAGGGTCCCTCTTCTCTTCTCCCCGTCCCTTTCCTCCTCTCAGGTCGTCGTCCTCTCCTCTGGCCAGGCCCACCCTGCCCTCCCTCCTTGGCTGTGTGTTGGCTCTTACCTGCTGCTTGCACTGTGGTCATGGCTAACTTCAGTGAGCTGCCCCTGGGTGGTGAGAGGGAGCCTGAGGACTGGGTTGGGAAAAGACCCCTTATGCTCCAGCAGAGGACCGGCTGTGACCAACAACATGAATGAGTGGTGGAGGAGAAAGCCACGGGGGACGAGCCATCTCAGGTGGGGTGACCGGGGAGGAACTGGGCAGGGCCGGTTCAGAATGCAGGCTCACAATCCTTCCCTACCACGAAGATTCTCAGGTTCTGAGCCTGGAGTCCTGCCACTAGGAAGAGGCTCACAGTGCCACTTAACCACATTTCACTCTGGGAGCTGGAGAGGTTCAGAAAATTGCCTGTTTAATTCCACTGCCAAGGCAATTCCTGATAACAACCATAACCATGAGAGGGACCGTAGGGCCAGTGAGTGAGGATAAAATGTGGCAGGCACCAAAGATAAAGTCCCGCAGTAAGGCTTTTTCCTATGTCCATGACTAGGCAAGAATGGCCCCCTTGATTCCAGGAACCAAGCCCTCCTCAAATGAGACCATCATTCATTCGTCCGCTTTTGTGGGTCATTTTCTTTACTTTCCTAGGACAAGTTCCTTCTGCAGTTCCAAAGTAGACCTAACAGAAAGAGAAATGCAGTTCTATACCTCTGCCAGGAGAAAGGGGGTACCAGGTGCTGTGCCTACAGGTATCCAGGTCCAGAAAAGCAAGGGCTTTTGAGAGGAGCCCAGCAAGGCCCACTCTGTCCAGGCCATTCCCTATGTTCACTGACTAGCAATACTTCAGGCTGGCTGCTGCAGGCTAAAAAGTGGGACAGATGTGAAATGGAGAGAGAGAGAGAGAGAGAGAGAGAGAGAGAGAGAGAGAGAGAGAAGACATGGGATCAAACCCAAAACTTTGGCTCATCGGGACAACACTCCAAATAAATGAGCTACCCAGCCAGGACCTAAAGAATAATTTTTTTTTAATTAAATCTTTACTGTTCAGATTATTACAGTTGTTCCTCTTTTTTCCCCCCATAGCTACCCTCCACCCGGTTCCCGCCCCCGCACTGTCCTCATCCATAGGTGTATGATTTTTGTCCAGTCTCTTCCCGCACCCCCCCACACCCCTTCCCCCCCCCCCCAAGAATAGTAAGTCCACTCCCTTTCTATGCCCCTGATTCTATTATATTCACCAGGTTATTCTGTTCATCAGATTATTTATTCACTTGATTTTTAGATTCACTTGTTGATAGATGTGTATTTGTTGTTCATAATTTGTATCTTTACCTTTTTCTTCTTCTTCCTCTTCTTAAAGGATACCTTTCAGCATTTCATATAATACTGGTTTGGTGGTGATGAACTCCTTTAGCTTTTTCTTATCTGTAAAGCTCTTTATCTGACCTTCAATTCTGAATGATAGCTTTGCTGAGTAAAGTAATCTTGGTTGTAGGTTCTTGCTATTCATCACTTTGAATATTTCTTGCCACTCCCTTCTGGCCTGCATAGTTTCTGTTGAGAAATCAGCTGACAGTCGTATGGGTACTCCCTTGTAGGTAACTGACAGTTTTTCTCTTGCTGCTTTTAAGATTCTGTCTTTGTCTTTTGCTCTTGGCATTTTAATTATGATGTGTCTTGGTGTGGTCCTCTTTGGATTCCTTTTGTTTGGGGTTCTCTGTGCTTCCTGGACTTGGAGGTCTATTTCTTTCACCAGGTAGGGGAAGTTTTCTGTCATTATTTCTTCAAATAGGTTTTCAATATCTTGCTCTCTCTCTTCTTCTGGCACCCCCATAATTCGGATGTTGGTACGCTTGAAGTTGTCCCAGAGGCTCCTTACACTATCTTCATATTTTTGGATTCTTTTTTCTTTTTGTTTTTCTGGTTGGGTGTTTTTTGCTTCTCCATATTTCAAATCTTTGACTTTATTCTTGCGATCCTCTAGTCTGCTGTTGGAACTCTGTATAATATTCTTTATTTCAGTCAGTGTATGCTTAATTTCTAGTTGGTCCTTTTTCATAACCTCAAGGGTCTCACTAGATTTCTTGAGGTTCTAAATTTATCGGCAGTTTCTAGAAAAGTCTTGAAAAACCTTATAACCTTGGTTTTGAACTCTATATCCAGTCATTTGCTTTCCTCCATTTCTGTCATTTGTGACCTGTTTCTTTGTCTCCGCATTTTGGCTGCTTCCCTGTGTTGATAGAGTGGCTTTCTGTGCTAGGTGTCCTATAGGGCCCAGTGGCTCAGCCTCCCCAATTACCTGAAGTGGACACTCTTGGTGCACCCCTTTGTGGTCTTTGTGCACAGTCCTGTTGTAGTTAAGCCTTGATTGTTGTAGGTATCACTGGGAGGAATTGACCTCCAGGCCAATTGGCTGTGAGAATCAGCTGTGTCTGCAGTGGGAGACTTCTGTGCTGGAGACACTCTTTTGGGGCAAGACTTGCTTCAGTGGGGCTTTGGTGCTCAGTGAGTCTGCCCCCTGAGTGTGTCCCTTATGGATCTGAGGAGTTGTAATCTGGATGATCCCACTCTGACCACTAGGTACACTGGCTCTTGGATCTCTAAGGAGGTGCTAATTTAGTCTCTGCCTGAGGCTACCCAGCAGGAGCTATGGAGAGATCTGCAGATTCCTCTTCTTTGTTTGGGGTTTGGAGGTGCCCAGATGAGGCCCAGCTGTGAAGCAATGCAAGCTGCTGTGGGGCCTTGGGCCTTCTTTTGGAAGTTCTGGGTCTCTCTGACCCAGCTGCAGTTTGTTAGGTAATTTTCAGATTGCAAAGGGCCAGGCCTTTCATATGCAAAAGCCTCTGCGCACAGCTTGGGTGGGGCAGGGTCTCAGGGGATCAACAGGGTGGAGCAAGCAACTATGGTTGCTCCTCAGTCCTATCCTAAGAGGCCCCGCATCTCAGTGTCCCGGTAATCGCTGCAAGCACCTCTAAGAGATAGCCACCTCGAGTTCCAACCAATGCCAGACAGTCCAGTTTCTCCCGTGTAAGTCTGGGTCCCCAGAGACTCGCCCGGAACTGGAGTTCAGAGCAGTCGGGAGCTTGAGACTCCCTCCCAATTGAAAAAGACAACTGTGTCCTCAGTTGCCAGCCCTTTCCGCACGCACGCCTCTGCCTCCATACATCTGCACTTTACTTCCGCCTCTCCTCTGAGTCTCAGTGTGCTTTTCTCTTTCCTTCTAGTTGTAGAATTTCCACTCAGCCAGCCTTCCTGTGGTTCTGGATGATGTCCGTTTTGTCTTTTAGTTGTATTTTTGAAGTGGTTGTGCGAGGCAGCAATTTCCGGTGTTTACGTATGCCACCATCTTGGTTTCTCCTGAAGAATAATTCTTTTTTTTTTCTTCTGAAGAATAATTCGTAACTGCATACTACATGCCACATTGTCTGAGGAATCCATTTCCAAATCTGAGCTGTCACCTCAAGTTCACGATTACGAGCCAAATCCATACCTTTCATCTCGTTAGTTTCAGTGAAAACATATCCCCTTCCTCTATTTCTACATGTGGGAACTGGGACCTGTAGTCTTGTTCTTTCTTTTTTAAAAACAGCCTTATGGAGGTATAGATGTGTGTTCTTTCTTTCAAAGGCTACACAGCCTTCTTTTCCATCTCGTGACAGCAGATCTTGGTCTCCGTCACGTCCAGTCTCTCTGCAACCCCTTCACACCAACTACCAGAAGAATCATCTTTAGAGCCATGTGCTCTCTGCAACCCTTTCACACCAACTATCAGAAGATTCATCTTTAAGAGCCATGTGCGCAGTCATGGTTACCAGCATTCCCTGCTGTAAACCTTCAATGGCTCTCCACTACGCTTTTGTCTTCCAGCTGAGATCTCGTGCCCCTGCACAAGAAGCACCCACCACACAGGCCAGTCTTTCCTTCCTCCTCTGACTTCCCATGCTACTCATTTGGTATGTTCTCTTATTTATTTTTATTTTTTAATCCTCACCTAAGGATATTTTTCCATTGATTTTTAGAGAAAGTAGAAGAGAGAGGAAAGACATAGAAAAGTATCAATGTGAGAGAGACATCGATTGGTTGCCTCCTGCATGCGCCCTGACCAGGACCCAGGCTAGGGAAGAGCATGCAACTGAGGTGTGTGCCCTTGACCGGAATTGAACCTGGGACCCTTCAGTCCATGAGCCAATGCTCTATCCACTGAGCCAAACTGGCTAGGGCATGTCTGGTTCTTTTGAATACTGCAAACATTTTAGTTAGCAAAACAAGCATACACTAATGTAACACTAACAAAACCAACTTCTTACTCTAAATATCAACATCATGGATTTAACCAACATGTCCATTATTTCCTTTACTTTTTTAAAAATACCTTTTTTGGGTTACTGCTATGTGTACTTTGATATTTTTTCAGGGTTGAAGGCCCCAATGAAAAAGAATACCATCCCTAACAAGTGAGTTAAGGCATCCTATATAATAAAAGCCTAATATGCTAAGTGTCTGGTCATCTGCTTGGCCATTCAACCAATCAAAGCATAATATGTTAATGATATGTTAAGGCCGCTCAACTGCTCGCTATGACATGCACTGACCACCAGAGGGCAGATGCTCTGACTGGTAGGTTAGCTTGCTGCTGGGGTCCAGTGGATTGGGACTGAGCAAGACGGGCTGGCTACACTCTGGAGCCCTCCTGTGTCCCTCCATGGCCCCAATGGTGCACTGGTGGGTTCCCTCGACCTGACCTGTGCCCTCTCACAATCTGGCTGAGGGACCCCCGCACTCTGCCCCTCGCCAAAGTGCATGAATTTCATGCACCGGACCTCTAGTTTTGGCTATAGACAGCCTGATTCTTGGGTAGGGCTGGCTCTAGATTGCTCTTCCCAAGCCCATCAGATTAAAGTTGCATTAAGCTCAAACCCTTCATATAGGTTTTAGTTCTTTGCATCCTTGTGTCTCCCCTACAACAATGCATTTTAAAAGTTTTGCTTGGTAGTAGTACATAACCCATCTTTGGGTTTTTATGATTGGCTATCCTAGTTTTGTCATTGCAAAATAGTGACTTGATTAGCATTGTTAAAAATGTATGTTTGCCTTCTCAGTACTGTGTTAAAATGAGCAAGACCATTTATAAATATGTCTCCAAGAAATGAAGGATTGCATCTTCGTGGTATGTCTTCTCTTGAGGACATCTGGGTAGTGTATTATCTGGGAACTCACTGCTGACCTGCTCATTACCTAGCTTTTGTGTGTGAGCAGCGAGCTAGGCACCTCTGGTTCTCAGGAGTAACCACCAGTGCTGACAGTTCCTGCTCGTTCTGGGGCCACTGACTTTGTTTACTGGTCTCTTGCATTCACCTGTTTCTACTTACATAGACAAAAACACATACACAGCATCACTTTATAATCCGGGAAAACAACATACCCAAATATTAGCAATCTCCTAATATATTAGTTTTCTAGCTACACCATCAATTACCAACAGATTTAGCAACTTAAAACAATGCACATTTATTACCTCACAGTTTCCATGGGTCAGCAGTCGGCACAGCTTACTTAGCTAGTCTTCCCCTCAGGGTCTCAGAAAGGAGTCAGCCAGGCTGCGTTCTCACCTGCAAGTAGGAGTGGGGAGGAATCTGCTGTCAGCCCCATTCAAGTTGTTGGCAGGATTCAGTTCCAGCTAAGGATTGAGGGCCCCAGCTTCTTGTGAGCTGTTGGCTGCCCTCGGAACCTAAAGGTCTGTGGTCCCCTGCCCCGTGGCCCTCCCCAGAGGCTGCTCACAACACAGTTGTTTGCTTCTGCAAAGCCAGCAGGAGAGTTTCTAGCCTCAAAGAGCTGCAGCCCTCTTTAAAAGGACTTTTACCTAATTAAACCAAGTTCATCCAGGATAACCTCCCTTTCAATTAACTCAATATGCAATTTTGTGAATACAGTGTGGTGTGGTTGCAATAACAGATCACTGTTTTGTTCAGATTCTTTTGTGTGAAAGAACCTTAGTTCAAAGTTGCTGATATGAATACCAGTAATATGCAAATGCTTGCTGGGTGCCAGGCACTGATGTAAGGGCTGTGCACACACCTTCTCACTTCATCCCTCAGACATCCCAGAAAGGTAGGTAGGTGATGTTATTCCCAAAGTTAGGATGGAGAAGGAAAGAAAACAAAAAAGGAGATGTGACTGATGAAAGGCCAGGCACAGTGCTAGTAGAGGCTGAAACTGTCACTGCACCTAGGGTCTCTCCTTCCCCCCTGGATCTTGCTCCTTTCCAAGGATGCAGACCGACTTTTTCCCCCCCGATTGTGATGACTGGGAGGGCTCACGTGGGCCAGCTCTAGTGGGAGTAAAGGCAGAAGCCTCTGAATCATCCTGATGGCTTTATGCAGTCCTATGTCTAACCTGGAATCTAACTTGTGAGGGAATGGTTGTTATGGGTTATAGATTTGCATTTCCCTACTCTCAAATTCATAATTCCCAGTGGGATGCTATTTGGAGATGGGGCCTTTGGGAGGTAATTAAGTCATGAGGGTGGAACCCTCATGATGAGAGTAATGCCCTTATAAGAGGTATGAGACAGCTGCAGCCCCCTCCCCTGTGAAGATATAGCAAGTCAGGAAGTAGGCTGTCACCAGACAGCAGATCTGCTGCAGCCTTCATCTTGGGCTTCCCAGCCTCCGGAACTGTGAGAAATATTTGTTGGGTAAGCCACCCAGCCTATGGTGTTCTTGTTTCAGCAGCCAGAGCAGACCAAGACCCATGGCACGAGGGCTCAGCAAGGCAAAAGGGTGGTTCCTTAGAGGAAAATTAGGGTATTAGCAGGAGGATGAGTGGCTGCCAAACTGCAGAAACATTAGTCTGCAAGTAGTAAGACCTGGATTCTGTTCTGGCTGTGACACTTTGTAGACACTTTTCCTCTCTGGCCTCAATTTCCACATTAGAGGCCTAGAATCAGGAGCTCTCCAAGGTCCCTGCAGTGCTCCTGTGCTGTGACAGAGTTCAATACCAATTTTCCTGAATTCAGGGTCTGGCACAGCAGACCTGGGGATCTCTGCTCTCCCCCTCCCCCCCCGCTACTTCACTCCCCACCCCTAGTCCTTTCAGACTTTGCAGAGCTGACTTTCTGCAATTGTTGTCAGGTCTGTGTTTTTCTGCCTTTACAACTGATAATCCTCATTCCCATTTCAGGCCTTTTTATTGTTGTTAATCCGCACCCAAGGATATTTTTCCATTGATTTTTTTTAGAGAGAGTGGAAGGGAGAGAGACAGAGAGAAAAATATTGACACGTGAGACACATCAATTGGTTGCCTCCCACACATGCCTGATCAGGGCCAGGGATCAAGCCTGCAACCGAAGTACGTACCCTTGACCAGAATTGAACCTGGGACCCTTCAGTCTGTGGGCCAAGCAAAACCAGCTAGGCCAATTTCTGCTTTTTTTTAACTTTCATTTCTTGTTTCTTCTCCATCCTAACCCTGCCACTTCTCTCCCAGGCCAGGTACAGGGGGTTCAAATCCCAGCTCCATCACTTACTATGTCACTCAACCTCTGAGCCTGTGTCCTCAATCTGTAAAATGGGACTAACACCACCACCTGCCTCTTTGGGTCGAAGGGAGGTTGAAGTGAGTAGGTGCATGTCCAGCGCTGCCAATGGTGCCTGGCACCCAGTGAGCACTCACATATTTCTAATATGATTATGATCTCTGCTTCTCTGGGATTGGGACACTTGGCCATGTCTATCACTGCTTAGTCAGAGTTCCAGAAACACTGGCTTCAGTGCCACTCCAAATGATGAATAGAGGGCTGCTTTCAGGATGACGGACATTACTGTATACATCTCCAGTGTTTGGGACAGAGAGGGCTGGCTGGACTGATGCCAGGCTTCGCGGGCTGGAGTCCAGGGTCAGCCACAGGAAAGAGCTCTGGCTTTTCCTCACCGGGCTCTGCCTCCCTTGTAGCTTCATTTCTGCCGCAGCTCCCATTAACCTTCAGGCCTCAGCCTCGGCAGAACTCACTGCTGCAGGCCCTCCTCTACTCCATCAGACTCCTAGGCTTCCCCCACACAGCCCACTGTCCCACATGTCCTAGCGACTTTCCTTCTTCCATTGTCCTTCTCATTCAGCCTTACATCAAAGGTAACTCTTCCCGAACGAAGGGGAATAGGCCAGGCCCCTACCCTCTCATACTCTAGGTTCTGCACTTTAATCCCACACATGCTGCACTGTCATTATTTTCTCAGCTGTTCCTGACCACACTGTGAGCTCTCTGAAGGAGTCACTTTCTTACTCATATTGGAATTTCCAGGGCTTAATAACTGCTTAACACATAATAGGTACTCAGTCTTTATTAGCAGAATGAACATGTCTCCCTCAATTCCCCAAATAACAGCTAAGTCATGCATTGCAAAACGTTTGGAAGAGCCTGAGCCAAAAGGGCAGAGTCGCAGAGCTGGCCTGCACACGTGTCTTTCTCCACCTCCTCCCCCACCTCCACGAGTTAAACAGAGGCAGTTAGGTCGTTCCTCGGCTCTTTCTGATGGTGTAATCTTTGTTAACCACTGTCCATTTTTAACTTCTTCTGTAGAAACTATTATTCGTTAGGAGTAAACTCTTCATCACAAGTGATTCATGGTATCTTTACTTTGATTTTGTTTACAGTCATCCTTCCCTTTGCAAAGCCAATGAGCCAACGTCCAGTGTTGAGTCTAGTGCACCCCGCCCTTGGCGACCCCCTCTCACCACTCAGTCAGGCGTGCCCAGCTCCCAGGGTGGCCCACACTGTGTCCATAGCTCCTTCCTTACACTCTGCTAATTAATTTCAACACTTGTTTTTCCTTGTGATACGTAAGGTGGTAGGTAGATGAAGCAGCTAAAAATGTGATCTTTCCCTCCCTCCCCTCTATCTTTGGCAAAGGAAAACTTGCAGAAACTGTAGAAAAGTGCAACTAGAAGTTCATGTGCACGTCCTAATTCACATATCTAAATACAGGCAACAATGCCTTGAAGAGAAGTGGTGTTTTTGTTTCTAAAAGAAAAAATCCCTAACACCTAAATCACAGACAAACAAGGGGCTAAGCCTGGAAGTCAATGATAGTCACTAAGAAACTCGGCTGTCTGCCCTCCCCCTGGTTATACAAAGTCATGCAAATATGGCCAAGGCAAGTGTTCATTCCACAAATGTTTATGGAGTGCTTGCCATGTGCTGGGCTCTATGCTAGCACTATTGGGAGTTCACACTGGCCAAGAGACCTTTTCACCTGGAGCAGAAAAGGTTCAGTGGGGGAGAGAGAGAGAGGGAAGGGGAGACTGAAACCCATTGGGGTTTATGTGCGTTGTGTGTATAAAGGTGGTTATTGGGGGCGAAGGAGGATAAACTGATGTCAACAGCAAAGTACAAGGGTCAGGAGTAGATAAAAGAGAGCCCAGGTTAATCTGCTGAACATAAACTATGCCCCAGGAAGCAAAGTGACACTTGCACTCAGACCTTTAGTTACGCCCTGACGTTTCTGTACCAGGAGGCACGTGGGTCTCTGGATGGATCTGGTGGACCAGAACCCTCTCACACAGGACCTGCCTTCCACTGCTCTGTGCATGGCTCTGCACTCCACTACGTACCGGCCACCGGCTGACAAAAGCTCGAGGCATTTCTACTGGCAGTAAACTCGACCAGTAGAGGAAACATGCTATATATTTGGACTCCAGAAATATAACTTGTCAAACAAACCGATCGTACATAACATGTCTTTCGCTGTGTTTTACAATCATTTACACACATGAAGCTTCAGAGGGATGTTTTCTATCCGAAAGCCCACAGCTGTCTTCCCAGCACAGAAACAGAGTTCCGCTGACTGCCGCCACCACCGCCGCAGTGGATCTGCCCTGGCAATTTGGACCCTCATTGTGCCCCAGCCTCAGCTCCCATGAGCTCCCCACAGCTCCCTGGGGCGCAGGGCACTGAGGATGGATGCCACCCAGCCTAGCCCGTGGGTGTGAACGCTGGGCCCAGATCCGGCTCTTCGGTATGTTTCTCCATCCCACACCAGAACCCATCCATCTACAAGGGCCAGAATCAGAATTAGCAAAGAAGTGCTACTAACTTCTCCCCCGGAAGAAAAGCTTAAGGAAACTTTACAGACACTTCAGATGCTAGGAGAAGAGACGTAAGCCTAGGTACTATGGCCACTCTAATGACAGGTCTGAGTGTGAAGCAAACAAACCTTCTAGAATAGATAACATTCTTAAGACCTTGAGAAGGATTTCTACCAAAAAAAAAAAAAAAAAAAGGTAAAAAAGCACCAACCTTAAAGGAAAGATACAATTCAACGACTTTAAAATCACGATCTTCTCTTTATCAGGACACCTTTTCATTAAGAGGGTAAAAAGGCGAGCCACAGAGCGGGAGGAGATCATGTGCAACACCCATGCCACAAGGAAGGAGCGGGCACCAGGAGGCAGAACGGGCTGCCAACCAGTAAGAAACACACCAACATCTAAACTGTGTGTGTGTGTGTGTGTGTGTGTGTGTGCGCGCGCGCGGGGGGGGGGGGCCGCCAATAAACGTGAAGAGACACTTTAAAAAAAGGGGGAAATACAAATGGCCAACAGACTTATGGAAAAGTGACCTCAGCAGGAAGCAGGGAGACGCCAATTAAACCCAGAAGGGGATGGCCTCCAGGTGGGTGAAGTGCCAGGGGTGCGAGGACGGGGAAGATGGGCGTTTTCCGGAGAAGGTGGGAGGGACAACCCCGCGCGGCCACGAGACACCCCGAGCCCCTCTCCAAGGTCCGAGCGTCAGGGCGCCCTCCAGGGGCCGTCAGCAGCCGGACGCCGCCACGCACCTGACTCGCCGGGCTCTCCTCCCTCCTCGGCCACCGCACCCCGGCTCCCTCCCTGGCCTGCTCGCGGGCCGGGTCCAGCGGTCTGGTCCGGGGTGGGGGGTAGGGGGACGGTCTGCGGGCCGGGACCTGAGGGGAGCGGGCCGGGAGGGAGGACGGGACCTGAGGGGAGGCGGGCCGGGAGGGAGGACGGGACCTGAGGGGAAGCGGGCCGGGAAGGAGGACGGGACCTGAGGGGAAGCGGGCCGGGAAGGAGGACGGGACCTGAGGGGAGGCGGGCCGGGAGGGAGGACGGGACCTGAGGGGAGGCGGGCAGGGACCTGAGGGGAGGCGGGCCGGGAAGGAGGACGGGACCTGAGGGGAGCGGGCCGGGAGGGAGGACGGGACCTGAGGGGAGGCGGGCAGGGAAGGAGGACGGGACCTGAGGGGAGCGGGCCGGGAGGGAGGACGGGACCTGAGGGGAGGCGGGCCGGGAGGGAGGACGGGACCTGAGGGGAGCGGGCCGGGAGGGAGGACGGGACCTGAGGGGAGGCGGGCAGGGACCTGAGGGGAGGCGGGCCGGGAAGACGGCACAGGACCTGAAAGGATTCGGGCAGGGTCCTGAGGGGAGGCGGGCCAGGAAGGAGGACGGGACCTGAGGGGAGCGGGCCGGGAAGGAGGACGGGACCTGAGGGGAGGCGGGCCGGGAAGACGGCACAGGACCTGAAAGGATTCGGGCAGAGACCTGAGGGGAGCGGGCCGGGAAGGAGGACGGGACCTGAGGGGAGGCGGGCCGGGAAGGAGGACGGGTCCTGCGGCGGCGGCGGCGGGGGGGTCTGCAGGCCGCTTCGCTCCTGGGAACTCGCTCCACTGGACCCTGCGGCACGGACCTCGACGCGACCCCGCCGCGACCCCGAGGCCGGCCCGTGACGCAATGCCCCTCAGCCAATGGCGCGCGCCCTTCTTCTACGTCACGGAGAAGCCGGCCAATGGGCGCGGGTCTGGCTGCCGCTTCCTACGCGCCCGCTGTCCGAGCGGCTGAGAAGCGATCGCGGCGACCCTGCCTGCCCGGCGCCGGCCCAGGTGAGTGCAGCGGCCGCCCGGGCTCTGCGACGGCGCCCCAGCCTCTCCGGACGGGTCGGGGCGACGGAGCAGCGGCGCCTCCTCCCCCGGCGGCCGCGATGCCCGACGGGAAGAGGGAGGGAGGGGCTGCGCCCGTGCACTTTCCTGCCCTGGGGTTCGGGCGCCGCCCCCGCCCCCGGAACGCGGCGGACGGCTGACGCCGGCACCCCAGCCCTGGCCCTGGAGTGACGCGGGGGGAGGGTGGCCGGAGCCTGGCGGGTTTAGGGGATCGCGCCGAGAGGAGCCCGCTGTCCCTCCGGGCAGTGGCGGGAGCAAATCTGCTCGGCGTGGGATTAGCGCGGGCAGATGGTCAGGGCCCGGCGCTCCGACTGTATCACGGGTGGCGGGGCCGGGAGCCCACCTGTCGCCCCAGCGCTCGGAACGGGAACGCAACGGGGCTGACCCGCCCGCGGTGATGGGGACTCAGGGCTCCACGGGAAGGGCTCTACGACCGTGCACGCCCTGCTGTTTTCTCCTGCCTCTGGGACCCTCACGTCGCCTTCCAGCGGCCCCCGCAATTGGCAGGCAGTCATCGACCTTATTTGCCAGGACTCTGTTTGCAAAGGGGGTGGGATTGACGGGGTGTGATAGGAATACAGACCAATAGGCAGCCTTTCACGAGGGATCCTGAAGCCGACTCGGGGAAGTGAAAGCGGCAGGCGCTTCCTTGGAATGATCCTGTTCCCCGCCCCACCTCCCTGGGGCACCTTTGGCCTGAAGGGATCTGCTAATAAACCCGCGCAGATAGGCAGATGGCTCTGAGAATGACCGAAGGTCCCGCTGGAATTCACTGTGCCAAGTTCTTGGTGAATCGGAAGTGGCTTTCTTTTTTTTTTTCTTTTTTTTTAAATTTTTTTAAAAATATATTTTATTGACTTTTTACAGAGAGGAAGGGAGAGAGATAGAGAGCTAGAAACATCGATGAGAGAGAAACATCGATCAGCTGCCTCCTGCACATCCCCACTGGGGATGTGCCCGCAACCCAGGTACATGCCCTTGACCGAATCGAACCTGGGACTTTTCAGTCCGCAAGCCGACGCTCTGTCAAGCCGACGCTCTGTCCACTGAGCCAAACCGGTTTTGGCGGAAGTGGCTTTCTTGAAAGATGTTCCTTCCATCCCTTCATCCCTACAAAACAAAGAAATGCCAGGACCCCAGAACCACGGGATTAAAGCTCCAACCTGAGTCCTCTGACCCAGTGACCCAGTGTCCCCGGCAGGTTACCCGATCACCTCATACCTGGGCAGTGGCCTGTAGGGAGCCAGGCCGCACCCTGGCAGAGGTGGAAGGAGGTGAGCTGACCTAGGTAGGATAGTCACCCCCTGTCATCTTTAGCTGGGAAGGGACTGGAGCCCAGGCCCCACTCCAAAGGCAGTTTGCAAACACAACCCCACCCCCATCCTTTCTCTGCATTAGGTGCCCCGAAGGTTCAATTATGTCCGTATGGAAATTACTGCTTAGTCATTTCTCTGAGGGAAAGTGTATCAAATACAAGTCATAGTCCCCATTCATTGAGTTCAACCTGCAGGCTGAGCCTGACTTAACTGGTCACATATACAGTGAACTGTCAGCTAAGAGATATCTTTGAAGACTAGAGTTATATTAAAAATAACACCGTAGGAACCAACATTTCCCCTCCAAAAAAACCTTACTTTTCTCCCCCAACAATTTATGAGGATTTTCAAGCATACAGCCAAGTTGAAAGAATTACACAGTAAGCACTCACATGCCCACCACCTAGATCAGCCGTGGGCAAACTACGACCCGCGGGCCGGATTCGGCCCGTTTGAAATGAATAAAACTAAAAAAAAAAAAGGCCGTACCCTTTTATGTAATGATGTTTACTTTGAATTTATATTAGTTCACACAAACACTCCATCCATGCTTTTGTTCCGGCCCTCCGGTCCAGTTTAAGAACCCATTGTGGCCCTCGAGTCAAAAAGTTTGCCCACCCCTGACCTAGATTCTACTGTGGATGTTTTACTATATTTGTTTTATCACACACCTGTCCACCTATTTTGACCTGGCTGCTGACCTGAAATAATTAGTGACATTTGGCTTTCCTGGAGCAATATTTCCGTCTTAGCTCAGGGAGTTGGCAGTGTGGTGGTTGGAGGTGGTGGTAATTATCTCTAACTTCCGGTTGAAGACCCACTGTGTGCAGAGCACTGCTAGGTGCTGAGGAAATGAAGAGGCTGAAGGCTCAGGCTGACCAGAAAGGGGCTTGATTTTTTGTTTTGTTTTTTAAGAGATAGAAGATAAATGGCAATTTGTGGTAGCAAATGCCAAGTAATAAGATGACAGCAGTAACATTCATTGCATTCTTTATGGGTACTGAGCACTATTTATTAAAAGCTCTGCAAAAATAAATAAATAAATCTATATTAATAAAAGGGTAATATGCTTATTAGACCGGGAGACTTTCCGGATGTCCTTCCAGACAAAGCCATGGTTGCAGGGCCAAGGCAGAGGCAGTTAGGGGCGATCAGGCCAGGAGGGGAGAGCAGTTGGGGGCAAGCAGGCCGACAGTGTGGTGGCAAGCAGGCTGGAGGGGGGGTTAGTTGGGGGTGATCAGGCCAGCGTGGGGGGAGGGCAGTCTGGCAGGGGGGCAGTTGGGGGCAAGCAGGCCAGCAGGGGGAGGGAGACAGTTGGGGGCAAGCTGGCCAGCAAGGGGGGGGACGGTTGGGGGTGAGCAGGCCAGCATGCAGAGTGGTTAGGGGTGATCAGGCAGGCAGGCAGGTGAGCGGTTAGGGATCATGAGAGGGATGTACGACTACCAGTTTAGGCCTGATCCCTATTTATTTATTTATTTCTGCAGAGCTGCTCTGTTTGGCTGCCATGGGTCTGGCCACATGGCCCTGTGGGATGAGGCCTAAACTGGCAGTCAGACATCCCCCGAGGGGTCCCAGATTGGAGAGGGTGCAAGCCAGGCTAAGGAACACCCCCCTCTCGTGCACAAATTTTATGCACCGGGCCACTATTTTAGTAAGTAAAATAAAAGCTCTGCACCTGTATTATATCATTTAATTCTCAGAACCACATCAGTAGGTCACGGTTCCTTTTTGCCTTTTACAGATCATAAAGCTGAGGCACAGAGGTTAGTTGACTGTTGGTGGTGCTGGAAAGAGGTGTGGCCAGGACCCAGATTCCAACAGTCTGGGTCTGAGGTGGCTCTGGGCACTCTTAGTCAGTGTAGATGCCACAGGGATAGTGGACCCTCAGGCCTGACCAGGGAGGAGCAAAGGGGTCACTGGGGGTTGCGGCAGTTCTTCCAGGGGGCCCAGCTCAGGCACCTGGACTCAGGTGCCAGTTTTCAAATGGCTCCAGAATGCTGGTATTCTGACTTCCCATATGTTTGACCTGGCGCCAGTGCCCTAGGAGACAGATGGAGGTTCTGAGAGAGCTCCCCTAGGGTGCGTGTGCTCCACTGAGCTAGTCGGACTCCCTCATGTCACCTCCTCCACTTTCTGCCCCACTATTTCCCAAGCTTGGCTCCTGTCCCTTCTGCTTCCTTTCTTCCTGTTCCTTATTCTCCTCTCACTTCCTTTCTAACTTGTCATTTCTCTTGGTGTTTGTAAGACACTTTGTTCCCAAAGAGCCTATTTGCCAATGGCAGATGCTCCTGTGTTCAGACACGGTCCATCTCATGTTGACATTGCAGTCACCAGCCTTCCGTAGGGCCCTCGCTCCCCTGGCATTCACAGGAGCAGCCTGGCCCTGCTCAGGGTGCCCAGACTCTGTCTCCTGGTGGCTCCAGTTTCCAAACCAGACTGGCTGTGTTCTCACCACCCAGCTCTTCCCTCCGTTCTAGCCCTTGGGCAGGCTTTAATCTTGGATGTGGGAGAGCTCCTCACAGCCATTCCCTCTGCTGCCCTCATCCAGCTGCTCTGTTTGGCTGCCATGGGTCTGGCCATATGGCCCTGCTATGGAGGGAGGCTCATTCCTACCGGAATCCAGGCTCCAGGAGTTATGCCCCAGGGTCAGCAGCACAGACATTCCCCAGAGTGGGGGGCGTGGCCAGTGCAGAGTGCAGTGGTTGCCTCGCCCACCCTCTGCCAAGAAGAAAGGAGAGAAAAAGGAATAGGAAAGGAGAAAGGCAGGAGAGGGATGGGGAAGAGAGAGAAGTGGCCACCCAAGGAGGGTAAAAATAGGACTCACACACCCCTGCCACACAGCCGCAGGGCTCCTGCAGGACCACGCCAGGCTCTGGCTAGGATGCCAGGCCCAGGTGGTGACCCCCACCAAACCCCTAAAGGAAGGTCCTAACGGGACCAGCACAAGGGAGGGGACCCTCCCACCGTGGGGCAGAGGCTTCCTGGGGTGGCAGCAGGACATTGTCTGGAATTCAACTAAATCTGACTTTTCATTGATTCTTGTTTTTAAAAAATATGTTTTTATTGACTTCAGAGAGAGGGAGGGAGAGGAAGAGATAGAAACATCAATGATAAGAGAGAATCATTGATCCGCTGCCTCCTGCACACCCCCTGCTGGGGATTAAGCCCGCAACCCAGGCATGTGCCCTGACTGGGAATCACCATGGCCTCCCGATTCATAGGTCGCTGCTCAACCACCGAGCCACACTGGCTGGACTCATTGATTCTTTTGGCATGAAAGATCTGAAGGCAACATGACAGAATAATATTCATTTAATTTGGGGAGGGAGAGATGTGGCGGTGACATTTTTTTCTCTGTATTCTTTTGTATGTGTGAAAGAAGTCCCCACAATTAGAGGGACAGAAAGGCAAAGAACGAAAAAGGGCCCTAGACTGGAAGCCAGACTCTGCTTCTCATTTGTGGGGTGACCACTCACCCGCTGTCTGGACCGCATTGTGCCATCTGTGGTAAGAGCCTAGAGCTGGCTGTGGACACGACACTGGCACTGACCCTCGCCGGTCACGTCCGGTCTTCCCGCAGCCCTTGCCGCCATGCCCAGCTCGGCGCTGTGGGCAGTGGACCTCTTCGGGAGGGTGTACACACTCTCCACAGCCGGGCAGTACTGGGAGCTCTGCAAGGACACCCAGCTGGAGTTCAAGCGGGTCAGCGCGGCCACACAGGGCTGCTGGGGCATCGCCTGCGACAACCAGGTCTATGTGTACGTGTGCGCCAGCGACGTCCCCATCCGCTGCCAGGAGGAGGCCTATGAGAACCAGGTGGGGCACGCATGTTTGGGTTGCTGAGTTGGTTGGCTGGTTGGCTGGCTGGGAAATAAAGGCCCCACTCACCAGACTTCAGACGGTTCTCATGTTCGGCTAAAGATCCAAGTTGCGTAGTGTCATGGGCCTTTGGGACCAGAACCCCTGTTGTGTCCTCACCAGGGCAGGCTGGTCAGGTTCACACAAGGGTGGGCTCCCAGCGGTTTCCAGGAGCCCAGAACGGGCCATGCCCTCCACTGCTTGCCCGTGGGGGGCACCGTGTCCTGTGGCAGTTCTCTGCCCTTTGGGGCTGTGATGATGTGTTGGCTGATCCCTGAGTTCCGGGCAGGCCCTCTGCTCACATCCCACCATGGAGACGAGCCCGAGTACCCTGCTGGCAAGGGCCTGGCCTCCCCAGGCAGCCCAGGCCTAAAGCCCATGCCTGCCTCCACCCTCAGCGCTGGAACCCCGTGGGTGGCTTCTGCGAGAAGCTCCTGCCAAGTGACCGCTGGCCGTGGAGCGACGTGAGTGGGCTCCAGCATCGGCCGCTGGATGGGGTGGCACTGCCCTCGCCGCACTGGGAATGGGAGTCCGACTGGTACGTGGATGAGAACTTTGGAGGGGAACCCACCGAGAAAGGGGTAGGTGAACTTGGTTCCTGGTGTGGCTCCACATGGGAAGGGAATGCTTTGGGCTTAGCCCGTCCCCTCAGTGCTGGTCCCAGTGTCCTGTGGCAGCCAACCCCAGCCTTTGCCCTGCATGCACCCCACTTTCTGCACAGAATCGGTGGGGATCAGTGCTGATCCTTTGCCCTGCATGCACCCCACTTTCTGCACAGGATCAGTGGGGATCAGTGCTGTTCCTCCTTCTGCCTGCTCCCCTCTTCCTCAGTCCTATCACTTCCTTCCCCCAGAGCCTTACAGAGCGCCCCCACCTTGTATTTCAGGGGTGGACATATGCCATGGACTTTCCTGCCACTTACACGAGGGACAAGAAGTGGAATTCTTACGTGAGGCGGCGGAGGTGGATCCGGTACAGGAGATACAAGTCCCGCGACACCTGGGCCAAGGTCGGAGCCTGCCTGTGGCCTGGGGGTGGGGCAGGGCCCACAGCAGTCCCGCTGCTGGGAGGATCACATGGACCCTCATTTCTGCCTTCCCGCCTGTGCACAAAGGGTGCCACCCCCACACTGGGACCTGGCCTTTGTCTCCTGGTAACACTGTGGCACTGTGTGTCCCTTCCTCTGGGAGATGGCCACATGAGGAGGCAGGCCAGATTGGCCTAGGACAGCACAGAACCTGTCCTGACCCTGGTCTCCGGTTACCCTGTCCCAGAATGAGGCTCAGTCTGTGCACGTCTTCCTCCCTTATTCCTGAACTAGAAGCCCGGTGCACGAAATGCATGCACGGGTAGGGTCCTTAGGCCCAGCCGGTGATCAGGGCTGATCGGGACCTTCCGGCTGCCAGCCTGGGCCTCCCTTCGTTCTGCTCCGCCCCCTGGTGGTCAGCATATGTCATAGCAAGCAATAGAACTCCCAGTCGAACTCCTGTGGGGACACTTTGCATATTAGACTGTTATATATATAGACTAGAGGCCCAGTGCATGAAATTCATGCACCGGGAGTGGGGGGCAGTCCCTCAGCCTGGCCTGCACCCTCTCCAATCTGGGACCCCTCGGGGGATATCAGATTGTCGGTTTAAACTGGCAGTCAGACATCCCCCTTGCAATATGGGACCGCTGGCTCCTAACCACTTGCCTGCCTGCCTGCCTTCCTGCCTGATCATCTCTAACCCCTCTGCCTGCCTGATCGCCCCTAACCCCTCTGCCTGCTTTCCTGATCACCCCTAACCCCTCTGCCTGCATGCCTGATCACCCCTAACTGCCTCGGCCTGCTGACCTGATAGCCCCTACCTTGCCCCCCTGCCAGCCTGATCGCCCCTAACTTGCCCCCCTGCCGGCCTGATCGCCCCTACCTTGCGCCCCTGCCGGCCTGATCATCCCTAACTTTCTCCCCTGCTGGCCTGATCGCCCCTAACCACCTCTGCCTCACCCAGGCCTAAGCCGCAGTCTGGCCTCCCTCTGCGGGAGGCAACCTGGCCAATTGGAAGGGCGCTGCCCCATCACCCTGCTGCTGCTGCCATTGCCGGCTGCCATGGCTGCCTGAGCCAGGGCCCTTGGGTGCGGTCTCTCCTGCACGGCGCTGGCCCTAGGCCCTCACAGCTGCTATGGCTTTGTCCGGATGGACGTCAGGAAGATGTTCTGCTCTAATTAGCATATTACCCTTTTATTAGTATGGATGAGCCACTTTGGCTCTTGTATTGTTTTTGTGACCTAGACACACCTCCCAGCTTAGGGACATGAGGCCTGGACTGGGTCCTACGTGGCCTTCGAATGAGGGGAAGGCCTCGAGCCCTCACCAGTCCTCTCTAGAGGGTCCATGCTTTCAGGTGGACCCTTTGAGCTCCCGTTGGGCTGGGAGCAGCCCAGAGAACAAGGGCTTACACTGTGGAGCCACCTTCTGTGATCGGCCCCCTCTTGGTGGGGGATGGAGTCACAGCGTGCAGGTCACTGCAAAGCACAGAGCCAAGACCCTTGTGTGCAGCCGCCTTCCTTGCTGGAGCAGCAGTGACCACTCGGGGATAGCAGCCGGAGCCTGGTGGCCGGCAGAGGGAGGGCAGGGTGGAGAGGACCCAGGGGCAGGAACCCGGTGTTCTGATGTGCCTGCTGTGTGAAGTCAGGCAGCTGTGCGCGGAGGTGGAGCATGAAGGCAGCGTGCTGAGGGCCTGTGGCACAGACTGGTTCAGGGCAGCTGTCTACCAGGAGGGGAACAGTGCCATCTGTCGGCCCACGTGCCCACAAGGTCTGATGCCACTGCCTCCACCTGTTTCAGATCCCTTCGAAGGATGACCCCAAACAACTGCCCGACCCCTTCAACGACCTCTCTGTTGGGGGGTGGGAGATCACAGAGGAGCCCGTGGGCCACCTGTCCGTGTGGGCTGTGTCTCTGCAGGGAAAGGTAAGGCCTGTGGCCCCTGCGCCTTGAGCAGGGGTGGCTGAGGGGGTGGCCACAGTCAGGAGTGGACAGGAGACAAGTCGGCCTTCGTTGTCCTCCCAGAGGTGGAGGAAGGAGGGGGGCTGCCCCTGAGACCTCCTCGCCTCCTGTCCCCACAGCAGGTGGCTTTTATCAGGGTCCCCATAATTGCCCTTTCTGTGAATCCTGCTGTCCTGTTGACCCCTGGCTTCTACTCCTCCCAGAAGCCTCTGACCTCCCACCCTACTCCTGCCCTGGCCTGTCCTCCTCTGAGCCCCCAAAGCACTGACCAGTGCCCACCCTGGGCTCAGATGCCATCAGTATAGTCTCCTCAGACAGACTCAGAGTTCCCTGCCAACTCCCTGTGGCACCTCCACACCAGTCTCTAGAAGTATTGCTGGTGGGTGGGCGAAGGGGGATGGGCAGGTGGGGAGGCATGGATGGATGGATGGATGGATGGATGGATGGATAGATGGGTGGGTGGAAGGATAGGTGGATGGATGGGTGGGTGGGTGGAAGGATAGGTGTGTGGATGGATGGGTGGGTGGGTGGGTGGAAGGATAGGTGGATGGATGGATGGGTGGGTGGGTGGGTGGAAGGATAGGTGGATGGATGGATGGATAGATGGGTGGGTGGGTGGAAGGATAGGTGGATGGATGGATGGGTGGGTGGGTGGATGTTTGGATAAGAGAGGAGAGGAGACCCTTTTCTCAAGGAGTTTGTAAATTAAACAAAGGAATAAAACCAACCTGACTATAGCAGCAACATAGGTGGCCCTGAGTGGGATGACCCAACACTTACTCGTGACTATTCAATCCTCCGTTCCACAAACTGACCAAAATCCTCTGGTTGGCTTTGGGACAGTCACGGCAGGCTTTTATCAGGCTTACCTCTGGGGTCCTGTTTGGCCCTGGCTTCAGTCAACCACAGTGTTTCTGAGCCATGCTGCAGGACGTGGCCTGGGACAGAGCCCCCACCAAGGGGCCACGTCCACCTGGAAGCAAAGAGAAGGGAGAATGGGGGCTCAAGAGCACTGTTTGTGCTGCCAGCTATAAGCCAGTGCTGCCCTGCACTAGTCCTATGGTCCGTAAAAGCTGTGACCAGGACCCTGGACTAGCTGGGCTCCAGGAGAAGCTGGGAGACGGGGGGGCCCAGACCAGCAGGTAGCAGAGGAAGGCTGTCCAGGCCTAGTTCTGCAGTGCGGGCTGTAGGGCGAGGTGACAGGTTGGGAGGCCACGGTGCCCCATATGGAGACAGGTCCCAGGAGGGAGCCCCCAGCCCTCCTAGACCACACAGCCATGTGCAGCCCCCTCCAGATGAAACGTGCCAGGCAGTGCGGACAGTATGATCTGGTGGCTCAGTCTTAAATATTTGATTATGCTCACTGTCCCCAGGTTAAAGAGAAAAATAAGTGATTTTTTTTTATTACTGATTTCATAGAGAAGGAGGGAGAGGGATAGAGAGATAGAAACATCAATGATGAGAGAGAAACATTGATCAGCTGCCTCCTGCACACCCCCCACCAGGGACCAAGTCCGAAACCCGGGCATGTGCCCTGATCAGAATCGAACCATGACCTCCCGCTTTATGGGTTGACACTCAACCAACCATTCACCCACACTGGCCAGGCACCTTAGACATTCCTACGAAGGGGAGTGGTCAGCTTCCCCTAGAGACAGGTGTTTTGAGAGCTTGTCACCACTAGAGTGTGCAGGACGCCCAAGCTGGGGCTGAGTTCTCACTGGGCACATGGGTGAGTGTGGAGGGTGTTATCCCTAGGACAGTGGAAATCCAGGTGTGGCATTTTTAGCAGCCGGGAGAGATCACCGCCCCTGGCACTCTGGGCCCTGGTCTCCCAGGACTGCACCGATGCTTGGCCTGTGCGTGTGCTGACGCACATGCAGCCTAGCTTGGGCAGCTGGTTTTTTCACAGAGTCCTGGCCTGACCCCGTTGGACCCTTCCTGTGGGTTTCTCTCACTCTCAGGTGTGGTACAGAGAGGACGTCAGCCACCCCAACCCAGAAGGCTCATCGTGGTCCCACGTGGACACTCCGGGGGAGGTGGTCCAGATTAGCTGTGGGCCTCACGACCTCCTGTGGGTCACGCTCTGGGAGGGGCAGGCCTTGGTTCGAGAAGGAATCAACAGGAACAACCCCAAAGGTGGGAGCCCTACACCCTTACAGGGAGGGGTGTGCCCAGCTTTTCCCTGTGCGCTTGCTGATGGGGACCCTGTGCTTCCTTCTGGGGTCGAGTAGGAAGTTCCTGGTGCCTAGTGGAGCCTCCCACCTCTGAAAACGGCATCATGCACATCTCCGTGGGAGTGGGCGTGGTCTGGGCCGTCACCAAGGACCGGAAAGTAAGGCCGGGTCGAAGGGGGGCTGGGTTCCAGGACTCTTTCACATTGAGGGTGGTGTGTGTTTTGTTCTTTTGTCCTGAACCCTTGAGCAAATTAGCCAAGTACCCTGCACTGTCTGTCACGTCTGAGATGTCTGGCACCTGCAGAATCCTGCCTGCTCGGGCCCTGTACCAAGTGCGGCACAGCTGCACAGGCCGTAACATCTCCAGGAATCAGAAGCTGATTTTCTGAAACCCTCACCTCATTGGTTGCCTCCCCCTGCTCCTGTTCATGCTTATCATTTTTATTTATTATTTTTCCCCATGGATTATTAGAGAGTGGAAGAGAGAGAGGAAAGAGAGAAACGTCAATAAGAGAGCGAAACATTGATGTGAGAGAGACACATTGATTGGTTGCCTCCCGCACGTGCCCCAACCAGGGCCAGGGACAAACCTGCAACTGAGGTACATGCCCTTGACCAGGAATCGAACCCGAGACCCTTCGGTCCCTGGGCTGAAGCTCTAACCACTTAACAAAACCAGCCAGGGCTTGTCATTTTTATTTTATCAGAGGCAAGGCCAATAAAATACAGGCAGTCCTCAGGTTATGTCAGACTCGACGTATGTCGTTTCGTGGTTACGTATGTCATTTCGTGGTTACGTCGCCATCTCCCATTTACAGCATTTATTAAAAAGTTCCGTCATTTTGACATATGTACATATGTGCTTTATGTTTTTTCTTATTTAGTTACCACAAGTAAAGGTCAGGAATTGTTCTCTTTTAAATTTTTTTACTGTTTCACTTCATTGCTGCTGTGTCTGTGCTCCCTGTGAGTGACGTAGGTGCTATGTAGGTGGGTTCCGACTTACAGCGAAAATCGCGTTACGTCACCATAGGAACTGATCTCTGACGTAACCCGAGGACCTACTGTAAGCTGATTTCAGGTTGCTTACAAGTTCTCTAACCCCACCCACATCCATCCAGGGCATCCCCTACCATCCAGGGGGACGGGTCGCCCACACATCCGATCCATCTCCAGTGAAGCTCCAGAGCCTCAGGCCACACGCCCCTGGGAAAGTACAGATGGGCTAACCCCCAGGCCCCTGAGCACCCCACTCTCAGAGCAACAGATTAAATGAGCAGCAAATTAGATTAAATGAGCAGTGTGCTCAGTCTAAGACAAATATTTGACTATGTGTGAGCTAAGGTGGGGGTTGCAGAGGTCCATGGGATGGGGTGTCACTGGTCAGGCTCATAGGTCAGAGTCTGGATTTGAGATGGAGTATGTGCCCTTCCCTCCCTCAACCCCCTCCCGGCTCTCACTGCACCAAAAAGCCGACACCTGCTGCTACCTGCTGCCAACAGGTGTCACTAGTGTCTGAACTGGCGGGGAGAAGATTCTAGAACAGTGATGGTGAACCTTTTGAGCTCAGCGTGTCAGCATTTTGAAAAACCCTAACTTACCTCTGGTGCCGTGTCACATATAGAAATTTTTTGATATACGCAACCATAGTAAAACAAAGACTTATACTTTTGATATTTATTTTATATATTTAAATGCCATTTAACAAAGAAAAATCAACCAAAAAAATGAGTTCGCGTGTCACCTCTGACACGCGTGTCATAGGTCTGCCATCACTGTTCTAGAATGACTCAGGCAGCGTTGTCTCCTAGAGAAACAATGCCCTGAGCTGGAGAATGGACAGGAAGCCACCAGGACAAGTGTGACAGGGGCAGGTGACCCTCAGCCCAGAGGGATGTGGGCAAGAGGCACGGGGTGAACGTTTCCTTCCTGAAGGATGTGTTGTGCTCATTTTCGGCGTGAACCACAGGGTCAGATTATTCATGTTCTTCTTTCGCTTTAATTAAGAACAAAACACCCCACCTGTGTCAGTGGCATTCCAGGGAGGCATTTATTTCTGACTTTCCCAGGTGTGGTTCCGCAGAGGTGTCAACTCTCACAACCCCCGTGGCACCAGCTGGATCGAGATGGTTGGAGAAATGACGATGGTGGACGTGGGGCTCAACGACCAGGTGTGCGCGTGGTTCCGAGCCTTGCTTCCTGGGGGCGGGTCTCAGAATGGGGGCTCCTGATGCTTCCTTCCCACATCCCTTCCTGGTGCCCCCATGGGGGGGGGGCAGCACCTCCACACTCTCCCAGCCTTTGTCCCAGAGCCCCCGCCTGCCTTGGGTCACCACCATCCCCACAGGACCGCCAGAGCAGGGACAGTGAGCACAGATCTGGGGGAGAGACATGTATCCCAGAGACAGGAGGACTTCGGTTGAGAAATATTTGGGGGAAATCAGACCACTAGGGAAGGATGGAGCCGATCTTCCCGACTTTCTAGATGCAGGGTCTCTTCAACGTCACCTGTGTAGTTTGCACAGCGGAGCCTCCTCATACATAATGAGGTTTTGGCGATTTTTAAGACTCGACGTGTGAAGGTGACATGTCCCCCCTGTTGCACTGTGATGGAAGCTCCTCCCAGGGGTGCTGGCCCTTGTCCCACCCGCCCCAGTGAGCTGTGTGCACAGCGGTCGGGCGAGGCAGGCGCCAGCAGGTGCACACAGGGATGGAGCACGAGGCCAGCCCGCCTGGCGGAGGCCCGGGAGCCCTCCCGGCAAGGCCTCCTGGGCCAAGGCTCTGCCAAGCCCGGCTGGGGCCCGTCAGGCACCCCAAGTCTAGGCTCGAAATGGTTGCTCCCTGGGTCCCTCCCCTGGGCCCTTCAGCTGCCCAGCACCTCTTCCGCGGCGCCCAGAGGCAGAGGGAAGGAGCGTCCCGGCCACCTTTCTCATGGAAAAGGAGGCCAGGATCAAGGAGGTTATTTTACTTAAAGACCAGGACCACCCTTGGTGTTCACTGGGAACAGCTGCCCTCCCACCAGAGACAATGAGGACATGGGTGGACTTCGTGTCCCAGCCCAGCGCCCACCGGCACCACCACCTCCTCTGGCCCCGGGTCTGCCTGCAGGTCGAGGAGCCGCACAGGCCCTGCTTCTCCTGAGCTTGGTGCCGAGCCCTCACCCAACTTCCTGAATTTTACCTCTGCACCCGCCCACGGCCACGCCATCCACCTTCCCCCCCCCAGCACACGTGTACACACACCCCACTGCATGTACAGACTCTCCCCCACCCCATCCTCCTCCCACACCCCAACGGGAGGAGAGCCCCCAGGTCTGCCCGGCTTCCCACCAGCAGCACCTCTGTTCCAGGTCTGGGGCATCGGCTACGAGGACCGGGCCGTGTACTTCCGGCAGGGCATCACCCCGAGCGAGCTCAGTGGGAAGATGTGGAAGGCCATTGTCGCCAGTCGTGTGTGTGACCGGTCACACTCCGGCAGCTCCTCCAGTCTCCTCAGGTGATCCCAGGGGCGCGAGGCATGGAGGAATCGGGCGGGGAAGGGCTGCCGTGGCCTCGGTGGGCAGTGTCTGGAGGACGCCGCCACCCAGCCTCTCAACAGGGCGCCGAGCCTCATCTCAGACAGGAAAAACGGCAGCCTGTGGGTCTCGCCTTCCTGTGCCTGGTGTTGAGGCTGGTCCCGAGGGTGGGAGGTGACAGGGGAGCGAGGCTGGGATGCCTGTCCCTATTGGAGCCTTGGATTGTCCCTGAGCAGGACTGGCCTGTTGGTTCTGGCATCTCAAGGTCAGCGGGGGAAAGGCCTCTTTGCAGGTGGATGCTCGGGGATGAGGATGGACGGTCTCTCTCCTCGGGAGCTGGGGCTTCAGCCTGGGGCATGCCCCAGACTCTTTGGGGGCTTGTTCCCTGGGTGTTTTCCAGTCCCCGCCCCCAGAGCATCTGTTTCTGTAGATACGGGCACCCGAGATTTTGTTTCTTGCTCCGGCCCTAGGTGTGCTCCTGCCTCAGTTCTGGGGCCGCACACTGAGGTCCTTGGTTCTAGAGCAGCAGTGGGCAAACTACAGCCCGCGGGCCGTTTGAAATGAATAAAACTATTGAAAAAAAAAGACCGTACCCTTTTATGTAATGACTAGGGGCCCGGTGCACGAAATTCGTGCACTGGGTGTGTGTGGGGGGGAGAGTGTCCCTCAGCCCAGCCTGCCCCCTCTCACATACTGGGAGCCCTCAGGCGTTGACCCCCATCACCCTCCGAGCGCCTGATCGGCCCCTTGCCCAGGCCTAACGCCTCCGCCAGAGGTGTCAGGCTTGGACAGGGGACCCCCATCTCCCCCCGATCACTGGCTCTGGCCCCCGCCCAGGCCTGAGGCCTCTGGCCCAGGAATCATGCCTGGGCAGGGGACCCCCATCTCCCTCTGATCGCTTGCTCCACCCCCTGCCCAAGCCTGACGCCTCTGACCCAGGCTTCAGGCCTGGGCAAGGGGACCATCATATCCCCCCAATCCCCGGCTCCGCCCCCCCGCCCAGGCCTGATGCCTCAGCCAGAGGAGTTGACCCTCATCACCCTCCGATCACCAATCACCGGATCGGCCCCCTGACCAGGCCTGAGGCCTCCGGCAGAGGTGTCAGGCCTGGGCAGGGGACCCCCAGCTCTCCACGGTTGCAGGCTCCGCCCCTGCCCAGGCCTAATGCCTCTGGCCTAGGCGTCCGGCCCAGGCAGCGGGGACCTGCAGTGGCAGCGGGGGGCGCCGCAATCGTGGGCTTCGCTTTGGGCCCAGGCAAGGGACCCCTAGCTCCTGGGACTGCCAGCTTCGACCGTGCCCAGCTCCCATCGCTGGCTCCACCCCTACTTCCTGCTATCACTGGCCAGGGCGGCAAAGGCGCCTGATTCTCCAATCATGGCTGGGGGCCGCCTTTGCCCTGCCCCCCAGCTCTTAGCTCCCCCCTGGGTTTCCGATCACTGTCAGTGGCAGGGGACTTCTTCCTGCTTTCCCTTTCGCCTCCCTGCATTGTGCCTACATATGCAAATTAGCCGCCATCTTGTTGGCAGTTAACTGCCAATCTTAGTTGGCAGTTAATTTGCATATAGCCCTGATTAGCCAATGAAAACGGTATCGCCGTACGCCAATTACCATTTTTCTCTTTTATTAGTGTAGATGTTTACTTTGAATTTATATTAGTTCACACAAACACTCCATCCATGCTTTTGTTCCGGCCCTCCGGTCCAGTTTAAGAACCCATTGTGGCCCTCGAGTCACAAAGTTTGCCCACCCCTGTTCTGGAGGGTGTGGGTGAGTCCCAGCTCTGCCCACCGGCGCTTAGAGTGCAGGCAGGTGATTTAGCATCGGCTCCGCTCCGCAGGGGAGTGCCCACAGTGCTTACCTGCCTGTCGTGCGGCACATGGGACCTCACACGGTGCTCCCCAGCCCGCCAGGTTCCTGTCTGCAGCCTGGACCCTCCCACAGCCTGGTGGTCATTGCACCACCAGCTGAGCGGGCGGGAGGCCAGCCAGGCAGGGTTTCCCCCCACTTACCGGAAGTTTCCATCTCAGCTGGTGGTTCTCACGCTGAGCAGCACATTGGAATCAGCTGAGAAGCTTCTGAAACTACTGATGCCAAAAATCTGCCCAACCTTGCAGTCGGCAGTGGCTTCTTAAATACAACAAAAGCACAAGAAACAAAAGGAAAGATAGATTGGACTTCATCAAAATAAAAAGTTTTATGCACCAAAGCACACTATCAAGAGAGTGAAAAGATAATTCGATGGGAGAAAATATTTGCAAAGCATATATTTGACAAGGGCCTAGTATCTAGAATACACATCAAGAACTCTTACAGCATGACAAGGACAAACAACCCAATTTTAACATGTTAAGCACCAGGTCAGTCACCGGTGACTGACACTGTACTTTCCGTCCGGAAGACAAAACAGGCTGGGCGCTTAATGTGTTAAAAGGGCAATGACTTGAATGCATTTCTGCAAAGTTGATATGTGAATGACCTGTGAGAGCAGGGAAAGATGCTAGGTGTCATCAGTCATTGGGGAAAAGCAAGTCAGGGCCCAGGTGAGATACCACTGCACACCCACCAGAACAGCTGCGATCCAAAAGAAAGACAGTAAAAGTGTTGAGATGTGGAGGAATTAGAACTCTGTACACAGCTGGCAGGAATTAAGCGTTGGGAAGCAGTCTGGCAGTTCCTCGGGAAGTTATAGAGTCACCTTGTGACCGAGCAGTTTCACTCCTAGACAGGTACCTGAAAGAATTAAAAACAGGTGCTCACACAAAACATGTGTGCGAATGTTTGTAGAAGCAGGACTCACTACTGCCAGAAGGTGGAAACAACCCGAATGTCCATCATTGGGTGAATGGATAAGTAAAACGGGGTCTAGCCATAAAGTAGAACATCACTCAGCAATAAAAAGGAATGAAGTACCACCCTGGCTGGTGGTTCTCAGTGCTTAGAGTGTCGGCCCGAGCCCCTAAGGCTCCAGGGTTCCATTCCCAGTCAAGAGCACATACCTGGTTGCAGGTTCTATCCACAGCCCTGGTCAGGACATGTGAGGAAAGCAACCAATTGATGTGTCTTTCTCACATTGATGTTTCTCTCTGTTTCTCTTCCCCTTCCCTCCTCCCTTCCACTCTCTCTAAAAATCAATGGAAAAAATATCCTCAGGCGAGGACTAACTAACTAACTAAATAAATAAAAAGGAATGGCCTGCCCAGTGTGGCTCAATGGTTGAGCATCGACCTATGAACCAGGAGGTCACGGTTTGATTCCTGATTGGGGCACATGCCTGGGTTGTGGGCTCATTCCCCAGTGTGGAGCATGCAGGAGGCAGCCGATCAATGATTTTCTCTCTCATCATTGATGTTTCTATCTCTCCCTTCCTCTCTGAAATCAATAAAAATATCTATATATATATATATATATATATATATAAAAGGCTAATATGCTAAGTGTCCAACTGTCTGGGTAATGGCATCACATAGCAATGCCCGGCTTCCTCTCCCTAGCGACTAGCCTCTTTACAGTTTCTTCAGCCCAGGAACACGACTTGCTTTATAGCCAGGTGCAAACATTTCACACTGTAACCAAATGTCTGTGAAGCGTTTTCCTGTGCCTCATCTCATTTGATCCTCACAGAAGTCCTGGAGTAGGTAGATAGGAGACTCGATGGAATCCTATTTTCTTTTCATTAGCTGGAAAACGGAGATTTAGAAAGCTTAGAAACTGGACCCGACTGAAAAAAAGTAAGAAATGGTGGACATTGACAGTGACTTCAGGTTTTCTCACTGTGCAGAATATAAGTAAACACTGCTGCAGTTAAATATTTCACCCTTGGTTCTCCCTGTGTGATCTATAATAATAATCTGCTTTGTGTTGATATTTACTGCTGTGTTGCTGACAATTACCTGAAAGAGAAGTTGGGGTGCTTCACTGGGCTGGAAAAAGTTTAGCTAAATCAGAAAGCAGGTCTAATTAAGCAAGTGTATCTATATATATAAAAGGCTAAGTTGACTCACTTTAAATGTATAGCATGTGCTATACATATAAAGCTCTTGCTGGCGCCAATCACACACATGTGTTTTGATCTGTCATTGTTGATCGTGAATTTGGTTGATACTTCTATTATACAGAAAGGAAGAATAGAGATATTTCTTCTAATTAATTTCCTTTCAATGTGCGTGAATTTGTGCACCGGGCCACTAGTATTAAAAGTAAATAAATAAAAAGGAACAAAGTACTGCCACCAGCCACAACATAGGTGAACCTTGACATCATTATACTAAGTCAAAGAAGCCAGTCCCAAAAGGTTGCATTTTGTATGATGTCATTTACATGAAGTGTCCAGAATAGGCAAATCCATAGAGACAGAAAGCACATTAGTGGTTGCCAGGAAGCTGGGCAAGAGGAGGATGAAGAGTGACTCAGTGGTACAGTGTTTCCATTTGGAGTGATGAGAAAGTTCTGGAACTGGGTTGTGGTGATGGTGGCACAACATTATGAATATACTTAATGCATTGCATGATTTAAAATGGTAAACTTTACATCACACATATTTTGCCACACACACACACACACAAAAGGTATTAGATCTCCACGTCCAGGAATATTGATTTGATGGATGTGGATACGGCCTGGGTGCCGGGACTGTGCACAGAGCCCAGCTCCCTGCATTGCAGAGAAGCTGTGACTTGCCCGGGGGTCACACAGGTTCTCGGTGGTGGAGCAGGTGAGCAGCACATGTTCCTCCCTCCAGGGAGTCACAGCTCTGCCCCCTTCGTCCCCAGCGCTGGCTGTTTCTTTGGTGACGAGGTGAGGGTCAGTGGCGATTCCTGCGCACCGAGCGACACGGATGCCTCCTCGGAAGCTGAGAGACCAGGGCCTGAGCAGCCTGTCCCTGCAGAGTCTCCGGAAAGTCCCAGCAACTCCAAGGGCAGCTCGGCTTCAGGCCTAGGCACCACCAAGACCGCAGAGCATGCCTTGGAGGGTGCCAGCCCAGCTGATCACACCCCGGGGCCTGAGCCTTGCCCTGGCCAGGCCTCCACCCCTGCCGAGCTGCCCTGGACCAGTATCGACCTGAAGGAGCCCAAGAGAGCGCCCGGCCACTCCGCTGAGACCACCGGCCTCTCCTCGCTCGAGATGCTCCCACTGGGCTTGGAGGAGCCCTACTGCGCTGACGACCACCCGCTGTGGGTCTGGGTGTCAGGAGGAGGCTGTGCCGTGGAGGCCCACACTGTGCTCAAGTGGTTCACCGCCCAGTCGGGTAAGAGGGTGCTGCCCTGTGCTTGCCATTCTAGGCGGGACTGGGGGACATCAGGGAGAAGGGTGAGGGGAGGGCTCGTGGGCATTTTAGGGAGATCATAGCTCTCTAGCAAGAAAGGGCTGATTTAAAAACAAAACCCTGGCCTGCTGCACAGCTGTGGGCGGGCCAGACACCTGGCCCTGAGGCTCTGGCCGGCCGCAGGCCTGTCCTCCTCCATGCAGACACTGTCCCTGTCCATCACGCCGGCCCAGACCGCCGCCTGGCGGAAGCAGATCTTCCAGCAGCTGACGGAAAGGACCAAACGGGAGCTGGAGAACTTCCGACATTACGAACAGGCCGTGGAGCAGGTGGGCGGGCGCCGGCGCCCTGTGTCTCAGCCGGCGTTTACTGAGTGTCTGTGTACCAGCCCCAGGGTGAGGTGGGAGAGACAGACAGACGGATGCCTGCATCCCTCTGCCCATCTCTCTCGGATGGGAAGCCTGCCCTTCTCCTTGGAGATTCCAGAATGAAAAACAAGTTCGTTCCTTTATTCGTCCACCCCGAAGGCCTCTGTCAGGCCCCACTGTGATGCGGGCCCTGCGTAGACCCTGGGACCAGAGACCACAGCAGTCTCAGCGGGTGGTGGGGTGGGAACCACACTGTCCTCTCCCTGCAGAGGGGCCCCCACGTGCCCGATGGTGCAGTGTTTTATGGGGAACTGAGGACAGGATTGAGGGTAGTCTCGGGCCCCTCAGGCCGAGCCCAGCCCCTAGAGGCGGGAATTACATGAAGGACTCAGCTGGGTTCATGCAGAGGACCCGGCTGTGTCTCGAATGGTGGTGCAGCAGCATCTCCCGGTGGCCAAGGGGCCACCCGGCAGGCGGGCAGGGTGTGCGCCAGCTGTGCCACTGGCTCACTCTGTGACGTTGGGGCAGGCACAGACTCTCCCCAGGCCTCCGTTTCCCCACCCAGAACAAGGGGTGACTGTGACCCCACAGGCTGTTCTGTGCAGCTGACACTGGCTTGCGGCCTGGCCCCTGTTGGGGTTCGATAGTGTCCCTCGTCGTTAGGGTGAAGTGGGGGAGCTGGGAGCACTGTGCGGGAGTCCCCTGTGAGGTGGCGAAGGGACTGGGGCCAGGGTAGCCCTGGGGCGCTGGGAACTGGGCACACGCAGGGCCCAAGTTGGGGGCCCAGGGGCCTGCCTGTGACAGTCCCTCGCCTCCGGGGCCTGTGCTGCAGTCCGTGTGGGTGAAGACAGGGGCCCTGCAGTGGTGGTGCGACTGGAAGCCCCACAAGTGGGTGGACGTCCGCGTGGCCCTGGAGCAGTTCACGGGGCACGACGGGGCCCGGGACAGCATCCTCTTCATCTACTACGTGGTCCACGAGGAGAAGAAGGTGCGGGGAGGGGCGGGCGGAGGGGTGCGGGTGCCCGGGGGAGGCGGGTGCAGGAATAGGCCTGGGACGCTGGCCCCGAGGTGCCCAGCCCAGGACAGCGTCTGGCACCTACAAAGCCCCAGCCCCCATGACAGAGTCCCCGTCAGTGGCGGGCAGGTGTTGGTGGCCCGCAGAGCCGCCTCCCAGGTCTGACGCTGACAGGCTCCCCTGTTTGATGAGAAGTCAGGCTCACAGAGATAAAGCCACCCCTCCCCCGGGCTGGGTCTGAGCCAGCCAGCCAGTCTCCCCTTGCCATCAGAAGTGAACCCCGGCATCTGCTCACGAGCTGGGCTTCCATGCTGGGACTCCCAGAGCCACCAGGGTCCCAAGGACCAGCGCTGTGGAAAGGGGGCCACCCAGGCCAGCCCTGCCCATCAGTGACAGCCTCGCCGTTGCCCTCTGTGCGCAGTACTTGCACGTGTTCCTCAATGAGGTGACCACCCTGGTCCCCGTGCTCAATGAGGACAAGCACTCCTTCGCCCTGTACACCCCCGAGAGGACCCGGCAGAGGTGGCCCGTGCGTCTGGCTACTGCCACCGAGCAGGACATGAATGACTGGGTGAGTGGGCAGTGGCCCCACGGGCCAGGGGTCAAAGGGCAGCAGACTCAGGGCAGCCCAGCCTTGGCCTGCTGCCCGTCCCCTTCCCAGTGGTGACTGCCATCTGCCCACGCCAGCTGGCCCTGCTCAACCTGTCCTGCTGTGAGAGCCGGAGGGTCCTCGGCCGCCCCTCCCTGCAGGCCATCTGGTCCATCACCTGCAAGGGCGACATCTTCGTGAGTGAGCCGAGCCCGGACCTGGAGGCCCCTGAGCACCCGCTGCCCTGCGACCAGATGTGAGTCCACCCTGGCCTGGTCACTCCCACCCCGCAGCCAGCGCTGAGGTTTCACAGGGAGGGGCCCCCGCAGGACACACGGCCTCGCTTCCCGCTGCCAGCCACACGGCCAGCTGCTTCTCAGGCCCGAGTCTGCCTGGACCTGTGTGAAGACCCTTCCCCGGGGGGCATCAGGGAGGGTCACCCCGCTGAACAGTTTCTGTGTCAGAGTGAGGGGATGGCTCTGCAGGTGGCATTTAAACCAGGAGGTGGAACGAGGCCATCCCCTGGGGCAGTGTGATAGTCTGGGGCACCCACCCTTTTGGTGGGGACATGGTGCTCCCGATTCTGTCCCCAAAAGGTCACCCAGAGCCAGGGAGGACCAGGGAGACACGCGACTAGGAGGCCCTGCCCAGGAGATGAGTGGCTGTGTCTGTCTGCCCTTAGTTGATCCACTCGCATCTGAAAGAGTCAGATCCCCTCTGGTGCCAGTGGCGGGGCCTTGGCCACAGGAGGTTGACCCAGGTGGCAGCCGCACCCTGCGCTCTGCCTCCCAGAGGGCCTCACCGTCAGGCTCGTGTGGCTCATCCAGCCGATGGGCCGGCCCTGCTCCCTGCCTACACTCTTGTCCCGGGCCCCAGGGCTCCGGGGGGAGGCTGGAAGGCCCCGCTGGGTCGCTTCCCCGCCCTCTCTCCCCTCCTCCCAGGTTCTGGCGGCAGATGGGCGGCCACCTGCGGGTGGTGGAGGCCAGCAGCCGGGGCGTGGTGTGGGGCATTGGCTACGACGGCACAGCCTGGGTGTACACAGGTGGCTACGGAGGAGGCTGCTTCCAAGGTGAGGGTGGCCCGCCCCCAAGGCTGGCAAGCCTGGCTCCCGCCCTGCACAGCCTTCCTAGCAGTTCCCTCTAGTCCCTCTGGCTCCCCGCCCCTCGCCAGAGTCGCCGTCCCGGTGTTGACACTCAGTTGGCAACCAGGTGACAGGTGACCTTCAGCACTGCCAGCCTCTGCAGAGGACGTTCCTGGGCCAACCCGGGGGCATGACAGCCCGGAGACCACGCCTCGCCTCCCATGTGCCTTCCCGGCCTCAAAGGCTCTAGAAAGGCAGCCACCGAGGCCCCCACCATGTCCAAGCCCTCATTTCATAGACGAGCCTCAGGCACATGGGGCAGCCCAGCACCTGGGTCCCGATTCCCAGCCCCAGGTTCTAGCTCCTCGTTAGGTGGGTTGTGCCTCAGGCTGGGAGCCCCGTGCGCCCCCCCAGCTCTGGGAGGCAGGGGGCTCTTTCTCCTCCTGGGAAGGGGAGCAGAAACAATGCCGGGACGGGACACGCCATGCCCACGCCCCGCGCCGGCTGATGCTGTAAAGCTGGGTGTCCACTGAGACCACGGCCGCATCTCAGGGAACTAGCAGCATCCATGCTGGTGAGGCAGGCAGTGCCTTGGTCCCCGTTTCACCAAGGAGGAAATTGGGGCTCCTGGAGGTTATTGCTGTTAGCAGGGGGTGAGCTGGTTGGGCCTCTCACCTGCCCAGTCCAGGTAAGTGGGATGGTGAGAGGTCAGAGGTGCAGCCAGAACAGAGTGTGAGGCGGCGGAGCTGGAGGGCGTGTGGATGGGTGCCTAGCGGGTTCTTCTCACCAAGGTTATGCGAACCCAGAACAGAGAGACCCCACGGGCCGGGCCCTGCCAGATAAGCTCAGCAGGCCTGTGAGCCCCTCTCGGCTGACCTTCAGCCTGACCTCCCCGCCCAGTCTGAGGGGCCTTTGGGGCCCAGCGGGCAGGTGCAGCCCACGGCCTGGCAGCCCCCTCTCCCCCCAGGCCTGGCCAGCAGCACCGGTAACATCTACCCACAGTCAGATGTGAAGTGCGTCTACATCTATGAGAACCAGCGCTGGAACCCCGTCACGGGCTACACCAGCAGGTGAGCACGCAGCGTGGATGCTGCACCAGCTGCTGTGGGGGCTTCCAGGTGCGACCGGCCCAGGCCACGGTCTGACAAAACGGGGCGGCCACGGCCAAGGTGATGATGCAGCGTGAGAGCTGGAGTCCGGCCCCGCCGTGGCCTCACAGAGGCTTTTCTTCTTGTCTTTAAATGTAAGGAAGATTTAACAACCTACTTGAGAGGTACAACATACATGAAATGCACAACACGTAAATGTACATACAATGAGCTACAGGTCGATCTGTCTGCATGTAGACAGGTTCATCCATAGGTAGGGGTAGACAGAGAGGGGGGCTTCCCGCCCTCACGGTGGCCACAGCCCTCAGTGGATTGCAGGCCAGGCCCCCTCATGATGTGGGGTCACCCCGTTGTGGTCCCAGACCTGGGGCAGTTCACCCCTTCCGAGGTGCAGTGGTCCCAGTGTGTGTCTGTCACTGGCCAGTGTCTGGGTGGGACAGGCTGTTCTTGCCTCTCAAGTCACACACAGACACACACACACACCCCGCCTTGTCCTGCCGCAGGGGTCTGCCCACTGACCGGTACATGTGGAGCGACGCCACGGGGCTGCAGGAGTGCACCAAGGCGGGCACGAAGCCCCCCTCCCTTCAGTGGAGCTGGGTGAGTTCCAGCAGTGGGGCGGGCAGGGGTTGGAGTGGAAGGTCTGCCTGCACTGACCCACCCCTTCCCCAGGTTTCTGACTGGTCCGTGGACTTCAGCGTTCCTGGGGGTACTGACCAAGAGGGGTGGCAGTATGCCAGTGACTTCCCTTCGTAAGCATCTCTCTCTCCCTCTCTCTCTCTCTCTCTCTCTCTCCCCCCCTCCCGCCCGCCCCCCCCATGGGGAGGCCCTCAGGGGCTGCCCTGAGCAGCAGGACTGGGGGTGTGGCCCAGCCGGACCCTCCTCCCTAGCAGTGGCCTCACCACCCTGCCAGGCAGAGCCCTGCCCTCTGCCCCCCACCCCCCAAGCACCTGGGCATAGCTGAGGAGCAGACCCTGTGTGCCTGCCTCAGCTGCCAGCAGGGTTTGGAGAGATGTGGAGGGGCCCAGATGGGCCCAGGGAGGATGCCATGGCTCCTTCGACACCTGGTTGTGTCTGCCCAGCAGGGTGTGGGAGGGCCAGCTGCGGGCCTGGTTCACCAGCTGAGGGGTCTAGGGAGCTTTGGGCCAGGCAGGAGGCTAAGTGTCAGAGGCGGGCAGGACAAGGAGAAGCGGCTGACAAGCCTGCTGGGCTGGGGTCCTAGGCCTTCAGGGAACACAAGTCATAGGTTAGAGTGGAAGACGGAGCTGGAGAGCCCAGCCAGGGCCCGAGCCATGTGAGCCGACCAAGGAGGTGACAGGTGTCAGAGGCCTTGGGCCCTTGGCTTGACTGTTCCCAGGAGGGCTCTGGTTGGGCCTGGGGTGGCGAGGGGCAGAGCTCCCTTAGCTAGAACCCCTGGTCAGGCAGCTGCCATGTCCTGGCCCTGGGAGACCCCAGCCAGGCAGGAGGTGTCTGAAGGAGGAGCATCGTGTCCTGTGATACCTGCTCCCTCTGAGCCCACTCCACAGCTCACAGGCTCCGAGCCCTGTACCGATGGAGAGTGTGTGCGCGCATGTGTGCGCATGTGTGTGCATGTGTGCGCATGTGTGTGCATGTGTGTGCAGTGTCACTTTCCCCGAAGTGGTCTCGATTTCAGCTTCTTCTTCCTCTTTCAGCTCATATCACGGGTACAAAACCATGAGGGATTTTGTCAGGAGGAGGTGCTGGGCCAGGTAAGGACTGAGCACAGGGTAGCTGGGGGTGTGGCCTGGCCCCTCGCCCCGGTCCCTTCCAGGCCAGGCCCCCTCCGACCTCAGTCCCCTGGAAGGAACAGGGAGGCCACGGGGAGGGGAAACAGAATCAAAGTAAATGTCAGCCCAGGAAGTGCCCGCGGCTCCCAACGCTCTTATTTCTGGAGAGTTTGCTTTCAAGAACAAATAAGAGAAATGTCATTGGCAGCCTCTGCTTGTGGGCAGGACAGGAGGCCTGGCTGGGGGAGGGAGTGGCCGGGGCAGGAGGGTGGGGCCACCCATCCAGGAAGGGGTGCCCACCCAGGTGCAGGGGTGGGTGGGGTGTCCTGCCCTCCCCAGGGTCCCACGGAGGCTGCCTTGGGAGAAGGGCAACCCACTGCTTCCTCCTGAGCCTCCAGGTGCCCAGGGCAGGCGGCCTGAGGCTGGCAGCAGCATCTGAGTGCCCAAGTGCCCAGGGTTGTGCCCTCTCCACTTACAGAAAGTGCAAGCTGGTGACCAGCGGGCCCTGGCTGGAAGTGCCCCCCATTGCCCTCAGGGATGTGTCCATCATCCCCGAGAGCCCGGGCGCCGACGAGAGTGGACACAGCATCGCACTCTGGGCCGTCAGTGACAAGGGGGACGTGCTGTGCCGCCTGGGTGTGTCCGAGCTCAACCCTGCGGTGAGCACCCCAGTCCTTGCCTCTGGGGAGCACCGGCCTGCCCACCTGTGGTCACTCGTGGGGTTCGGACAGATTGTTCCAGAAATAGGACTCTTGCTGAGGAGTTGGGCTAGGTGTGGGCCCGTCCAGGGGTCGCCAGGCTCTGTGGGCAGTTGGAACCGAGGATGAGGTTGGCGTGAGGAGCCACCAGCTCCTGGACCCGGGGCTGGGGTGGCAGAGGCTGGACCAGGCAGCCCTCAGTGCCTCCTCACTCGGTCTCCAGGGCGCCTCCTGGCTGCACGTGGGCACCGACCAGCCCTTCGCCTCCGTCTCCATCGGGGGCTACTGCCAGGTGTGGGCCGTGGCGAGGGACGGCTCTGCCTTCTACAGGGGCTCCGTGTCCCCCTCCAAGCCGGCTGGTGAGTGCTGCCCGCCCTGGAGGGGATGGGGCTGTCAGCGAGGCTGCAGGCTGACGGCCCCTGGCTGCCCCTTCGTCAGCAAGCCCGTGGTGAAAGCAGCCTGCGGACCAGCTGCTGGGCACAGCCAGGATCCCGAGGCCACGCCCCTTCCCTGCAGCTGCTCTGCACCGTCCTGGCCTCCTGCCAGGGCAGCTGGTGGTGGGCGCTTTTGGGTGCCTTGCAGGTCCTGCCCGCCAGGGGACAGGCCTGTTGGGACGCTCCTGGGGTGGCCCCGCTCGGCCCACTCCACAGTGGCCACTCCCCAGAGGGCACCCTAGGCCGGCGTGTTCTTGGCTGGATGTCTGGACAGTGTCTGGCATGGGGGAGGGTGGCACTGGAATGGACGGATGAAGAGGTGGTGGCTGGTGTGTCGTGCCCTCCACACGGGGCTGAGGGCCTTGGGTTTGTGTAGCGGCTGCAGGGCTGGCTCTTGCCCACGTGCTGGGCTGGGCACCACATGTCCCTGTGTGTGAGACCGGCCCCTCCAGCCCCATCTGAAACCTGCCCCGGCCTCTTTGGGGCCTTGAGAGAGACCAGGGTGCTGGAGGTCAGCAGGGCACGGCCCCCACCCACCCTGGGAGCTGCAGAGGAGACCGTGGACCTCAAGTGCCTGGGTCACAGGTTCGGTGCTTCCCAGGCGCCTCCAAGTCCGACCTCCCTTGGCAGGTGACTGCTGGTACCACATCCCATCTCCTGCCAAGCAGAGGCTGAAGCAGGTGTCTGTGGGCCAGACGTCCGTGTATGCTGTGGATGACAATGGCAAGTTGTTCCTGGTCCCCAGTGGTCACCAGGGGGGTTGGGGTTCTCTGAGCACCCCGATGGGATGAGACCCTCACCAGCCCCCAGGTCCCTGACACAAGACCTACATCAGCCACCAGGAGAGGCCCAAGGTCGGCCTCCAAACAGGTCCCTCCCCCGTGTTCCCCAGGGAGGGACCCGACCCTCCCCCTGGTGGTCAGCCCTGCCTGGGCCGAGGGCACGGTGCCAAGGCCTGGGTGACGCTGCATAGCAGGGCCTGTGACCTGCGAGCCCGCCATAGGCCCCGGGGGAGCGGAGTGGCCACGTGGCACTGCCTCCGGCGCCTCCGTCACCACTCCCGTTCCTGTGGCGCCGTTGTCCTGGCTGAGCAAGGCCAGGAAGGACAGAGACTGGCCGGGGACCCAGGCTCCAGTTCCAGGCCGTCCTCTGTAAAGAATGCCTTGTCCTCAGTTTCTCATGCGTAGAAAGCAGAGGGGGTGGCAGCACAGCCCAGCGGCGCAGTGGCACTGGGTGTGGGGCGGGCAGAGCTGGACCTCTGGGCTTCTCTCTCGCTGTGAGTCAGGGAAGCCCAGCAAGTGTGGGGACACGGGGGCGGGGGGGGGGGCGGGGGCGGGAGAGGGGGTCAGACCACTGGCTTCGCAGACCCTGCGGTGGGTCCCAACGCCCTGGGCCTCACCCTGGGTCACACCTTCTCTCCCCAGGGAACCTGTGGTACCGCCAGGGGGTCACGCCCAGCTACCCGCAGGGCTCCAGCTGGGAGCACGTGTCCAACAATGTGCGCCGAGTGTCCGTGGGGCCTCTGGACCAGGTCGGGGGCTCGGGACAGGCTGATGCTCGCTCTGGGGTTGGGGACTGAGGGGTTCGGTGCCTGCTCTGGTCTCCCTAGTGCCGTCCCCGCGGTGCCACAGCCAGCGCTGGGCCTTCAACAGGTCTGTGTTCCAGGTCTGGGTCATCGCCAACAAAGTCCAGGGCAGCCACAGCCTGAGCCAGGGAACCGTGTGTCACCGCACGGGCGTGCAGCCTCTGGAGCCCAAGGGGCAGGGCTGGGACTACGGCATCGGGGTGAGCGAGCCGGCGGGGGTGGCTGCTGGGCCGGGGCTGCCTGGTCACGTTGTACGTGCTCCCCGACGGGCTGGGGCCTGGCCTGGGGTTGGTGGGAGACCCGGGCATTCCCTCAGGAGACCTTGGGCCCCAGCGTCTGGGAGGAGGGCCCCTGCCCCGCGACCCCTGTGGCCCCAGTGACGCAGCTCTCTCCTTCAGGGGGGCTGGGACCACGTCTCCATCCGGGCCAATGCCACCAGGGCCCCCAGGAGCACGTCCCAGGAGACAGCTGGCGAGCAGGGCCTCCCCAGCGGGCCCTCGAGCGTGGCCGGTGCCCTGCAGGAGGCCGTGGGCCCGGTCTGCTGCTGAGCCACCCTCTCGCCTGGCGGGTTCCGTCTGAAGAATCAGCACGGCCCATGAGCCTTCACTCGGAGTGAGCGCTCTGCGCTGAAATGCGGGTCCTGGCGTGGCTTGCGGGGACCTGGCCTGAGGTCACAGCTCAGGCAGCAGAAACAGCCCAGAAATGTGAAGCCTTGTGGACGTTCCCCACACTGTCCCTGTCAGCAAGGAGGGCGCTGGTGTGGAGTGGGCGCCCTCACCCGGCCTCTCCCACCCATCCATTCCCCCTCCGCCTCCCGCCTTTCCAGGGCGGGAACCTAGAGCCCGGAACCTTCCAGGAAGGCTGGCCCCTGGGAAAGCTGAGCCCACAAAGAGCGCCCGGTGGCCCAGGGGGTCCAAACGCAGAAATAGCTGAGGGCTCAGGGCCGTGGCCCACGCTGTGGTCGTTTCTCAGCACGGGACTTGCAGATACGGTCTCATTCCAAAGGTCAAGGGCGGAGCTGGCAGGTCCGAAATAAATGCTGGAGAGGTGTCACCTTCCCCAGGTGGGCATGGGTCCCCGGGGTGGACAGAGGACCGAGGGGCCTGGGAGAAGGGTTGGAGTGCTCAGCTGGCCCCTCCCCGATGGGGCTGGGGGCTGGGGCATCTTTTACTTCTGATCATGTTGCAGGGGAGGGCGGGATGGAGGCGGAGACCAGCCAGGCGGTAGGAGGGCACCTCCCCAGCATCCCCCTCCTGTCCCGCAGCCTCCGGCTGCTTTTTATCCGACGACACCCCATTGGTGAAGGCCCCGGTTTGCTTCCACAACCAGTCCAGAGCTCGGAGTGGCTCCCACCCTCAGGTCCCATTGGTGGGTCGTCCTGACCACCACGCGCCTTCCTGAGTAGCCGCACCTGAGAGCAGTCCAGGCGCACGTGGGCCCGACCTGGCCCGGCGGAAGGACGGCTGGGACGGTGGAGCGTGACCACATAGCCCTTCCCAGGGGCTTCCCCCGCAAGCTGGCAGGAGGGTGCAGTACCTCCTTCGGGGTGCCCTCCCCGGGGACATTTGAGGGTGCCAGCAGCCTCTGCATTTGCAGGTGGGACCAGGAGGCGTGAGTCGGCCCAGGGCCCAGAGGGGCCGTATGGGGTTGCCGGTCTCAGTCTGTTTACATCCCTTCGTCAGGGTCTGCATGGGCATTAAGGTTCGTCTACAGCAGCTGCTGTCCTCGCTGTGCGTCCCCGTGGCTGGCCTCACCCTGCCCTTCCTCTAGGGACCCTGAGTCCTCTCACTGCTGAGCCACCTGTTTACCTGCCCAGCATCACTGAGTCCCAGATGCTTTATTCAATTAAAACTTACACCAGAGTGTGAGTGGCGAGACTTTTTTGTGGCTACAATCGTGTACAACGCACCGTTCCCCGTGCTGGAATGCAAACTGCTGTGAAATCTTTTATTTTCGTTTTGTGACACAACATCAATTTCATGAGTACTTTGAAGGGGCCATTAGGGAAAATAAAAACCAAATTTGGGTCATTTAAGAAACGTTTTCACCACAATTACCACCCGGGCCGTTCCGTCCAGGGGTTTTCCCAGGCAGAGAAGTGGACGTTCTGGTTGCTCCGCCTATGGCTTTCGCCTCGGGGCTGTCTGGTCTGCAGGCAGGTCCAAGGCCAGGAGTGGGCCAGGCGCCAGGGCTCCTCCAAGGACCGGTGAGTCCCGCTGGGCTTCGGGTCCACAGTGAGGGTCGAGGGAGCAGACTCAGCAGCAGGTCTCTGACCAGACCTGTTCCCTCGCGCCCCCGTAGTTAACACCCCCAAAGCGGAACTGAGACCTTCAGAAACCCTTCGTAATGTGGCCACAGGGCGTGCAAGTGCCCTCCGGCCTCTGGTGAAGGACTGGCATGCGGGCCCGGGTCACCCTCTGGGGAACAGAGGAGGTGCAGGTGCACGTCTGGGACCGAGAGCAAGAGCCCCCACGGCTGTCCTACAAGGCGGTGGCGCAGGCCCTCCCGCACCCGCACGCTCTCCCGGACAGAGGGCACTGCTGGGCGCCCTCCCTGTGCACCCGCACGCTCTCCCGGACAGAGGGCACTGCTGGGCCCTCCCGCAGCCGCACGCTCTCCCGGACAGAGGGCACTGCTGGGCGCCCTCCCTGTGCACCCGCACGCTCTCCCGGACACAGGGCACTGCTGGGCGCCCTCCCTGTGCACCCGCACGCTCTCCTGGACACAGGGCACTGCTGGGCCCTCCCTGTGCTGCCGGCTGTTTGTCGTTCGCTCAGCAAGCTCAGGGGCGGACGGAGCCCTGCTCCGGCGTTGGCTCGGCCAGGACAAGAGCCACCAGGTGTGCGGGCCTCACCTGTTGTGTCAGCCAGCAGCCGTCAGCGGGGCCGCACGGACCCCATCAGTCCCGAGCTTGGAGTTGCTCTCCACCTCAGGTCCCATTGGCGGGTTGTCCTGACCGCCACTCACCTTCCCCAGCAGCCACGCCTGACGGCAGTCCAGGCGCACCTGGGCCCTCACCTGACCGGCGCTGAAGGCTCCCAGGGCCACCTTCCAGAGGGGCCTGCACTGGGGCCTAGGGAGGGCCCGGCCAGTGTCTGACCAGGTAAGTGGCCACTGGCTGTTCCGAGGGGTGCCACCCTCTGTCCTTGGTGCTGCCAGGGCTGACACACAGCCCAGGGACGCATGAAATGGCTGGGCCTGGACTACCGGGCTTGACAGTGAGGGCACGCATCAGGAACAAGTCCTGGGCTGTACAGCCCACTCCCTGCCCAGCCATCCCCCATCTGCAATGCCCAGGAGGGCCGGCAGGGGACTGGGCCCCACGTGCCAGGGCAACTCTACCCTCACCCCAGCCCCTGTCACTGTGGTTCCGGCCTGAGGCTGCCAAGGGCCCTGCCCCCTCCCCATGTTGGCTGTGGGCTGGAGGACAAAGTCGCCAAGCCTGCTGAAGCCAGCGGGGCAGGAACACAGAAGGAAGCTTGGCCCAGGGCTGCGGAGACCTGCCAAGATGCCAGTCCTGTCTTTGCAGAGCAGCACCAGTGGGGGAGGGAGCTCCTGCCACCCAGGCTCTCCCAAGGGCGCCCCACAGAGCCCCCAACCCCAACCAGGACCCAACATCCTAAAGTCCTAACAAACCACACAGTCAGCACGACTATGACAACGAGCGGCAAACCTGGGTGGGACCCGAGGGAGGCGTGGGGACACAACCTCCCCAACGGGCCAGGGCTGAGAGGCCCAGCCTCCCAGCGGAGCAGAGCCCAGTGGCCTCTCTCCCGTCCTGCCCCTGCCCCTCAGCACCAGGCCACAGACCCTCTGACCCGCTCAGCCCCTCCGCAGTCAGGAGCCCCCAGCACAAGAGGAGGCAGGGAAAGATCCCAGCCCCTCGGGACGTCCCCTCTGAAGGTCCCTTTCCAGTTCCTTTGAGGTCGTCTGATGAGGGATTCTGTCTAACACAGATGCTGAACTCGCTTCAACCATCTTGGCTCAGCCACACTCCCCAAGTGGCCCTGAGCTTTACTTGCTGTGTGCCTCAGTTTACCCCGAATGAGGAGGCTCTGATGCAGGTTGGAGGCGGTCCCTTCCGGGGCCTGCGCTTCAGGAGTGACTAGGGTAACTTACCCAGGACGCCTCCCGGGGACCTCCGTTGCTTCAGGAGGGAGCCAGCAGAGAGGAGAATCTACCTACAAAGGCCTGTCAACTCCTGTCTGGTCAATGGAAAAACAGGTCCGGGGAACCCACGTGCTCCATCCAGAAAGGCAGCGGAGTGTTCAGGGAGGATGAAGCCGCGGGGGCCACGTCCACGTGGGGATGTCGCCACCAGCCTGGGGCTCGTGGCGGGCCCAGGGCGGGTGCTAGGAGCCCTCCCGGAAGCTGTGGATCTGCGTGGAGTACTTGTGCAGGTGGCCCTCGGGCTGGGCCTCCGGGGCCCCCAGGGCGCCCCCCGCCGCCTGCTGCTGCTGGTAGTGCTGGTAGAGCTTAGGGCCAGGTCCCTCCAGGCCCGGGAGGCGACCGCTGGACATGGTCAGGATGGTGGCCGTCAGCGACTTGATGTAGTTCTTGGCCAGCGTGAGGGTCTCGATCTTGGAGAGTTTCTTGTCGGCGCGCACGTGCGGGATGACCTCGCGCAGCGCCTGGAAGGCGTTGTTGAGCGTGTGCATGCGCTGCCGCTCGCGCTCGTTGCTCTCCAGCCGCCGCTGGACGCTGCTCTCCCGCCGGCCAGCCTGGCCCGAGAGCCCCGGCCGCCGGCGCCCGCCCTCCGCCCGCACCCCCTGCGCCCGCGCGGTCCGGCTCCGCAGACCCTTGGCCAGCGGGGCCCCGGAGCCCGGCTGGGGCCTGTCGGGGGTCTGCTCCCCTGGGGTGGCCTCTGCGTTCTGCGGAGGCACCCGGCGCCTGGGGGGCCGGTTCTTGGTCTTCATGGCTCCAGACTGGTTGTCCCAGGGGGTGGTGGCTCTGAGGGGGGCCCTTGGAGCTGAAATCCAGAACACAGGCCACCCCGTGGTCACTCGGTGGGCCAGCGGACACTCAGGGCAGCTGCCCACAGCAGCCTCCTCGCTGCCCAGTGGCCGCTGACCGCTTGGTGCACAGTGACCCAGGCTGCTGCTCATTGACACACCCCCATGTTCCTATTGGATCTCATGGTGACCCCTCAAACCTTTCCCTGACCTGGCGGCCCCCTCTCCCCCTGAGTGAGGCGTCCTGAGCCCCAGGCTTTTCTCTGGCTGCTGCTTCTCACGGCCCCCAAGTGCCTCCTGGGTTTAGGAGTCAGGCCGCTCAGCGCTGTAACCCCCTCCCAGCTCCGAGGTGCCCTGACCGACTGGCCCCGATTGCGGCCGCCGCATCGACTGCACTGCCCGGCTGCCCGTCACACGCAGGGACAGCACCGGGCCAGCTGCTGTAGACCTGGGTGAGCAGAGGTCCGCAGGGGCCAGCGCCTGCAGCAGCCCCCGGGCTAAGCCGTGGAGGGTCCCCGTCAGGGTTCTGGGCCCAGACCTCCCACCCAGGTTCCTCTCCAGACCCCACCGGCCCTGACCTGGGTCCTCTCCCCGCGGCTCCCCCACCGCCGACCCCTACCCCGTTACCTGGGGATCAGCGACCGCGCGCACCAGGGCTGTCCACGGGGGACAAGGACACGTCGCTTTAGCCGCCCCAGGCGGGGCCGCGGCCACATGTAAATGAGCCCGCGGGGCGGGGCCGGGGCGGGGCCGGTGTCCGCGGAGGCGGCGCGGGGCGCGCACCTGGGGACCCAGCCCGGGTCGCGCCCCCACCCGCGCCGCGGAGCCCAGGCCGCGGCTGGGGAGACTGAGGCCTCCCGGCGAGCCCAGCGGCGCGGAGAGGAAGCCGGCACTGTCCTGGCGGCCGCACCTGACCGTGGGGTTAAGCTCGGAACGCGGAGCCCGTCTGGAGAATTCGCGGAGGAGCGTGTTTAATAATGCGTTTCCTAAACGGGAAGCGGCCACGTCCTCCAGGAGCGGGAGCCCAAGTTCCGGCGAACCGGCTGCGCCCGCCCGGGGGCTCTGCGACACCCCTCCCCCCCGCCCCCCCACCCCGGTCCGGGTGCCAGGGGAGGAGCCCCGCCCGCGGAGCACCTGGGCCCGCCTGCGCGCACGTCGCCGGGAAATAACTGGTCGCCGGTGTTCGGTCTCCGGGAGCCGGCAGGCAGCTTGGGCGCAAACCCGGCTCTGCCACCCACGTGCTTTACCGAGCGCACTGTTCACGGGCGCGTGGAAAGCGTCTGGCTCGGCTCCTTGGGGGCTGACAGGACGCGCCCCCAGTGCAGCGAGACCGTGGCCGGTGGCGCAGGAGCCTGTGCCCCACCCCCGCAGGGTCAGGGTCAGCGCTGTCCCTCGCTGCCTGTCTTGGGCATCTCTGAAGGGGGGGGTCACGGCTCCCCATCTCCTCCCTGAGGGTCACATGGGAGTTCTTATAACCCGAGTTGGGGCCAGGTGTGGTCAGCTTGGTAAGAGCCTGTCAGGTGCTCTTGGCCGCTGGGACCAGGAGAGCAAGGCCCGCGATGGGGATGAGGCCACTCGGGGCACAGAAAGGCTGGTTTGGAGCGGATTCGCCTCTTGGTTTGCTCACTGGGTGCTGGACCTCAGGAACTAAAATGCTTCTGAAACCATCAAAGGCTTCGGATTACAGCCACGCGTTAAGGCAGCACAAATTCGCGTGAAAGCTGTTTCCCAGTCACCACGGTCTGTTCTCTGGGCGCGTGGGGTTCAGGTCTGTCTCGGAAAAGGGCATCTGGAGACCAGGGCAGTGCCAGCGACCCACCCAGGGCCTCCGTGTTAAAATTACAGAATAAACACAGCAACAGAATTTATAAATATATAACTATATTTATTTTGAATATTAAATAGTTTTTAAATTACAAGCAATTTATTGAATCACACTATGCATCAATATACAGTAAAAATCTTACAATTTAAAAATGTACACAATTTAAACTGAAAGTTCATTAACTGTTACACTGCCGTGAGTACTCTTACGATCGTGTTAAAGTACAACAGGGAAGCCGCACAGTGTGACTGCCCCTGGGCCCTCTGAGACCTACTAGGCATGTCCAGCCATTCCAGTAACGGCTGGAGGCAGTTCAATACTGTCAACACATCTTTGAGGATTTTTTCAGACGTTAAAGAGAACTTTCCTTTTAATAGTCAAAACTTGAGCCAACCCCATCACAACCTAGGAAGATTGTGTTTGAGATTCAGGTCTGAAGGAACTACAGCATTCTTACTCTAAGGCTACTTCTCAGAAGGCGTGTGTCTTGCAGCCTCTGACCCGGTTTGCTTCTGGGGTTTTCAGATGACCAGCTGAGGCCAGTTATGCCAGGAGCTGCTCCCTCACACCTGGGCCCTCAGGGCAAACATGCGGCAAGTCATTAACCCTACACACACCCTATGAACATAATACTAAGAGGCTTTTAAAGGTGTTTCATGGCAGCAAGACATACAGAGACTTGTCTTAGATAAACCCATTTCCGTAGAAACAGTCACCTGTACATTTAAAATGAACAAGTTTTCAATTCAGCGTTGCTGAGCTGCTTCACCCTGAAGATGAATGGCTTCTTCCCAGACCACAGTCCAAGTGTCAGGAGGATTTGGGAGCACTTTTCTACATTCTTTTTGACTTACAACAGTCATTGATAACACAAGTTAACACCTAGCTAGGAAGGAAATGAAGGTTAGATTTGTACCATGGGATTAAACTCCACCAAAGTAGGTCTCATTGAAACCTGATCAATTCCAAGGGAGGCCAGGAAATGTTGTGAGGCAGGTATTTCAAACCTCACCCGTATTCCCTAGAGAATCACTGATTTATTTCACTGCATAACTTACTAGAGCAAGTACTGCTTGAAAACCCACTACTTTTATACAACTGAGTAAAAAAAAGAAACAAAGCACACACTGGCATTTCAAAAATGGGCTGAAAATTTTAGTGTACACGATTTATTTCCTGTGTATTGCTGGAGATTTCAAAAGAACATGTTCACGCACGTGTTCATTATAAATATAAAATATTCCCCACCATGCAACCCCACAGTAAGATCTACTCCAACCCCTCCCCCCCAACTCAATGTATAAAATGCCTTTTTGGCAATTATGAGAGCGACACAGGCTTAAAATAAATAAAAATGAGAATTATGTTGTTAAAATCTCCTTGATTGTAGTGAAAAATGGTCAACCCAAAAACACCAGATTTAGCCTGGGCTGGGTGTATAAGAAGACTATATATTCTATAGATCGGCTTGATTTTAGTCATTAAGTCTGAACCCCTTAAACCTATACTTTGAAAAAGCTAGTATAATGGCCTTATTTCTCTCTAAACCAAGCTGGTAGTTAGATGTAAAAATTCAGAAAGCTCAGGAAGTCTCCATAAGTAAGAAACTCAGAGTTTGGCAACTTTGGCAAAATCACCTTCTAATGCCCTGTTAACTTTTCAAAGTGCACACCACAGGGTCCAGCTCCCAGCAGCGCGCCCCCCCCCCTCCCCCGTGGTACTCCATGCTCACAGCAAGTGGGGAGAAGGGCTCTTCTCCATCGGAAGTCTCTCGCTCTGGAACGTTATTGCTAGTGTAAGAAGTTAGTGGAGTGAACCAGAATTGGTAATAAGGACCAACATTTACTACGGACACTCTAGCCAGTGTACACGTTTGCATCCCGCCCCGGGATGGCGTTCCTGTGACTTGCACCCCGGCTGGAGTGGGAAAGCACCTCAGCGCCGGGAACACTGGGGAAGGGCAGCCTGCGGGGCCTGCAGACCTGGCTTCAGGACGGACACGCCGAGCCCCCCCAGCGCAGCGCTGCTCTAGCCCCTGGGAACTCCGCGAGGTCAGAGCAGGACTCACAACTGCAGGAGGAGGCCACCAACACTAGGAGGTTGCACTGGACACACGCGTCCTTTTCCAAGCAAGGGGAGAACTCGGTGCTTAATGCAGACGGGAGGGTCAGTGCAGTGCGCCCCGGGGTGGCGTCTGGGTGAGCGGCCGGCAGGGCTGCCCAGCTTCCGGCCAGGAGGACATGCTGGCTGTGGAGGCTCCGCCGCTTTCCCTCGTCCCTCCTTCCTCAGTTGCGGGATGGGATGCAGGGATCTCCTCGGCTGCAGACCAGCCACCTGGACGTGACATGCCTCGGAGGGGTTCTAGGGGAAAGTTCCGCTCTGCGGGTATTAAGAGCTCAACACCAGAGGCTGAGCTTTTACAAACAGAATCAAACCCTCCTGTCGCCAGAGCCCTGGGGCAGCAGCTCCTCCCTCCGCGTTCCCACCTTCCTGCGGAAGGAGTTCCAAGGACACGGAAGCCACAGCAGCCTGCGCTTCTGAAAGCCAAGCAGGTGTCCAGTGACGGCAGCTGGAGGGATGTGCCTCTGGGGGAAGGGCCCGGGGACCGCACAGTCTAACCAGCACTCAGTGCTGGGGCGCACCACCTGTTGGTGTTTCCCCAGAGGGTTTAAAAATCGGGGTGGAGAATCACACAGAGGCTACTCAGGGAAGCCTCCTCCGCTACAGGGAAACCACCGCGTTGAGAAGAGACAACAGGGGTTCCAGCCCATCGACCGAAGAGCAGTGTCTCTGGGCTCATCAAAACCTTTCCTATGAGGCTCGAAGCACTAGCGCCGGAATCAGTTATCGTTTACGAAAGAGGACCATCTGCAACTCCAGCAACTCTAAGGACTGCACACACTCCACGTATTTCAGCTTACAAGTACCATGCAGAGCAAATAAACTATAAAACAACCAAAAAATCAAACTAGTGGGTAGCACCAGCTTGACCTGCCTTATTTTCCTTGAATAACTTAAGATTCTGTACAATATCAGGGACTCTTAGGACATGTACCCACAGTGCAATTACAGAAGCAATTAGTGATTTCTTACAAATAATAAATATGGCTCACGGTGCCCAGTCCCACCACGCGTCCTCTGGGCCCGTGCGCAGACGGGTGTGGACAGAGAACCCCACGTGGAAACCAGAAACAGCCGGGAGCCCACAGTTCTCCACGCACCTGAGCAGTGCCAGGCCTCCCCAAGGAAGACCAGAGCCCGAGCGTCTTTAGTGGTGAGGGCGGCTGCAGGCGCGCAGCTGCCAGGGCAGCAAACCACGCGAGACAGGACCCTGGCTCCCCAGACGGGTACCAGGCTCGGGGCCCAGTGCTGGCTCCCTCTCTGCCTCTGAGTCTCTCTCCCTGTCCCGCCTCAGCAGATGTCGTGTGGATGGTGCTGTTCGGTGGGCAGCACAGGCCCGCCGCCGCGGGGAAGCAGCCTGGAACCTGAGAGGGCATCACCATCCACCTAATCTTTTTCTCCATCTTCACTGCTTCCTGTTTAGGAGAGAGCAAGCAGAGCGGGGTTAGTGATCGCCCCAGATGAAACAGTCGGGGTAGCATCTGAGCTGCACGGCAGAAAAAGGAACTGAAGCTGCGAGTGCGGACACCCAGCACCTGCCAAGCCCCAGGTGTTCTTCCCAGGGCAGCAAGCACATCTGCTCAGCTCCCACGCTGGGTCAATGTCGAGGCTGAGGGCGCAGGAGAGAGCGGGTCTGGCCGGCACACGGCTGCCCTCTGACAGGCGTTGGTCATGCCCATTATCTAATCGGCACAATTAAGCGCAGCACGGACACAAACAGAAGCTTTATGTTTCCTCGTTATTATTTGATCTGCAAACTTCAAATAAAAAAATGTACCTCTTAACGTTTATCTTCCAATCTAGTTATGGGGAAGAAAGGGTCCGTATGTTCAGATAATACAACTTCAAATGTGCCCTGCCCGCGCCTGCCCACCCAGGCCTCTGGTATCGCACAGGACCAAGACTTAATGGCAAAATCAACATTCCTGGGGAAAACCAGGGTGAATTTGGGCTCAATCCCAAACCTGGGGCCAAGTGTTCTTAGGAGCATAGCCTTCTGAAGAGCTGCTTCTAGGGGAGGAGGAACTGGAGACAGGGGTGGGGTAGCCAGGAGCAAAAGCAGAAAAAGGGAGGGAGATGGCCCTCACACGGGGGCAAGTCCCGCTTCTGCCCAGGCCAGCCAGCCCAGCAGGGGCAGCGAGGCGACGCCTGCAAGTAGTACTGAGCCCCTGGAGTAACAGGGTCTGGAAGGTGGGATGTGGCCCCGCAAGCTGCATAGAGAACTGTCCATAACCTACCCCGCCAGGCAAGCAGCAGGTTAACATGCATTCAGGAACAGGGGGACGGGTCTCCCAGGACGGCCCTGGGCCAGCACCCCCTCACCTCCTGGCTCAATATCCGAGTCGGTAAGATGTGTGAGAGAAAAGCTGGCGATGCTGGCGGGAGAGATGGAGAACCGGGAGTACGGCGCCGCCTGGGGCCAGCTCTGCTCCGCGCTCCGGGGCGGGGGCGGTGGAGAAAAGTACTTAGAAGTCTGCAGAGATGGCTTGGAACTAAGGAGGTTACTCGTTGTCTTTGACATAAAAGAGTCTGGGGAGAAGTCGTCATCCCATTCAAAGCCTCCACCTACAAAGACAAAATGAGACACCATTCTCCTGTGATCGGCTGATGATAGAGAACAGAGAGCAAACACACAAGTGCACCCTGCAGCTCAGCAAACACGCGCGGCCAACAGGTGGTGTGCCGTGGGTCCTGTAAAGCAACAGTGAAGTCATCTTCAAATGTTTACATTCACAATGCACTCTTTTTAGTTGATTTTAAACCCGTCTGTGAAGTGAAATACCTTCTTCATCGGTGGAACTTTCGGAATTTATGCCCCTGCTCAGGTAGGGGGAACCCGATGACGGTGCCGGGCTGCTCCGCTCAGGGCCACGCGCTTCTGCCCCGCAGTGTCCCAGCTCTTTGGTTGGGGTCTCCTGAAAAGACAAGCAAAAAGCCCGTCAGGAAGCGCCGGCCCCGGGAGCCGCAGGTGCACGCATCACAGGCCGCGGTGCGTCTGACCGACCGGCTGGGAAATGCTCCTCTTAAAGGAGGTGGATAGGGACACACAGCCCTGTCTCTCCCACTGACGCAGCTCCGAAGCCCGGGCAGAACACACGAAGCAGCCGCGTGGGCCTCTGAGAAGCAAGCAGTCGCAGGCCGGTCGGGAAGAAGCTGGAACTCAAAGATAGCAAACAGCAGGGAGTGTCACCCCCGCCCCTGCCCCGACCACAGCTCCTGGCCTGGACTGAGCCTGCCCTGTGCACATGCCATTCTCTGGCCGGACTGGCCCCTGGAGCGGCAGTCCCCCGACCGCTCCATCTCAGTGCTGTAGAGTGTAGTGTGCCGGTTCAGGCCAGATCTGCCATGCGCACTTGGAAGCAAGCGAGAGCTCAGAAACAGCTTGATGGGGCTGCTTTTCTGGGTGCCTCACTCTCTGCGGGGTCTCTGGTACTCCCGGTGGGGCTCTGGCCCCCCACTGCACTGCACACTTCGTGTAGCTCCGCAGGGGAGCTCAGGGGTTCTCCTCGCTCTGGGGATCACAGGCCCTCTGGGTGGAGAGAGCATTTGTCCCCTCATGACCACAGGAGCCGCGCACCCCTACTGCTGCCACCCTGGGATGGCCTGGGGCTGGGACCGAGAAAGGGAATAAAAAAGGATGTCGTCTCCCCTTTCTGGCAGCAGGATACCCCCCTGCTGCTTTCAGAACCAGAACCAAAGGGCTCCTGAGCCCTCTGCTCACTCCAGGGCCCGCTTTGCACTTTGGGGCTGAGTCCAAACAGCACAGCAAACGCCTTAAAGAGAGAACCCCCACCACGAGGGCTTAAACATTAACACGTGCATAAATAATCTAAGGATCAAAGAGGAAGCCGTGAGGAAAATTAGGAAGTATTTTGAACGGAATAAAAATACAACATTAAAATTTGTGGGATGCAGCTAACACACAGAGGGATGTTTATAACATGAAATGCTCATATTTGAAAGAAGAAAGGTCTTACATGCTAAGGGTCTTCCTTAAGAGTCTAGAAAAAGAAAAGCAAAATAAATCTAAAGCAACTGGAAGGAAATAAATGACACAGCAGAAATCAATAAAATTGAAAGAAAATAAGAAAAAACACTCTATGAAATCAAAAGCAGTTCTTCAAACAGATCAATAAATCTACACACTCTTTCAGAAAGAGAAATACTGCCCACCTTCTTTCATGAGACCAGTGAGCATCTCCTCGTGAGGGTAATCAAAGCGAGCAACAGAGCACCCTGCACACACTGAGGCACCCGCAGATGAAGGGGCAGAGGTCACGATCCGGGGCTCAACACAGACACACGCCAATTCTCCTCCAGCTGAGCTTTAGGCTTCACGCAGTTCCCATCAAAATCCAAGTAGGATTTTTGTTTGTAGCTATAGACAAGCTGATTCTAAAATCTATAAGGCAAATTACAGGAACTACAGAAGCCAAAACAATTTTAAAAAGGAGGAAAAATGATAGAGGAATCACACCCCTGATTTTAAGACTTAATCACAAGAGTGAGGTATTGGCAAAGAGATAAATACACAAGTCAGTGGAACAGAACAAAAAGTTCAGAAATAGACCCATAGAGAGATGATCATTTAATTTTTGACGAAAGTGCAAAGGCTGTTCAATGGACAGCGAGCAGTCTTCTCAACAGACAGCACTGGAACAGCTGCACACACATCCCAACATAAAACAATGAACCCCAACCTAAACCTTACACAGAAATCAACTCAAAATGTGTAACAGATCTAAACATAGAACTTAGAGAAAATATTCAGGATCTAGGGGTTGGTGAAGGGTGCTCAGACATAACAAAAGTATGAGCCAGCCCGGCCGGTGTGGCTCAGTGGTTGAGCATTGACCTAGGAACCAGGAGGTCATGGTTCAATTCCTGGTCAGGGCACATGCCCGGTTTGCAGGCTCGATCCCCAGTGGGGGGCGTGCGGAAGGCAGCCAATTGATGATTCTCTCATCATTGATGTTTCTATCTCTTTCTCCCACTCCCTTCCTCTCTCTGAAATCAATAAAAACAGATTTTAAAAAATTATGATCTATTAAAAAAAGTGATAAATGGGAGTCCATCAAAATTTAAAACCTTTGCTCTGTGAAAGACAGCCTACAGACTGGGAGAAATATTCCCAAACCGTGGATTGGACAACGGGCTCATAGCTAGAATTTATTACAAACTCAAACAAAACTCAAACACAGAGAATCCAGGTAAGAAAATGGGCAAAAGATGGGGCATTTCACTGAAAAGGACGTACAGACAGCAAATGAGTGCATGGAATACATGCGCAATGAAGAGTCGTGCAGCCTCACTGGCCAGCCACAGGGAAATGAATTTAAGATCACGACTGAGGCTATTGGAAAAGCTAAAATAGAAGAGAGTGACGCCACCAAATACTGGGGAAGATAAAGAGAAACTGAACCCCCCTGCACTGCGGATGGGAGTGGCACAGCCTCTGTGGAAAAGGTCATTTTCTTTAAAAAACTGAGCACACACTTACCATACAGCCCAGCAATCACACCCCTGGTGTTCACCCCCTCCCCCACCTATGTCCACTCGAAAACCTGCACACAATTGTTCAAAGTGGAAAAACCACATTGTCCCTCAGCCGGCGAATGCCGAGACCACTGGCACCCACACGCGGAACAGCGCTCAGCAACAGAGGCAGGCACTATCGACCCGTGGCCTCGGGTGGGTTCGAAGGCATTACACGCCGGAGAGAAGGCCAGCCTCCGAAGGTGGTATGCTGTGAAGTCCATGCAGACGACATTCTTGGAAAGACAAACTCGCCTGAGGAGGCACAAAGCTGGGAGAGAGGCCTGACAGTCTGTCCCAGACTGACACACAGGGAGGGCGGGCGGCTCTAAGGAGACAAGGGCCAAGGACTCCCACACCTTCTGCAACACAAAGGAGTCCCATTCAGTGTGTCTGTGACTGAGCTTTCCTCACCATCTAGCTCATTCAGGAAGCAAATTCAAGGACTACAGAGATTAGTCGACAAAGAATATTTTTTTAAAAAGTCTGAATTACAGGCTGGTTCATTTTTAAAGAAGGCAAAGTCTGAGCCCACCTTGTGTGGTGCACAGCGGCCGCCTGCTCCACAGGGGGGAGGAGGACAGGAGGGGGGAGGAGGACAGGAGGGGGGAGGAGGGCAGGAGGGGGGAGGAGGGCAGGAGGGGGGAGGGCAGGAGGGGGGAGGAGGAGGAGGGCAGGAGGGGGGAGGAGGGCAGGAGGGGGGAGGAGGGCAGGAGGGGGGAGGGCAGGAGGGGGGAGGAGGGCAGGAGGGGGGAGGAGGACAGGAGGGGAGAGGAGGGAGGAGGGCAGGAGGGGGGAGGAGGGCAGGAGGGGGGAGGGCAGGAGGGGGGAGGAGGGCAGGAGGGGGGAGGGTAGGAGGGGGGAGGAGGAGGAGGGCAGGAGGGGGGAGGAGGGCAGGAGGGGGGAGGGGGGCAGGAGGGGGGAGGGCAGGAGGGGGGAGGAGGACAGGAGGGGAGAGGAGGGAGGAGGGCAGGAGGGGGGAGGGCAGGAGGGGGGAGGAGGACGGGGGGAGGACTGGAGGGAGGAGGAGGGCAGGAGGGGGGAGGAGGGCAGGAGAGGGAGGAGGAAGGGAGAGCCGCAGACCCTGCTGCTGCCCCATAGGCACTGCCACTGGGCTGTGTCTCCAGGGCTAATCATGAGCCAGCCTGTGCCAGCGTGGACCTGAGGGCAGGGTGTTATTGCCGACGTCAGATTATAACAACGTCTGTGAAGGGTAACCAACCTCAGCAGGACTCTGCCGGGAGACCCAGGAAGAGCACAGATGTCCTTTCTTAATTTGATAGGAGTTCCCTGTGCAAACTACATTTCTGCATATTCTTGGAATTGTAACAGCAATCAACCGCAAATGGCTTTTTAAAAAAGCAGTCCGTCAGTATGGAGTTTCCTGAAAAAACTAAAAATGGAACTCCCATTTGACCCTGTGATCCCACTTCTAGGAATATATCCCAAGAAACCAGAAACACCAATCAGAAAGGATATATGCACCCATATGTTCATAGCAGCACAATTCACCATAGCTAAGATCTGGAAACAGCCTAAGTGCCCATCAGTAGATGAATGGATTAGAAAACTGTGGTACATCTACACGATGGAATACTATGCTGCTGTAAAAAAGAAGGAACTCTTACCATTTGCAACGTCATGGATGGAACTGGAGAGCATTATGCTAAGTGAAATAAGCCAGTCAATGAAGGAAAAATACCACATGATCTCACTCATTCATGGATAATAAAGACCATTATAAACTTTTGAACAATAATAGATACAGAGGCAGAGCAGCCTCGAACAGACTGTCAAACTGCAGCGGGAAGGCCAGGGAGGGTTGGGGGGCAGAAAGGGGGTGTAAGAGATCAACCGAAGGACTTGTATGCATGCATATAAGCATAACCAATGGACATAAGACACTGGGGGGTAGGAGATTGTCAAGGGCGGGGGGGAAAAAGGAGACATATGTAATACCCTTTGTAATACTTTAAGCAATAAAACTAAAAAGAAAACAAAACTAAAAAATAAATAAATAAATAGAGAGCTAAGACCCCCAAAAAATAAATAAAAATAAAATAAAATAAAATAAAATAAAAAAGCAGTCCGTGACCTCAAAATTGAAAGTGGGAAAACAGAGCACACTCCACGTCCTGCCACATTCTGGAACCCTCTACTATGACGACGTGGAAGTAACAGATACCTGGTCAAACAGATAGACGGTGACGTCATCAAAAAAGGTCACGGCCTTCTTTTCTTTCTTCCAGGCGTCCGGCAGCTGGTCAGCAGCAGCCGCCGCCGGGGGTTTCAATAGGCTCCGCAGGTGCCTCCCGTCCTCGCTGCTGAGGATCACGGGGACAGGGTGCTCGACCTCATCCTCCGACTCGGAGCTGAGGCTGTGCAGGTTGAACGCCCGCAGGTCCTCGTCTGAGTCGTCGCTGTTCTCATCTTCCTCGTCTGCATCGATCCCGTCCTCGGAGAGGTCGAGCACCCCCGACACGCCAAGCTTCCCCAGGTACTTCCCTTCGATGTCTGGCTCCTTCAGCTTGGGGCCCTCCGCGTGGCTGGAGAAGGGCTGCTCCACCGTCAGGTCCGACGGGCTACCGGAGCAGAGGGTAGAACTGGCGAACGCAAGGAGCTCGTTGGTGTTTGTCCCGGTGGAGGCGATGGTGCACGGGGGCTCTTCTTGTGCCTCGAAATCATCGCCGCTGCTCAGCTCCGAGTTTACCACACTCGAGGGACTGCCAGCCTCGTCTTCAGGAACATGCAGCTCTTTGGAACTGTCTGTCAGTGCTGTGGCCATTTCTCCTGATTCCAGGAGACTGGAATTCTGCAAAGCAGACAGACCACTTTGGTCTGGCGGGCTGCTTTTGGTTTCCAGGCCACTGTCCGTGGTGCCAGGACTTTGCTCCGGGATGACTGGCTCTGGCAGAGGCTGGCCCATCACCAATGCCAAAGCTGACACTGAGGTTCCTTGGACCCCCTCCGACTTCTTATCAGGTTCAGAATCGTTATCTGAGAAGTAGGCAGAGTCTCGGTGTGAGCTCTGAGAGCCAGCTGCAGAGGTCTGGGAGGTCACTTCGGTCCCTCTGTGGCTGTCAGCTGCATCGGAGATGACGATGACAGGGTTGGGAGGCAACTCGCCATGACGGCTGTCGTCTGCTAGGGCCACATCTGAGGCTGAGGCACCGTCGGGAGCAGGGTGCAGAGTCCACTCAGGCGACTCCAAGTTCTCGGTCTCGTACCCACTGTCTGCAGGCTTGTCAGGGGGCATGAGTTTCTCCTGCCCGCCCCCTAGAGGACCCAGCAGAGCCTCATGGACGTCCACGGAGTCCAGAGAATCGGGGGTCTCCACCGACTGTTCTGAAGTTGGAATGGGTGTTGACAAGCTATCTTCCAAAAGGCTGTCCTGACTAGTCGAGTCTGAGGAAAGGGCGGACACCAAGGCCCCTTCGGTTGCATCTTTACAGCTGAGCTGACGCGAAGTGTCCCCGGCTCCCGGGCTCTTCGCTAGGGGACGGTCACTGCGATGGTCCTCTGAAGGGGGCTGCTTCTGCAGGCTGTGTGTCAGCTCCGGAGGACTGCTCTCTGCACTCGCTTTCCTGGCCAAGATGCCGCCCACCAGAGCACAGTCACTCTGGGTCCGTCCCGAGGCCTCTTCACTTTGCTGAGTCAGCTCGTGGGACCCAGGGCCTATGCTGTTTGCTCCAGCGTCGGCGGAGGGCATTCCAACCGGGACGGGCACAGAACCTACACTTGCTTCTTGGCCAAGACGGCCGTCATGGATCCTGACATCTAAGCGCCTGGGCGTGGTTTCTCCCGGCTTCGGGACCGTATCTGTTGGTGCGCTGTGAGGTGTTCCTTCCGTTTCGAGCGAGGTAGGAGGTACCTGCACTTCCGGGGAAGACGGCCACGAGGTGCTCAAAGCGTGGTCCTTGAGCACAACACGTGTGTCTTGACCCTTTGCGCTTATGTTTTCCTGCAACAAAGAAAAGCCTGGTTTATTTTCAGCAAACTTAAACTCGGTGTCTAAAGTGTTCCTACGTGGAGTTTCTAACATGGTTTCCGTAAAACCAGCATTTTTAAGTTCTGTTTGAAGGTCATTTATATGTTCTTTGCTACACAATGAGTCTCTTAATAAGTTTTTCTCTTGAAGAAATAAAAAGTTTTCTGACAATTCTTGCACATTCAGTGGATCAAAATTATCTTGGTGCGCAAGGCTTTCTGAGAAGCAAAGAGGCTCACAGTCAAAAAGCTTGTGGGGCTTTTCTTTCTCAAGGTGGCCTGTTACTAGCGAGTCTTTGGGGTCGTCCAAACTTGAACTTAAAGTGGTCGGCTTGAAGTCCACTTGAACTCCATTCAGTTCCATTAAGTCAAATATTTTCTGGTGACTGGGCAGGTCCTCAGATTTGTCCAGATCATTAAATATACTGTTGACAGGGCTCTCGGGGCCGCTGGCGGCACGCATGGCCTCAGGGGTGCTGGGATCTCTGGGGTCTGTGCTGCTTTGGAAGAAATCCTCATCTGTACTGGATTCCTCAAGCTCAAGGCCCCCGAGTGTCAGAAACCGGGGCGCCTTGTCACTCGTCCTCTCTGGCTTCTCCAGGTCAGTGGTGAGCAGTGCAGGTGGGTAATCGAGCTCCAAGTTGCTACCACTTTTTTCTTCTAGTTGGATGTAATAGTCGCTTCCAACAGAAAGGTTGTGGGCATCAAAAACGGGCACCACTCCCGGGGCTCTCACGGGGACTTCCTGGCCACTGCTGTCTTGTTTCCCGGGCCCGGGATCTGAAAGTGAACTCTCAAACACTTCAACTGGAAAGAAGATGCTCGTGTAAGACAAGGCCTCCTCCGGGGGGCCCCGGCTGCGTTCATCAAAGTGGTCGTGCTTAGCTGCCTCCCAGACATACTCAAAGCTCAGGCCCTGGCTGGTTTCCGTCACGGTGAGGACTTCCTCCATTTCACGACCAAGCCGATCCCTGGAGAAATGGTCGAGGATGGGGAACGCAGCGCTGTTGGAAGTGTCCCTGGTGTGTGTATTTGGTTTAAGAGCGTTCCACTGTTGTTCGAAGTCGACCTCCGAGTCCCTCTGGCTTTGCATGCGCAGGTAGGTGAGCAGCCTGTGCACGTCCTCGGCCACTGGTCTCTTGTCTGGTGGCAACCAGCAGAACTGCAAAACTTCATACCTGAGGGACACATGACAGGTAGTTAATGGACTGATAGCACATCATTTTTAGAATAAGAAAAGACTTTACAAGAGCCCCTAAGCCAGTGGTTCTCAACCTTCCTAATGCCGCGACCCTTTAATACAGTTCCTCATGTTGTGGTGATCCCCAACCATAAAATTATTTTCGTTGCTACTTCATAACTGTAATTTTGCTACAGTTATGAATCGTCATGTAAATATCTGATATGCAGGATGTATTTTCATTATTACAAATTGAACATAATTAAAGCATAGTGATTAATCACAAAAACAATACATAATTATATATGTGTTTTCCGATGGTCTTAGGCGACCCCTGTGAAAGGGTCGTTCGACCCCCAAAGGGGTCTTAACCCACAGGTTGAGAACCGCTGCCCTAAGCCAACTGGACATCCCAGAAGTTTCTACACTTGAATCACTGCTGGCCACATGAAGTCGTTCCGTTCCTGCTGAGACCATGGTGAGAGAGGAAATGCAGAAATAATGCATTTGACCACTAACTTCTGTGTTCTCAGGACATTCCACAGGATCACGGCAATTCTGTTGCCTTGTCATTTGTTCCTCTGGTGTTTAACCAAGGACTTGTCTACTGAATTCAGAAAGAATAGTTTTAACATGCTGTCCTCGTGAAACAACTGTCTCAGGTATTCTGTGTGGAAAGAATGCACTTGCCTTGAGTTTGTAGATTTATTCACTTTATTTTGCAAAAACTCACACAGACAAATGCTGCTGTAACTCATCTCACTACTCCCCTGACGAACAGTAACACTATAATCTTCTGCAGCACATGGTTTCCTTAGACCATAAAAGGAGCTGCAAGTGGAGGGAAGAGAGAGAATGAAGCCCAAGAAGGCAGCAGCCAGGAGTTGGTCTTCCAAGGGCTGGCTGAACACAGCCGAGGGTAGCCATGCGCAAAGACAGCTTCAAAGTATTCAACTTACAGCGTATCTGCCAAGTTATTCTGAGGCAATGGTTCTAGCACTTGGGAAGCTGAGCACTGCCTATAGGCAGGGGCACCAGCCTCCAGGGGCAATGCCAGCTGGGCACACAGGGGTGTAGACAGAGGCCTAAAGGGAAGTGAACCAGATCCTAATTGGAAATGGAGTAAGAACTGGTTCAAAGACGCATAAAAAATAAGTTTGTTTTGCAAATGTGAACATGTTATGTTATGCAAATTAGTTTCAACTGCCAATTTAAATATTATCATTTTTATGCTACCTTTTTTCTCACATGTTAGATATCACCTATAGCTAGCCTCATTTGAAAACAATTCCGCAATAGCAAACTCAATTACTGTTGACTTTTTTAATGAATCTGACTTCACATTTTTTAATGTGCATAATACACAAAAATTCCTACTTATTCCATACATTTTTCAAAAACAATGTTAAGTTATAAAAATATACATTAATTCTTTTAAAAGTCATGAATAGTATACAAATGAAAAATACAACATTTACTGTATAAAAACAGAAACAGGAAGTCACCAACCATCTGTCAGAATAAGGCTGCTCCAGCTGGGGCTTGGGGAGTTTTGTGTCTCTCTCTCGAATGACCCGGTTAAGAACATCCAAGTTGGAAAGGTTGGAATACGGCTGAGCAGCATTATCAAAAAGTTCCCAAAGCGTCACACCCAGGGACCTGAGGGAAAAAGAAAGTGATTATTTCTTTCTCCCTTTAGACGTTGAATTTTTAACATCCACATTATCTGTGCAGTCACTAGGAACTTTAAGGACAAGGTGTGTACTGAAAGGCAGTAAAGACAGCTCTCTAACATGATCTGAAAAAGAGACATTCTCATGAAACTGAGGACCACGGCAAGCAGGACTCCTCTTACCTACTGGTAAACACAGCTCTGGTAGTTCTGGCCAATGCCAAACCATGTGAAACAGCCACAAAGCCACAAAATTCAGGGAGGAGCTAATCTGACTCTCAACTTCAAAAGTCAAGAAATTATTTGAAAGATCATGAAAATGACTTGAGTTCAGCAAAATGGTTAGATAGAAAATAAATATACTGAATTCTGAGTTTTATGGTAGAAAAAGAGTTCCATTCATAATGGATCTAAAAGAAATCTTTACATGAACAACTCTTCCCTGTTGGACCCTCACATTCCTTTTTCTTTTTCTTTTTTTGTTAATCTTCACCCGAGGATATTTTTCCATTGATTTTTAGAGAAAGTGGGAGGAGGAGGGACAGGAACACCGATGTGAGAGAGACTCATCGATTGGCTGCCTCCCACATGAGCGCCGACCAGGGTCAGGGAGCGAACCTGTAACCGAGGCACATGCATGCGGAATCGAAGCCGGGGCTCTTTAGTCACAGCCAGCGCTCTATTCACCGAGCCAGCCCGGCCAGAGCCACACATTTCTTCTAGTTATTCCCGTCGTTGGGGGCATGTTGCTGTTATGAAGGGGTTTCCCTCCATCACTCTGCCAGCTATCTGTGTGCCAAGAGCGCCACCTGCCCAGCCTCTCAATGCCTGTGCAGCCATTACCAAAGGCAAGAAGGCCCCTTCTCTGCTGGTCCCACTTGCTCTCATGTCCACTGCTTGGTCCCCAGGGAAGTGGCCTCTGCTGCTCAAGTCAGATGGACACTGACCCTTCACCTCCTCTACGTGGTCTCCGCATTTCTCTCCCACGTTTCCTGCCTTCTGTCGTGCATGACTGTCTCCTCCTTACGGCCATGGCTCCCACACTGGGCTGAGCATGTGTGTTATCTGGGCAGCTCTCAGGAACACTCTGGTATTTAGGATCCCGCACCCCCAGGACTCTTAGCTGGCAGATGCCGGTGTGGCCTAGGAAATGGTTTTTCCGAAAAGCTCCCTCCTGATTCTGATATCCAGCGAGGTTTGGATAAAGATGGTTTACGTGACTGTGATCAATACCCACCAGAATGCTTGTCTGAATAAGCTGTATGGAATTAAATAAATGTATTATCTGACATTGTATAATACAATATAACATGAATTAAATTCTCCGATGCTAATTTCACAAATCAGTGAAAACGATCAGCATATTCAGTATCTAAGCTGAGAGATCATTTCTATCAGAGGAAATAAAAGGACCCACATTTCTCGATCAAGTTCAAGAAGTAAGAAGTACTTAGCTTTTCTGTGTTTTCATTCACTTCAATAAATATTTATTAAATTTGTATTATATGCCAGACCCTGTGGTAGGCACAGAAAATGGACTTGGATCCTGCTTTTATGGAGCTTATTATTGTTGAATGGGTAAGAGAGGCAGTATTCAAAAAGTTAATTATGTCACTGCAATGTGACTACTGCCATATCAATACGTACATTGTCTTTTCCATACCACCAGGCACTCTTGAGTCCCTACATCTTATTCAATTACTCCCTTTAAGAAAGTGCTCCAGGAGAGAGTTAGGACGTTGCTACACAAAAGCCTAGTAGAATGGTAGATCAATACATACCAAATGTTACTGTACTTAGTTTGATCTGCAGTTAGTAGTCTGTCTTGAAAGCTGGTTACTAACTCTGGAGCAGTCCATCGCAGAGGGAAAAATTTCTTATCATCTGTTTCAATATAATCCTCCTGTTTTGTTAGAAAGCACACAGAATTTTGAATTCTTTCATACTTTTAATGAGCTCAGTAATTTAATTCCAGGTCATTCTCAGACAACAATACTCAGCCCAAAAGGAAGTGGGCACAAAGAGAGACTTTCTGGGTAGGAGGTGGGTGAGGCTTCTCCAAAACCTCCTGGGCTTCATGAGCTGGTCTCACCACAAACACTCGCTCAGCCACCCTTCCTGGAAAAGGAAGGTACACTGTAGCTGATGCCCAGAACAGACTCTGAACAAAAGAGCTGGGCTCTACGCCCCGAATAGGAGAGTGGTGCCAGTTAATAAGGGCGCAGGCTTCAACAGACAGGCTGGGTTGCAAGTCCATGTTCAACCATTAACCAGCTAGGTGACTCCAGGAAGGAAACAAATATGCCCGGCCTCTTTCCTTATCCATCAAAGGAGGTGATGCAATCCCTCCCTCTCTTCGTGGTGAGGATTAAATGAGATAATGCAGGCCAGCACCTCAGAGTGCCTGGAATATACAGTAAGTGCTCAAGACACTAGAGCTACTATATCAACAAATGGCCAACTTATATTCGCATAACAATTTTTGGTTAAAAGTACTGAGCCACACGAACCCCACAGCACAGCACAGATATAATCCTCATGCTGCTGCTCAGAAAAGGAGGCCGAGCGGCTGCGCCAAGGTCTCCGGGCAGCGTGGAGCGGACAGTTCCCTTCTTCGCCCCACATCAAGCTACCTCCTTCCCTTCAGCTGGGCTGCACAAACACAGACAAACCTCACCTACTTCTTCCTTTCTTTGGGAATATGTTTGTGACCGTTTAAAAACCTAAACCCCAAGCTTACTGAATTCGATCCAAAATTTTACTGAACATAGAAGGGAGAAATAGTTATGTGACATGTGTATTTCATTATACACATGGCATTAATTATACTGCCCAATGCACACTAACATTTATTATACAGCATCAAACTATGTCAATTACACCCAGTGCACGTTTTGTTTTTTTTTAAAATATATTTCTTTATTCATTTCAGAGAGAAAGGGCGAGGGAGAGATAGACATCAATGATGACAGAGAATCACTGATCCACTGCCTCCCGTACGCACCCCCACTGGGGATCGGGCCCACAACCTGGTCATGTGCCCTTGGCTGGAATCGAACCCGGACCCTTCAGTCCATAGGCCGACGCTCTATCCATTGAGCCAAACCGGCCAAGGCCCAGAGCACGTTTTTTTAAACAAAGCATCGGGGAAGCTGAAACCAAACCTCCAGGACAAAGTCACTGATTTAGAAAAACCACACATCAGACGCCAACACTCCCACTTAAATGACTGGAACTCTCCAAAAAGGCCACCTGCACAGGATTCTCACCCTCCTTCAGAAAAGGAGTGGCATTCTGTGCTATTACCACCTTGGGACCAGGAAAAATTAAATCCGACTAACGACTAAGGAGAGAACCTGTGAACCTCTGGCTTACCTTGTACCTGCTGAATCCTATTCCATAGTCTCCCACTTTCACATTTAGATCCGAGGTAAGAAAACAATTCCGCAAGGCTAAGTCGCTGAAAACAGAGAGAGTGACGTGAACTCAAGAACAAGGAAAATCCGTGACCAGAAAACATCGCTATGGAAAAAGGCTTTCTCTGGGAATCAGAGTAGTATTTTGAGCTCCCTACTTAATAATTTTTATTTTAAAACTAGGGGCCCGGTGCACGAAATTCGTGCACTGGGTGTGTGTGTGGGGGGGGAGTGTCCCTCAGCCCAGCCTGCCCCCTCTCACATACTGGGAGCCCTCAGGCGTTGACCCCCATCACCCTCCGATCGCCTGATCGGCCCCTTGCCCAGGCCTGACGCCTCCGCCAGAGGTGTCAGGCTTGGACAGGGGACCCCCATCTCCCTCTGATCGCTTGCTCCACCCCCCGCCCAAGCCTGATGCCTCTGACCCAGGCTTCAGGCCTGGGCAAGGGGACCATCATATCCCCCCAATCCCCGGCTCCGCCCCCCGCCCAGGCCTGATGCCTCAGCCAGAGGAGTTGACCCTCATTACCCTCCAATCACCAATCACCGGATCAGCCCCTTGACCAGGCCTGAGGCCTCCGGCAGAGGTGTCAGGCCTGGGCAGGGGACCCCCAGCTCCCCGCGGTTGCAGGCTCCATCCCTGCCCAGGCCTAACGCCTCTGGCCTAGGCGTCCGGCCCGGGCAGCGGGGACCTGCAGTGGCAGCGGGGGGCACCGCGATTGTGGGCTTCGCTTTGGGCCCAGGCAAGGGACCCCTAGCTCCTGGGACTGCCAGCTTCGACTGTGCCCAGCTCCCATCGCTGGCTCCACCCCTACTTCCTGCTATCACTGGCCAGGGCGGCAAAGGCGCCTGATTCTCCGATCATGGCTGGGGGGCAGGGCAAAGGCGGCCCCAGGGCCGCCTTTGCCCTGCCCCCCAGCTCTTAGCTCCCCCCTGGGTTTCGGATCACTGTCGGTGGCAGGGGGCTTCTTCCTGCTTTCCCTTTCGCCTCCCTGCATTGTGCCTACATATGCAAATTAGCCGCCATCTTGTTGGCAGTTAACTGCCAATCTTAGTTGGCAGTTAATTTGCATATAGCCCTGATTAGCCAATGAAAAAGGTATCGCCGTACGCCAATTACCATTTTTCTCTTTTATTAGTGTAGATTCTTTTTATATAGCAAATGGATTACATATTATATTTTAGTGACTTAAATAATGGAGCTGATCAGATATTTTTGCAAATAGCTATGATGGCTAAGGTCAAATACTGAGCATATCTGTACCTTGTGCTGCATTAACACCAGGTTTGTGGCTCCTTTCCTAGTCTTTTAAGAGTGGTCAAGAAGGAACTCTAAAATACTACTGTCTAAATTGTCTGAATAGTTTGTACAATAACTTGTATTACTTGAGTAATAGTCTGGTAAAGATTAGTAAAGTTACAACCTCAAGCCCCCCGTTCACATTATTAAAACTGTTTGTTTTTAACTCCCTTTTCAATGATGCACAGGCATTAGAAGGAGCCCTTTTCAAATTACGCTCATCTCCTCCAAACTCCTCCTCTCCGCCAGGGAGCTAAAGAGCACATTTGCAAGAGTTAATTAAAACAATTTACTTACACAGTTTATGTAAGAGCAAACTGATTTTCAAAACACATAATTTGAAAAAAAATTACTTTTCTTAAAGGAACTTCCTATATAGACAACAGATTAAATTTCTTTTATTTTGGCTTTAGTCCTTGGAATTTTTAAAATCATCAACTGGCATACACATAAAAAAGGCCACTAAATTAAAAATGAGTTTATAGTTTTAAATCCTGAATAAAAGTTATCAAAAACTGAAAATCTATAGTCCAAAATTTAAAATGTTTGTCTTTATATGATAATAGAAAACCAAAAACTTTAACTAAGTTAAATTCTTACTTTCAAAGATTTTAATTTCCAAAGCTCACATCTGAAATATAATCATGAGAATGACAACAGCAATCACTAACACTGGCATAATTCAATGGCAACTTGGTATATAACACTGACTCAATTATATACAAATGGCTAATATTTACAAAGCACTTACTTTACACAACTCGTTTCTCTAAGCACCTTACGTGTGTTGTTACTCATTTAATCTTCACAACAAGCCCTTGAGGTGGATGCTATTATTCCCCCATTTACAGACAGCAAAACCGAGGCACAGAGAACTGAAGTGCCTTTGTCAGGGTCCCAAAGCTGACAGGACAGCGGCATTTCCCCGTCAACATCAGCAAATATCCACGACAATGCGTTAGCAGCCAGAGCACTGCACTGTGCGTGCGGCTGGTCCTCACAAACGTGTGCTGATCTGAATTTCCAACTAACCTCCCAAACGATTAAGTGACACTACGTTCCTCTCTACACATCTGTTTACACACGGTGGTTTTCAGCATTCCATCCAGAAGCCTTCAGACCTGCGGATGTGTCTGGGAAAAACCTGGGCCCCTGCCCCCCGACTCCATTGCTACAAATAATAGAGAAACTTCCAATCTTAAGAACAGAATTGGCCCCTACATTTAGAAAGAGAAGAAAAAGGGGCGGAGGGGCAGAAGTAGTAATCCATCTGAGGGCAGAAACATGAAAGCTTGAAGGGGCAGCTTTACCCACGGGACCCAAAGCTGCAGCTGGACAGTGTGCAGGTTTTGCCAACAGAGGTCCTGCTACTGAGCACCACTAATGAGCATCTCTGGAGTTTCTATACACAGACCCTGCTCAGCCTGCGCACACCTCCCTCCTGAGACCAGAATGAAAAGCTGGGTGCCAGCATTCCGACAGGGTGAGGTGTGGGTGTGTGTGTGTGTCTGTGTGTGTGTGTGTGTGCGTGTGTGTGTTCCTCTCTCAGCCTGGGGCTGGCTGCAGCCCCTTCCGAGCTCCGGACACTTTCTGCTCAGGCCATTCAAGCAGTTCCTGGACTGCCCGCTTCCTCCCTCCTCTCCTTACTTGTGGTCACTGTAGGCCTTTAGATTTCAGATGTGAAGGTCAGGTGAAAGATGGGACATTATGTGCAAAAGGCATCTGCACATTGTAAACGGCACTGCAAACCTCGAGTACAGTTCAGCTGACCGTCTCAGGGAAAGAAGGGAAGCCTCTCCTAACTGAGCCGGAGCTGAGGGGGAAGAAGACAGTGGCATGACTGGGGGGATTTCTGAGAAAACTGCTTCCTCCCTCCCTCCACTCCCAACACCCCAGTCACCACTGTCAGACCCGGGCACGAGTCTCAGCTCCACTGCTTAAGAACTGGGTAACTCTGGCCAAGCCACTCAGCACATCAGAGCCTCCGTGCCCTCACGAAAACAACAGGGCTGAACCTGCAAGGGCTAATCTCTATAAGGATAAAATAAAATACACAGGAAACGCTAAAGTGCTACCCAGATTCAAGATGCTAATGATATAATTTGATTCAAAAGTTGGTAAAAAATATTCTCTGAAGCCCAGAACACGAAAAGCTAAAGATGAGAAAAACACAAGGTGCAACTTCTTAACAACAGAGTTAACTCTTGACGTCAATGCTGGTTCTGGTCAGGAAACACAAACACACCCAGTATCTTCTTCCTTCAAGTTGAAAAACAGGTCCAGTGGGCAGGCTGCCAGCGATCCGGCTCTGAAAGGCTCTCAAGGCTCTGGCTCGCCCCCCTTGGCAGCGCCTCCTGTCGCCTCAGCTGTCAGTGACTGCACACGACTCAGCCACCCGAGAGAGTGGGGCTGACAGACACGAACTGGGAGCTCGAGGTTCTAAGGAGTCCCCACCCGACTTGTCCTCAACTCCCCCCAGATCTGGAGTTTACCCATCTGCAAAAGGACTGTTCTCATGAGCAGTCAATGCCACTGCAGCCATTTTCCAAAACCAACCACACCCCCACTTCCTGCTTGTGCTTTCCTGAATAATCTGAATTCCTGGTAGCAAATGGCAAGCAAAATGACTGAAAGTCACTGAGTGTCATGAATGTCCTGTGTCCGACTGCAAACATGCAGGCTACTTAAAGCCAGGCCTAGCTCTCTTTTTAAACGATAGTAAAAATAAAATGTACTGGGGTGCTTTACCACAGCAGTTTCCAAATGCAGCTCACAGCTTTCAGCTGGACATGCGGACTATTCTATTTTCAACCAACACAGAAAATCTGACTTTGAGTCAGCCAATAAATATTCTAAATTTCAACTTTAAAAATGCCCTGGCCGGTTTGATTCTCATTCAGGGCACATGCCAGGAATGTGGGCACGATCCCAGTAGAGGGCGTGCAGGAGGCAGCTGATCGATGTTTCTCTATCTCCCTCTCCTTTCCCCCCTTTTTCTCAAATCAATACAATCTTTTAAAAATTGTCATTCTATAAATATATCCCAGTCTAACCTGCCTTTTTTAAAAAAAATTTTTTTTTATTGATTTTTAGAGAGAGGAAGGGAGAGATAGAAACATCAATGAGAGAGAGGAACATCATTGATTGGCTGCCTCCTGCACGCCCCCTCCTGGGGATTGAGTCCAAAACCCAGGCATGTGCCCTGACTGGGAATCGAACCTGCGACCTCTTGGTTCCTGGGTTGACACTCAACCACTAAGCCACACCAGCCGAGCCAACCTGCCTTTTAAAAAATGTAATGTTTCATAGACATTCTTTCACATCAATACACACAGGTGTCCCTTTTTAGGTCTTTAGATTATTAAGAGTTAAATGCTTTAATTAAATTCAACTAAAGAGACACTGCCTGGTGTCACAGGAGACCCAAGAAATAACTCTAACCCTTTGCGGTCCACTTTTATTTTTGGAATTCAAACAGTCTGGTCCAAATTAATTGAGGGGATTGAATGTTGAACTTTTTAATGTTCTTATTTTAAAGTTTAAACCAAAAGTTCACTGGTTATATTATTAAGTATATTCAATCAAAGAGTTTATTCTTTAAAACATTTCATAGTGTGGTATCTTTTGAAGCTGGTCTGTCGAGTCAGCCTCGGCGTTGGACCGAAAAGGGTTAAATATATTTTAAACATAAATCAGAGCTCAAAAGGCTAAAGAATAAGCAGAACTCTCCCTTTGGGTTCACGGAACCATCATATCAGGTAGGACTTAAAGCCCTTTGTTGTCTTAATTACAATAATTACATCAATGATCTGAACAAAATGTGCCCAAGGAGCTGCAGTTGTGTGAGTAGGACCGGAAAGCTTTGACAGAAAGGTGTTTACCTTTCTGCACAGGGCAGCTTCTACGATTTAAACCAGAGCGGACTCTACAGCCTGTCTCTTGGAGCTTTTGATAGGCCCTTTGAAAACTGCACGGCCTCTCCCGCCGGACGGACCCACCTGTGCAGGAAGTGCAGCTTGTGCATGGCGGCCAGCCCCGCGGCGATCTCACACGCCATCCGCTGCAGCAGCATGGTCTGCGAGTCCCCCCGAACGTGCTCCTGCTCGTTGCGCAGGTACGCTTTCAGATCGCCCTGCAAAGATCAGTGCGGTTTGCTTTTACAAGCAGACAACAAATGGACACCTAAACATGGGCCTTAACTGACGTTAGTTATGAAGATTATTTATCAGCAATCACTTAGAGTTAGCTTAATAAAGCATCTCACACTGAACAAGTTTCAAATTACAAAATACTTCAACCAAATACTTCAAAAGTATAAAAAACACTATTCACCTTTAGGATCATTCTGACTAAACGCCAGCTTATCTTTGTTATTTAAACCCATGTAAGACAAAACAGTAAAAAGCTAACTTTGCAATGGTGCACACTTTAAACCGAGTGCAGAAGTACAGAAATTTCCAGGGAACAGAGATGATAAGAGAGTAAAAGAAACGGTGTCCCTAGCACTACCTTTGGGGGTGCCTGGAGACACAGGTCAGCGAGCACCCCATCATGAAGGCTACTCCCAGGCACTCGCGAACAAGGCAGAGGGACCGAACAATGGAACGGGAAGGGAAAGGGTGAGTAAGTGCAGTATTGGTACCAACTGCCTCAGGTGTCTGCCCGCTCCCCCCAGGCCCCGTGTTGTGCAAAGACCACTGTGAGAAAGAACATTCCAGTCCCTCAAGAAAAATTCATGAAGCTAAGCAGCCTATTCAAAGGACAGCAGCCTGGGCAGGAAGATGCACACACTCACACTTAGACACGCACTACACGTACAGGTAAACACTGAGCTAGCTCCCAGGTACGCCGCCTGGCTCCCCATGTTACTACTGTCTTTATTTCATGACTGATTCATTTTTATTCCAGACTGCGTGCTTTCGGGAATTCACTTTTGAGGAAGTAAGTATTCTGCATTCTCTTTACCATACGACTAAATATTTATTGATGTGATTTAATTCCAAATTAAAGCTTTATAACAATCACGCTAAGCTCTCCCCAGCATGGAGTGGTGGGAATTAAAACAAATTTGGATGACAATAAATTAACCCAGAAAAATTCCAGCAAAAAAGTCCAGGTCCACAGGCTGTGGGATTTTTATAAGGTAGACCACATGGAAACTAAGTATGAAAACAAATAGCTTAATTTATTTATATTACCAATGAAATGGCAGCTTAAATTCATTTGTCTAATCCCTTTCCAGAAGTACCCGTCTACGGTAAAAGTGACCCCACACCGGGTAGCATTACACTGGCTGTGTCTGGCTAATTCTCAAAGCAAACACAGAAGTTGCTGGCAAACCAGGAACACTTCACGAGAGACTGCCATGAAGGCAGAGGGAGGCAGAGTGGGCGCAGTTACTGTCCAAGGTTATCTGAAGTATATTCATTACCACTCACTGTTCTTAAAGTATCTTCTCTCCACAACTGAGTCCACTCCCAAATTTCACTAGAAGACAAACATAACCAACAGGAGATTCCGCTTCCTAATGCTAACACTCCTAATGTTTCTAGCTGGGCAAAAACCCAAAGCCTCTCCCCACAGATCCCTAACCTGGGGTGAGGAGTTTACATCAACAATTACAAGGAGCCTGAGCAGTTTCTCACGGGTGAGATTTGTGATGACTGGCAGGATCCAGGGTTAGATAGAAAGATCTGTAAGAGCTCTCCATTTAAAAGAAAAATCTGAATAAAAGCTTTAATTATATAATAAAAATGTTCCTATTAAATAAGTACTAAAAATTGATCTATTCTATCCAAAACAAAGCTGTTTTTCGATATCTAGTTTTTTTTTTTTTATGTTTTAACGATGTTTAGTGAGTAGTCGGATTACTGCTTTGGTTCGCTATTAAAAATGCCCAACACTGCCCTAGCCAGTTTGGCTCAGTGGATAGAGCGTAAGCCTGGGGACTGAAGTGTCCCAGGTTCGATTCCAGTCAAGGGCTCATGCCCAGGTTGCGGGCTCGATCCCCAGTGTGGAGTGTGCAGGAGGCAGCCGATCAATGGTTCTCTCTCATCATTGATATTTCTTTCTCTCTCTCCCTTCCTCTCTGAAATCAATAAAATATATTTTTTTCCCAAAAAATGCCCAACACTTAAAAACAGCAATGTATTCTGCAAAAAGTCTCAGATCCTCCCCCAAAAAACTCAAAAAGAAAAATTTTTGACACTAGATGGCAGCAAAGTGCTATGCGTACAAAGAACTCAGCGAACAGAACAAATGGGAAGGACTTCTTGAGTCCTCCCGTGAATAACAGATCTTTAAGTGGGTTATTTACTTAAATTCCAACACAAACTGCCATGAGGGTTTTATCCAGCTTTTGGCAGGATACTAAGAACAATGAATTAATTTAAATACAATGTAAACACCAAACAACTAAATAGCTTTATAACTGAAAATTTAGTTATTTATGTTGGTAGAATGATGGGGGGGTGGGGGGGGGGGAGTTATCATTTTTAAACAAAACCGTGAATGAAAGGATGAATGGCCTACATAGCCACATATTGAGCATTGCTGACTATCATCACAGCTGCAGCCCCAGGGACCCGGTCCCTGTCTGTACAACTACTTTTTCTCACTACCACTTGAGCCCCCACCCCACCACTCCATCCACCCTTACGCACCTCCACACCTCTGTCTGTTAATACGGACTAAAGACCCAGTGCACGGATTCGTGCATCGATGGGGTCCCTTGGCCTGGCCTGCAGGGATCGGGCCGAAACCGGCAGTCTGACATCCCCAGAGGGGTCCCGGAGTGGGTTGAGCGCCTGTCCCCTGGTGGTCAGTGCACGTCATAGCTATCGGCTGGTTGGCTGGTCGCTTAGGCTTTTATATATATAGTCACCCCGTTGCCTTCCTAAGCTCAACCTCTTGGTGAGCCCATCCCTTCTGCCACTCCAATGCTTAAATACCTCTCAGGTAAATCCAACAAAGAACCAAACAAGTTTCCTCAGCCCCCACTCCTCTCCCACTGCCACCCCAGTTCCCTCTTCTCTTCCCAGATAACCCTCACAAGCCTGGTCTGTTCTGGCTGTTCCTCCTCCTGGCCTCCCACGCTCTCTTAACCCAACTCCACTGCCCTTCCCCCCATGCTCAGCTGTGGCTGCTCCCAAGGGGTTAGGTCTATGGCTGACCGCCTCTGCCACATGCTGGTCCCTGGTCCAAGTCTCACCAGCATAACCAAGTGATGGGCCCATTCCCTTTCCCCACAGCCTCGTGCCTTTCTTCCTGCCCCACTGGCCACTCCTTTCTCATGCCCTTTCTTGAATCCTCCCCCTCTCACTGATCTATAAGTGCTGCCACACCCCAGGGCTCAGTCCTTGGTCATCACTGTGACACTCAATCCCGAGTGATTCTACCCACCCCATGGCTTATAAATAAATCACTCAAATACATTTCCTGGCCCCAAACCCCTCCATCTCCTGAGCCCTAGGCTCATTTGTCCAACTGCTGACTTGATACCTTTTCCTGGATGACCTAAGAGACACCTCGAACCTCACACGTCCTGTGTGAAACTCCACCAATCTGTTCTTTCTCAGAAGCGGCACCGCTTTCTGAGTGGATCAGACCAAAACCTCCCTGCCTCTACCCTGAGCAGCCACTGCTTAAAATCACCCCAGTCCTAACTGGCACTTTGCTTGTCTGTCCTTCCCACCAAAAATAAGCTACACAGGACTGGGGCTCTGTCTGATTCTGTCCCCAGAATCTATAACACCATGAGTTTGGCAAATATAGTCATCCCTCTGTATCTACAGGTCCCCCACCTGTAGATTCAACCAAACACAGATCAAAAGTATTTGGAAAAGAAATTGTTGCTGACATGTACTAGTAGTTGGACCCACAATGATCGCATCTGAACTGAATATGTAGATTTTTTTCTTGCAACCACACAGTATACAACTATTATACAGCATTTACATTGTAGTAGGTATTGTAAGTAATCTAGAGATGATTTAAAGTATACAGGATGGCCCCAGTCAGATGGCTGGGTGCAGTGTCATCCCTTATACTAAAACGGTTGCGGGTTCAATCCCCAGTCAAGGCACATACCTAGGTTGCAGGTTCAATCCCTGGTATGGGCACATATAGGAGGCAACCTATCAATGTTTCTCTCACACATCAATGCTTCTCTTTTTCTCTCCCTCCCTCTCTCTCTAAAATCAATAAACATATCCTCAGGTGAGGATTAAAAAGAAAAAAGTATACATGAGGATGTACATGGATTATATGCAAATATGACACCAGTGTACATAAGGGTCTTGAGCATCTGTGAATTTTGGTATCTGGGCGGATTTTGGAACCAATCTCCTGTGGATATCGAGGGACATCATTGCTTAATGTGGGCATCATTGCTTAATGAGTGAGGGGGAAAAGAAAAACTTACTGAGAAGTTTTAAAAGACATTCTCCCAAATCAAAGTTGAGACAATCATTTTCCACAAAGCAGTCCATCATATTTCAATTTAACAATATAATAATGAATTTAGGAGAAAATCTCTACTTTCGACATTTTATTGGACTTAATATTTATTACTTCATTATTTTGCACATTAAAGCTAGCAAAAAGAGGCAATATAGAAAGTATTTTACTTTAAGTAAAATCTGATTCTGTTTGAAAGTTTTATCTTTGTTAACTAGGAAATGCAACAGATTTTACTTCAAGAACAGGAGTGTGGACTGTTCTAAAACTCAGAGTACACCTGAACCTCATGCTGTACTTCTCCAGACACAACAGAGCAGAGCTGCGCAACTTGAACGTGCCAGCCACAGGTGTAATTTTAAATGTTCTAGTGGCATCATATTCCTAGAGAGAACAGTTTCCCCGCGCGTTCACCTGACGCATCAACTCCAGGTGTGCACCTCGGGGCCCCAGCAGTGAGGACCTGTGACATGAGGGAGGACACAGAGCCCGCTACAGGGTAACCAGCCTCAGCAAACCCAGGGAGGAGTGAAGCAGGCGTCAGGAGGGCAGGACGGCCTGGACATACGCAGTCAGGACAGCCTGCCAGCAAAGAGCCAGCGCCACGGGCCCAGGGCAGCAGCCAGGCCTAGGGAAGGGAGAAAGATGAAGACAAGAGCCAAGTGTAACCTACGCCTTCTCTCACCTCAACTTGCAGTTTGGTCTCCCCAGTGGTGTCATTGCTTTTCATCCAACTGATCTTTCTCAGCAGATGCCAACCTGCTTCTCCTCACTCGCCGCCTAGACTCTGCAGCCCTCAGGAGCATCTGCTGCTCTCTCGCCCCCTCCCTCTCCCCCTTCCCCCCTCCCCCCGCACCGCTGGGCCCGGCCCATGCTGTCCCTGATACCCTTCTGTGCCAAGGAAGTCAATCCACTCACTCTTCCACACTCAGATCAAACACATTTCCTCGGCCAAGCCTTCCCCAATGGCTCCAGTTAGATTTCTTCTACACACACTACTCAAATCTTTACTTGATGATTATGATAAATGAATTTAAGTAACTAAAAATGAGAAAAAAAACACCCTACATTTCCTGAGCACTTACTATAAGCCCAACAACTTACATTCATAATCTTATTAATGGTGAAAGTAGCCTGTGAGGAAGGCAGTATTACCCCCACTTCACAGATGTCTAAAGTAAGGCTTAAGGAGTTTAGGTAACTTCAAGGTGATACACAAGGACGTGGCAGAATGAGCATCTGAAGCAGTCCTGCCTGGCTCTACAGGCAGAAAAGGCAGGGATCAGGGTGACTCACCTCTGGGTCCCCAGGGCACTGCCCAGCTCTCTGTACTTAATAGGTGCTTGATATGTTTTTGTTGAATGAGTGATCCTTACCCAAAAAGCAATCTCCTTGCCTCCCTGTTCACTTGATGGCCCTGTGTACTTGCCATGGCAACAAATCACAGACAACGCCCCGCAGGGAGGGCTCCTTTCATAAACACCGCACCACCGGCATCACACATCAGTGGCTGCGGTCCAGCTGCCAAACTCACTCAGAAGTGTTTTCATTTTCTTTCACAAAATCCTAAGATAAAGTGTTTTTGAAAAACAAGCTGGTAATTCTATCTTACAAGGAATTAAGTAAGTGCAAAAATATTCTCTCCTTTCTACTTAAAAGATGTTATCACTGAGCATGACCAGTGCCTGGTGACGACTGAAAGGCCAGTGCTCATCCAATAGCTCCTGACCTACTGAGAACATGTGAAGATAGTGGCTCCTTTCACTGTGCTGCAGCTGCTTGTCCCGGGCTGGGGCGGCTTGGCCTTGGATGGCGCCCTCCGCTCAGGCAGGCCCTCCTGGCTCACTGGGCTGACCCCACCTGACCGTTCCTGACACTGAGCCTCTGCAAACCGGGCCCAGAGACAGACCTCAAGGCCAGTGACCGTGGAGGCCCTGGTCCTAGCGGCAGGAGAGCTTCTGAAGTTGCCTAAGGCCTAGAGGTGATGAGCATGAAACTGCCCAAGGAGACAAATGTGACCTCTCACTACTGGGCACCCTGGCAGGATCCCTGGCTTAAAGGCCTTTATTTTGACATGAGACTAGCCATTCTAAGTACTGACAGACAGATTTCCCAAGGAAATCTAGAAATTTCTTGCCTCCTCCTAGTAGAGGTAACACAGAGTAGAGGACCTTAAATAATAGTGGGTAATTATCAATGTTTTAAGAATTGTGGTAAGCCATGACTAGTTTGGCCGAGTGGATAGAGCGTCGGCCTGCGGACTGAAGGGTCCCAGGTTCTATTCCAGTCAATGGCATGTGCCTTGCTTGCGGGCACATCCCCAGTAGGGAGTGTGCAGGAGGCAGCTGATCGATGTTTCTCTCTCATTGATGTTGCTAACTCTCTATCCCTTTCCCTTCCTCTCTGTAAAAAATCAATAAAATATATTTTAAAAAAAAAGAATTGTGGTAAAATGCATTATATAAAATTAACCATTTCTAAGTGCAGAGTTCAGGGACATTACATCCATTTACACTGCTATGTAACTGTCATCACCACTATCCAACCAACAGAACTTTTTTCATCTTCCCAAACTAAAACGCCATACCCACTAAATACCAACTCCCCATCCCCCTCCTCCCAGCCCTTGGCAGCCACCCTTCCACTTTCTGTCTCTGAGTTTGACTACTTTAGATACCTCATATAGGTGGAATCATACAGTATTTGTCTTTTTGTGACTTGGCTTATTTCACTTAGCACATTAGAATAATATCCCATTGTACAGATATAACCAATTTTGTTCATTATTCAACCATTTATGGACGCCTGGGTTGCTTCTACCTCTTGGCTATTGTGAATAATGCTGCTGTGAAATGGGTGCATGGTAATCTCTTTAAGATCCTGCTTTCAATTCTATGTTCCTAGAAGTGAAATTGCTGGATTACATGGTGATTCCATGTTAATTTTTTGAGAAGTAACTACTGGTTTATAAATGTTACTAGAGGCCCAGTGCATGAAATTAGTGCACAGGTAGGGTCCCTAGTGGCTGCTGGCCGGAGGCGCCTCCCTTCTCCCAGCCACCTGCTGCTGCCACTGGCCCCACCCTCTGGTCTAATTCCTGGTCGAGGGGACAATTTGCATATTAGGCTTTTATTATATAGGATTGTTGATCAGTGTATCACTAGATGGTGGACTTAACTGAAATAGCCATTAGCTCTGTCCTGCCTATGACAGCTTGGGGGGCGGGGTGCGGGGGGAACCCTCGTGCACTGTTGGCGGGAATGCAGACTGATGCAGTCACTGTGGACAACAGTATGAAGTTTCCTAAAAAAATTAAAAATGGGACTTCAGGGAATATATCCAAAGAAACCTAAAATAGTAATTTAAAGGAATATATGCACTCCTATTTCACTGCAGCATTATTTACAATAGCCAAGATTTGGTAGCAGCCCAAGTGCATATCGATAGATGAGTGGCCATTAGAAAAAATATCCTTGGGTGAGGATTAAAAAAAGAGAGAGAGAGAAATATGATTAGATAAGCAATGCATAAGAATAGCTTAGCATAGGGATGAAGTATAAAATAACACTAATACTATTATCAAAGGTAATGAATGAATACTTCATTAAGTTCTTAATATGGAGGACAGAAGCGAAAGCTGCCCCTCATCGAGCATTTCTAGCTGTCAAACCTCTTGCATGATTGACTTGAATTTCTACTAAAAACTTACCAGGTCACAGAACTCAAACACCAGAAGGTAGGGAATCGCTTCTACACACTGCCCGACACATTGAAGAACATTCGGATGCTGAAGAATACTGGGGAAAAACAGTCACAGTACATTCATCAGAAAGCACGAGTAACACTGTTCAAACAGTAACCACATTTTAACATTCATCATGATTTAAATAGGATAAGCTGAAAAGAGCTCATTAACAGATTGATTGTTATCTAATGATTAAATAATTCAAAGGTAATCAGGTGAACATTTTCAAAATCTCTAATTTTAGTAATTTTAATTTATAGATGACCATTTTGAAGTAGCACTTTTAAAAAGGCAGGGCAAATATATAAAGTTCATAAAGCATTTCAATCCATATACTAAATAGGCCAGCTACTCCTAGGCTATCTACCTTATATACTACTAGTATTTCCAGTATTCCCACAACATATGCAAACTCTTTTCTGGAAAATATTTTGTCCAAAATAAAGTTTATAAAAAAAGATATGCCAAAATAGCTTTTTAAAAAGCTTTTTATTTTGAAGCAATTATGACTTAACAATAAGTTGCAAAGGTAGTATAAAGAGGTCCCACCTTTCCTTCGCCCGGTTTCCCCTGGTTACATCTGATAACCACAGTGCAGTACCAAAACCAGGGCACTGACACAGCACCCATGTGTGTACGTGTGTGTGCTGTTATCACATGGGTAGATTCCCACAACCACCAAACCATCACCTGAACAGAAATGCAGAAGTGCTCCAACACCACACAGACCTTCCCCAAGTTACCCTGGGTCAGTTTAAGCCACCCCACTGCCTCCCCATTTCCCTGCCTCCCTAATCCCTGGCAACAGCTAATCTGTTTTCCATTTCTATGATGTTCTCATTTTGAGAATATTATGTATATGGAATCATACAGTATGTGGCCTTTAAGATGGACTTTTTCACTTAACATAATGCCCTCAAGATTACCCAAGTTGTTGCCTGTATCAATAAGCATTTCAATCCACATACTAAATAGCCCAGCTACTCCTAGGCTATCTACCTTATATCTATTCCTTTTTATTGCTGAGTAGTCCCTAGTATGGAGTATCAGTTTGTTTAAGCATTCACCTACTGAGACACATTTTCATTTTGAGTCTTAAGTTATGAGACTCTGGATCTGATTTAAATTGTGTATTTTGCAAAGAGAAATTTCGAAGTTTAGTTTTTGGGGGCCTTAACAAATATTTTGGTTTTACTCAAAAGCAAACTTATTTGGTAGATAAAATATTCTTAGATCTAACAATGTTGTAATTTTAAGTGACATATTTAAAATATTGTTCCTCGGATGAAGTTTTGCAATCTGTCCATACAGAGATAAAGAGAGAGATTTCCTAAATGAGTTCATTTTCGTTATCCATGACAAGTGCACAACATGACGTGCAGTGGAATAAGCAGGACGAGCAGATGTGCCTGTGACATCAATGTCGGTTTCCTTTGAGGTCCCCTGTGTCTGGCTGACAAATCTCAATCTTTCATTCTCCCTTAGGGTCACAAAATCAATTTGTTGCCAAGAACCTTGACAATCGTACTCTAGTTCTTGCTTTTGGAATTACAATGCTATCCTTTTCCTGACTAGGAACTCTCATGTTCTATAGCTCCCTTCAGATTTGTTGTTTTTTTAATTTGAGTATAGTTGGTATACAGTATTAGTTTCAGGTGTACAATATAGTGATTCAACATTTATATACTTTACAATGTAATTACAAAGTAGTTTTAAACACGTGATTTTCAAAAGACCACACACTGCGTTTACAGAACATATATTAAGGTTTACTTACTAGTACGGTTCTCCATTTTTCAAAAAAGTATCTTGTTCCTTTGGGCTTGCACTTGCTTTTAACTCCTTCACTATCACTCTTGCCACACTAGTGCCTGTGAAAATCTCTCCAAGGAGGGCCTAAAACCAAAGAACAGGTTTTCATTTCACTTCCCACAAAACGGTAAAGAAGTGTGCCTCGTTTATTAAGCTTGGAAAAGTAAAATACAACCTTCAGTTTTAAACCATTCATTAGATATTTACAATATTCATAAATTTATGTGTATCTCTTTTCTACTTACTTAAAAATGTATTATACTTTCATGGAAATTTCCAATGGTATTACAGAAGAGTAATCGGTAAGTTCAGTTCAAACATAACTTAAATATTTCTCAAAAACACTTCAAATGAGTTTTTTTATTTTTGTCTCCTTCACATAGAGAAAGTAAACTAACTAAGACCCAATGTACAAACAAATTATCACTGCATTACAATGCTAAAAATCCATGGCATTCCAATTATTCCAGGCCCTTGTCTTGTACTAAAACCTTAATCAAAACTCAGTGCGGGAGGGAATATAGCACTGAAATTAATAAAAAACTAAATGAGAATGAAAATAAGTTACACATGAAATATTAAGTGTAATATAAGATGATGCTAAGGCATTCCAAAATATAATATCCTATATAATAAAAGCCAGCGACCGAATGGCAGAACAACCAGAACCGGTCGACCAGTCACTATGACGCGCACTGACCACCAAGGGGCAGACGCTCAATGCAGGAGCTGCTCCCTGGTGGTCAGTGGGCTGCCACAGTGGGAGTGCCACTTGGCTGACTGTGATGAGCGGTTGCTCCCGCTGCAACCCCCGGACCGACTGGCAGGAACCCGGGCTGCGATCATCGCAGGCTCCTCCTCCTCACTCCCTGCCGCCTCCTCTGAATGCCCACAGGCCGTGCAGTGCCACCACCAGGCTCGCAAAGCTGACCCCAGAGGCTGGGAGGTGAGTCTGTGGCCACCATGGGACTGAGGCCCACTCCTCCGCCTCTCAGTGCTATTGTCCCTGGGCCCAGCCCCAACCGGGTCCTCTGGAGAGATGAGTGCTCTGGCTCCATGAAAGATGCCGGACCAGAGAGCAGCTGCTCAGAGGGCGGGTCCATAGCCGCTCAGCTGACTGGGATGCCACACCCCCCACCGGTGCAAGAATCCCGTGCACCAGGCCTCTAGTCTAAAGTAAAAATGATGATGAAGTAAAAGTTTTTATTTAATTTGAGAATGATCAAAACTAAAGGCTGGCTTTTAGAAGTTATTTTGTCTTTTTATAAAACACTCATTGTAATACCCTGAAAAGAGAGAGCATACACTAAAACAGAATTTAATGTCTTTATTAGGACTATAAGGGCAGAAATATGAACAGAACAAGAAATTCTGATAATTAACAGTCATATTTTTTTTGTTTCAAAGAGCGAACTTGTGCCAATCCTATGTAATAAAAGGGTAATATGCAAATTGACACTAACAGCAGAATGACCAGAACGACCGCTGGACCAGTCACTATGAAGCACACTGACCACCTCCTGGTCCCTTTCCCCAGCCAGCAGGCTCCGATCACCTGATGGCCACCCGTGGCAGGGGCAAGGCCCGCAAGCGAGTGGGAACAGCCGACCTCTTGGTCCCTTCCCCTGGCCATCAGGCACCGATCACCCAATGGCGAATGGGGAACCGGGGTTGAGTAGCAGAAGGGCGGAGCCAGCTGCAGGCAGCTGGGAAAGATGGCCCTGATTGCAGGCCAGACCTAGGGACAGTACCTGTGCAAGAATTTCGTGTGCTGGGTCTCTAGTATTCTATAAGACTAATAACCATAAGGTATTAATTTCAAAAAGGGAAAGAATGATAGTATGCTATTGCAATAACCTGGCTCACTGTTTCTCTCCCCGCCACCACTGTTACCATTCTTGATGTTCAATAGATGCAGGGACAAGTTCTTCAAAACCACAACCTATCAGTTCTTTGATCTCACTTCCAATGATCATTTTCCTACGATCCCATCTCAGCAAACACCCCCATGAGTCTATGCCTAGCTAATTAATAAATATAGTATGTCCCAAACTTTGAATTTTAACTTCTTCTCTGCCAGTCCTTTGATTTCCAGCCCACTTACTTCAACAGTCTAATCCAACAAGGGTGCAACTTGTCCTCTGAGTCCAGTAATGATACCACTTGTCTACCACCATCTTGGCTGGTCCCAAAGGTCTCCTACTCCATTTCTCTGCTTGCTTTACAGTAAATCTCCTCTACAGACTTGTCTAAATACACTGTCTCCACTTTCTCCCTTTAACTTCCTCAGGAGTGCAGAAGGCAACTGATCAATGATTCTCTCTCATTACTGAAGTTTATCTCTCTCTCTCTCTCTCTCTCTCTCTCTCTCTCTCTCTCCCTTCCTCTCTGAAATCAATAAAAATATATTTAAAAAAAAATAAAAATAAAAGACCTTCATAGAAAAACATACCACACAGGAATGTTGAAGCTCACATTCCCATGCAGTTTCACAGGGTAATGGGAAAAATCAATGAGGACTACAACATATGGAGAGAATGTGGAATGTCATGCAATACAATTCTTAATTAGCCTTAAGTTCTAAACAGTATAAGTAGGAGGAAAAAAACAGAAGTGAACAACACTTTACCTTTCCAAACCAGCCATTTCCAATTTCCTGTATGTAGTTTAGACTGTGACGGGCAACTTGAGACTTCAAACCTTCTGTAGGAAAAATTAAAGAACGTTAAAAACTAAAAATAGGTATTTAACTGAAATAAATTCAATATTAAATATACAACCTAGCCCTGAGCGGTTTGGCTCAGTGGATAGAGGGGTCGACCTGCGGACTGAAGGGTCCCAGGTTCGATTCCAGACAAGGGCATGTACCTTGGTTGCGGGCACATCCCCAGTGGGGGTGGTGCAGGAGGCAGCTGATCAATGTTTCTCTCTCATTGATGTTTCTAACTCTCTATCCCTCTCCCTTTCTCTCTGTAAAAAATCAAAAAAATATATTTTTAAAAAATATATACAACCTATAGCCAGCTGGTGTAGCTCAGTGGTTGAGCTCGACCCATGAACCAAGAGGTCAGTGGTTCAATTCCCAGTCAAGGGCACAGGCCTGGGTTGCAGGGTCGATCCCCAGTAGGGGGCGTGCAGGAGGCAGCTGATCAGTGATTCTCTGTCATCATTGACATCTCTCTCTCTCTCTCCCCCTCCCTTCCTCTCTAATATCAATAAAAAATATTTAAAAAATACAACCTATAAAGTTCAAACACCAACATAAATTTAATACTTGTGCTAATAAAGAAACAAATACATAAAACATCTCTTTCAAACTAACAATGCCAACACGTTTTAAAACTGACAATATTTTGTAATTGAGTATCCCACCTTGATTCTCCAATAACTTGTACTGTTTTTTTTCTGACCTAACTACACTACTATAACCTCTAGTCACCATCCTGCTGGCCTTTAGTTAGTCCTGTTTCGTGGTGGAGCAGGGAACCCCAGGGACTGTCTCTCCCTATCTTAGGGTGCAAAGTCTATTTGATTAACAAATCCAAATACACCCTTCCTCCCAAACACAGGGCACCCCAGAAGACAGCAGAGTCCATTCAGCATGACAAGCAGGCAGAGAACTAGGAGAGAAGCTTGTCTACTGAAAAAGAGGCAGGAGCCCTGGTTCAGTGGATAGAAGCCAGGTCCTCAGACTAACGGGTCCCAGGTTCAATTCCGGTCAAGGACACTTACCTCGCTTGCAGGCTTGATCTGTGTGCGGGAGGCAACCAATGGATGTGTCTCACATCGATGTTTCTCTCTCTCTCTCTCTCTCTCTCTCTCTCTCTCTCTCTCTCTCTCTCTCTTCCCCTCCCTTCCTCTCTCACAAAATCAATGGAAAAATATCCTTGGGTGAAGATTAGCAAAAAAAAAAGAAAGAGAAGGCAGAAGCTCTGTCCAAGAGTTCCACTTTAATGAAGTGAGGAGGCCAGTTTATTCTTAAAACAGATCCAGGGTCCAAAGGAAAGGACTCAACTTTTGCGGGAAGGCAATAGGCCTGACCATTCAGCCTCAGCAGGGAGCAGAAGGAAGAGAAATAAGCCCCCGGAGGAGACAGTCGGTACAATTATTTTATGATTCCCAGCAAGGTTCCCAGTCTCACCTCTTAGAAAGAACTCAGGAAAATACGAAGGTCTTACCTACAGAAGGCTGGAACTGGGATGGAGCTGGTAGTGAAACATTTGGTACGGAAAGTGTGAACACTTCTGCTGGGGACTGAACGGAGGGAGTATCTTCTGCTGGTGGTGTGAAATCTATCTCGTCATCAAAATTATCTTCAAATTCCTAACATAAAAGAAGAGCAATGTTATAGTGAATACAGGTCAATTTGGGAGCAAATCCTTAAAACCACTGGCTAACATTTAATATATGAACATTTATTCACTTATTTGGGATATGTGGCCATAATTTGTTCCCCAATTCACACTTATTTCAAGTAAAAAGCATATGTACTTGGGTTCTCCAACTCCAAACAGCAGAATAAATAAGACTTGAAAATAAATTATATATATATTTTATGTAACTCTTTAGGCTGACAGCTTGAAGTTAAATGTAAAATCCTATAGAGTAAAAGACTAATATGCAAATCGACAGAACGGCAGAACTACTGGTCACTGTGACGTGCACTGACCACCAGAGGGCAGACACTCAATGCAGGAGCTGCCCCCTGGTGGTCAGTGCGCTCCCACGGGGGGGTGGGGGGGGAGAAACGCTGCTCAGCCAGAAGCCGGGCTCACAGTGGGGAGCGGGCCTAAGCCGTAAGTCGGACATCCCCCGAGGGGTCCCAGACTGCGAGAGGGCGCAGGCCAGGCTGAGGGACCTCCCTGAGTGCACGAATTTCATGCATCAGGCCTCTAGTTTTCTATAATGACCATGGAACTTAAAATGGAAATACTCTTCTAAGTTCAAAATTTTACTTTTAAGTTATTATAGTCTAAGCCAGTGATTCTCAACCTTCCTAATGCCGCGACCCTTTAATGCAGTTCCTCATGTTGTGGTGACCTCCAACCATAAAATTATTTTCATTGCTACTTCATAACTGTAATTTTGCTACTGTTATGAATTGTAATGTAAATATCTGATATGCAGGATGTATTTTCATTGTTACAAATTGAACATAATTAAAGTATAGTGATTAATCACAAAAACAATATGTAATTATATATGTGTTTTCCAACAGTCTTAGGCGACCCCTGTGAAAGGGTCGTTCGACACTCAAAGGGGTCGCGACCCACAGGTTGAGAACTGCTGGTCTAAGCTAATCTTTTTTCTTATTATTCACTTTCATAGATCTTTTTGCATATTGAATCAAAACAATTTATTTTAAAATTGTATATGCACTTCTGGTTACAATGTGATTTTAATCAAAACAAGGAAGTTAAAAGACTCAGAAAAGGTATTTTTAGGCAAGTCCTATTTATATGAAAAGAGTAGAATAAAAAATTAATCGAGGTAGAAAATAATCTGAGATCTGAACACCAAGATTACAGCATAAAACTGTAGCACACACGTGCAGCTGACATTCTAAGAACATCCGGGTTTCTAAAGATGGCACCTGAAAACCGAGGCTGCTCTCGCTGAGCTGCAGAAACCTTTGAAGTGACTTTGTTCAGCAGAAAACGATCCTACCTGTTCCCATCAGCGAGCTGGGTCTGCCTTGGTGTCCATGTTAACACAGATACAGCTGATCATCAAGGTCATTCGTTCCCTCATGTAATGAAAAGTATTACACCACCAGGACGTAACAGAGTGAACAAGACTGCTTTCCATTCCTCACAGAACAACCATTTCATTTTCTACCACCTCCCACAGCCCTCCATATAAGGAAGAAACTAAAAGCTGCAAGGGCAGATTCCTCTGATGGAGCATTTATGTTCTCACGTGCATGTGAGGGGGCATTCTTCCATATATGTCATATATGTTGTCATATGCATTAGGGCATCACTGCTAATGGGAAGCGGGAAGCAGAATAAGTGAGGTACACCTTCAAACAAGAGCTGTGTCAACTTTCCTTCCGGACATTCCTAAAGGTTCTCCCATTGAAAAGAACTTTATCCATCACTCCCACCTTAGAAATAATGCTACTCAAGACTTTGCCACAGCATGATACACCATTAGGCAGCAGATGATTCTAAGGTTTAGAGAGGGTGGCCGGCTGATGTGGCTCAGTGGCTGAGCGTCAACCTAAGAACCAAGAGATCATGATTCGATTCCAGGTCAGGGCACACGCCCAGGTTGCGGGCTTGATCCCCGGTAGGAGGCAGGAGGGAGCCAATTGATGATGTTCCTCTCTCTCATTGATGTTTCTATCTCTCCTTCTCCTTTCTCCTCTCTAAAAATCAATAGAAACCTTCTACCCACCTGAGGCTATACAAGACAGTATTTACAATTGGCAGCATTCTTCTTTCTCCCCACTTAGGGAGCTGTAGGGTTCAAGGTAAACTGAAAGATGCTCTCCTCATACACGAAACACCCTAGAGGATCCCTTGGCCTCAACAATCACAGACTCACCAGCATACAAAAGTTTTGGGAAAAATCAAAACCAGCCTGCTCTTCCTTGTAGGCCTTATAGCAAATAAATACACACTCTTATAGCAAGTGAATCATCACATTCTATTCCTCCCATTCAAAACTTAAAATTGTCAATAATGCTCTAAGGCAGGGCAAGCAAACTACAGCTAGTGAGCCAAATCCAAACTACCCACTTTTATAGTTTTACTAGAGGCCCGGTGCACAAAAATTTGTGCACTTGGGGGGGAGGGAGGGTCCCTCAGCCTGGCCTGTGCCCTCTCAAAGTCTGGGACCCTCAGGAGATAACGACCTGCTGCCTTAGGCCTGCTCCCGGGTGGCAGAGGGCAGGCCCAATCCCTAGGTGCAGCCCCTGCTCGGGCTCAGAGCAGGGCCGATTGGGGAGTTGGGACGCCACCCCCTGTCATGCACAGAGCAGGGCGGATCGGCAGGTTGCGACGCCACCCTCAGTCATGCTCAGGGTAGGGCCGATTGGGGGGTTTGGGCACCGTCCCCTGTCACACTCAAGGCATGGTCGAAGGGGAGGTTGCGGCGCCACCCCGTCACATACAGAGCAGGGCCAATCAGGGGTTTGGGGCACTGCCCCCTGTCACTCACAGAGCAGGGCCCATCAGGGGGGTTGGGGCTCTGTACCCTGTCATGCACAAAGCAGGGCCAATCAGGGGGTTGGGGCGCTGCCCCCTGTCATGCACAGAGCAGGGCCCATCAGGGGGTTGGGGCGCCGCCCTCTATCACCCACAGAGCAGGGCCGATCAGGGGGTTGGGGCGCTGCCACTCTCACACTCAGGGTAGGGACGATGGGGAGGTGATGGCTCTACCCTGTCACACACAGAGCAGGGCCCGTGGGGGCGGGGGGTTGGGGCGCCGCACCCTGTCACACACAGAGCAGGGCCGATCAGGGGGTTGGGGCGCCGCACCCGGTCACACACAGAGCCGCAGGGTGATCAGGGGGTTGGGGAGCTCCCCCCTATCAGGCACAGAGCAGGGCTGATCAGGGGGTTGGGGCACCTTCCCCTGTCACACACAGAACCGCAGGGCGATCAGGGGGTTTGGGCACTGCCCCCTGTCACGCTGATCCTGGTGCCGGGAGGCCTCGCGGCTCCGCTGATCCCGGTGCTGGGAGGCGTATTACTCTTTTACTATATAGGGTAGAGGCCTGGTGCACGGGTGGGTGCCGGCTGGTTTGCCCTGAAGGGGGTCCCCACTGGAGTGCCTGGCCAGCCTGGGTGAGGGGATGATGGCTGTGTGCAACTGGTCACACACCCTTCAGGGTGGGGGTCCCCACTAGGGTGCCTGGCCAGTCTGGGTGAGGGGCTGAGGCTGTTTTCAGGCTGGGGGTGACTGAAGCTCCCAACCGCTCCTGTTTTTTTTTTTTTTTTTTTATTCTGGGCCAGCTTTAGCTTTGAAGCTTGGCTCCAGCTCTTAGGCCTCCGCTGCTGAAAGTAGGTTTCTGGCCTTTGCTTACAATGTTGCGATCCTGCTGGCTGAAGTCCGGCGGTGAACTAAAGCAGGTTTCTGGGGTTTTGTTTAGCTTCTATATTTGTTACATAGTTGCTTCTATATTATATAGAATATGTAATATATTATATTATATATTATATTATATATTATATAATTATATTATATATTATATATATTACATATTATATAGAATATGTAATATATTATATTATATATTATATTTGTTACATAGCTTCTATATTTGTTACATAGTTGTTATAGAGTTGCAGCTCAGAGGCCTGCAGCGGCAGGCGGGGAACGTTGGAGTCCTCTGTCACTGAAGCAAGCAAGCCTCATGTTAGTTTCAAGCTGCCTGGCTGCCGGCTGCCATCTTGGCTGGCAGTTAATTTGCATATTGCCCTGATTAGCCAATGGGAAGGGTAGCGGTCGTACGCCAATTACCATGTTTCTATTTTATTAGATAGGACTGGTACATCTCTTTCTGTGCTGTCTATGACTGATGTAGCACTACGATGGCAGAGCTGAGAGTTGAGTAGCTGTGACAAGACCCTGCATGGCCTATGGTATTTACTATTTACAATGGCAGAATATATTTAGTATTGGTTCTTACAGAAGAAGTCTGCCCACCCCTGCTCCCAAGGGAGTGTAAGATTTAGCCATCCTATTGATAAATGTATCAGAGGATGATTTTGAATGTTCCCACTATCTGTGCTCACCTTAAAGTCTATTTCTGGGTCTTTACAGCAGGATACACAATTTGCAATTAACACGATTAATATAATGAAACTGCACACAGATAGGATCACAAAAGATGAGGAAACTTCGGCAGCAGGTGACTCCCCTGGAAAGAGAAATAAGTAATATTAACATCGTAGACATTCCAAAATCAACTTTAATAAACAAATCAATATATTTTCCACCAAATATAAATGGGGCCAAGAGTTAATAAAATAATGCTTAAGTGTTCAGGATAAAGATGACAACCAACCCAAGATAAGAAGCTAGGGTTTAAAAATCTTATTGTGAAATCATCTTAGATTTACAGAAAAGTTCCAGAGACAATCCAGAGTCCCCATGCCCCTTCCCCAGCTCCCACTGACATTCACATCTTATGTTTCCATGGTGCACGTATCAAAGCTAAGACAGTAACATTGGTACAACACCAGTAACTGAACTTCAGACTTTATTTGGATTTTACCAGGTGTCCCATTAATATCCTTTAACTTTTCCAGATTCAATCCAGGTTACCAACACTGCATTTAACCATCATGGCCCCTTAGTCTTCTCCAACCCCTGATGTTTCTCAGGCTTTGTGTTTCATAACTTTGACACTTTTGGAGAGTACTGTTCAGTTACTGTGTAGAGTGTTCCTCCATGTGGGCTGCCTCATGATTGGACTGAGGTTATAGATATGCCGGAAGAATCTAGACTGGCACAGGGTGAACGACCCTTCTCATCACCTCATAGCAAGGACACAAGATGTTGGCACGACTTGTTCCTGGGCCTGTGAACTTGATCACTTGGCCCAGGTGGTTTCTGCTGGGTTTTACCACTGGGAAGTTACCACTGTCTCCTTTACTACTCGATTCCTTAAAAGTGGGTTTGAAAGTCAGGTGTACCTCACAGGGGAGTAAGCTGTACTTCCTGGAGGGAGGAACATCACAGAATTCATGGACATACGTTAAAACTACCACAGTGATTAGTATTTGGGGAAGACACTTTGAGGTTAGGCAAATATCCTGTGTCCCCGTAAGTTCTACACACTAATTTTCTTATCTGTCACTGCATCTTACCTGCAGCCATTAATATCATGATGTTCCAATGGTGATTTTCTATTTCCCTCACTCCTACATTTATTATTTGTAATTCTTCTGCAAGGAAGATTAGTTCCTCCCCCCTCACTTATACAGCTACTAGAGGCCCAGTGCACGAATTCATGCATGGGTGGGGTCTGACCAGCTCAGCCCCAGTCGGCAGATCGGGGCTGGGCCTGTCAGGAGGAAGAGACAGTGGGAGGCTGGCTGGGGGGAGGGGCTGCAGGCTATTGGCCAGTAGGCCCCACCTCTGATTGGGGTAGGGGGAGCGGCTGGGTGCTGGGCTGGCTGGGGAGAGGGGCCTCGGGAGGTTGGCTGGCTGGCCCCACCCCGATACGTGGTTCGCTGGTGTCATAGCGACCAGTCGTTACAGCGTTATGGTTGCTGGCTTTTTATATATAGAGATGAACTCACAGATATTTCTTTTATATGCTGGGGTTACAACCCAGGATTATCATTATTTTGTTGCTCAAACTGTTCTAGCTTTGGCCCTGGGAGCGCTTTCCAGTTGCCCACGGGGCCTTTGGGCTGTGCCCGTCCTCTGCTGTTTTCCCCACATCTCCTTAACGTGCCGGCACTACAGTGATCCGGGCTAGCAGCCACTTCTCCGAGGAGCCTCGGTCATAACCAGGAGCTTGTCCACTAGAGCAGAGCCTGCCCGTGGCCCCTTTCTGCATGGCACTGGTAGGAGCAGGGGGCAGAGGAGAGTGATTTTTACATCTTTAAAGAACTGTTTTCAAAATAAAACAAAACAAGATGCAATAGACACTGCATGTGAGCCACAAAGCCTAAATATTTGACTATCTGACCCTTTGTAGGAAAGTGTGCAATCCCTGTCTACAGCATAAAGATTTTACATCTCACTTTCAACAAAAAGTTACCTGGAAAACATCTCATCCAACTAGGGCTATTTTGAGTATCTTCTTTAGTAGAGCAAACTGCTGAGTCTCACCTACTGGTGTTTTACTAAGAAATAAACATTGCCCCCCAGTTTTATTGAGCTTATAACTGACATATAACATGATATCAGTTGAAGGCGTATGACGTGATGATTTGATATACATATGTATTGGGAAATGATTACCACAATAAGGTCAGAAATAAATTTTTCCTTAAAATCCTCATCTGCAGCTAATTATGTGTTCAAATGCACCAAGGGGAAGGCATGGAGACAAGTTATGAACGATGCCACCGTTTTTCTGCAGCGAAACTATAATACCTGAAGCAAAGAACAACGAATCCAAATGCCTACGTGAGCAAGACACATTCCTGAGCATAAACGACTTCAGTGAAGAGCGGAGAGGCCTAAAGCCAGCTGCAAACAGGACTAAGTTCCTTCTCAACACAAAAGTCTGTTTGTGAAAGCAACGCCGAAACCACATTGTTACAAGTGGGGCTCAGCCTCTGCATTTACAACTAATACAGTAAACCGAGGTTGTTAAGAATCTGCAAGTTCTAAACCAACAATATCTATACATTCAAAGTCCATACATTCACTGAACCCACACTGCTGGCTTGCTGACTCCTCTCAAAAGCCAATCTGGAGGAAGTCAACTTCCAGAGAGAGAAAGAATCCCTTAGCTACAGACACGGCATATTTCTCAACTAAGTGAGGCGCAACAACCAACTTTCTAAGAATGAAGACAACCCAGAAAGATCACTTCCTTCTCCTCCGCTCAGCTACCTGTTCTCTCATTCAGCTCGGTTTGTGTGTCCCACTGGTTCTCATTCTTATAACTTGGTTTTCCTCCCCTGGCTCATGCAATAAAAAGTAAATATGACTCCTGAGGCTCCTTACAGCAAAGCACTTTCATAGCCACTGTATTGTCTTTTATTTTTAAAATGCAGTTTGTCCACTGCATTTTAACATCCTGAATGTTCAGGTGTATCTTATACTCGAAAAGTTGGTTTTCATTGGCAGAGTTTCCTCTTTTTTAATGGCACAGAAGTAAGGGTGTGTCATAATCAATTGTATCTGAGATTTGATAAACTACAGTATGATTTCATCCGATCGTTACTACACTGCTGAGGGATTCGACCAGCTCCACATCACGGTGAGACACTGATATGCCCGAGGACACAGTGGGAATGTGGTGCTGAGTATAAACCCCATGCTCCCCAGGACCCCACACTGTTTTGCCTCTCGAGGTTAACTTTTAACACTTAAAAACAGCTTAACCTAAGTACTTTGAACCGAAGTCTATCACTGTTAATTAAGACAGTACACACTTCTGGGGCTCTCCTCCAAGCTCCACATAACAAATATTAAGTCATTTTTTCCTCTCTTTCCATCCGTATTTTTTTTCTCAGCACACACTGACTATTTATTGTCAAGTTGGATCAGAACTGCCTGAAGGCAGCTCAGTTATCTGATTCAGAAAGCCTCTCCTGTGGGCCATTAGGTCGGCAGGAGAAGTCGTCCACGTGTTACACAACCCGTTGTGTCGAGCTTGGCCCTCCCCTCACTCACTTGCTGGGTCCACCTACATGCCTGTCTGGTGAGGACACCACAGAGGCAGCTGCTCCCGCACGCAGATTTCCTCATGCACCAGACCCCTGCACCTGTGTCTACCAGTCCCACCGAAAGCACTCCACAAATTACTGCCTGAAAAGGAACCTACTAGGTAGCCTCCAGTAGGAATTTTTAGTTTTATCACTTTTAAAACTATTTTATATACTGTGTTTTTCTCTTGGTTCGTCCAAAGCACTGTGCTTTAAAAAACCTCTATTATACCAGTGAAGGAAAAACTTCCGTAAGTTGAAGAACTAGAACCAACCTAGCACAGGCTGGAAGGCGAGATGGGCCTGCATAGGCCACAGAGGAAGGAAATTCCAGCCCGAGGAACTGCAGCTGAAGTCCCCACACCCCTGCGGGCAAACTGCAAACCAGCCCCTGGGAGGCTGGATTACAACTGTTAGGAAACCATGAAGCAAGACGGGTTTCCTTGAACATTCCCGTCTCCGCCATCCAGAATGCATACATCAAACCCACGTCCAGTAAAGAAAAACATCAGTAACAGCAGGAGTGTCTCCAGACACTGAGGCAGCTTTACCCACTGCAAACTGAAATGAGGGTAACTGGAGGTCTGGGTGCTTAGCATGCTTCCCTCAGACACCAATTAAAACATCCTTGGCATCTCTAAAACACATTCTGTGAGTGATAGTTCACAGTTTCAAACCATTTTAATAGTTATCTACCATTTGATTTAATAAGCAGAAACCGTGAGGAACTCTAAGAGGTGGGTACCTATTATCTGTTTTATAGACAGGTAATTAGGAGCATGCAATTTCTCAGTAATGACTCAGAGTAAGTCAGGAGCACTACCTGATTATTAATTCAACCATTATAAATCCCTGCCTAGAGTTTCCATCAGAATGTGAACATACATGTAATTAACTAAAGAGTTACCTGTGAAACAATCCTGGGGTTAAATAAAAAATGTAAACATCCACTGATAAAAAGCAATGATAATCAATGCTCGATCCATTAGAGACTGCAAAATGCTGATCCTCTCATGTTGTCATTCCTTCTTCAGTTACAAATTGATAGACTTTTATAAAGAGAAATGTCCTCATACTTACCGTGTGGTTACCCAGTGCTTCAAGTCATAAAGGGTGGGGCTGCCAGGACAAACCCTCTAATCACGTGCTTGGCTCCTCTGGCTGCCAGCCCATCAAGAAGCTAATGGGGGCCCACCTAGAGTCACTTCATTAGCATAAATTCATGTGTGACTGAGAAGGGCTTGTTAATACCAAGAGATGCTCCCATCACCCCGTCACCAGGAAATCCCGTGTTTCGGGAGCTCTGGTCCAGGAAAGGGGACAAAGACCAAGGATGTACTCCCTGTTCCGTCACAGGTATTTACACTCTTCCCACCAGGAAGCTCCCCACTGACACACCCTTCCCCCCATTGATCTTCACCATTCAGATCTCAACTTGGAAACTGGCCCCGCAGGTCCCAGTCCCTACCTTCGGACCCCCAATGCACCCTGTATTTCCCCACCGTAGAGTTTATCACACTAGCATTCCAAATGTCCACGTCTTCCCCACAAGACTGCAAGCTAAACAGGGTTGGGGACCAGGCATGTGTACTACACCAGCGATTCTCAGGGCCCAGCACAGAGCCTGGCATTCAGTCAGAAGTAGGGGGAGGGGGAGAAAGAGAGAAAAAAGTGAGAGACACCAACTAAGGAGCACCAGCAAAGGAGGGAAGATAAGCAAGGAGAGAGCGGTGGAGAAAGAAATTCATGACTAATCTCCTGGTTAACAGAATGTTGTTTTAAGGGTCAAACAACATTGTAACAGCAGCAGTCCTTTGATAATTTGATGCTCTTATTTGGCAAAGATTTTCCTCCCACTACTAACCACCCCCTAAAGCATCCTGTACTGGGTGGTCCTGTCCCTCCCCACCATTAAGTTCATCACTTATTCCCGGGTCTCAGAGAACTTCCAAAAACATTCTTAATTTACCCATTTTGCAATTCATATTAAGCAGTGTAACTATTAAGTTGTTTTCTTTAAACAATAAATTTTCTTAGAAAGTGGGTTTCCCCCAACTTATGTTCTCCTCTGTTCGCGAGTATTCATTCACACACACCCTGTTCTCCATGACGGCTCCTTTCACCGGAAGCTGTAGGAGACTCCGGTGCCGGCAAAGCAAAAGCCCAAAGGTGCCCTCTCCCCTCTGGCAGCCCAGGGCGTGTTGGGCTGTGGAGACGGGGCTCACTGTCCCTGGGCTGCCACTCCTTTTTTTTTTTTTTTTTTTTTTGGTAAAAAAAGGAATCCAAGTAGATGCTTTCTAAGACATGACTCTAAATTTGTTGTTTCACTCAGCCTATTCCACTAAAATTTGTTATCAAAGGTTCATTTCACTCCGATTTTAAAGATACTAACTAGGATGGAAGCTACCAAAGAAGAGAGCTCCCCTAAGGAGGCATAGCTTGGCCAAAAGGGTGTCGGGCTTAGGAGACTTCTGTGGGACCCGTGCCCCACACCTGGGAAACGATGGCAGGGGTGGTATTCCATGAACTAGACCAGTGATGACAAATCTTTTGAGCTCGGCGTGTCAGCATTTTGAAAAACCCTAACTTAACTCTGGTGCCGTGTCACATATAGAAATTTTTTTATATTTGCAACCATAGTAAAGCAAAGATGTATATTTTTGATATTTATTTTATATATTTAAATGCCATTTAACAAAGAAAAATCAACCAAAAAAATGAGTTCGCGTGTCACCTCTGACACGCGTGTCCTAGGTTCGCCATCACTGAACTAGACTCTTCATGAAGCTGATGGCATGGTTGCCTGTTGCGGTCATGCGCCGTGCTCAGAGGTTTGTGGCGACTCTGAATCAGGCCTTCCTGCAGTCCCGGAAGCCAGGTCAGAACAGGCAGCAGCCGGCCCCAGAAGCAGGACCCCAGGGCCCGTTTCCCAGGGCCCCTCCCCAACGCCGGCTACTTCACTGACCACTACTGCCTCGGGGAAAGGACATTCTGTCTCCTCACTCACCTTCCCATGGAAATGTGTACAGATGTGCAGGCAAATCAGTGGAAAGTTGGAGTCACAACACAAACTTCAGCCAATGCAATTTCTGCACAACAGGCCAAAGGCTAGGAGCTGACCTAAACGCATGCGCCTTACTTCCAGGCAGGGCAGACCCTAAAAATCCTAGAAAAACACGTCTCCCTTTTTCTTTTTTCTAATTTCCTACAACACCTTGCTAGAGCCTAGAGTTCCAGAGGCTGTGTAGCTTCCTAAGGCTGAAATTGAATTCTTGTTAATGTAACTGAAACAAAGTTGTAAGCAATGTGTCTTTTAAAAGTTCTCTCTTCAGAGAGGAAGTTGATGGCGGTATGGATGTAGCTGGACTGGCCAGAGGCATGGCTGGGACTGGGAGGTGGGTAAAGAGAATTCATTTTACTCTTCTGTCTACTTTTGTGTATGTTCAAAGACCTCCGTAACAAAGTTTTCTTTTTTAAGTACTATCTTCATAACTCAGCCAGAAACTGCTTACCACACCGGCCCTGACAAGGCCCCGAGGCACACAAAGATGAGGTTTAACTAGGATGTCCTGAGAGTGCTTCCCTGATGTGCCTTCACATTATACAGAAAAACAGACCAAGGAGAGGTTAACCCGATATAACTAGGTGCTTCCACACACTGAGGTGTCCAGCCCAAGATAAAAGACCTTCCGGCAATAGTCATATAGTCAATTCTTGAAGTATTGAAGAGAATTACTTAGTGAAAATTAAGAAACTTCAAGAATTGACTATATGACAACTGTGTTTAAATTCCATCCCAGTATTTTCAGACAGTACATAGAAATAAATATCCAGAGGAGAAATGACTGGAATTATAGTCTGTGAGTGTGCATCTCGCTAATAAGTGCGTTCTCGACAGTGCAAGGCAGTGAACTTGGTGAGCAGGGTGGGCTGGGCGGTAGGACCCCACATTCCACAATTAGTCTGCCACTGACTGGCAGTACGGGACTGGGTCTGCTCCTTAACTTCTCTGAGCCTTGGTTCCTGCACCTGTAAACTTGCATATCAGCTCCAAGTTCTAGCTATAAGGATATATAATTTCAAAATGTTATGATTCTACCCTGTGCCTATATGGTTAATATTGGTTATAATGATCTTTTGTTAAAAGTTAATTTTTTCCTAAAGAAGAAATTAGATTACACATTTCTGAACTCCATCAGGCCTCTGGGAGAGTGTTCCCAGGGGACTATTTTGGTAAGTTTGTTATTTCTCAGTGTCTCACTAGCAATCAGTGTGCGGGTGCTGCATTTTAATAACAGTCTGAAGTCAGAGTCAAGTGGGGCTCTGCCTATAACTGCAGGCTGGGTCCTTGGAAAGTAACAGTTGCTACTGACATAAAGAACTATTCTAGAGAGGTACCCTGCCAGGGAGAACCAGGAAGAGGATTATTTTTCCTTCTGAAAGGAACACAAGTTGAATTTATTGAGGTTCTGAGGAAGAATCTGCAATGTGAAAAACACATAAAACTTAAATTTAGAGGCTATGTGAGAGGTAACCGACAGACTATAACACTTCTATTTTGCAATAAAAAACTGAAATTACAAAATTTCACAATTACTATTTGGTTAAAATAGATATTTGAAATGTGTAAAATGACTACAAATTCTCCCTCATCTACCTTCTAAGTCCAAGATATCTTAGAGACTTACTTCCTACAGTTAAAAGTTGCAATTATATATGAAACTCAAGTCTCCTGTTCACGATAGCAAAAAAAGAATGTAAGAGGTGTTTGGGATGGACTATGAACATGGAGAACACATGAGAAAAAAAAAGAGCTTTTAAAAATTAAATTATAGTGGTTTCACTTTGGAATAAGAGCAACTTCTCTCTCAAAGTTCACTATCATAGATGCTTGAACTAATTTCTTTTCTCCTATTCAAGGCATATGTGTTGCAAAAAATAAAGTCCTGAATTATCTGTACTGGTCTATGAACCTATGATGTTCTTAATCAAACCCATTATAATACAGCAGTTTCTGGGGTAGTTTACTTTTTTTAGCTAATCACAAGAATACTAGAGGCTCGATGCACAAAATTTGTGTACTGGGGGGGGGGGGGGGGGAATCTCCCTCAGCCCAGCCTGCACCCTCTTCCAATCTGGGACCCCTCGGGGGATGTCTGACTGCCGGTTTAGGCCCGATCCCTGTGGGATTGGACCTAAACCGGCAGTCAGACATCCCTCTCACAATCCGGGACTACTGGCTCCCAACTGCTCGCCTTGCCTTCCTGTCTGCTTGCCCCTAACCGCTTCTACCTGCCAGCCTGATCAACCCCTAACCACTCCCCTGCCAGCCTGATCGATGCCTAACTGCTCCCCTGCCAGCCCGATCGCCCCCAACTGCCCTCCCCTGTCAGCCCGGTCGCCCCCAACTGCCCTCCCCTGAAGGCCTGGTCACCCCTAACTACCCTCCCCTGCTGGCCCGGTCACCCCCAACTGCCCTCCCCTGCAGGCCTGGTCGCCCCCAACTGCCCTCCCCTGCAGGCCTGGTCACCCACAACTGCCCTCCCCTGCTGGCCTAGTCGCCCCTAACTGCCCTCCCCTGCTGGCCTGATCACCCACAACTGCCCTCCCCCGCTGGCCATCTTGTGGCTGTGAGCGTCTCCATCTTTGCAATGGCATGAGGGTCAATTAGCATATTCCCTCTTTATTAGATAGGATTTTGTACATCAATGTAAAATGTACACGCCCTAACCGGTTTGGCTCAGTGGATAGAGCATCAGCCTGCGGACTGAAGGGTCCCAGGTTTGATTCTGGTCAAGGGCATGTACCTTGGTTGCGGGCACATCCCCAGTAGGGGGTGTGCAGGAGGCAGCTGATTGAAGTTTCTAACTCTCTATACCTCTCCCTTCCCCTCTGTAAAAAACCAATAAAATATTTTAAAAAATAAAAATAAAATGTACAGTTTTGGAAAATAATACAATAATTAATCAATAATAATACAAGAATAATCGCTATGTTTCCCATACTCACAACTGTTTTGCTCCATCCTATGTATCAACACATATCGACTAGCTTTAAAAAAAAGTACCTGTTGGAAAATATGAAATACACTACGAATCCTAGACTATTCCAAGATCAATAGCTTGAAAAAATAAACTTTTTAAAAACCAAGATATTAACATGATATTGTGCTGAAAAGAACTAACACCAGCAGCTACTATATAGGTCAAGAACCGAGGCCCGCCTGGGATACTGTGCGCATCTGTGACCGGGGGGGGGGGGGGACGGGGGGACGGACAGGAATATCGAGGAGTTACACTGGCTCTAGCTTAAGGTCCTGGCCAGTGGGGGTGCAGGGCAGAACCAGGTATCGGCTGGCACGTCTACACCACAGGTTCTCAGCTCCCAGGGCCAGCATCTATCAGGTACCGGTTCACAGTTTTGACTGATTATTTATACAGGATATTTATAAAACGTAAAGAAGTTACTAGTTATACTGACTTCCAAAGAAGGGGCTGAAGTTAAAAAAATAAAATCAAAGGTATGTCGAGCTGTGAGGGTGTTCTACCCTGAGTGTCTAAATTCTTCTGTGGTTACGGAACAGGCACTTCTCCCAGGAAGAGTCTTCAGCACTGTATGCTGGCACAGAGGTCAGGGGTAGCAACCTCTCCACGTTTCAGGAACTGACATTAATTTAAATTTTTTAAATTTAAAATTGTTCTTCCTTCCTTAAGTCTCACTGGTTATACAAGCCAACAGATTTCTATTAAATAACTGATTTTGTCGCTAGTAGAAAATAAAATATTTTGTTTTGGGGCAGAGAAATCCCAGAAAAGTATTATAAATACAGATTTCCAGAATTCTGATTCAGTTGGTCTGTTTGGGGCTCAAACACCTGCACTCCTACAAATTCCCAGGTGATCTTTTTTCTTTTTCTTTTGGTTTTGGTTTATTTTTAAGAGAGGGAGGAAGAGGAAGAGGAAGAGGAAGAGAAAAACATCAATGATGAGAGAGAGTCATTGATTGGCTGCTTCCTGCAGGCCCCGCACTGGGGATCGAGCCCACAACCCAGGCATGAGCCCTGACCGGGAATTGAGCAGTGACCTCCTCCTGGTTCATAGGTCCCCTCTCAATCATTGAGCCATGCCAGCTGGGATCCCCAGGTGATCTTGTTGAAGAGACCGTTTTATAAAAACATCTTTACTTTTTCCTGAAACATTTTCAGCTGAACTGATACCATAGCTGGGATTTACACCAAAACAATGGGGTTGGAGCCAGTGAGAAGGGTACATGTGAACAAGATTGACCGTAAATTAAAAACTGTTGATGTTGGGTGATGGGTACATGAGAGTTCATTATATTACTTCCTCTACTTTTGTGTATGTTTGAAATTTTCCATAATAAAAAAAGAGAAAAGCTCCGTAGAGATCAAAACAAGTCTACCACCATGCTCTGCAAGAGACTTGCCATCAGACATCTGATCTTCACTTTCACCAACTACAGGAGGTGCCACAATACTTTTCAACAATTTCCAAAGTCGATAGACCCCTAAAACCACTCTACACTTAAGCCTGCGAGGCGTCCCTCACATTCTGAGAGATTAGGGGTATAACATCATCACGGCACACACACAGTGTGGAGAAGGGAGGAGCAGTAACTTTATGTGGAGAAGGCTGACAAACAGCACCTCAGCCAGGTGATCAAGGGAAGAAAACCAACCTCTTAGGCTTAAGAGTTTAGTTGTAGAGTGATTTGAGAGGGTCTGGAAATTCAGTTGGTAAAAGTTCAGATAAAATGTCCAATGGCAGTCATATTGAAATCATGTAACCATTATATGGTGTGATGAGAATGGTACTTTATCTCTGTGGTGTTCCTCCCAGAACCTATAGCCCCATCTAATCAGGAGGAAAACATCAAACCATGACAGAAGAGGGATATTCTACAAAACACCTGACCAGTACTTCTCAAGACTGTCAAGAGCATCAAAACAAAGAGCAGCCCCTGGTCGGTGGTGCTCAGCGATTATAGCGCGGGCCTGCGCACCAAAAGGTCGAAGGTTCAATTCCTGGTCAAGGGCACGGACCTGGGTTGCAAGTTCCATCCCTGGCCCCATCAGGGCACGTGTGGGAGGCAACCAATGAATGAATGTTTCTGTTTCTCTTTCCCCCACCCCTTCCACCCTCTCTAAAAAATCAATGGGGGGAAATAATTGGGTGAGGATTAAAAAGCAAAACAAAACAAAACAAAGAACAGATTACTGGAGCCTAAGGGGACACAACTAAATGTAATGTGGTGTCCTAGAACAGAAACAGGACTCAGGGAATCACTAAAGAAATCGGAATGAAGGATGGACTCTAGTTAATAATAATTATTAGTAATGGCTCCTACTTGAGACAAATGTACTATGCTACTGTACCACGTTAACAATAGGGAAATCTGGGTAAAGGATGTACAGGAACTCTTTGTACTACCTTTGCAACTTTTCTGTAAATCTAAAATTGTTCTAAAAGAAAAAGTTCATTATTAAAAAATAAAACAATTATAAATGGCTTCATTCCAGGCGATGAACTGTGGCTGGATAAAAAGCAAGGTTCACAGAAAAATTATAGGCTCTAAGCCAGTGGTTCTCAACCTTCCTAATGCCATGACCCTTTAATGCAGTTCCTCATGTTGTGGTGACCCCCAACCATAAAATTATTTTCGTTGCTACTTCATAACTGTAATGCTGCTACTGTTATGAATCGTCATGTAAATATCTGATATGCAGGATGTATTTTCATTGTTACAAAGTGAACATAATTAAGCATAGTGATTAATCACAAAAACAATATGTAATTATGTTATGTAATTATATATGTGTTTTCCGATGGTCTTAGGCGACCCCTGTGAAAGGGACGTTCGACCCCCAAAGGGGTCGCGACCCATAGGTTGAGAACCGCTGCTCTAAGCTTATACTCTCTCCTTTTAACACACACACACACACACACACACACACACGTGCGGCCCCTGGTGTGATGAACCCCGTTCCCCAGTATCTTGATCATCCTCACCCACAAACTTCTACTGATCATCTACAAACCGTGAGATACGATGCAAACACTAGAAATACTAAGGGTCTAAGACAGAGTCCTGCCAATCTGGGTGAAGAGGCAGAACTTAAAAGGGCTATTTGCTAAATGAAAACTGTAGACTGTACATTGAATCCAAACCTTTTTGATCACACAGCTCACCCATCAGTAAATTTTCTTTACATTCCTTCCATTTCATGTAAATTTATTTATTTACAAACCATAAAAATGTATTAGTGTACCAATATATTCTATACCTTAAAAAAATCACATAAACCAAAATATTAAAAAGGTGAAGATAAATATAGAGTTAAGTTCCAGTGTTTTCATCCTGCACCCCATGAACATCCTGTCCCACAAATAAACACTCTAGGGTTAGGGTTAGGGATAGCTAAGGACGGGGGGGGGGGGGGGGATTAAAAAGGTCTTAGTAGGGAAATTGAGGCTGCAAAGAGCTCTCAGGTACCTGAGGCATTTCATGTCAATAGTTCTCATTTTCCCCACTTGAGTCACAATGAGGTCAAATGAAATGCGGAGTTTCTGCACTGTGCTAACCTTTGTAAAAAAACAAAACACTTTTTGAAATGGCGAGGTTATTTTTCTGATACGCCTGTTCTTTGTGGCAAATAACTGTAATGCCAAGGCATGGTTCCAAATTAGTCACTTGCTACAATTTAAAAATACTTCAGCAGTTTGCTCTGGCACACCAGTTTTAGCCTATTTCTTCAGCTTTCTCTCACAACAGTGTCTTCGTATGAAGATTCACAGAAAGGTTGAGATTAGAATCTAAAAACAGCCCTAGATGTAGCTGTCTATTTTATACCAGGAATATCTGTCCAGCTTCTTTCTAAAATATTCTTTTCCTCATGTCAAGTAATAAATACACATTTTTAAAAGTGTAGCGTGCAGCTAGGAGGCTGCAAAAATACATGTTTTTAAAAGAGAAGAAAAGGCAGTCATAATCATCTCTCCAAATGACATTTTCTAAGGAGCCTCGGCCCTGTGGGTCCAGGTTGACTGGCTGCCTTCAGGGATGCTTTATGCGAGTATATAATTTTGTTTGGGACTAAACTGAGATTGCTCTCTGTTCCTTTAAATTAAAACCAGCAACTGTGCACATGCAAGAGCTTTAGGCATCTTGATGTTCAAGACCAAGTTTATTACATAAAAGTGGAGTAATCCAGATCATCTTTTAAATTTCTAGCGTAATTCCCCAACATTATAAATTTCAAGAAGTAACACCACCAGCCTATATTGCATACTTAAGCTAAATTTAAAGGGTTCCTTCTCCACCCATCATAGAACAAATTATTCTGAGTAACAAAGATTTTTTAAATCCAGCAAGTTCTAGGCATTTCACTGAGTTCCCTCTCTGAAGCCATACACTCACCATTAGTCAATTCTATGATAACCCCCTAAATTTGCCAATCAGAAGCAATGACGAAGACTATGTTGTTGAGTGCTCAACATGTAGCAGGTGTGTCACATGTCACACCACCTCTACCTCACCTGCCCAACAGCCCTGCAGGTAAATATTATCATCATCTTGTTTTAATGATTGAGATCTATGAAGCTTGGGAGAGTTCAAGTAACTGGCCCGAGGACTTAAAGCTACTGAAGTGGCACAGGAAGGCCAACGCCAGACCAACTCCGAAGTCCAAGTTCCATCTACCACACCTGCTCTTCCTATGGCTGGCTCATGACTTTTACTCTCAACGAGACTGAAAAAGTTCTTCTATGTCCACCTACAAGAACTTTTTTGAGCACTCGTTTAACTGTTTCAAAACCCTGGCCATCCCTTAATCACACTACAAAGTCTTTTTTTATTGTATGTACAGCTGTTATCTAAGTGACACAGCCCACAGGGGACACAGAGGGCCCAAGGACTCTACATTTCAAGAGCTGCATAAACAGTCAGCACATTGATATCAGCAAAACTGTAGGGATTTGATAACTACAATGCTAATCAGCTACAAAATTGTTGGCCAGACTTCCTATTACTGGGCAAATGAGCCTATTTAGTTAACCCAAAAATATCACCAAGTGAAAGCAATTAGAGCATTCCCAACCTGAATCTCAAGCCTTACAGCCATAAGTGCTGAAATAATGTGCATGGAAAGCTTACTGAAAATACTTTTTCTCAGAAGCTGTTATAATAAACACAAAAATTCAAACTGTAGAAAGCACTACCTTTACTTCAGAAATCTTGCTCAAGACACAAGTCCGTTTGTTTAATCTAAACCGAGAGCTGCTGTTTAATCAGCAGCTGGGTCCCACCGGCTTCACCGACTTCCGCGAGGTCCTTTCTCTGGAGCTGCTAAACGCTTCCTCTGCGCTGTGACCTAATGCGCCACAGAACAATGGCAATGGTTTCCCCTCTGACCACTACCCCAATATTAATAAACCATGGGCTGAGGGGAATGCCTTCGCCCATACAAGAGCTGTCTTTCTTATGGAAATCCGGAAAAATCTTATAAAAGGCACATAATGGGATACTATGATCTGTAGAAAAGAATTTAACTGCAATCTTAGTTCGGCAACTTAACTGTGTGAAAACAGTGGACTTTCTCCCTCTATGAAAGCTTCCTAGTGAGGGCCAGCAAGATGTCAGTCTACCTAACAAGGATATTTCTGTATTTGCAGAAATACAGATTCTCAGGAAAAGAAGCTTCCTGAGAGGGTGTAAGGGACTCCCTGAGAGACAGAGAGAGAGAGAGAGAGAGAGAGAGAGACACCCAAAATAAAGTGCAACCAAGAAATGCCTTTTGCCTCTAATGGGCAAAGGCAATGACATATTTACAAAGTTTTATTATGATTAAATGGATATTTGTTAACTTCTGAATCTAGAAATTATTTTGGATGACAAAAAAAAAACAACCTTGGATAAATAAATTTCAGTTTAAATGCTGAATTTTAGTAAATTGCCTCATTTCTTTCCCCGTGCAAATGGGCTGGCAAAGGATAAAATTCAAGTATTTTTTCCAACCTGGTTTTGGTAAGCCATGCTTTCTCCAAGACGTTATTAACCAATTTGAACTTTAAGTAGAAAGATGTGGCTAACGAGGCAAAAGACCCCATGCAATGATCTGTCCTTAATGTGACGATGGCCAGCCCCGCAGATAATTAAAGCTTGGGAATTATTATGTTTTCAATGTTTAACTGCTCTTTTATATACCATGTATATTCAGAGGGGTATATCTTTCATAATCAGTGATCTCACTTATGAGGATTAGCTCCAAGGTTCCTTTATTCTTGGTCTAGAATCCATCTCTGTTACCAGGATTAATAATCTCTTCTGGATGGAAATACAAACCCCCAAATCTATGTGTGATTGTGCATCTTTTCCACAAAATTTAACTTTAGTTACCTGTCAGTCATAAGCCTCATGTCTAACCATACACCTTCCAAGCAATAGGATATGAAGGGAAAATGTAAAAAGCTGCTATAAATCACCAAATACTTCTTTATGCTTTATTTATGTCAGGATTTGATATTTCTATTTATGAATTAATTTTTCTGATTTTACAGCACTCAAAAAAATTTAGATTATTCATACCACCATTAAAAAAAGCACGTTAAGAGATTTATAGGAAGGCAAGTTTTTATAGGTTCCTACATAGGATCCGTTTTTCAAAATATAAAAATATTCGATTAAGTGCAAGTCATCTGGAAACTTCTTGAATCCCTTCCATTCTTTATCCATTATCCTACTCTGGGGCTAATTTTCAAATTAATCATCAATATCTTTCAATACCAATATCAACATCTTTCCATAGTCTTTGTGTGTGTGTGTGTGTGTGTGTGTGTATGTGTATGTATGTATGTATGTATGTATTTATTTATTTATTTCAGCGAGGAAGGGAGAGGCGGAGAGAGAGAGAAATATCAATAAGAATCTTTGATCGGCTGCCTCCTGCATGCTCCTGACCGGGAATCGAGCCTGCAACCCGGGTACTTGCCCTTGACCAGAATCGAACCCAGGACCCTTCAGTCGCCAGGCGACTCTCTATCCACTGAGCCAAACCAGTTAGGGCCATATAGTCTTTTATAACTTCCCAGATACTTTCTGTGACTCCTACCTGGCCTGCCTATACACTTCTAATAATAGTCACTCTTCTTATCTATCATATCAGAAAACAGAATTCACCTTACAAATATTTGATCTAAGGCAGTGGGAGGAATTTAGCCATACGTTATATGATACAATGATAACAGTTAATACTCAACTAAAGGACACCCAATGGCACAACCTGGCATAGCTCTGAAAATAATTACAACAGCTTTCACTGGAGACGTGTTTGAAAACTGTGTCTTTGCTGGGGACGGTAACTTCCACGTTCGTACCGAATTACCATCATTCTAAAATAACCCTCAACTTCAAAAGTATTCCGAGGCAGTTACAAGGCTTGAATCACACAAGCAGGCAGATTGAAGACACCCCCATGGCCTCAGTATCTTCAACTAAAAAATGAAGAAATTGTACTAAATTTTCTTTATAGACTATTCCAACTCGAAAATTCTATGATGGTGACAGGAGAAGACTTGACTTTGGGTGGCGGGCATTACAGTGCAATACACAGATCTTGTACACATAGAAACTCACACTTGAAACCTATGTGTTCATGTTGACCAATGTCACCCCAACCAATTTAATAAACAGAATAAAATAAAGAAAATTCTATGAAATTTCAGTCTCTTCATTTCAAAGATAAGCAGCAGATGATAACGACAAATTAGCCTAGATTTTTTTTTTCCTTTAAAAAAAAAAAAAAAAAAGACCCAACTTGGGATGCTTTCTGCGGTTGGTGGTTTATCTAGGAAAATAAACCGCATATGAAAAACGGCATCGCTAAAATAGAAGGAAAATCACGACTTAGCTAAAATAGAAACTTCAATCACCCTTGGGCCATTTTGTCAATAGTTATTCAAAGGCTGCTACTCTAATCACTGGCTTCCTAAAATAGAAATATGCATAGAGTTGTTTCCTTCTCATGCCCCGAGAATGAATCAGAATAAAAAGCACAGCGTCTAGCACCCGTTTGTAACTTCAGCACAAGCGGCAGGGGGGGCAGGGAACCCCGCAGAGCCCTCGATCCTGAGCATTTACTAGCAGGTGCGCGATGAGAGCTAAGAAACGGGTCTCACGGCGAGACGGGGAGACTCGCAGAGGGCAGGTGACATCTGCAAAGGGAAGCGGAACGGCCAGGAGGGGATGCGGGCTGAGGGCGTTCAGGCAATAGGTCTGGAGCCAGGACCGCAGTCGGCCCGGGAGGGGTCGGCCCGGGAGGGGTCGGCCGCCGCCACCCGCTCGCCGCCCGCCCAGCGCCAGCCCCGGACCCAGCCGCATCGCCTCGCACCCGCCTCGGCCCCGGGGAGGCAGCCCGCGCCTGCGGCACCAGCCTCCCTACTCGCTCGCTCTCCCGGGCCTCCCGCCCCGCAGGCCCTCCGGTTCCGCGGCGCCGAGGCCGGCCCGGCCTGCCGCCTCCCCCCGGGTCTCCGCGGCCCCGCAGCCCGGCCCCCGCAGCCCCGTGGCCGCCGCGGGCCCGCTCACCTGCACCTGTTTGCGGAAGTGGCACGGCCCGGGCGCCGCCGGCGGCCAGGAGCAGCAGCAGGAGCAGCAACGCCGGTGGCCCCGGCATCTCGCCCACCGCACGGCCCGGGGCCGGCTCTCGGTGGCCTTCCGTCCGTCCGTCCGTCAGTCGCTCCTGCCGCCCTTACGCTGCCTCAGCGGCACCGCGCTGGCCGCTCCGGAGCGCGCGTCGCTTCGGCCAAACCTCAGCCCGGCTCCCGGTCCGCACCCGCCGCTCCGGCCACAGAACCACCATCCTTCCCGCCCGCCTCGCCGCCGCCGCCGCCGCCGCCTCTCAACAGCAGCAACGGCAGCAGCCCTGCGGCACCCCGGGCCCCGGCAGCCGCGCTCCCGCCGCCATGATGGGCTGCGTCATGTGACGTAGAGCGGGGGCGGGAAGCCGTGACGGACAGCCCAGCTAGCCAATGGCCAGCTCCACAGGCCACAGGCGGCCCCGCCCATTAACCTGTCAGAGAGTGTGTGTCTGAGGGTGCGCCCCCTGCAGACCGAGAAGTGCGTGGGCAGCAGGTAATACCGGCAACTATCTTAAATTTAAAAACACGGGAAAGCATAAAGACAATAAAAAGCACCCGGAATCCATCCTTAATTTCTCCCTCCCTATTTTAAAACATGTTTTGCCTTCGGCCTTTTTTACTGTCGGAGCCGTTTCAGGCTCTTCTCCTTAAGGTTGACCTACACATCCTATCAGCCATCAAGGCACTTTTGGTTTTTTATTTCAAGAATAGAATCCCTCTTCCCTCACACCCCCTGACTCAGCTCCTGAGCTCAAGCCATTCCCTTTGCCAACAGTGCCCTCCTGCCCCGTCATGGCCACCTGGCACACTCCCTCTCATCTGTCAGCACTCACCTGGAGGAAGGCGTCATCAAAGCAGGCCGCTCCCCATCCCAGGAGGAATGACTGTCTCCTAACGCCCCGCCCCGGCCCTGGACAGACTGCTCCACCAGGCGCCCTATTTTATTGTTCCCGTGACTGTAAACTCCCTGAGGACAAGAACTGTGCCCCTGTCAGCAGGGGTCCCCGGGGGCTGGCTCAGAGCAGGGGTTCTCTAAAGGAAGGGTGCCTGTCCTATTCCTGGGAGCAACTCCCAGGTCCACCCTCTCCCCACCCCAGGACAAGGCCCAGCCATCAGGGGGAAAGGGCAGAGAAAGCATTTTCCAGGCCCAAGTAACATAATCATGGGAGGCCTAGAGGCTGGGCAAAGGTTGGGCTTTTCTGGAAAATGCACTGTAGTCCAGTTGGTGCCTGAGAGGAACTGATCTGAATCTTATCAGATGGGCTCTACCAACCGGCAGCCGGGGAGCCTCCCCAGTTCTCCAAACTCCTCAAACGCCCATCCTCAATGCCCCCTCTCTGTGGTGCTGAGCCGGCGCTGGACAAACAATATGTGCCCAGGAATATCTGTCCAGTGATCAAGGTGAGCCAGGAAACGCTAAGGAAACAAACACTGGCTGGCGTGCGACGTGCTGTTGCGGCGGCATGGCTATCTGCTCATCTCCACGTGGGAACGGGAAGGAAGGCGAAGGTCTCGGAAAGAGACAGTCACCCTGTGGTGCTTCGACATCCATCAGGAAGCCGGACGTGGAGTCCCCGGAAGCGGGGAACGCTCCCGCTGAGGACCGGGAGGAGCCGCTGAGCTTGCCTGCAGTCCATCCTAATGAAAGTGCACCCCAACTCCCCTCGCCAGGCCAGGATCGCAAAGCAGGTTGCATGACCATCTGAGCAAGCCCAAAGGTTCTTTGAGAAAACCTTTTTTTTTTTTCCACTTGACAGCACAGGGGTTGAGGTGCACATTCCTCAGAGGCTAACGGCAACCTTTACCCCCCCCCCCCCCCGCCCCTTCCCCGCCCAGGGCTTCTCTTGAAGGCTCCCGGAATTTATAAAACAAATGAAAACCTGCCGGCTTTGTCTCATTTCACCTAGGAGTCAGAAAGTAACCTTTGGCACAAATGTGGGATTAAATCCCAAACTGTGATGGTGGGAGGTATTGCACCGCATGTTGCTGTGATCTACGCTCTGAGGTTATGCACATCGATTGCAGCTGTATAGTAGAAATGCTGTGTGATACTAGGCTACTGCACACCTCTTCCCCACTCCCCCTTCAGTGATATCATGTCTGTTGCTTGAAGTACGCCGTGGTGTGAGTCTTTACACCATGGAAATTGGCAAACAGTTCTAATCAGGGCTCTTTTCCTCCCAGAGAGCCGTCTGTTCCGCAACTAGTGGTCTTGCCTAGGGGACCCTCCATAGGGCCTGATGACTGCCGCTTGCTGACCTGAATCTTTTCTGTGGTTGCATTACTTTACTTCGGCCTTTGGCAAATAAGGAGACTGCGAAGACTGAAAGCCAGACTTCTCCTGGTTCTCTGCCAATCGAACAAAGGTCGCATACCTCAGCCTGTCTCGCCTTCTAAATGCCTTTGTATTAAGTCCTCACCTTTTGTTGTCTTCTGGATCCTCTGTCTAAAACTGTCTGAGTCAAGGACAGCGCACCAGGTGCATTTCAGAGCCCTGAGGCATCTCCCATTTAGGGGGGCACACCTATATGGCAAAAATATGAATGAATGAATGAAGGAAAATAAGAACTGCTGAAGCAAGGCTCAAATACATGCTGAAGTAAGTGTAACAAATGAACACTTTTAATGGACCACATAATTTATATTGCCATATAACGATGCTATCCACAACATAATTACAGGATTTATGAAAAGTACACAACAGACAGTGAGATTCAGCAATGAGATTGCACTTTATTTTTTTTTTAATTAAATCTTTATTGTTCAGATTATTACATTTGTTCCTCTTTTTTCCCCCCCATAACTCCCCTCCTCCCAGTTCCCGCCCCACCCTCCGCCCTCACTCCCCACCCACTGTCCTCATCCATAGGTGCACGATTTTTGTCCAGAGGCTTCCCGCATCTCCCACACCCCTTTCCCCCCCAAGAATAGTCAGTCCATTCCCTTTCTATGTCCCTGATTCTATTATAATCACCAGTTCATTTTGTTCATCAGATTATTTATTCACTTGATTCTTAGATTCACTTGTTGATAGATGTGTATTTGTTGTTCATAATTTGTATCTTTACCTTTTTCTTCTTCTTCCTCTTCTTAAAGGATACCTTTCAGCATTTCATATATTCCTGGTTTGGTGGTGATGAACTCCTTTAGCTTTTCCTTATCTGTGAAGCTCTTTATCTGACCTTCAATTCTGAATGATAGCTTTGCTGGATAAAGTAATCTTGGTTGTAGGTTCTTGGTACTCATCACTTTGAATATTTTTTTAAAAATATATTTTATTGATTTTTTACAGAGAGGAAGGGAGAGAGATAGATAGTTAGAAACATCGATGAGAGAGAAACATCGATCAGCTGCCTCCTGCACATCTCCTACTGGGGATGTGCCGCAACCCAGGTACATGCCCTTGACCGGAATCGAACCTGGGACCTTTCAGTCCACAGGCCGACGCTCTATCCACGGAGCCAAACCAGTTTCGGCCACTTTGAATATTTCTTGCCACTCCCTCTGGCCTGCAAAGTTTCTGTTGAGAAATCAGCTGACAGTCGTATGGGTATTCCCTTGTAGGTAACTGAGTTTCTTTCTCTTGCTGTTTTTAAGATTCTCTCTTTATCTTTTGCTCTTGGCATTTTAATTATGATGTGTCTTGGTGTGGTCCTCTTTGGATTCCTTTTGTTTGGGGTTCTCTGCGCTTCTTGGACCTGTAAGTCCATTTCTTTCACCAGGTGGTGGAAGTTTTCTGTCATTATTTCTTCAAATAGGTTTTCAATATCTTGGTCTCTCTCATCTTCTGGCACCCCTATAATTCTGATGTTGGTACGCTTGAAGCTGTCCCAGAGGCTCCTTACACTATCCTCACATTTTTGGATTCTTTTTTCATTTTGCTTTTCCAGTTGGGTGTTTTTTGCTTCCTCGCATTTCAAATCATTGACTTGGTTCTTGCGCTCCTCTGGTCTGCTGTCGGGAGTCTGTATAATATTCGTTATTTCAATCCGTGTATGCTTAATTTCTAGTTGGTTCCCCAATATAACATCGAGGGTCTCATTAGTTTTCTTGTAGATCTCATTAAGTTTATCGGCGGCTTCTAAACAGTTCTTGAGAGACCTTAAAAGTGTGGTTCTGAACTCTATATCTTCCATTGACAATTTTGTCCTGTTTCTTTGTCTCCGCATTTTGTTATGCTTCCTTGGTGCACCCCCTAGTGGTCTTTGTGCGCAGTCTTATAGTTAAACCTTGATTGTTGTAGCTAATACCAGGGAGGGTTTGACCTCCAGGCCAAGTGGCTATGAGAATCAGCTGTGTCTGCAGTGAGAGAACTTCTGTCCTCTAGGGAGGTGCTAATCTGGCGTTTGCCTGAGGCTATCCGGCAAATGCCTCTGTGCAGGGCTTGGGTGGGGCGGGTCTCACAGGATCAACAGGGTGGGCCGGAGAGAGCAGTTATGGCGGCTCTCAGTCCTGTCCCCAGGGGCTCTGCCTCTCTGAGTCCCAGCACCCGCTGCAAACCTCAGAGAGAAAGCTGCACTCGCTCCGACCGAAGCCAGACAGTCCCGCTTCTCCCGTTTGAGTCTGAGTCCCCAAAGACTCGCCTGTATCTGGAGCTCAGAGTCTGCGACTCCCTCCCGATTGAAAACGCCAGCCCGCTCCGCGCACTCCGCACCTCAGAATTTGACTTCAGCACTGTGCCTCCTCTGAGTGTCGGTATGCGTTTCTCTTTCCTCCTAGTTGTAGGACTTCCACTCAGCCAGCGTTCCAGTGGTTCTGGGTGATGTCCGTTCCGTTTTTTAGTTTCACTTTTGAAGTAGTTGTTCAAGGCAGCAAACTCCAGCGTTAACCTATGCCGCCATCTTGGTTCCCTCCGAGATTGCACTTTAAAATTGTATTATGAATATATTTTTTCCAAGCTTATTGGTGTGTACAGCTTCATTTGGAGGTGAGTTTTATTTGACAATGACTTAAAAACCACGTTCTCCCTGTCAGGCACTGCTCTAAGCACTTTGTAAGTAATAACTCTTTTAAACTTCACCTAATTCTAAAATAGTTTCATCGTTCCTAAAAGAAACTCTCTACCTATTAGCAGTCACTCCCCACTTCCCCTCTCCCGCTAGTCCCTGTCAACCACTCATCTCTATTTTTTGTCTCTATGGACTTCCCTAACATGGACATTTCCTATAAATGGAATTATACAATATGTGGCTTTTGTGACTGGCTGCAGCTACGGTTCCCATTTTACAGAGGAGGAAGTTGAGAAACGGAGAGTTAAGTACTTTGGCAAGGTCATGTGGCACAGGTAGGACCCAAACTCGGGCAGGCTGGCTCCAGAGTCCTTGCTAAGTCTCAACACCAAACCTGAATGAGGTCAAAGTGTACGGGCCAAAATGCCCCTCAGGGGAGAGGCCCTACGAGGAGTTGCCTTCTGCTGGGGACAGAGGTGGGGACAGGGAGAAGAGTGGAGGTGGGGACACCAATACTACCCTGAAGGCAGTAGTTGCTCAATAAAGTACATTTTTCCATTGTGAAAGACAGAATCTCCTCCTGGAATGAACACTTGCATTTTTCCCTTTGGCCCGCCCAGCAGCTGAATCCCTTCATTACCGAGAAAGCCCCATGATAGGAATCTTGAAATGGGAAGGCCGCCTCCACTATGAAGACTGGAGGTCAGATATGCCCTCTGGGGCCCCAGCAGCGGTGCACAGGCATCCTTTCAAGTCCGAAAGGGTGCCAGCCACCGCGACATCCTAGCACACAGTTCCCCAGGTGGGACCTGGTGACCTCCCCACTGCCCAGCCCCCTCAGTGGCTACTTATGGCCTGAGCCCAAATGCCCAGCTCTTCGGTGCCTGTCCAGAGTTCTCCAGCGACTTCTCAGCCCTGCTCAGCCTCTCCAGGATCAGAAGATGCTCACAACCAACTCAGCTACGTCAAGCTTCTGCAAAGATCCGTGGGCACTCTAAACGGGCGGCCAGCTCCACAGGAGCTGCTCCCGAACCAAGCCCTCAGGCGTCCATCAAGCATCAACTTCATGTCGATCGCTGTGCTGGGCACTGGTGATGCCGTGATGGACAAGACAGATGGAGTCTGTCCCTCCTGGCGCTGTGCTTGTTGGGCACAGAAATCACGCAACCTATGATGCAATTACTTGTGAATGTGCTGTTGTGATAGTGGGAGGTTGTGAAGAGTGTGTGTGCAACCCAGCCTGACCCAGCCCTGCTTAGGGATCCAGGAAGGCTTCTCGGAGGAGGTGACACATAAGTGGCAATCCCAAGGACGAACAGGAGGTAGTGCAAGAAAGGGATAAAGGAAGGAGCACGGGTTTTAATGTTTTATCTCGGATGGCTCAAAGTGGAGGCCATCACTGTCTGATAGTAGGACCCTGGACAGGTAAGTTTTAATGGGGAAAGGGAAGAGTCTGGTATAGACCATGGAGTCGGGGATGCCCCGGGAGCATGGCAGGGTCAGGCCCCGAGTGTGGTGTAGACACAGGGCTTGGGGATGACATGGAGGATGGCTGAGCTGGGTCCTGATTCCACCCATTTCTCCCCTGCAGTGGGGCCGGGGGAGCGTCATTTCCATTTTTGGCTACAAGGCAGACACACACAGTTCACACAGACGGCCACTTCCTCCCTCTGTGTACCTGCCTTTCCCTGGAGTAGGGCTCCTGGCCGCTCCTCACACACTCCTCGCAGCTCCCTCCCCAGACAGTCTGCAGCGTGTGTCTGGGGCGGGATGCGTGTTCCCGTCACATCTGCTCCTCACCTATCATTTGATGACTTCAACCAACCTAAGTCCTAGGACAGTGATGGGGAACCTTTTGAGCTCGGCGTGTCAGCATTTTGAAAAACCCTAACTTAACTCTGGTGCCGTGTCACATATAGAAATTTTTTGATATTTGCAACCAGCTTGAGCTGCTGGAATCATAGGATTCATTATGCATATGGCATATTTACTATGGCATATTTTTGATATTTATTTTATATATTTAAATGCCATTTAACAAAGAAAAATCAACCAAAAAAATGAGTTCGCGTGTCACCTCTGACACGCGTGTCATAGGTTCGCATCACTGTCCTAGGAGGTGGCTGTGGTGCGCTGACCCCGTTCCAGGTTCCAGGCACCCGAGTGAACAAGACGCGGGCCCTGCTCTGGGGAGTGGCATCCTGGCACAGGCAGCGCCAAGTCTGCTGTGGAAAGTCCTGCTGGCTCCGCGTACCTGCCAGTCACGAGATCCTCGCCCCAAGCCCGGGAAACCGAGGCTGGCTTCCAGCGCAACCTCTCCTGTCAGCCCCGCAGGCCAGCTGGGGAGGCGGGTGGCGGGTGGCGGGTGCCAGGCGGCCTGCCCGTGCAGGTGGGAGCGTCACCAGGGTGGGGCTGGCACGTGGGCCCAGCGTGGCTGGAAAGGGCAGGCAGGGGCCTGTGGGCTCACCCCACAACCAGCTCGTGCAACGCCACCCTCGGGCCCCTCCTTGGCACTGGGACAGAGGGGGTTTCAGAGGGAGGCCCTGCAGCAAGGCCACCCTGTCCCATCCGAGGTGGCCGTGGTGGCCCATGGGAATCGCTGAAACTAGGAACTTGCCTTTTCTTTTCGGTCTGCCCCCAAATGCCAGGCAACAAACACTTAGTGTGACCCCAAAGCCGACGAGTGAGGAAGTGACTCCTCCAGACTCAACTGCTCAGAACCGGGGGTCAAGGTCACTCCGATAAGCCAGGGGTCACTGTTTGGTTAGCGCCTGGTCTTGTGTGAGGGGGGCTCAGTGCCCAGCAGGAAGCTGTGCCTTCCCAGCAGCACCCTTCACCCCCACCCCAGCTGCTGGCCAAGGAGCCTGGGGACTTCCTGCCCCTCCCTGCGCCCCACCTGCGTGTGTGTGCCCGGAGCTGTTTAGGGCGGTTCCACCATCTGCCGACAGGCTCAGCCAGAAGGACGTGTGGTTCCTCAATGGGTTTATTATTTTATAGCAGAGGGAGGTGTGGCTGCTTTTAATCACCAGATCTCATTAGAAATGGGCGTTTTCACTGTTCCTTGCACAGCCGGGCCCTTCCAGGGGGATGAATGTGGGTGTCCTTCGCTCGGGTTGTCAGGAACAGACCACACACAGTTCCAGACTGTGCTCAGGGTGCTGACCTAGCCGTGTCTGGTGACATGCAGACACTGCCGGTGTGCTCGCTGCCTCATTACTCCCAGAGCACCCGCCGGGGTGGGCACTGCGCCCACCTACAGATGCATCATTGTCCCCCCCGCCCCAGGATGATGGGGGCGGGGCAGTATTTGATTGGCAGCAGGAAGGTCAGAGGAGGCTGACCTTCCAACTTGGACCTTCCAACCATGGGCCCAAGTGGTTTCCCTCTCCACACCCGTTTCCTCTCGGGGGAGATCGGGTCTGTCCCACCTGCTCACCTCTCCTTGACAAGCACCAAGGCTGCCACCTGGGAACGGGTAAGGCTCACCCAGTCCAGGTGGCGCGGCAGAGATGGGGCAGAGGGGACCTGGGCGTCAAGGACTGACCCAGGTCTGTCCTAGGTCTCGAGAGGACAGAAGACCTCACCGAGCCCTTCAGAGGAGACCGGGGACTTTCGGGCCCTGCGAGGAGTCGGGCTCAGAGTGTGGGACCTCTCTTGCACCCCTGGAAACAGCCCGGCCTCCTCCGCGGGTGCCGTGTTCCCGGGGGTCTGGCCCCACCGCGGCCTGGCTTCCTTTGAACAACCACCTATGACTTTCTCCCACAGAATGGGAACCATGATTCTTACAGGGAAAACCGCTGGCAAGTTCCTTTACACTTCAAACAAGTCATTTCAAGGCAGAAATGGGCCTCGTGAGCCGTTTATCTGGAGGCCGCTGGTGAGCGGCAGCTGTCTGCTGAGGCTGCTGCCCCGGCTGACCAGTCTGGCCAGGGAATTGGGGGTCCAGTGGGTCTGGCTGCTGGGTCCCCAGAAGGGCCTGGTGGCCCTGAGGCCCGAACACAGAAACTCCAAATTAAGAGGGAAACAAAGTGGAAAATCTCTGGAGGTAAGGCCGGGGGAGACAGGGAGGGCCTGGCAGGGGAGATGCCAGCCGGGGGAGGCCGGTCGTAGGCCAGAGGCCTTCACAGGCAGGGACGGGAGTCATGCAAATACCGGGCCAGGGGTGACCAGGTCAAGGGAAAATGCCATGTCACCGCACAAGCTGGGCCCCACGTTCCCATTCTTACATATTCACGCGGAATAGAAGGAAGCCACCAACCATCGCGATACGAACGTGGCGCTCTCTGAGCGGGAGGCTGTGGATGTGTCTTCCTTTGTTTTGTTTTGTTTTTCCTTTTCTTTGTTGGCGCTTTGGGGTTTTTCTGTTGTTATTGTTTTTCGTATTTTCTCACGTTTTCATAAGGAACCTGAGCTAGTTTACAGGCGAAAGGAAGGCCTTCCCTTCGCCGCGTGGCTTACTTTCCGTGCGCTTGAGCTGCTGGTTTCACGGGTGCCACCCAGAACATCGTGTCAGGCACAGAGACGCCGTCCGAGGCACGGCTTCGCAATGAGAGATTGTGAGGAACTCTTCATATGCTTCACAGGGTGGGAAGTGTTCCCGACGAGACCAGAAGGATGGCATCCGTCTCTAAACGCTGCCATGCATGGCGCCAGTGTCGGCTGCTCCTGGCCGGGCCAGTCCATGTTTTGGTTTCCACCTGGGCCCTGGCTGCTTGCTTATGCACTGCTATCCACACCAGCTGAGCCTGCTGCCTGCTGGGAGGTGTTAAAAAAAAGCGCTTTTTTAAGAGAGATAATTGAATCGGCTTAGGAGAGTGGGGTGTTTTATTTTTGGTTGGGATGGTTGACTATCGTCCATGTATTCTCTTCAAATTTTACCTTAAAGATTGTTGCTCTTCAGTGATGGCCGATGGCTGTTGGTCCTTGTTCTTGGGCACTGTTTGTGAACAGATGCATGGAGATGCAGTTCCATTCATCATGTCTTCATTAAAATCTGGGGAAGGCCCTAGCTGGTTTGGTTCTCTCATCATTGATGTTTCTATCTCTTTCTCCCTCTCCATTCCTCTCTGAAATCCATAAAAATATATTTAAAAAATAATCTGGAGGAGTAGGTGTCTATGTTCAGAAGGAAGCTGGAGCCATCAACTGGCTTGTTTGGGGACAAGACGTGCTGTGCAATTTTAGGGTATCTGAGCGGAGTCCGCACTGTGATGCTCAGAAGGTCTGGTCTCCTGGCCCGTTTAATAAGAATTGGGGGGGGGGGGGGCGAGGGGGGGGGGCGGTTGGCTGGGTGCTCTCCTCTGTCCCGATTCCAGTTATCAATGAACAAGTGAGCTGATGGGATGTTCTGACATGTTGCTTGGCTTTAGTTCAGCCAGAAGTCTTTGAAGACACTGGGCTCTGAGCAAGCCGACATTTTCAAATGATTATTATGGTAAAATACACATAACATAAAATGTACCACTTTAACCATTGTGAATTGTACAGTTCGGTGGCCTTCAGCACATTCACACTGTGCTGCAACCACCACCACCCTCGTCGCAGGCACTCTCTCCTCTTCCCAAGCTGAGACTCTGTCCCCGTTAAACACTCACTCCCCACCCGCCTCCCCCAGCCCCCGGCACCCACCCTCCTCCTCCTGTCTCTATGAACTTGACTTCTCCAGGTGCCTTATACAAGTGGAAACATGATGACTGGCTTCTTTCACTGAGCGCAATGTCCTCAAAGTCAGTCCACATTGTGGCACACACGTCAGAATCTCCATCCTTTTGATGGCTGACTAATATTCCACTGTATGGATAGGCTGCATCTTGTCTACCATTCATCCACACAGAGTCACATGGGTTGTTTCCACCATTTGGCTGTTGTGGATAATGCTGCTAGGACTGTGGTGTGCAAACACCTGCTCATGTCCCTGCATTGCTGAGGAAGCAGACATTTTAAGAGACATGGAAATGAGGCCAGCTGCAAAGTCTTCTGGCTCTCAGCGATCCTTGGTGTCAACACCTGCATCCTGGAGGGACCCCGGGAAGATTACAAAATGCAGCAGCAGCAAACCCCGAACATCGGTGTGAGCTGCAAGGGCCTTCGGAGGCATGGAGCTCAGAGCTCTCTCTTTTGCAGATGGTGAGTCTGCATGGGGTCCAAGTCTTGCAGGAGATAGCTCCTCTGTCCTGGTCACGAAGCCTGGGACCTTCTCCTCTCGGAGATAAAGAAACCAAAAGCGGGCCCTAGCTGGTGTGGCTCAGTGGATAGAGCGTCGGCCTGTGGACTGAAGAGTCCCAGGTTTGATTCACGGTCAGGCACATGCCTGGGCTGCGAGGCTCAATCCCCAGTGTGGGGCGTGCAGAAGGCGGCCGATCAATGATTCTCTCTCATCATTGATGTTTCTATCTCCCTCTCCCTCTCCCTTCCTCTCTGATATCAATAAAAATATATATTAAAAGAAAAGAAAAAGAAAAAGAAACCGGAAGCAGCAGCTCTGGAGCAGGTGCCGTAGGGGGCTTTCTGCTGGGTCAGCGGGTCAGGAACAACTTGCTCCGCGGGCTGCACGTGCGGATGCTTCTCCTCAGGACGGGCAGGGGGTGCAGGAGGCACCCCGCGGGCGCATCCGTCCCTGTGCCAGGCCCCGGAGCACATGCAGAGGTGCGGCTGGGTCGGTCCTGGATAAGCCGCTGTCCGTCTCCTCCAGTGAACATCGGCCAGAGGCTCCGTTCAGCAAACAGCCAGCGGAGATCCTGCTTCGGAAGCAGCGGAGGGAAAGGCCGGAGGGGCTGCAGGGGCCGTTGGTCAGTCCTCCGGCTAAGCAGCACCGGCCGTGGCAGCTGCCAATCATTTCCCTTGAAGCTGGGGTCCTGCCGCGGGACTCTATTCACAGTCAGACCACAGGCGCCCAAGCAGGAGCGGGGGAGAAAGGCTCTCCACTTGGGAGGAGGGTGGTGGTGAGAATGGGGTCTTGGGGCAGAGAGAGGGAACCAGGCGGCTGCTGTGTGCTCCTAACTGGTGCCTCGCTAACCCTGCTCTCCAGTCTCCGGCCGTGTGGGCTCCAAGCACGCTCTGCAGCCTTCCTGCGGCACTGTGAGTTGCCCAGGACCCTTTCACGCTCAAACCAGTTAGAATGAGGTTCTGTGCTTACAACTAAGAACCCAGACTGACCCCTCTCACTGCTGGTTACCAGTTAGAAGTCGGTTCAGTGTAGCCCTAGCCAGTGTGGCTCAGTGGATAGAGCGTGGCCTGTGGACTGAAGGGTCCCAGGTTCGATTCTGGTCAAGGGCATGACCGCGGTTGCAGGCTCCTCCCCGGTCCGGGCCCTGGTCAGGGTGCGTGCAGGAGGCAACCAATCAATGTGTTTCTCTCACATCGATGTTTCTCTCTGTCTTTCCCCTCTCTCTTACACTCTCTCTAAAAATCATTGGAAAAGTATCCTCAGGTGAGGATTAAAAGAAAAAGAAGAAGAAGAAGTAGTTCAGTGTGAATATCAGCGTCCCCTTCTCCCCCCGACCAATAAGACAAAAGCCTCCTCATTTCGAAGTCTGGGCACCAGTTCCACGCCAGGGAACTGAATTTTACATCTAAATCTACATGGCGACATGTGACCAGTGACTACACCAGACAGCACTGGCACGCAACACCTCCAGCCCTCAGCCAGAGTCAACCTCCGCATCCCGGTGCCCTGCTCCCACTCTGCCACAGGGTCCTGTACGGGGATCACAGAGGCACAACTGAATGTAGCTTGTGTCACTCAACATAGCACCCGAGAGCCATGCAGAGGAGTTCTGGTAAGTGCTTGACAGCAGGCTCTCCGGAAAGTAAAACGACCCCATTCACAGCGTTTGCCGATGCTCACAGTGTAAATGCTCCCTCCGTGGCCGACTGGTGACATCAGCCGGCCAGGACCAGCAGGTTCCAACAAGCCACCGCTCAGGCCTGCTGTGGGCTCATTCGCGTTGTGGTGGCGGCAGGAGTGTGCCCTGCTCCCTGTGCGTACCCCACCCCCTGGCGCAAAGGACAGCCACAGGGTCCCATTCGCCGGGTTCCCCAGCCCTGAGCTGCCCCCTCGGGGGCTTGGATCTCGAAAAGCTCCGTCAGGGCACAAGGGTCTCATCACCTGCTCCCTCTGGCCTCGGTCCCTCTCTCCTCACTGAGCCCTGTGTGCTGCAAGGGGCCCCTTCCCCTTCTTGTCTGGCCCTTAGTGAAGGGATAAAGCCAGCCAGTCCTGCACATGCTAATCAATAGAAGCTAAAAGAAGTTAGGAAGTCGCCTTCCTTCGTGACAAAGCTTGGATGTCAACACCACCGACTTGCTACAGGTGCCCAACAGATGTCAGTTTTGAGACAATGAGTTCCGTGTTCTCTTTCTGTCCCATCCATCCTTAGAGCAGTAAAACCGGCAAGATCAGCCTTGGACAGGGGTCGACCAACCACAGCCGGGCCAGATCTGTGTGGTCCCTGGTCCATTTTCTGTGTGGCCCACAAGTAAGAACTGGTTTTGCAATTTTTAATTGAGATCTAATTGACAAAACACCGTGTACGTTTAACGTTGTGTAAACCCATGTGTGGCTCTGATACATTGCAATATGGTTACCACCGCAGCCGCAGCTTACACCCCATCCTGCCGCACAAGTATCACTGCTTTTCTGTGGGGAGAACAGTTAAGATCCAGTCTCTTAGCAACTTTGAAGGTGACGCACAACCTGTTGACTATAATCACTGTGCTGTGCATTAGGTCTCCAAGACTTATGCTCCTCCTAGTTGCAAGTTTGTGTCCTGCAGCCTCTCCCCAGTTCCCCCGCCCCAGCCCCCGGGTCCACCGGACTACTCACTCGCTCTGTGAGTTCAGCTTTTCAGATTCCACCTACAGTGATACCAGGTAGCAGCTGTCTTTCTCTGACTTACTCAGCATAAAGCCCTCAAAATCCATCCCTGTCACAAACGGCAGGGTTCCGTTCTTGGTCGTGGCTGAGCAATATTCCACTGTGTGTGCACCACATCCTCCGTATCCCGTCATTCGCTGCTGCACACGGGTTGTTTCCATGTCTCAGCTGTGTGACTAGTGCTGCAATAAAAGGGTGTAGATGTCTTGTTGATGGCTTGTTTTCATTTCTTTGGGATCTATACCCAGAAATGGAATTGCTGGGTCCTGTGGTATATTTAATTTTTTTAAGGAACTTCTAGATGGTTTTCCATCATGGTTTTCAAATTTTTAATGGTTGGGAAAAAAAATCAAAAGAAGAAGAATATGTCATGAAACAGGAAATAAAAGAAAATTAAAATTTCAGGTTCCAAAAGAGAGTCTGTATTGGAACAGCCACCTCTATTTGTTCATGTAGAGTCTATGGCTACTTTTGTGCTGCCAATTTCCAGAGTGTAAACACTCTCACCAGGGCCCATTTACTGAACTCAGAGCTGGGAGGGGCTGCCTGCACCTCTTGTTCAGTGAATGACACAGATATGCACTTCTAGCTTAAGTTAGCTTGTTTTCTACTTTCTGTTACCAAAAGAGGCCTGATGCCGGTGCCAATAAAAAAACATAACACCAGCACCTGTGACTTTGCCGCTGTGACCAGCACTACAAAGAGAGAAGCATGAGAAAGTTCTCCAGGCAGCACTTGAAAGGCCTGATGGGGGAAGGAATGCCGACATACCCAATGAATGCGAAGGCCTGTGAGACAGGTGCCTCGCCTGGGGGACCCCATGAGAGGTGAGGGGGCGGGTAGACAGGTATTGGGGGCCTTTTTCAAAAGAACATTGAGCTACATCCATGTGAAAAGCTTCTGCACAGCAAAGGAAACCATCAACAAAATGCGAAGGCAACCCAGGAAATGGGAGAAAGTATTTGCAAGGCATATATCTGGTAAAGGATTAATATTCAAAATATAAAAAGAACTCATACGTCTCTATAGCAAAAAACAAAACAAAAAACTGTCCAGTTAAAAAGTGGGCAGAGGAACTGAATAGACTCCTTTCCAAAGAAGACATGCAAATGGCCACCAGGGACATGAAAAGGTGCCTCTAATCGCCGGGGAAATGCAAATCAAAGCCGCGGGGAGGGTCCCCTTGCACTTGTCAGGACACCTGTTATCAAAAAGACACGCGATCCGGGCTGGCGAGCGAGGGACGTGGAGAACAGGGAACCCTTGTGCGCTGTCGGTGGGAACGTAAATTGGTGCGGCCGCTACGGGAAACAGTATGAAGGGTCCTCAGAAAATTAAAAACTAAATTACCATTCAGCCCAGCAATCCCACTTCTGGGTGTTTATCTGAAAGAAATGAAATCGCTATGGTGATAAGCTACGTGGACAGAGGAAAGAGGGCAGAGCAGCTAGGAGAGTGAGCACTGGTGGGGATGATGGACGAAGGAGGTGCAGGCAGAGATGAGGGGAATGGGAGGACGGCAGAAAGACGCTGCAGGGGTAGCAGAACGTGCCCTCTATCAGATACCGGGCGGAGCAAAGGGGAAACACCCAGGGTGGCCTCTGAGTTTCTGGCGGGTGCACAGCTGCCTCAGCCACCGTCCAGCCCTGTTCTGTGTGTAGCCCACCTGCTAATTCGTTCTGTCAGCACATCAGCCCAACGAGGTAGGTACGATTACCAGGGTTTTACAGATGAGTAAACGAAGACACAGAGAGATAAAGTAACTCTCCCAGAGTCACACAGCCTAAGAGAGCCTGGGAATCACACCCAGGCAGTCTGCTCCCACCGTCTTTAAGCTCACCCACTAAGGTACACAGACTCTCTGCAGGAAAACACAGGGTAAGAAAGAGGGGAAAAAACCAACATATCTGTACCTAATGACTACAACTGTAATCATCCCCGCGCGCCCTCAAGAAAGATCAAAAGGTCCCTGGAAGGGGCTGGGAAGTTCATGTCACATGGGTTTTTGGTCTGGGGCTGTAAAGTAGCCGAGGCAGGCAGCGTTCAGGGGTTTCTGCTCCACCTCATGAGAATTTGATGTGGTGTCTGCCGGCTTCTTCTTCATTGCTTCAAGAATTAGGAGCCGCTTGGGAGTTCTAGGGGACAAGTGACCCTGTCCAGGGACATATATATATATATATATATATATATATATATATATATATATATATATATTGATTTCAGAGAGGAAGGGAGAGGGACAGAGAGATAGAAACATCAATGAGAGAGAAACATCATCGATCAGCTGCTGCCTGCCCGTCCCACATTGGGGATGGAGCCTGAAGGGGAATCAAACTGGTAACCTCTTGGTTCCTGGGTCGGCGCTCCAGCACAGCGCCACACTGACCAGGCTTTTGTGTACTTTTCAACCACCTGGGCCAAACCACCAGCATTTCTTTTTTTCATTTTCTTTCCACTCCTACTCTTTATTTATTTATTTCTATTGATTTCAGAGAGGAAGGGAGAGGGAGAGAGAGATAGAAACATCAATGATGAGAGAGAACCATTGATCAGCTGCCTCCTGCACACCCCACACTGCAACCCAGGCATGTGCCCTTGGCTGGAATCGAACCCGGGACCCTTGAGTCTGCAGGTCGACCCTCTATCCACTGAGCCAAACCAGCTAGGGCCACCAGCATTTCTTGCTTGAATTTCTGTCATATCAGAAATGTGCTTTCTGATCACTCCATATGAAATAACAACCCCCCATCTCCTGCTTTACTTTTCCGCACGGCTTATCTCCATCCGAGGCGCCACACATGTACTTCCTCACTGCCTGCCTCCTTGCACGGGGACGGGAGCCATTTTCCACTCCGGGCTGCCACCTCTAGCTGTGTCGCTTTGGGGTGCTGCTTTACTTCTCTGGGCCTCAGTTTCCTCCTCTGGAAACAGGGGCCCTGGGGTCCTATCTCTTCGGATTACTAAATGCAATCATGTATTAAGAAATAACAACAGTCACAATTGGAGAGCTCCGGGGAACCTATGCTTAAACACCCAGACAGTGGCCAGAGCCTCAATCTGAGCCTGGATCCCAGATCTGAGCCCCAGGCCCCTGAGTTGAGGGAGCTGGGGCCTCCCTCCCAGGAGAAGCTGGCCACTCAGCCCTGCCTTTTGGTGTCAGTACAGCAATTACTGACATGATTGCAACACAATTCTCACCTAATTACAGCAAAAATGAACTCCCACCCCTTGGAGACAAAACCCACAATTAACCTGGGAGGGGTGCCAGCACTCAGGCCTGCACTCACCGGGCCCTGAAAAGCTTAGTCCTGGGGTGAGAGCCCCCCTTCCCTCTAAATGTCTTCCTTTCGTTCTTAACCACCAACAACGCTGGGAAGGTCCCCTAATCAGATTGCCCCAAATCCTTGATGGCCAAGCTCAAGGGAAGGAGAGGAGAGGACCAATATGTAGCCCCCCGTCCCCCAGATGTTTCTGGGGACTCGGTTTGGGCTTTTTGGACGTGCCTTCCTGTCCCTTCTTGTCTGCTGGTGATTTCAGAACCTCCACAGACAGCGGCTAGGATTGGCCTCCCCCAAAGAGAGGCCCGGCCTCTGCCCTCCGCTCCTGGGAGGTGACCTCTGCCTGTGCCTGCAAATGTCCTGCCTTACTGAGCGGGGCCCTGGGGCCACACTGGACAGCCTGACGTTGTGATTTATGGTGGGGACTTTGAGCCACACAGTATCAGCCTGGCCTCTAGCGGAGGCTGGAAATTGAGGTCAGCCCTGTGGGGAGCCAACCCTGTCTACCTGACAGAGCCCCAATAAAGACTCTGGACAGCGAAGCTCAGGGGACTTCCTGGTTGGCAATATCCCGGGTGTATTGTCACATGCTGCTGGGAGAGGTTAGCCCTGTCCACGCCTCCACTGGGAGGGGCATCTGAGTTTGCAAGATCGCCCTGCAGGCCTTCCTGAGCTGTCAGGTCAGCATGTGGCCCCTTCGCCCACACAGCACCCTGTCCACCCTCGGCGGGAGCCTGTGCGGGGAAGGCTGGAGTGTGGCGCCCTCTTTTAACTGAGGATCTGAAACCAGCACTGGCCAGGCATGATGGTTACTCCGCACCTTCCTCCTCCTCCTTCCTGGCAGATCCCACTTTTCTTCAGCTGTTCTTCGGATTCCATAGGGTCGTGGGAGTGGGGAGGTGGGGAGGGCAGCCCCAACCCCAGCCCCATCTCCACAGAGTGGATCCTGATTGGTCTCTGCCAGTCACATAACTCCAGTGTCCCTGCCATGGACTGGCTCACACATGACCATGTGGTGTAATTCTGTTCAGACATCTTGCTCCTAAGGGACATTAGGAAGAAAAGATAGGCGATCATGGAAGCGAGGTGTCGGGAAGAGACACCTCAAGGGCATTGGCCATCTCAAAGCCACTCGGGGAACCTTCCTGGGCTCCAACCGACCGCTGACCCTGCTGGCCCTGGCGGCAGCTGGACCCTCCCAGACACCCTGCTACGTGAGATAAACATCCTCATGGTGTAGCCTAACTTGGGTTGAGCTGTTCTTTTCCTTCCAGGAGAATATGTCCTGGTCCAGGCCGGCACAAGGCCTCTGGGGACCAGGCGTGAGGTGGACATAATGGCCCTGCTTCGTTGTGGGAGGAGCGGAGAGCCATTTCAATTCCGATGCAAGGAACACGAACCACACTCCAGCGGCTCGGACAGAGTGGGGCTCGGTGGGAGTACATGAGCCACCCAAGTCACAACCAACGAAACACTCGTTCCAGGGTGTCATGGGGATGTGCCCTCCTCCTGGCCCTGCTCACTAACCTTTCGTGCCATTTCCACTCCTTCCCCCAGGCTGGCCTGCCCTGGCGGCCCCCACTCCCGGCCCCCACTCCGGCTTGCTTGTCAATAATCACACGGAGGGGCCTGGGGTGGGAGCCAGGCTTCCTGCTGGCGGAGCTTCCTTCCCAGGGAGGTCACACCCACTCCCCAGAGGCCTGAGGCTTTGGGAGTGGGGGAGGGGCACACCAAGAACACCTGGGCTGATTGGCCAGCGATGCCCACTGTGCCCCAACAGGACAGGGGACACAGGGCCCTTGGTTCAGTTTCTGTGGAGAACAAAAACCCTCCATTGACCGAAACCTGAAAAACCAGCCCAGCCCCAAGGAGGGCGGCCTGCCCGGGAGTGCCAGGGACATTCTTCTTTTTGCCCTTGGCCCCGAGATAAAGGCTCCTAACCCCTGTTCTTGAAGAAAACTAACTATTCACAGGAGCTTCAGGAGGAAGGCCGGAGCCAGGGGCGAACCTCCCAGCTCAGGAGGGCCCCGGAGAGAGAGCTGGAGGGAGGGAGCGGAGCCCCAGGCCCCGGAGAGGGAGAAGGGCGGCCTGAATCCGGCCCTGTGAGGGCTGCCCGCTGCCCGCCCTGGGACAGGTTGGGAGGCAAGGCCTGGGTCTATGTGCCAAACTCAGGCACTGCGGGTCAGAGCGGGGCGGTGTCTGCGTCTCCTTGGTGTCTCAGGGCCAGGCCCCACCAACTCTTGCCTGGAGATAGTAGCAGGCCTCTCTGCTTGCTCAACAGTGTCCCCCCAAACCCACGTCCACCCGTAACCTCACAATGTGACCTTATTTGGAAACGGGGTCTTTGCAGATGTCCTTAGTTAAGGACCTTGAGCGGAAGGCATCCGGGATTTAGCAGGGACCCTAAATCCAATGGCTGCTGTCCTTCTAGGAAGAAGAGGGCACAGAGAGACGCCTGGAAGAGGCCATGTGACAATGGAGGCGGAGATGGGAGTAAAGCAGCCACAAGCCCAGGACCGGGTGCCTGGGGCCACCAGAAGCTAGAAGAGGCAAGCGAGGCTCCTCCTCCAGAGCCTCGGATGGAACGCGGCCAGGCCCACACCTGGAATTTGGATCTGGCCTCCAGAATGAGAGAATATGTTTCTGTTGTTTTGAGCCACCCAGTTTGTGGGAATTTGTGACAGCGGCCCCAGGAAACTCATCCCCAATCTTTGCCCCAAACCTCCGCGCCCCCGGCATCTGGAGGGACCTTTCAAGGCCAGGTCACATGCCACCCCCTTCTCTCCAAAGGTTTCACAACACGAGTCCAGGTGATTTTTCTTTTAAGGTAATGTTTTTACTGCCTTTTTAGAAAGAGGAAGGGAGAGGGAGAGCTAGAAACATCAATGATGAGAGAAACATCATTGATCAACTGCCTCCTGCACACTCCCTACTGGGGACTGTTAACGTAAAAAAAACCATTGAAACCTGTAAAGAATTTTTGTGAGTTTATTTGAGCCAAACTGTCGACATATGCCGGGAAGCAGAACCTCAATGAATTGAGATAGTGCTCCGGAGAATGGCAGGGTTACATTCGTATTTATACATGAAATTCATTGGTGACAGATTTAAGGAGGTGGGATTAAGCGAAGCGGGGAAACCTCTGTGATAGGATAAAAAGTAAAATGATGGACACATACTTAGGTGGGTGCAGGATCAATTAACATGATAATGAAGGAATTTGTAGTATCTGCCCTGGCGCCCAGAACATTTGGTTATGCCCCAGGGGTTCCAGAAAAAGGGAAGTTACAAGTTACCCAGACACTTCAAAGGAATGTTATCTTAGAGGCAAAAAGGCAAATGGGCTCAGTAAGGATCAAAGTTGATCTTGTCAGTGAAGATACTGGCTTAGGACATAACTGCCCACCATAACTGCTTTTAGTCAAAGTTTAATTTCAGACCATCCTTTGTGGTTACTTTAGGTCTCTGAGTCTGCTAGGCTGCCACGCAGGCTTTCCCTGAGCTTGTCAGGTCAGCGTGTGGCCCCTTTCGTCCACACATCCCCCTTTTGGTCATAAATCAATCCAAAGGATGCATTGATGACCAACCTTTTGGTTGGATAACGGAGTCCCACGGTGCTAGGAAGGCTCATTCCTAGGATGTCTCAGTGTCAGCATGTCTTGCTGAACAGGTGGACCACTGGGGATGGGGCAAGACCATAACCTTAGATGGCATTTAAGGTCGAATTATTATTATTTAAAAAAGGGCAGGTAAATGGGAGGCAGTCAGGTCCTATACGTCCTGGTTAAAAAGTATTCTGGATCATTTCTAATTTTTGAGCCATCATGATCCGAGTCTTTTTGCTATTTGTCTTAAGTTTTGCTTTTCTGCATCTAGTATAACATTTACATATCATGAACACAAAAATCACAAAGGTCTTGGTTACATCCCAGGGTTTGGAATGAGGAACCTGGTTTGCAAAAGAACAGTTTACAGAAGCAGAATTATAGTTCTGGGTCTCGGGGTCACTGGATTGACAGAAACACCTTATCCAGAGCCCTCGGGTCTTGAGACCACTGAGTTGCCAGGAACTCATTAAATTTAGAGTAATTGTGCTGCCCTGGCCTTGGGACCACTGAGTCAACTGGAATGCATTATCTGTGGTCACTAAAACAACCTAGGATAATTGCGCTGTCCTGTTTCCCAGGTACAGAAGAACGTGCTTTCCAAAACCAGTAAGATAACAATCAATGGGATGGTCATTCAATTGAATGGGATGATGTATACAATTCAGAAAATCAAATAACTTTTCCACTGCTAAGCAAAGCAAATATGTACCACACTTCATTCCCTACTGGTTTTATGTACATGAGCCAAATCATGGACTCATCTTTACTAGTTAGGGGATTGTACTACCCTCTAACTACAAGTAGTTAGACCGAATTAATTTTTCTAAACTGCCAGTTTGGCACATTTAATTTTCATTTACTCACCCCACTTATTTTAGGGGCATTCTCTATTCTGTTCCTGCTCTTCTGTCCCCTTGTGCATCTAGCCCCACTTGTCCCTGGACTTTCTCACTGGCTAGAAAAAAAAAATGGTCTTACAGTTACCAAGTGCCCTAGTGCCATGGTCCCCATTAGTACTGTCCTCACTGAAGTCCAGTTCCACTCTTGCGGACGTCGAGCCTCCTCCTGGCTCTCACGGGTGAGGCCGCTGGTTGCCGGGATCAAGGCCGTTTCCTGGTGCAGGAGCTGGGAGTGGTGTAGCCAGGTCTGGATGCTGTCAGCAGGGCGACAGTGTATAGTCCTTTTCAAGTTGGGGTGAGTCCTTAGGTAGTGAGCTTCTTTACCCACACCGAGTCCCCAGGCTGGAAAGGATGTACAGAGTCCGAGGTGGCACTCGCAGGGCGTCTCGAACAGGCTTATGGGTGGCTTGTAATTTCTGTAAGAGATCACATCCAAGAAAGGGGTACAGGCATTCTGGCAAACACAGGAATTCATGAACCACCTGGTGGCCGCCTAACTGACATCAGAGGGGGTGGCAGAACAGTCTGCAGCTGTGGTCCCGGTAGCTCCAATAATGGTGACTTCCTGTCCTGAGAGGGGAGCTACCTTCTGAGTAACTACCGAGTGCTCTGCCCCTGTATCAACCATAAAGTTCCCAGTCTGGCCCCCGATTTTCATTTCAACCATCGACTCATGGGGGCCCATTTGGAAAGAGCCCAGTCTGTCCCAGTCAGAGTCAGCTGTTGTCAGTCCGAGGAGGTCTGCCTCAGGCGGCTCTGGCCGATAGCGCTGGGTGGTTTGGATGGCCTTTCCAGCTTCTTCTGGCCTGCTCCTGCCCTGCCTGCCTCTTCACTCCTGCTGCTAAACCTTACTCTGTCCCTTCTTACACACGCAGAACCCGACCCAAGGCAGCAAGGTCTGAGCAATTTTAAAATTCCTTAACATACATTCTAAAAGAACTAATCAAAATAAGGCTTAATTTTTTTTAACTTCATTTGTCCTTGGGTGTGGACAGCAAATAACACTAATCAGATTGACATAAATGATTTAACCTTTGTTTAGGGAGGCAAATGCAAATTATTTACTCCCAAGTGTCCTTGGTTTAAGGAAGATAGGATTTCTGCTCAGTTTCCCTATTTTACTTGTTTCAGCTTACTGGCCTATCATGCATTCAACTTTCTTTTAACATTTCTCTTTTCCTTCTCATTACATACAAAACCTTCATACATTTCACACTTTCAAATTAGCCTTCAAACCCTCTTTCTCTGTCCTTCAAAAATGCATAGCCATGCCTCAGACCTTCCATTAAGTATTTCTCTTTACCTTCCTCCATCACACCTAAGCCATACTTTCCAGTTAGTTAGAACTCTTAGCCTTAATTTTTAGGTGACATGTAAATAATTAACATTCCTCAGATTAGTAATACATTCATTTTTTTTTTTTTTTAAGAGACACAAACAGAAATTTTACTAGCTAAATAATTTTAAACAAAGACACATACTTAAACAATAAAGACAGATAACATTCCCCATTAAAAACTTTGAATCACCACAGCTAGCAATATCAGTTTGTGAGTATACAGGCCTTTTTGACGTCATCTTGGGATAGCTGTCTGCCTTCGTGGTCAGCAACTTCTCATCCTTGAAAGACCTCTGCTGTTTCTGGTCCTTGAAAAGTCTTTGATCTCCGCTCCAGATGGAGATGGGTGTCAGAGATGGAAGTAGATGTCCATTCACAGTCAGGTGCCTTTTTCAAATGAGAAATGTGAATCCAAAGCTAACTCCTTTAAGTTTGGCTGCACATGGGTTAGTTAGTAATACCTGGTAAGGTCGTCTCCAACGAGGTTGGAGAAAGTCTTTTATTTGGTATCTTTTCCAACACACCAAATCTCCTGGTTGTAAGCCATGATCTTTGAAATCTTCGTCGCCCGGAAGTGCACTGTGAAATGAATCTATTACCAATTTTGTAAGTTCCTATAATGCAGAATGTCTGCTCTTTACTTTTCCTTATATTTGGGAAACAAAAGATTTAAAAGTCAACAATATTTTAAACAGTCATAAGAATAATTATCCTTAATTCATTTAGTCCCATAGTTATTTTTGTTTATCCCGATTATTTGCCAGTAGGTTTTGAATTCAGTTATTCCTTGAAGTTCTATAAATCTTCATCCAGTTCAAAGATATGACCTGCTTAAAAACCTGCAATTTAGATTAAGTCAGAGTCCTTTTCATGGGTTTTTCTAAACATATAATATACCTTACAAATGCATCAGAATAAAGCTGTCCACAAATGACAAAATTTAAAGGTGGCATGGTTGTAGATTTGATAAAAACTTTGCTTTTCTATAATATAAATATGTAAGATTTTAAAATGAGGCACATGGCTTATTGCAAGCAGTGTTTTCAGCATTGAAAATAATTCATAAACTCCCAATCTGTGAAAAGCAAACACCAGAGCATCACTGGCAGATGCCCCCATGGGGATCCTGACTCTTGGCTGTCCATTCCCTGACGGGGCAGCTGCTACCCTACCCCATTGAGAGCCTCCTGTCTGCACCTGGCTCTGCGAGTTCTTTGCAATTAAATTTAAACTGTTTTTTTTTGTATTAAGAATTTCAGTTGAGATCACAGAGTTAATCCTCTTTCTTTCTTTCTTTCTTTTTCAGACCAATAAGCAGCATATTTTGAATTCCTAATTATTTCAGAGAAAGCAAAAATTATTTTCTCAAAAATTTCTACATTTTAGGCATCTAGCTACCACAGCTACACATTTCTCCCAATTCAACCCGAACCTTAACATCAGTAACATTTTTAAGAATAAACTTCAAAAATATAAGACACAATCAACCAACAGATTCAATTCTACCCTCTAGATTTCGTACGAGGCATACTCAGATCAACATTATGTATTATGTCACTTCAAAATACCTAGACATAAGTTTTTATCATTTGACTCAGTAAACTCTAAGGTCTCAAGTTCCCAGCAGCTCTGGAAAACCACACCTGAGGCTGGCAAAACAGGCCTGGCCCATCCCTTGACTTTAAAACGACCATTTTTCTCTGGGGAAAGTCAAGAAGCAAATTTGTAGCTACATAATTTCTTGAGATTCAAATCCAATTATTATTATTAAGTCATTTACTTCGGCAAATTTTTGTAACAGAGACAATTTTACTGAATTTTCTTTTGGAGGCTTGTTGCTAGAACAAGCCTGCATTTCTTCCCTGGGTAAAATTCGCCATTTTTTTTTTTCTAAGAAATAATCAGTCTTGGGTTTTATTCTGTATATGTGTGAAGAGACTCCAGTTTAAAACTCTATCTAAATGTCCAAAAAGAGGACAATTGCGCGCATTAGTTTTAAACCAGCTTTTCTCTTTACATGTGAACAGAAGTACCAGACGCATTTTTAAATTTTGTAAAACTTTTCAATTACGAGAAGGAGATTTTAAATCAGAATACTTGGGGAGGAGGCGTCCATATTGGACCACCATGAGTTCCCTTCTCCCCTTCCCCACATCCTGCTTTGGGGAAGTTTCAGCAAATGACTCAAATGGCGTATTTTCCCAAAGTCATGATTAATAGAAAGACATTTTAAAATTTTTTCCTATTTCACTACAACAAAGACACAAAAACATCAAGGCGCACAGAACACACTAAAGTTTACAGCAAAGAATGTCCAGCATTAGAAACTACCAAAGCAGTGTCTTTTGTCCCTGGTTCAGGAACTTCCCTTCTCTAGAATTTCAGTATATTCCCAATGGACTATTCAAAAAACAAACAAACAATGGGCTAAAGGAAAAACAGGGTGTAGACATTAATTAACTTCAGAATAGTTCTGAGACAGTCTCTAAAATTTTATTAAATTCCATCTTATTAGAATAAATTTTTCCTGTGCTTTTCTCTAGAAGCTTCCAATTTTCAAATCAAGATATGCTTCCCATGTACTCATTCAGTTTAATTTCAGAGCCGGCATTTTCTAATTTCTGCATGCAAAATATTAACATAGGTACCCCAAACAAACTGCATTTTAGCTATTTCTCAGTTAATATTTTAAAGTACTTGCAAGTAAAGGCTTCCTATCAGGAGTATTAAATGAGGGCTGGTGTCTCGGGAGTTTCTGGCCTTGGAGGCACAATTTCCCATGTTAATTTTTTTATTATTATTGAATATCTGTAGTCTGAGCAAACTTTCTAGACATGTTATGCAGTGGGTCAAATGTGGCCTCAGTTTCTCTCCCGGCTGTCTAAAACCACAGGAAAGGTTTAGGGCCCGGGCAGACCAAGCCTTAAGGTGGCCCCCTAGATAAGCCATTTATACAGTGAAGGTTTTCTTATTTGCTCAGACTCTCAGAAAGCAATTCTAGTCTGAAGAGCCGAAATCAAAACCAGCCACCCATTTTTTCCTCCAGTCCTGCCTTAGCCTAGGTTCCGCTGTGAACCCTTAACCTGGGGTCCTAATCAACCCCAATTCCACCTCGAGGATTTTAAAACAGCTCAAATAAAGTCCGACCTTCCACCAAAGGAAGGGAAGGTTCTGGATCCAAGAGAAAACTCACCCAAGTTCACTTGGTACGGCGGGGAGCCGGCGGGGCTCAATGGGCCCCTTGCTGGATCCTAGCACCGAGTCCGAGCCCGCAAGGTGGTACCGGGTGAGCTTCTTTGGAATCCTGCCGCGACTACGCCAATTAATGTTAACGTAAAAAAAACCATTGAAACCTGTAAAGAATTTTTGTGAGTTTATTTGAGCCAAACTGTCGACATATGCCGGGAAGCAGAACCTCAATGAATTGAGATAGTGCTCCGGAGAATGGCAGGGTTACATTCGTATTTATACATGAAATTCATTGGTGACAGATTTAAGGAGGTGGGATTAAGCGAAGCGGGGAAACCTCTGTGATAGGATAAAAAGTAAAATGATGGACACATACTTAGGTGGGTGCAGGATCAATTAACATGATAATGAAGGAATTTGTAGTATCTGCCCTGGCGCCCAGAACATTTGGTTATGCCCCAGGGGTTCCAGAAAAAGGGAAGTTACAAGTTACCCAGACACTTCAAAGGAATGTTATCTTAGAGGCAAAAAGGCAAATGGGCTCAGTAAGGATCAAAGTTGATCTTGTCAGTGAAGATACTGGCTTAGGACATAACTGCCCACCATAACTGCTTTTAGTCAAAGTTTAATTTCAGACCATCCTTTGTGGTTACTTTAGGTCTCTGAGTCTGCTAGGCTGCCACGCAGGCTTTCCCTGAGCTTGTCAGGTCAGCGTGTGGCCCCTTTCGTCCACAGGACCAAGCCTTCAACCGGGGCATGTGCCCTGACCGGGAATCAAACCAGTGATCTCTTGGTTCATGAGTCAACACTCAACAAACTGAGCTACACCGGCTGGGCGAGTCCAGGCGACTTTTAGAGGATGTTTACTACAGCCGGGGACAGTGAAACGAGGAAGGGCCTAGGACAGAGCAGCAGCAGGAAAGAGACTGGGTGGGGAAATGGGCCTTGCTGGGCTGCTTCGGCTCACTGGGAAGTCAGAGACAAGTATCACACGGTCTCGCTCACATGTGGAATCTAATGAACAACATAAACTGATGAGCAAACTAGTACCAGAGACATGGAAGCAGGGAACAGACTGCGGAATCTCAGGGGGAAGGTGGGGGTGGTGGGTGGGAAGAGATCAACCAAAGAACTTGTATGCATATAGGCCCAAGCCATGGACACAGACAATAGGGTGGTGAGGGCCTGGGGGCGGGGCGGGCTAGAAGGGGCCAATGGGGGGAGGGGAGGGGACATATGTAATACTTTCAACAATAAGGATTTAAAATAAGAAAATTTAAAAAGGGGGCCCTGGAGACAGGCTCAGGGGGCCAGCCTGGGAAGGGCTGCCCGGCCTGTTGCTCCCTTGGCTGCAGTCTCCTGGCCCCTTGCAGTGTAGGGATGCTTGCCTGTGGGGGAAGAAGGGGGAAGGGAAAGGCACGGCGGGTTCCCAGGAAGGAGAGCAGCGCTGGATCTTTGTTTGGAGGGTTTTAAAGGCTGGGAGTTGAGGGAGGTCTAGGGCAGGATCTCAGTAGCCTGTTCATCAGCTTTCCAGCTGTGCCCTTCTAGGGTCATGGTCTCTACGGATTGGTCGGAGCCAGGGCAGAGGGTCATGAATCACTGCAGTTGGTCCTGCCAGCGCCCACCTAGTTTGTTTAATATGTTTTTATTGATTTGAGAGAGAGGAAGGGCGAGAGACATCGATTGGCTACCTCCTGCATACCCCCCCTTGCCCCCCACTGGGAAGGGAACCCACAACCTGGGCATGTGCCCCTCCCGGGAATCGAACCAGTGACCTCTTGGTGCATGGGACGACACTCAGCCACTGGGCCTGGAGCTGAAATACAATGGGAGCCTGGACGTTATCTCTAGGGAGGTGACCTGTGTCTGGCTGTGAAGTGCTCGGCCAGCGGGCTCAGCTTTCAGCCTCGGTTTCCCCATTCTGCTTGACAAGGAATGTTCCCAGCATCTTACTCTCCTGCCTCAGGTTAAATCCAGCATGGTCTTGCCACGGCCGCGGCCCTCCCTCTCCTTTCACCGCCTCCCTCACTGGACTCTACCATGAACTGTCGTTTCCTTGAAAACTTCCATTTCTGAAAACTGCTCCTGGCACACCTGCCTCTGCCCCTTCACTTACTGTTCCTGTTATTGTCCCTGCCCCCACCGCCATCCTCAGGAACAGAGCATCTGCACGGGTGACTCTGCCTCTCAGGGGACACTCGGCGATGTCCGATGACATTTCCCGTTGTCACAACTTGGGGGGGGGGGCGGGGACGAAGGGCATTACAGGCATCTAGTGGATAGAGGCTACGGGGGCTGCTCATCACCCCACAAGGCACAGCCGGTCCCCACAGCAAAGAATTCTCCTGCCCCAAACATCCGCCATGCTGAGGTTTACAAACCCTGCTCTGGGTCTTTCCGTGACTCCGTCCTCCGTTCGGGCCCCAACTCTGATGCCACCTCCTCAAGAAGCCTTCCCTGACCACCCTTTGTATGGGGCACCTCCTGTCACCCCCCTATCACATCACATGGTGTCCCTTTCTCAGGGCCCCATCATTATTCGCTGGCTTATTTTTACTCACTGTCTGTCCCCCGTGCTGGGAGCCTCTGCAGATGAAAATGTCAGTCTAGCCATCCCCCAACAATTCCCCCCTCCCCCCAGCCCAGGGGAGGCATTAACTGAAGGCTTGTTCTGTTCCATTTAGCCAGCACCTGCGTTCCCCTCCGGGGCTCTGCGTGGAGGCAAGCGCTGCCGGCCTGGACCTGTCTCAGCATCACCCCTGGCAGTCTCGCCGGTGCTCTGTCCCGCCGAGGCCTCTGGGTGCAGTGGGTGGCCTCCTCTGGGGGGAGGGGGGCGGGAGGAACCGGCTGGGCTCCCTGGATGCCCCTCACCGACTGGTGTTTCCTCCTGGTCCCGACACACAGGTCCCAGCACAGACCTCCTCCTCCACTTATTTCAGAACTAGAAGCCCAAACTAACAGGAAGGGGCTGCCACTCGCTGTGTGTACCCCACATGTACATGCTGAAGTCCCAGAGCCCAGTACTCAGACGGGTCTGTTTCTGGAGGTGACTAGGGTAAATGAGGCCAGGCGGGCGCCCCGATCCATTACAACTGGGGTCCTTGTAAGTAGAGGCGATTAGGACCTGGCATGCACAGAGGGAGGAGTCTGTGATGATGGAGGGAGGAGCCTGTGATGATGGAGGGAGGACCCTGTGCTGCACGGAGGGAGGAAAAATGCTCTTGCTGTACTGAGTGAAAAACAGTGGGTTGCAGAATGCCGTCATTATACCATGCTGTGCTTTGCTGTAATTTGAGCGATAGCTGAGGCTCTACTGCTTACTACGTTTTCGGCTGAGTCTTATATGCATCAGATGGTCGAACATTTCCCAGCGACCCTACAAGGTAGGTGCAGTCAATATTCCCATTTTACAGGTTAGACTGACTGTAGAGAAAGTCATTCATTTGCCCGAGATGGCAATTAAACAGAGGAGCTGCGCTTGTAACCCAGGTCCCCGTGGAAAATCACTCTGAGGCTGTGAATTTCCAATTTTCTAAGAAACCAACCCCTCAAAAATGAGCGGAGCAGGAGGATATCGGGAGGATAAAGACACAAATGTTACTTCTGGTCACGTGTGGGTAGTGAGATGATTCTACAAGTTATGTTACTTTTAGTAGTAAAACATTTATGAAACATAAAAGAATGGCCATATGCTATATAAAAGCCCACAGTGGCATGTTATAACTCCCTCTTCTCTCTTTGGGTCTCTAAGTGAGTTGTAACCACGAGTTCTGGGGGTTCCCATGAAGATACACCCCTAAATTCCCAGCGTGCTGTGGGGACCAGAAGACGGGGTGGGGTGGGCAGGGGGGGACAAACCCTTGATGGTCAATGGCTGCAGCCGAAGGTTAATGAAAGCAGTTTCTGAAAGAAGCTGCCATTGCCCTAAGGGCAGCATGCGTGGCTACAAGGGACTCTGGCGACTGGAGAACGTTGTTCTTTTTTTTTTTTTTTTTTTTTAGAATGAAATACTTTATTTGGGAATTCTGGTTTGCTGCTAAAGACATTCTCAACTGATATACAATCTACTTTCCACTAATAAGGACCTGTTAATGAGTTATGATGTAGTCATATAATGAAATACAATTATGTAATAGAAGATAAAGCTATAGGTATGGACAAAAGATGCCCATAATGAAGTTAATTCAGTTCAGAATATCAAGTAAATTAAGATCTTTATACACAAGGAGATCCCCAAAGCAGCCCCTCTGACTCACAGCTGGGGACCTCTCGCAGAGCGCGCCACCAGAACGGCCACCAGGTGGCGCCCGTGAGCCTCACTTGACAACTGGTCCAGCCACGCAGTGACCCTGGTTGCCATGGATACCACAGGGCAACTATAGTATGATTCCACTTATAGGAGATCCCTAGAGTAGTCCAATTCTTAGAGACAGAAATTAGAAGGGTGGGTTCCAGGGCCTCGGGAAGGAGAGATGGGGAGTTAGTGCTTAATGGGCGCAGCGTTTCAGTTTGGGGAAAGTGAAAAAGTTCTGCAAATGGATGATGGTTGCACAACAAGGCAAATGTACTTAATTGCCAGGAGCCGGTCCATCCTTGCTGTTTCAAGGGACCTGGCATATATGGCATACTGTTCTTAATATGTTTGCTCACCTTCTTGGCACTATGTGTTTTATCCAAGGTCACCTCTCTGAGAAAGGTTGTTTCCCCAGGTAGGGATTTTCCCCTGAAGTTAGAGAGGGAATAAAACCCCTTAACTAAGTGCCAGGCGGGTAATTAATCACTTTAACTACGAACAATCATGCTTAAGCTACATAACCTTTACTCCCTGAAATGGAGATAAGAAACGCCCTAACCTTTGGAATAGAGATTGATAGGATTGGAATCAACTGGTATAAATATAGATGTAACAAGACAACAACACACAGAACCTAGACACAGGAACCTACACAGACCCTAGACACAGGAACCTACACAGAACCTAGAGACAGAAGAACTTTGCAGGAGAGAACATGGCAAAAGATCCTGGACAGAAACTGGCCACAGAACCTTGAGACAGAACCTAGCGAGAGAACCTGGCTGAAGAACCTAGAGACAGAACCTGGCTACAGAACCTGGATAGAACATGGCAAGAGAACCTGACTAGAACCTGGTGACTGAACCTGGCTGGAGAACCTGGACAGAACCTGGCTGGAGAACCTAGCGAGGGAACATGGCTACAGAATCTGGTAACCGAACCTGGCTGGGGAACCTGGAGAACCTAGCAAGAGAACATGGACACAGAACCTGGCTGGAGATCCTAACCAGAACTTCACTGGAGATCCTGGCTAGGCTGCTGATCAACTGAACGCTGTCTCCGTGTCATTCCTTCTTCACCGACTCCGTCCACACCTTTGGGGACCCCTGGACCTGCTGGGGTTGGACCCCAGCACTTAATCCCACTGAACTGTACTTGTGACAGATGCTAAAAGGTAAGTTTTATGTGAGGCAAACTGTGCCATAATCAATAACAACAAAATCCCACTTGTCTATAAAGTATGTGGGCCATGTTTCATGCTGGGGGAAACACGGGTGCGGATGGCATACCCCTCAGCGGAGCCCAGCCCCCGTGTGCAGAGCCTGCAGAAACCTGGGGGCCCCCACAACAGCCCTTTCAGAGGCGCCTTCCCCACCTCTGGCCTTGTGAGGCTCAGCACTTTCCCCCTCTCTCAATCTCTGTCAATCATCACTTACGACAAAGGACAAAACAAAAAATATCATCCACATCAACTCCACACTCTTCCCCGTCCTGCCCTCTCTGTTCAGCTGCAGGCGCCTTTTCCCATAGTCCTAGTCGGCACAGATTCCGTTTCGGGTCCTGCTTATTTTACTTTAAATGCCATGGACATTTGTTATATGTTGCTGCAGTCCTCGTGGGTGCTATTTTTAAGAGCCGTGTAACATCCCATCTGGTAAATGTGCCATAACTCACTTTGCCATTCTCCTTTTGGACATGCGGCCTGTTTTTAGTCTTCCACGACTTTAAGAAGCGGCCTGGCCAGCCCAACTCTCTGATGCATCAAGATTTTGTCCTCAAATCTCAAGCCAGCATGGGAGGGTGCATTCTGGCCACCTCCCCGATGGTCTCCGAGAACCCCAGGAGACAGAGCAGGAGCTTAACACGTTAAGTGCCCAGTCAGTCACTGGTGACTATACTTTCCATCCAAAAGACAAAACAGGCTGGGCGCTTAACGTGTTAAATGGCTATGCTGGGGGTAGGACTGGAACCATGAGTGGACACCAAAAGGCGGGCAGAAGGAAGCAGACACTGTGTTACACAGACACCTACACAGGCCACAGAAGTTGCTGCCAAACTGTTGCAAAAAGAAATTCTAGATCATGAGTCCCCAAGACCAGGCTCAAATTCAATAATTTTCCGGAGGGACCCAGAGAACTCAGCAAAGCCAGGACACTCGGGGTGGGTCTCGCAGGCGCCTGGGGAAGCACTCCAGGCAGAGGGAGCAGAGCCCACACAGGCCCCGCGCAGGTGGCCCTGCTACATCCGGGAGAACAGCCAGCGATCCATGCAGAGGAGTGAGTGCAAAGGAGGTCAGAGGAGTCCTGGGGGTGACAGGTGACCAAGGGCCTGGTCAGGTTAACAATTTCACCCAGGAGGGTGCTGATCTCTGGCAAGGTTTCCATTTTTTTTAAAAAAACAAAAAACAAAACACGCTTTTTTGAGATATAATTTATGTACCATATAATTCACCCATTTAAAGTGTTCAATTCAAGGGGTTTTGGTACATTATTAATTTTTAAAAAGTGGTAGAATATATATAACATAAAATTTGCCACATTGGCCACCTTTAAGTGTACAATTCAGCGTCATTCATTATATCCACAGTATCGTACAAGCATCTCCACTATCTATTTCCAAAACTTTTTCATCACCCCCCACAGAAACCCTGTACCCATTAAACAGTAACTCCCCTGTTCCTGTCTTCATCCCAGCACCTGGGAACCTCTATTCTACTCTCTGTGGGCGAATCCCTCTATTCTAGATATTTTATATAAGTGGGATCATACACTATTTGTCCCCTGTTGCTCAGCATAATGTTTTTGTGCTGTCTCCATGGTGTTGCATGAATCAGAACTTCATTCCAAGGCTTCCGTTTTTAAAACGACATCTGGCTGCCACGTGAGCTTGCCGTGTGACAGACCTGGGAGATGAAGCAGGAAGGGGAGGAAGACAGGAGGCCAGTTAGGAAGTTACTGCTGTCCTCCAGGCGGGACGAGGAGGAAATGGCTTTTTAAAAATTAAGTAAAATTGCCAAAACCGGTTTAGCTCAGTGGATAGAGCGTCGGCCCGCGGACTGAAAGGTCCCAGGTTCGATTCCGGTCAAGGGCATGTACCTGGGTTGCGCGCATATCCCCAGTAGGAGATGTGCAGGAGGCAGCTGATCGATGTTTCTCTCTCATCGATGTTTCTAACTCTCTATCTCTCTCCCTTCCTCTCTGTAAAAAATCAATAAAATATATTAAAAAAAAAAATTAAGTAAAACCACTTGCCACAAAGTAAAAGATGGACACATTGGAATACCGCAAAATTAAAAACTTGTGCATCACAGGACACTGCTCACAAAGTGCAAAGGCAACCCTGGAGTGGGAGAAATATTTGCAAATCATCTATCTGATTAGGATTAATATCCAGAATATGTAAAGAACTCCTACAACTCAATAACAAAAAACACACACAAATAATCTGGTTTAAAATGGGCAAAGGACTTGAATAGACATTGCTCCAGAGAAGATATACACATGGCCAGTAAGCACATGAAAAGATGCTCAACATCACTGATCATTAGGAAAATGCAAGTTAAAACCACAATGAGGTATCACCTCTCACCCATTAGGATGGCTACTGTGTTTAGAAGAAAAGCAAACAACAACAACAACAAAACACCCAGAAAATCACAAGTGTGGCCAGGATGTGGAGAAACTGGGAACGTAAATGGGTTGGGAATGTAAAATGGTTTGGCCACTATGGAAAAAAGTATGTTCCTCAAAAAATTAAAAATTAAAAAGGAGACATATGTACTACTCTTTGTAATATTTTAAGCAATAAAACAAAATTTTTAAAAAATCAGTAATTACAAGTATAATGCTCAAAATCAAGAAAAGATCTAAAACAAGAAAAAAATTATCATATAATCTAGCAATTTTTCTTCTGGGTACATACCCAAAAGAATTAAAAGCAGGTTCTCAAAGAGATCCTTGTACACACACGTTCATAACAGCATTATTCACAATAGCCAAAATGTGGAGCGACCCACATGCCCATTGATGAGGGAGTGGATAAGCAAAATGGGATCTTTACATGCAGTTGGTATCATTCAGCCTTTCAAAGGAAGAGCATTCTGACAGGCTACAGCATGGATGAACTTTGATGGTGGAATGCTAAGTGAGTGAGCCAGTCACCAAAAGACAAATGCTGTATGATTCCAATTATGTCAAGTACTTGGAAGAGTCAAGTTCATAGAGACAGAAAGTAGAATGGTGGTTGCCAGGGGCTAGAGCAGCCGTGGGCAAACTACAGCCCGCAGGCCGGATCTGGCCCGTTTGAAATGAATAAAACTAAAAAAAAAAAAAAAAGACCGTACCCTTTTATGTAATGATGTTTACTTTGAATTTATATTAGTTCACACAAACACTCCATCCATGCTTTTGTTCCGGCCCTCCGGTCCAGTTTAAGAACCCATTGTGGCCCTCGAGTCAAAAAGTTTGCCCACCCCTGGGCTAGAGGGAGGGGAGAAGTGGGAGTTGCTCTTCAATAAGTACCAGGTATAACATTTCAGGTTTACAAGAGCTATGAGGAGGGATGGATGGACGAATGTACTTAATACCACTCAACCATACACTTCAAAATGGTTAAGATGGTAAAATTCATGGTATGTGTATTTTAACATAAAAAGAAAAAAAATTTAAATTAAAAAGAACCAACTGAGCCTGGCTGGTGTGGCTCAGGGGTTGAGTGTCGACCTATGAACCAGGGAGTCATGGTTTGATTCCTGGTCAGGGCGCATGCCCAAGTTGTGAGCTGAATCCCCATGGTGGGGGGTGCAGGAGGCAGCCGATCATTGATTCTCATCATTTATGTTTCTATCTCTCCCTCTCCCTTCCTCTCTGAAATCAATAAAAATACTTTTTTTTCTAAAAAAGAACCCACTGAACTAAAAAAATGAAGCACAAGATTCCCTTTCTGTCATTTAATGGGAAAACTGGAAGTCTGCCAATCCAAGGGTCAGTGAGTAGCTGCAGGCCCCCCATTGGCAGGGACCCCTCTGTTGACAACACGGGAACACACCAGAGGGTCCCACCCTGTACAATGTTCCCTTCGTTTTCCACTTTCATACACCAGAGTCGGCACTGCTCCTGCCCCTTCACCCCAAATGAAACCTGAGCTGCACAGTGCAGGCCTGTCTCTTCCCCAGATGCGGTGGGCGCAGCGGGACCTGTTAGCACATTTTCAGCCTCTCTGCTCCCACCACTGCCAGCTGCGCAGGGGGGCTCACCCCACCCTGGGCACAGCCCAGCACTGTCTCTGCCCTTGGCTCTGGGTGGCAGGAGAAGTTTACACTTTCTGCTTAAATCCTAAGAAATTCTATCTGCTATGCACTTTCTCCAGATTTCAGCCACTTACCCTGTTTCATTCGCAAAGTCTATGTGCATTCTCTCAAGATAAAAACAGCAAGAAGCGAGGGTCGGTGGGCTCAGCTGACACTGGCCCCATTTGGACGCCAGGCCCATATGGACTCAGCTTACATGGTGTAAAAGTGGGAAATCCCACAGGAAGGGCCTGGCTGGGGCACCTTCTGGAACACCTGCGGGCCCCACCCAAGAACACCCAAAGGTAAGCTCGGGGATCCCACTGTGCTTCTCTAGGAGGAGCCTGAAGGCCAAGTATGTGGCCAGAAACATGGAAGGACATGATTTTTAAAAAATATATATTTTTATTGATTTCAGAGCAGAAGGGAGATCAAGCCCACAACACAGTCTGGGCACATGAATCAAACTGTGACCTCCTGGTTCATAGGTCAATGCTCAATGGGGTAGAAGGGGTAATTTTTAAAAATATATTTTGATTGATTTCAGAGAGGAAGAGAGAGAAACATCGATGAGAGAGATCATTGATCAGCTGCCTCCTGCACACCCCACACTGGGGATCGAGCCTGCAACCTGGGCATGTGCCCTTGACTGGAATCGAGCCCAGGACCCTTCAGTCCTCAGGCCGACACTGTTCACTGAGCCAAACCAGCTAGGGCGGGAGGGATGATTTTCGATGTCAAGTCCCTGAGAGTATGGGGACTAATCGGAGGACCGAGGCCAGGGTGGGCCTGAGCACTTCCTAGGGGCCCTTGCTTGGTGAGCTCAGGACCCTCTCTCAGGCCAGACCCTTGGGATGAGCTGGAAGGAACAGTGTCTGCGGACACAGCATACACAGGCGCAACTGCCTCCCTCCGTCCCCCCATCCAGTGCTCATGGGGTGGGGGTGGGGGCTCAAGAAGCTCGCCTTGAGCGATCACTAAGCCCTGAGATGTGTCTTTACGACCAGCAACTTGGTCCCAGCAACAGTGTGGTTGGTGGTTAGGAGCCAGATTCTAGAGTCTGTGACTGAGCTGAACTCCTGGCACGGTGGCCTTGAGCAAATCATTTTATCTCTCTGGGTCTCAGCATCCTTATAGATAAGATGGGGATATTTGAAGAAACAGTCCTGTCCTGGCCAGTGTGGCTCCATGCATAGGGCATCAGCCCTTGCACTGAAGGGTCGTGGGTTTGATTCCCGGTTAAGCACATGTACCTGGGTTGCAGGTTTGACACCTGGCCCCTGCGCCAACCAATGGATGTGCCTCTCTCACAATAATGCTTCCCTCTCTCCCTCCCTCCCTCCTTCCCTCCCTCCCTTCCTCTCCATTCTCTCTGTAAAAATCAATGGAAAAAATATTCTCTGGTAAAGGAATACTCCCTCCTAGGGTCTGTTGTGATGTTTAAATGGATTAATTTACATACAAAGTACTTAGAATGAAGCCTGGCAAGAGTAAGTTCCATATGATGCCATTGTTACATTCTATTGAGTGGAGACAGACCCCCCACGCAAAGTAAGCCAATACATAAGACAGTGTCAAAACTACAAGGTCGATGAAGAAAACAAACCAGAGAAAGAGAGAACCCCTTTGAGAACGCAACAGCCGCTGAGTGGGACACTCCTAAGGACTGCAGGAGAAAACCACGGTTTAACCACCCAAGGAAACATGCATTACCCATAATTCCTTCTTCATAGAAAAGCCTGGAACACCCCCCACAAGGCTTATCTGAAACAGATCCAGAGGCGATGCTGCTCCCAGGACCCACCTCATCCCTGTCACCTGTTTGCACGGATTCCTGCCTGGGAAGCCTGTTAGCTCACTGTGGACAAGAGGACTTGCCCCGGCCAGGCATGATGGGGTTTGTAAGGTCTCTAACTGTTAATTAGATAAGTCCTTTCGAGTTCCACAAAAAGGCCACATTGAGAACTGCTTGGGCTCGGGGGGGGGGGGGGGGGGGGCAGGCCGGCCATTTCCAGGCAGAGCCCCCTTCCCAGCATGGCTATTTCTGGCTTCCTGTGAAAAGAGTCACAGTGACAAGGCAGAAAAGCTTTTCCCTCCCCGTCCCCGAGGCTGCGAGCTTAACACCCATTTCCAAAGCATTAGCTCAGCGTGGGCAGCAGGTCCAGGGACGCACTCTTCTTGATTAAACAGGCATTTGCCGAAGTCATGGATTCCAGGCTTGGCGCTGGATGGATTCCGAGTCTGCGGGCCCTCCTGGCAGGGACAGTGCAAGTCAGCCCCTGGGTGGTGACCGGGAGTGCTTTTCCGGTCCCCAGACCATGGTGTGGACTGGCCAGCACTGGACCGGCCCAAAATTTGAGGCTTTGCTCCCTCCGCCCTTTGCCTGTTTCTCAGGGTGCCTCTGGTCTCCAGACCTGACCTTCAGGCCTGGCTGTGGTTCCCAGTGTTGGCAGAGCGGGTTGGGGAGTCCAGGACGAAGACTCTCTCTTGCTTGTCACTTCGTAGCCCAGCCAGGGTGATGACGACATCGTCTCCCCAGAGGACACCGACCCTGCTCTGTGCAGCTGCGAAAGTGAGGGGTCTACTCTCTTCCCAACGGGGAGGGCCTTGGGTGTCAGAGAGGATGTGACTTGTCACTCAGTCCAATCCTCTTGCTCTCAGATGAGGAAACTGAGGCTCAGAGGGGGTGGGTTTGCCCAGGGCCATCGCTGGGCTCCCAGACTCCCAGGTCCGGCTCCTGCACGGAGACCAGGGCTCCTCCCGTGGCAGCTGGGAGGTAAGGGGGCGAGCACCTCGAGAGGCAGCCAGGGCCGAGGTCAAGTGCCCAGGCCCTGGGCTCAGACTGCCCAGGTTCAGCCTCTGCTCCGCCACCTACCAAACCCCAGGACACAGAACAGCCACTTAACTCCCACTAAATGGCCATTTAGCTTCCAGGAGTTCATTTGCAAAACGGAGATAAAAACAGAAGCCGTCTCTGAGTGTGGTGAGTCACACCTGGGGGTAGCATGTAAGAGAAAGGTCTATACTGATAGCTGACTCTTCTAGAAGAGGGTATTGGATATGATTCTCTTCATGAAAATGTGCTGAATCCCTCCTCTAAAACCCCGAGTCCCTCCTCTAAAACCCCGAGTCCCTCATGCCCACTGGGCTGGCTGTCATTCTAAAAACGGAAAGCAACGGTGTTGGCGAGGGTGTGAATCTCACTTCACGCGTCGCCGGTGCTGGTGGGAACGTCAGGCGGCGCAGCCACTGTGGGAAACGGTTTGGCAGCTCCTCACACAGTTAAACATGGAATTACCATGTGACTCGGCAAGTCCACATCTGGGCAGAGACCCCAAAGAATGGAAAGCCGGTTCTCAATGAACACTTGTGCACCGATGTTCAGAGCGGCGTTATTGACAATAATAGCTCAAAGGTGGAAACAACTCAAGTGCCCGCCACAAGGTGAATGGAAAACCAAAATGTGGCCCACACGTACTATCAGCTATTGTTCAGCCATGAAAGGAGCCAGGTCCTGGCCCACGCTGCACCGGGGTGGGCAGGTGAAGGAAGCCAGTCCCAACGGACAGATCGGCTTGTGTGAAATAGTCAGAATAAGCAAAGCCATGTATAGAGAAAGTAGACTGGTGGTTGTCAGGGGAGAGAGGAGGGAATGGGGAGGAGCAGCTTACTGGCATGGGGTTTCCTTTTGGGGCGATGACAATGTTTTAGAACTAGATAGAGGTGGCGGTTGCACAATTGTGAGTGTACACTTTGAAATGATTAATGTTATGCTATGTGAATTTTACCCCAATAAACACACACACACACACATACCTACAAGGACCTTCTTGGAAATGGCAGAGGTCAGGGCTCCAGGTTTTAGGCTGGGCCGTATCTCAAGTTAAAAACAAAAGAAAAAATAATCCTTACGGGTCTGTGTGTCTTGCAGAACCTGGCAGCTTCGATCACAAAGCCTTCTCCAGGCGGCTTATCCAGCAAGAACGCCGACCGACCGGGTCAGGAAAGCATTTGCGCCTCGACCAGGACACAACAGCTTCAGTGAAGAATAACTTGTTTTCTCTCCCCTGCTCTTGGGGAAAGAGGGTAAACCCGGAGCTAAGGCCCTGAGGTTGTGCCTCCTGCAGGGACGGAGACGCTCCCTGGGTCCCAGCCTCTCCAACAGGTGACCTGCTTTCCAGGCCCCTCTCAGCACCGTCTGGTCTCTGTCCTGGCCACCCTGGCCAGGCCCCTCACTGTGCCCTCTTCCTACCGCTGGCCCTGAAATCCCCTCAGGCTCTATCCAGGTCCTGACCGAGGAGGAGCCCAGGCCTTTACTGCGGTGGTTGGCGCAGAGGGACATGGACAGGAGTGGACCGTGAGAGGCTGGGCCCCTTCCTCCTGGAGTCAGGCACCCATCCGCCTGCCTGCCCAGACCTCTCGGGCTCCCTGCAGTGCACACCGCATTCCTTCCAAACCAGACCCCCCTTCAGTATTACATAGTCCCTACCTACCCATGGCTTTAGTTACCCACCGTCAACCATGGTCCAAATATATGAAAGGGAAAATTGCAGAAATAAACAATTCATTCGTTTTAAATTGCATGCAATTATGAGTCGCGTGATGCAATCTCGTGCTGGCCTGCTCCCTCCCACCCGGGACATGAATCATCTGTCCGGTCATCAGACCAACTGTCACAGCGTAACAGTGCCCGTGTCCAAGCCACCCTTATCGTGCTCACGAAGGCCCCAAGCGCAGGAGTAGTGATCCTAGCAGTTCGAATACGCCAAAGAGAAGCGGTGAAGTGCTTCCTTTAAGTATGACATACAGGAACAAACAGTATATACAGGGTCGGCACTGTCTGCACTTTCATGCATCCACTGGGGGTCTTGAACTGTATCCCCAGCAGATAAGGGGGGACTACGGTGTTATGATGTTTATCATGATAAAAGCCCCAGTCTGATCTATTTCGAGATCTTTAATTTCTGCAGACCCACGTAGGGCTGTATTCTCAGCCAGGGGCGATGTTGTCACAACTGGGGGGAGAGGGTGCTCAAGGCATCGAGTGGGCAGAGGCCAGGGATGCTATTAAACATCCTACAACGCACAAGATGGCCCCCCAACAAAGGATGATGCTGCCCCAAATGCTGAGAACCCCTGCGAGGGAGGGCGGGGGGGTGGGGGTGGGGGTGTACAAAACCGATGCCAAATTCCCCCCTCTGCCCAAAGAGATGTCAGCGACAAACTGGGTGTACTTCTCCCTTCTCCGAGACAGAGGCCACTTCTCACAAGTAGATTGGATGGTGGATATGAAGTGGGCGGGACACTGGTGGTCAGCTTCATCTTCTGGGATTGGCAAGGGGAATAGCTTTCTCTTGACTGGATGTCAAATTTCAGAATCACAAAAAGTGCTGCTGTGATTAACCTCCTTTGTTTTGAGCAGTTCTGTTTCTAAAAGTCAACAGTAGTTATTTATGGTGTGTGTGTGTGTGTGTGTGTGTGTGTGTGTGTGTGTGTTCACAGGCACTCACATGTGTTTTCAGCTCTTTGGGAGCTATAGAAAGAGAACCAGCATTATTTTGACCGTGGCTGTATGATCCTTGTCACAGTTGGACTTCGTTCATCTCTGGAAGTTAAGTCTGGGGGAGAAGGGGGTAAATGTGCCCGGGAGAGCTGCCCTCAGCAGCTCACACTCCCAGATTGGGGACCGGGATCGCCTCCTCAGGACCACGTGATCCTGCTGCCTGCGTGGGGTCAGAAGCAAAGACAACCTGGGACCTCCACGAGGAGCCCTGCCCGGGCACACACGGTGGGCACACACGGTGGGCAGGCAGAGGGCCTGGCTCCTCACTGCATTTGGATACCAGCCGGCGCGTGAAATCCCGGTTCAGCACCCTCCCAGGCCCCCTGCCAAGCACATCTATTTTGGAGCCTGAGGCCGTGATCACTCACTGGGTGGTGTGAAGAGCTGAGCACCTGGACTTTCTGACACTCTTTCCTCCCAGGCCCAGCCTCTGGCTCCTGTGGATGGGGCCGTGAGGACACGTCCTCCTTCCTGAGTTAAAGCAGTGACGTAGGAAGAAAACTGGGACCTTACAGTAAAAAGGGACTGGGTGAGAGGGGAGAGCTGGAGGCTTTTTTCTCTGAATACTGAGGGGCAAGATCATGGGAGCTGATGGAGGCGTGGAGGCGGGAGGCTGGCACTGCCCAGGCAAGATTCAGCACCGCGGACAGCGGCGACCCCTGGTGGACGGTGGAAGCATGCGTCCGTTTTCTCTGAATTTTACAGGGGAAAAAGGCGACAATGATTGAAAGCTGCGCAGCACCAGACACCGTCCCATATACAAAACGTACAATTTTAAATGTCTCTCAAAACAACCTTGTCACTACTACTATTATTATCATCCTCCCTTTGCACGGTTGAGGCACCCGGGTTCCAAGAGAGAAAGTAATTTATTCCACCCAGCTCTGCACCGGGATCAGAGCTGAGGCAGCCTGGCTCCCTGCCCTCCTCTGACCCACTTCAAAAACAAAAGCAGATCCAGCAACCCCACCCCTGGGACCATGGACTATTATTCAGCCTTTACAAGGGAGGAAATTCTGACACCTGCTACAGCGTGGATTCACCTTGAGGACACTGTGCTCAGCGAAATCAGCCAGAAACAAATGGACAAATACTGTATGATTCCATTTCTATGAAGTTCCTAGAGTAGTTAAGTTCATAGACAGAAAGGAGAATGGTGGTTGCCATGGGCTGGGGGAGCATATGATGGGTCCTTTTAATACCACCCAACATCCTTAGAAACCACTGAATACAAATAAGGAAAGCCTAGTGTTACTGACAGAACATTTTGCACAAATACATACAATAGTCTTCAAGTTGCCCTGCAGATATGGGACTGAAGCAATTAGAATCTTTATCCAAATGGAGAACAAAACCCAGACAATTTCACCATTATTAAAAGATTGGCGTATTTACCTCACATCTAGTTGTGTACATTCCTTTTACTTTCCAAATTTTAATTAAAAAAGGAAGGATTTCAGTATCGCCGTTGCCTATTCATTGATATCTGTAGCTAGACTCACTTTCTCTAAACGCACGGGACGGTTCTCATGGGCTCCCGGGCACTGTTCAATGTGTTTTATTTCTGGAATTTAATTTTCTTCTGTTGTTAGAAGTGATTTATGTTTATTTAAAAAACTGTCTCAGGCCCTAACTGGTTTGGCTCAGTGGATAGAGCGTCAGCCTGAGGACTGAAGGGTCCCTGGTTCGATTCCGGTCAGGGGCATGTACCTTGGTTGCGGGCACATCCCCAGTAGGGGGTGTGCAGGAGGCAGCTGATCAATGTTTCTCTCTCATCGATGTTTCTAACTCTCTATCCCTCTCCCTTCCTCTCTGTAAAAAAATCAATAAAATATATTTAAAAAAAATAAAAAACTGTCTCAGGGCTGGCCCGAGTAGCTCAGTGGTTGAGCATCAACCCATGAACCAGGAGGTCACAGTTTGATCCCTGATCAGGGGACAAGCCCGGGTTTCGGGTTCTATCCCCAGTAGGGGGCGTGCAGGAGGCAGCTGGTCGATGACTCTCTCTTACTGATGTTTCTGTCTGTCTCTGCCTCTCCCTGCCTCTCTAAAATCAGTAAGAGCATATTTTTTAAAATTGCTTCGGCCTATGGAGCTGAGGGAATGGCGCGGCCACCATCAACCATATCCACGATGTTCTAAAAAGCACCGGCTTTCAAAGGGCAGGTAAGGGTCAGTGCTCTCTCCTTATGAGTCAGGTTCTCGCTCCTCCTCTGTGTCCTAGGATGTTAATGCCACCGGGCATCACCGTTTTTATTTGGGGGACAATCGTTGGTAAAAGTTCAACTCTCTTAAGAAGCAAAACCAGCAAGAAAATTCATGGTGCCCCGGTTTTCTAGACGGCGTCCTCCAAGCTTGCACCCAGGTGCTTAATAATTTAGCCTTTTGGGCAAAGTTCTCATTAGAATAGGTCAAAAGCATGAATAATTCAGGCATTTGCGAATCATACTGCTCAGCTGTGCTGACACTGGCCAAAAAGAACCGCGAGCACCTACAGAGAGGCTCAAGGTGACTAGATCAGGTGACTGGGTCAGGATGACACCGAATTTGGTTAATGGGAAGCCCAGGTCATGTCCAGTGGTATCAAACTACCCACAGTGCCTGTCACTTTTTGAGGTCGTTGAAGTCTGAAAGGTCTCCTGCAAGAAAAATTCCAGCCAGGAGATCATACTATACATCTCTAGCTCTCTCTCTCTCTCACTTCCCAGACCACTCTTTCACTCCTCAAACCCCACACTCCTCCGTCCTCAGCAGATGACCTGGCGCCCAGTCCCTATTAGCCCATTACCAGCCTCTGCTGCCCACATACTCTGCCTTCTCTCCTTTTCTGTAAGATAAACTGGCTGTGTCCTTCCTGTAGCAGCTCCTCCGTGTGTCCCTAGGTCCCATCCCCTGTCGGTCTCCCCTCCCTCTGCTCCATCATCAATTTTTCATTGCCTAATAAATCTTCTCCGTTAGCATATAAACATATTGCTATTGATCCTATATTTAGAATTAATTCACAATATGTATAGCAAAGAAGCTGTCTTTAGTTCGTTCAGGCTTAAGAGACTGAGCATAAAAGAAAAAGTGAAAACCTCATGGACACGGACAACGGTGTGGTGATGCTGGGAGAGGGGGGATAAATGGTGATGGACGGAGACTTGACTTGGCGTGGTGAACACACGATACAGTGTACAGATGATGTGTTGTGGAATTGTGAACCTGAAACCTATACAGTGTTAACCAGTGTCACCCCAATAAATTAAATGAAAAGGAAAAAAATAAAAATTAAATAAACCCCCAGACATTTATTTCCCACAATTCTGGAGGCTGGGGAGTCTGATATGAAGGTACAGGAAGATCTGGTGACTGGTGAGGGCCCACTTTCTGGTTCACAATCAGCCAGCTTCTTGTAGTTTCCTTACGTGACGGAAGGTGAGGGGCTCTGTGGGATCTTTTTAATAAGGATACTAGCCTGGCCAGTGTGGTTCAGTGGTTGAGTGTCAACCCACGAGAGAGGTCACAATTTGATTCCCTGTCAGGGCACATGCCCAAGTTGCAGGTTCAATCCCCAGTTGGGGGCATGCAGGAGACAGCTGACTGATGATTCTCTCTCATCACTATTTTGTTTGTGTTTTTCTTTCATTGATGTTTCTATCTCTCCCCCCCGCCCTCCCTTCCTCTCTAAAATCGATAAAAAAAAAATGTACGGGCACTAATCCCAGTTATGAGGGCTCCATCCATATGATGTAATCACCTACCAAAGGCCCCACCTCCAAATACCATCCACACAGGATTTCAACACATGAATTGAGGGTTGGGGGAGACACAAACGTTCGGTCTATAGCATAAGCACATGAAAAGACACTTCTCATTAGTCATTAGGGAAATGCAGATTCGAACCACAATGAGACGCCACTGCACACCAATGAGAATGTCCCAAATTAAGAAGCCCGACCATGCCAAGTGTTGGTGAGGGTCTGGAGGCACTGGAACTCAGAAATATGCTGCCTAAGTGCTCAGCAGTTCTCATGGACTCTTAGTTACCTTTCAACATATTTTCCCTCCTGAATTTAATGTTCTTTGGAAAAAAGGCTGGCAGTGTCGTACAATGTGACAACTACCATACGACCCAGCTATTCCACTCCAGCTTCCTCCCCCGAAGAACTGGAATTCCCGAGCACACCCTCCTCATCCTGTTAAGGACAGCTACCGCTACAGCCACCATCACCACCACTCTGGGTCAGAGGCGAGAGCCGCCCCATGGTTACCACGTTCAAGGACTTCTTGGCAAGAAGCTCCTGAGAGTTTTTTGTTTTATTACTAAAAACCTGTCCTTGGAGTTTTTGCCATCTGACCAACTCTGTCATTTATTTGATCAACTGACCGATTTTTGACCAAGGGCAAAAATATGAGTAGAGCCCCAAACTGTTCAGGCAAGTATGAAATGTTAGAGGAGAAAAGAAACAAAATGCGTTAGAAGACTGATTTTTTCATGAACGAGAAATGTGAGCATCACCGTCTCAATTTACCGTTGGGCTGGAGGCAACATTTAATGGACACTGAGTGAGTTAATTAAGGAGAAATCGCAACTAAACCCAACATAAGGAGGGCTGCTGCTCTTGCTCCAGGGTCCCCTCTTCTCTGTATGCTCTCCCCCAGGATGCGGTGCTAGGGGCCCCTTGAATTGGGTAGGCATCCCTCCGAGAATCAGACCCCAGGGAAAACCATCCAGTAGGACAAACTTCCAGGAAGGGGCACTGTCACCCCAAAGTTCTGGAGACCTCAGATATCAGAGCCAGGTCCAAAACCCAGGAGATTGTTCTAAAGCCTCACCTTCTTATCTGGACACTAGAGGCCCGGTGCATGAAATTTGTGCGGGGGGGGGGGGGATCCCCTCAGCCCAGCCTGCACCTTCTCTAATCCGGGACCCCTTGGACATCCCTCTCACAATCCTGGACTGCTGGGTCCTAACTGCTCACCTGCCTACCTGCCTGATCGCCCCTAACTGCCCCCCCTGCCGGCCTGGTTGCCCCACACAGCCAGCTGTTTGGTCGTTTGGTCGGCCCTCACTGCCCCCCCCTTCCAGCCTGGTCGCCCCACGCAGCCTACTGTTCGGTTGTCCGTCTGGTTGTTTCAGTCGTGACGGCCCCTGGCTTTTTATATATTAGGATGGCCTTAAGTAGATACACAGTCAGGAGACATGGGAGCCCACCCTTGTTCCTACTTTTCCAGCTATCTGATTTTGGGGAATTTACCCAAGCTCATAGCACATCAATTTTCTTATTCATTGATTCAATAAATTATTATGGAATGCCTGTTATGTGCCTGGCACAAGGAATAAACATTATTAATTTAAATGATTGGCTAGTTAACTGAATAAATATTACTGGCTTGGAAAAAATAAATATAAAATGAATGTGTATGTTATAGAGCCTCTGAGAACTCACCGTGTAGATGTGAGATAACAGAATGTATTTATATTAGTCTCTGTCCCCAGTTCCTGGCACAGAGCTCCTGAGACCCTTGTAATTTCCTAGGTGGTAAACGCACTAGGAACACCTTTTATTCTAATATTTTGTCTTTGACTCTGGTTCCTGATATGGGGCTCCTAAATCCCTTAGAATTTCCTGGGAAATTCCTTTTAAGAAGAAGACAGACACAAAGGGAGAAGTTGGCCATGTGACGACAGAGGCAGAGATTGGGTGATGCAGCTATAAGTCAAGGAATGCCAAGGATCGCCAGCAAACACAGGAAGCTAGAAAAGACAGAGGAGGACCCTCCCTGGAGCCTTCAGAGCGGGCCTTGAAACACCTGGATTTCAGACTTCTGGCCTCCAGAACTTGAGACAATAGATTTCTCTTATTCTCAGCCACTCAATCTGTGGTACTTTATTGTGGAAGCTCTAGGAAACTCGCACACTGGGGCTTTAAAAAGATCCGCCCACCCAGGTTGGGGGGGAGTCCAAGTGGATGAGGGCTGGCCAGTTAGGAATGCAGTGCAGTTGTTCCCAAAAGAGATGATGGTGGCTTGGGCTAGGGTGGTGAGAGTGAGGTGAGGAAAGAAGACAAGCTGAGGAGTGCTTAAGAGGTGACATCTACTGAGAGAATATGCAAGTGGCAAACACACTGAAACGTGGTCTTCAGACATGTTCAAGAGATTTGTCACCAACAAGGTGGGAATAGGCCGTGGTGGCACCTAGGACAGGCCAGTGAGCCAGGAGATGGGTGAGGCCAGCATGGGTGGAGAGACGTCACAGGGCTACAGAAGCAGCAGGTGATCAGAGTGGGGGCCCTGGGTGGAGGAAGTCTGTGGGTTAAGAGGCACACTGGGGATCTGCATTAGAGCAGGTGGTCAGCTGGAGCATCCAATACCTGAGACAGAAGTGTGATCTGAGAGTCCGGGGCCATTGGCAGTAGCAAAGCCCAAACACGCACCCTGGCTCCCCCGCTGCAGACATTGCTAACCGATCCCAGCATCTTCTCCTTCCACTCTGGAAGCCCCCACCAATGGAGCAGAATGGACACAGAGGGAATCCTCTTGCGATCCCAGGACAGGGGTGGGGTTCAACAGCGGACTCAGCCCTCCCCAGGCGTCTGCAGATCTGCACTTGGTCCTGATCCTCAGAAGAACGCTGGGACGTTGACAGAGCAGGTGCTTGCAGGACTCCTATTTTCAACAGGAAACTGAGACCCAGAAGCCCACGGCTGGCAAAAGGACAGAGCGGGGCTCGAATTAAGACCCACTTCCGAGCCTGCCTCCTGCTCTTTCCTGGGAGTGGCTGTGAATCGGCGGCCAAAGCAATGAAGACTACTGAATCAGCATTTTTTTTATTGTGGTAGGATACACATAAATATGAGCTTTACCATTTTAACCACTTTTAAGTGTACAGTTCTGTGGCTTTTCATGTTGATGTGCAACCATGATCACCATCCATCCACAAAACTCATTCATTTTCCCAAACTGAGACTCTGCACCCATGAAACAAGTACTCACCATCCCCCTCCCCCACCCAACACCCACCCTTCTACTTTCTGTCTCTGCAAACGTTACTCCAGGGGCCTCAGATAGCGGAATCAGAGGTTATTTGTCCTTTTGTGTGAATCAACATTTTTACCCCGGATTGCGCACAGTGGAATTCAGGTCATAATCTGGCTATTGTGCTGATTTAAATGACGTTTACTCTCTGCTATCTTTATTTTCTACCAGAAAAACACGTGTCTTGGTTTAACTCATATGCTATTTTCATTTAAGTGGGCAGGATTTTTTGTGTTTTGTTCTGTGTTTTTTTTTTTAATCTCTATGGACAATCATAAAGCCTTCCCTGGGGAAAGAAAAGGCTCAGAGAGTTTCCATGACAACGTAATGTCAGGAAGCGAAATCAAAACTCTTGAGACTTATTTTCAGAAACTGTTTTTTAAGAGTTAGGCAAGTTGATGCTAGCTGGTAATCCTGTTTTCAGGTTGAGTTTTGGGGTGTGTGTGTGTGTGTGTTGCTGTTTTTATGTATCTATTCATCAAATAATTACTGGGCACCTAACAGGTCAGGCACTATGCTAGTGGGCATTGGGCCATATAATGTGGGCAGGACAGAAACGGTTCTTGGCCCGAGGTTTGGTAATTTAAGAAATGCGGTAGATGTTCCTGAGAGAAACTTTCATTGCTAACACAAACTGAAGTCTGATGCTGGGGTGGGGGCAGAGAATATATTTGGGGCAAAATGAAGATGACCAACCAGATGACATTACCCACGGAGGAGTCTGAGGCCTCTCCCTTGAGCCTTTGAATTGTCTACTTCTAAGCCACTGAATATTTCTGATTGCAACATGGGCCTGGTTTTTGACTTTTAAAAAAACTTGGATTCAGCCTTTAAAAAGAAGGAAATCCTGACATATGTTACCGTTTGGATGAAGACATTATGCAAGTGAAATAAGCCCGTCACAAAAAGACAAACACACCACGATTCCATTTGTAGGAGGCACCTAATGCAGTCAGACTCCTAGAGACAGAAAGCAGATGGTGGTTGCCAGGGGCTGGGAGGAGGGAGAATGGGGAGTTCTGGTTCAATGGGCGTCAAGTTCAGTTTGGCAAGAAGAAGAAGTTCTAGAGATCTGTTGTACAACCAACCACATGCCTACAGTTAACGCTACTGTACGGTAGGTACACTTAAAAATGTGTTTATTTACTGCAATTAAAAAAAAAAAGAGTCTGGCACAGCCCTAGCCATAGAGGGGACTCAATGTTTGCTCAATGCAATCATCTTGCTGGCGCAAGTCCTGGCCTGATGTCTTTGCTGCCAATGTTAGCTATGGGGTTGGAAGTGGTTGGTGGTCCCCCCTCCCTGCTGCCTTTTTAGTGTGTGCAATTGAAGATACAGCTGGGAAATAGCAAAGTCAGGGCTTTTCTAGAAAGTCATCTACCCAGGATCGTTCATTTTCTGGACAAGTCCTGTGTCCATCTGACACACTGACTTTGAGTCTCAACTCTGGACTGAGGTCGGCCTCCCACGGCCACAGTCGCAGAGGTTAACAACAGGCCTGCGCCAGGCGGCAGCCACTAACATGTGGGGTGCCCTTTACAGTTTATGCGTTCACCTCATTTCGGCCGCTTTCTGGCCTCTAGTGCCTTCTCCAGGCTTCCCCAGAGGGGTTTGTTTGCAGAACTGATGCCTTAAGGTTTGTTGAGGTTTGTTTTTAAAAATTGGCTGTTCCCACCCACCTTCCCTTGAGATATAAATAGAAGAAAAAAAGAGGTTTAATTAGTAAGGCAAGACATTTGAGCTACATCCACTTGATCCTTGAAAAGGAAATCTAAGAGGTTCTTACTATCACTTTTTCAATCCTATATAAGGTAGGTCAGTAAGGACGCAAAAGCACATCCATGTGTTTTGCTCCTTCAGCTCTTTTTTCTGATTCTTCTTGGGGAAAATCTAAAACGGTGAGTAGCTGGTGGACCTACCAGACCCCAGACTCTTCTTTCCTACGCATTCTTATTAGGCTGGTGCATGCTGTGCTCAGATATCTCTGTTCCCATGGAGTTGACACCTGGAAGGATTCTGATCTCCGGAAGATGGGCTTTTCATGTCTCTGATTCCCATCCTTCAGGAGAAATAGCATCTCTCCCACAGAAGGTCTATCCTTTCCCTGTGGAATTTGCAACATTGCGTTTCTCTGGCTGGTGCAGGAAGATGCTCCTGCAATTGTGACATGCTTTACTTCGCAATGGTTTGTAGATGCTTATATAAAAGGTCAATTATGTAAATATAATTTTGATAAGAAAATGAAATCAAATTGGTTTTTAGGTTGTGCTTTAAATTTCATCTTCGGGGTGTATTCCGGAGAGGGCCCTGAGACAAAGATGGCTGGGATCTTCTCAGTATTTGGTTTCTGTGTGGATACTCTGTCCCATCACTTAATACCACGCTGATTACATTTTTCAAGTTCTCAATGAATGTACTGTTTCCATGGGCTAAAGAGGGGGATCCCCCAAGACGAGCTTGTTCCTGCCGCCACTCACCAGCTGTCCCTTATCCCGTGCGGACAGGTGGACCATGAGCATCACAGATGTCCTCAGTGCGGAAGACATTGCGGCCGCCCTGCAGGAGTGCCAAGGTAAAGGGCGGTTGAGGCACGGGCGGGGTTTTCCCTTGTACTCGCACTTCCGGCAAAGTCCCAAAAAATTAACATGTGAACTTTGCCGAAAGTTCATGGGATCAGAGAATAAAACTGTTCTTGATTAACTAAGACTATAGGGACATGAGATCTCATTTCCGTAAGGCGAAAGAAACTCACAGCGAGAAAAGAGGTCATTGGCTGCTATGTACCTATTTGACTACAACAATTGCATTTTCCCTCCCGGAGGAGACCAGAGGTGCTGGGGTCTTGGAGACACAGCTGTAAAATGGGCAGGGGAGGCACAGGGGAGCAGAGGAGAGAGGGGCAAACCAAGTGGAGAGGAAAGCTGGGGTTGGGGGCAGGAGACGATACCCAAAGCCATCCAGACTTGGCTGCTTAAGAATCTTGAACCAGTCACAGCCCTCTTTGTCTTTAAAAAGATTTATTTTTTGCCGAAACCGGTTTGGCTCGGTGGATAGAGCGTCGGCCTGCGGACTGAAAGGTCCCAGGTTCGATTCCGGTCAAGGGCATGTACCTGGGTTGCGGGCATATCCCCAGTGGGAGATGTGCAGGAGGCAGCTGATCGATGTTTCTCTCTCATCGATGTTTCTAACTCTCTATCTCTCTCCCTTCCTCTCTGTAAAAAATCAATAAAATATATTTAAAAAAAATAAAAAAATAAAAAGATTTATTTTTTTTGAGCAGAGCATCCTTGTGGCTCAATGATACTCTTATTTTTAATAACCCATGTTTTCAGCATCTTGCCCAAACACAGGATGCGGTCCCGTGAGCACCAGAATAACCCATTCTCTGTTCTTCAGACCCAGATACTTTTGAGCCCCAAAAATTCTTCCAGACATCAGGCCTCTCCAAGATGTCGGCCAGTCAGGTGAAGGATGTCTTTCGGTTCATAGACAACGACCAGAGTGGATACTTGGATGAAGAAGAGCTTAAGTAAGCCTAAGCCTGTCCTAAGCCTGTCTGGCACCCCGACATTGCTAGTGGGGCTGGGGTGCAGTGGAGGCCAGCTGCTCGGTATTTCTTTATGGACCAGCCTCGATGCCGGGCATTCAGCAGCCTCAAGAAAGGGAAGGACATGAGTCGGCTGGTCACATGCCGAAACATGGGCACCTAAGACTGGAGGGGCCAAGATGAGCTAGTTTTAGGGGTTTTCTTTGGCCAATGGACTTATCAACAAAACTCTGAAAAAAAAATTTCTGAAACAAAATGCCCAGCAAATACTTTCTACAATGAAGGAGACCTTTGCTTGCTAACGCCTGGCCTGATGACCAAAATTGCGGGGAACAGGGGGTTTGTTGCTTCAAGAGGACAAGGAAGGGTAAGCGGGAAGTGCTTGGTCTTTCAGAAAATCCCCCCCGGTCTCCATCACCCTGTAGGTTTTTCCTCCAGAAGTTTGAGAGCGGTGCTAGAGAGCTGACTGAGACAGAGACCAAGTCCCTGATGGCGGCTGCAGACAACGACGGAGATGGAAAAATTGGGGCTGACGGTAAGCTCACACCCGCACAGAGCATGAGACTAGCGCAAGGAGCATCAGGGGGCTTGGGCCGTGAGATCAGATGGATGTGGGCTAAAAGCCCCCTTTCTTAACTTTGCTGAGCCTCAGTCTTTTCATCTGTAAAATGGGACTCAAGTGAGGGTGTAATGGATGCTAGGAAAGACTGGCACGTGGCTGAGGCTGTACCATAGAAGCTGGTCCTGCGGGTCACTGTCTATGAACCAGAAAATATCCTTTACCTGACTAGGGGACTAGCGAGTTGCCTGGCCAATTATGTGCAAGACAGCTTCATGTGCTTTGAAAATAGGGTAAGGAATTCCCACCAGAGGTATTTGAGCCCCTCTGAATGAGGGAAGGATCGACATTCTCAAGAGTGTCTATACTTTAAAGGGCCTATTGTCTACAGTAGGAAAGCCTCTTAGCTTTCAAGGGTTTAAACCAGTGATGGCGAACCTTTTGAGCTCGACGTGTCAGCATTTTGAAAAACCCTAACTTAACTCTGGTGCTGTGTCACATATAGAAATTTTTTGATATTTGCAACCATAGTAAAACAAAGACTTATATTTTTGATATTTATTTTATATTTAAATGCCATTTAACAAAGAAAAATCAACCAAAATAATGATTTCACGTGTCACCTCTGACACGCGTGTCATAGGTTCGCCATCACTGCTTTAAACAAATATGTTTGATTGGCTATTAGCCCACGAAATGGACAATGTGACACAGAGGCCACATAAACCGGTTGAAACCCATTCCTGGAGGCTTCCGTGTGCAGAGCCCACATTCCACTGTCAGCATCCTGCCTGGCTGCAGGGTGTGTTCGTAGGATTTGTCCTGTTGCTCATGTGCTCGCTGGCTACTGTGTGTGCGTGCCAACGCAGAAGGTACGTGTGGTCCTTATGGTGGCATTCTTTTGAAATTAAAAACTGCTCCTTTAGATCCTTATTTTAAAAATCTAATCAAAATGATGCCACGATAACTGTCCACACTGGGAGTTGGTGTCACTTCTATAAATAACTCGGGAAAATGGTTTAGGTAAGGAAAGACTGATTTTTTCAACCTAACCATGAAAGACTTCCAAAATAGGCAAAGCTTACTAATAAATATGAAGTAAATCCCGTTTTCAATTCCTCTCCGGAGCATCTACATCCCGGTGCACAAAATTCGTGCACGGGGGTGGAGGGGGAGCCTGACCTGACACCCTCTCCAATCTGGGACCCCTCGGGGGATGTCCGACTGCCGGTTTAGGCACGATCCAGCCTGCTCTCTCCCAACTGCCCCCCCTACCGGCCTGCTCTCTCCCAACTACCTCCCCCCTTGCTGACCTGATTGTTCTAACCGCCTCTGCCTTGGCCCCGCCACTATGGCTTTGTCCAGAAGGACGTCCAGAAGGTCTCCTGGAAGGTCTTCTGGTCTAATTAGCATATTACCCTTTTATTAGTATAGATTATTATTATCTTTTAGTAATATAAGCTTTTGGAGGTTTGGTTAAGATTCAAAGAGAAAAGTTAGTTCAAATTCTCACCTTATTAAATGTTTCCAAAAATGCAAAATATAGCTATAGTATAGACGAGAATCTCCCATTTCCATCTTAAACTGACCAGACAAAAAGTTAAAAGTTCACAGATTGTGATTAGCCATTATACCAAATTCACTCCTGGCCATGGAGAGAGGACGGGTGGGCAGGTTCTAATACAAGCAAAGCTACAGGGGGTGGTTAAAGGCGGTTAGGCAGGAAGAGGAAACACTTAGACCAGTGGTTCTCAACCTTCTGGCCCTTTAATACAGTTCCTCATATTGTGACCCAACCATAAAATTATTCTCGTTGCTACTTCATAACTGTAATGTTGCTACTGTTATGAATCGTAATGTAAATATCTCATATGTAGGATGGTCTTAGGCGACCCCTGTGAAAGGGTCATTTGACCGCCAAAGGGGTCGCGACCCACAGGTTGAGAACCACTGACTTAGACTATCTGGACTGCGGTCAGTGACACTCTCTTCCTTTTGTGCTCTTTGGGGGGCCATGCCCATCACCTGAAATTTGCTCCGTTTCTTTCCTCTTCAGAACTCTCATGGGCCACAGTGTCTGTAAAGTACTGAGCCATCTCCATTGACCCTGTTCTCACCTCTTCTGTTCTAGAATTCCAGGAAATGGTACATTCTTAAAGAGCCCAGACTATGGAGATAGACACAATCAGCTGGAAGGCCTCCAAAACCCCAGGAAAATGGGAAACCCCACCTCTTCCCCCTAATTTGTTTATTAATTCCCCCTGGAATGCTCCTGCGACTCGCTCGGTGTTTAGTGAGGTAATAGACTTTAGTCGTTCATGACTTTCCGGTGGTGGGTATGCCCTGACAACTCCCATAAGGCCCCCAGCAGAAATGCCTTTAAAAATCACCTAATAAAGACACGTTTCTCATCACCTGCTGTTGTGTGGGTGTGGTTTTTTCCCAGGAAGGGAGCTGGATGAAAGCAGTTTGGGAACTTGGAGACAAGCAGCGTTTGTGCTGTGCGTGAGCGAACAGAAAACAGGTTGAAAAAACATGTCACAAGCAAGTTGGCACTGTCAAGCTAGGTTTTTCTCAGCGGTGTATCCGAGTCAGACAGTAACAGGAAGGGTTTTAGACAGCAGAACTGCTCTTGCTTACGTGCTTTCTGCTCCTGGGTGTTAGATTTCCGTAAGAGAGCTTTAAGCAACAGCAAATAGGACAAGACAGAAAAAAGTGGGAGGTGCGGCCAAGGAGGCTTACCGTGGTAGGTGAGCACAAGCAGACCCATTTTCAAACGTGTTTTGTTTTCTTAGAAAAACAAGCTGAGACTTTCCTGTTCTGACCCAACCTCCTGCTGCCTCCCCCTCTTCCTCAGCCACTATTTTCCTGGCTTGTATTCGATGCCACCTGAACCAATTACACCAAGAACTGCCTAACATCTGAGGCGAGCTGGGGGGTCCTGTTACAGGCTTTCATGAGGGTGGGGCGATCTCCAGCCAGGAAACTCTCACCGGGCTGCCTTCCAGGTGGCAGGCTGAAGCGCTGCTCCGGCTGCCTGCCCGGGGCTGAGGACTCCTGGGAGGAACTGAGGCATTTCCCTGGGCACCCCTTTAAAAATACACTTTTTACCCCCGTACTCGAGCTCCCAAGGCCCTGGGTTCTGCCATCATTCGGTGACTTTGAACCCCTGGTTTTTGGGGGGTCATGTGAGCGCAGCTTTTTATAGTCTGGGGGCATAGACGGCTGTGGGGCCTCACCGTGACTTTAGAGCAGTGGTTCTCAACCTTGGCTGCACATGAGAATCACCTGGGAATCTTTTTAAAATCCTGATTTCTGGGCCTCATCCTCCGGAAATTCTGTGTCTTTGTTACTAATGATGAGGCCCCCACCCCATAACAAAGAAAAAGAATGTCCGGAAGATGAGGCCCAGAAATCAGGATTTTAAAAAGATTCCCAGGTGATTCTCATGTGCAGCCAAGGTTGAGAACCACTGCTTTAGAGGGACAGGGTGAACACTTTGTTTGAACAACTACGTGTTTATTTTAATGTGCATCAGAAAAAACAACGCACAGACAGGTGGCTCCAGTACTTGAGACCAGGCTACGGGGAGCAGCAGACATTAATCTGAAGAAGAATGAGTAATATTGGAGATAGTATTCAGGGGACAAAATCAAAAGGCAGTTCTCAAATGAGTCAAAATGGGGAGCTACAGCTGGAAAATGAAGTCTTTGGGGAGAGCTGGAGAACAAAACTGTCACTTCGTGGCCGGCTCCTCGTTGCCTCCCCGCACACGCCTGTACTCCATCCTCTCCTCTCCTCACCCCTGCCTGCACTCCATCCTCTCCTCACCCCTGCCTGCTCTCCATCCTCTCCTCACTCCTGCCTGCACTCCATCCTCTCCTCACCCCTGCCTGCTCTTCATCCTCTCCTCACCCCTGCCTGCTCTCCATCCTCTCCTCTCCTCACCCCTGCCTGCTCTCCATCCTCTCCTCACCCCTGCCTGCTCTCCATCCTCTCCTCACCCCTGCCTGCACTCCATCCTCTCCTCACCCCCTGCCTGCACTCCATCCTCTCCTCACCCCTGCCTGCACTCCATCCTCTCCTCACCCCCTGCCTGCACTCAATCCTCTCCTCACCCCCTGCCTGCACTCCATCCTCTCCTCACCCCTGCCTGCACTCCATCCTCTCCTCACCCCTGCCTGCACTCCATCCTCTCCTCACCCCTGCCTGCACTCCATCCTCTCCTCACCCCTGCCTGCTCTCCATCCTCTCCTCACCCCTGCCTGCACTCCATCCTCTCCTCACCCCTGCCTGCACTCCATCCTCTCCTCACCCCTGCCTGCTCTCCATCCTCTCCTCACCCCTGCCTGCTCTCCATCCTCTCCTCACCCCTGCCTGCACTCCATCCTCTCCTCACCCCTGCCTGCACTCCATCCTCTCCTCACCCCTGCCTGCTCTCCATCCTCTCCTCACCCCTGCCTGCTCTCCATCCTCTCCTCACCCCTGCCTGCTCTCCATCCTCTCCTCACCCCTGCCTGCTCTCCATCCTCTCCTCACCCCTGCCTGCACTCCATCCTCTCCTCACCCCTGCCTGCACTCCATCCTCTCCTCACCCCTGCCTGCTCTCCATCCTCTCCTCACCCCTGCCTGCACTCCATCCTCTCCTCACCCCTGCCTGCTCTCCATCCTCTCCTCACCCCTGCCTGCACTCCATCCTCTCCTCACCCCTGCCTGCACTCCATCCTCTCCTCACCCCCTGCCTTCCTCTTGGTTTGTGAAAATGTCCCCCAGACCGCATTTGTCAATCCCTCGAAACAGAAGGGCCGTCCTGGCCACTGCTGACCTAAGAGGCTTGATTCTTAGACGCCGTTCTGCCCTCCCCTCCACACCACACGTGGATGCAGATCCTTCCCTTACCCTAGGTTCACTCCACTCGCCTTTCTCAGCAAAGGGAGCCCCTGAGCAGCTCACAGTGACCCCGCAGCCCTTTCACCACACGGCTCTGGGCACCACACGCTTCAGGAAACAATGGGAATGATGATGCTTTAGGAATAACGGTGCTGGGCTTTCAACTGGCCAATTACAAGCCATCACCACCCTCTGGACCAGCAAAGGCCACCTCACCCCCCAACCGAAGCAAAGATCATGGGTTTCTCTTATTTCCTTCCTGTCACTCAGGGGGCATCTCATAGGAATCGTGACTAGAACGGTCACTGGAGCACGGACCCTGTGTCACAGGGCCGTCCTGATGTCTTTCCTTGGGGAAATGCTTAGAGGCCAGATGTACACGAGAGGATACACGGCCACGAACTGTCCACAGAGTGACGGTCAGCTATTCATGAGTTCGGTTCATTCTACTGTTTCAAAAGTACAATTCAAATTAGCTTTGCCCATTTCAGATATAGTACCTTTTCATTTTCCAACCCAGTTCTAGGAAATTAATTTTAGAGTCTCTGCCAATAGACAAGAAGTAGCAATCAAAGGAGACATCTTTTTGTGTTTAACACCCCAAAAGTGCCGGCTGGTATGCTTAAATGAAACAATAATCTTGTCTTTACCCATATCCACTTTTAATTATGTTGTTTGGATTTGGGTGTTTTGGGGAGCAGGGGTGGGCATTCCACCTCTGAATACAGGTAACAACAGCTCTGGGCATTTGACCATATTTGTTAATTAGCACTGTTTGGGGATTTTTTGTTATTTTTCTAGGTTTAAATATTGCGAAAACATTAGCATTTCCAAATCTTTGGTAAAGTATGATTTGAAAACAAAAAATGTTTTTAGAAACTACCCAACTTTAATCATTATATAAATTTCATGCAAAGCAAATGGGTCCTAATCAATATGCCCCTCACAGACAAAAAGAGCGAAAGGATCTAGAGCAAAATGCTAACAGTATGATCGCCAGCTGGTAGGATCACAGAACAGCGAGATAAGACCGGGGCCTTTCTAAAAGCAGAGCTGAGTAATTACAGAACATTCAACACAAAGACGCAGAATTCACTCAATTATTGTTACAAAGCCAAAATAACAAATTCTGATTTTAAATATTTTCACCCCACATTCAAATTAATGAAAGCCCTGCATACTTACCATGTTCCTGAAATTTCTAGTTATTTTAGACTAGACTGTAATTCTATATGCCAGGGAAAATTTTAAAATATAACACATCCAAAGTCCAATCAAAATTGGAAAAACCCTAAGTAAAATCCCAACAACCCAGAAAAGGACTTGGCAGGCATGTAAACAACTTCACTTTTGTGGCTGTTTGCTCAGCTGACCTCACTTGCAGGTGACCACTGACCTACCTGGAGAGAGCATGTTCTTGGCAATGAAATCATGTATTTTGACTTTGAAATGAGGGTCTAGATGGCAACACAGGGGACAGAGCTGACAAGCCTGGTGTTTGTCCTTTTTCCTGATTGCTTATTAAATAGGGAAGCAACAATAACTTTAATTTGTACAGCTTTTACTTATCATTTGGCTCATATTTTATAATAAATGGAATATGATCGCAATGCCAGCTTCATGAATGCTTCATCATTGCTGAAGCTCATTCAGAACGATAAAAATATTTCAAACATCGTTCTTATTTGGCTTCAGCACAGCACATTATAAAATACGTACATGATTTTTTAAATGCATAGGCTTTCACAGTCCCTTCCAGCTCAAATAAAAAGTGTAGCCAACAGGGAAGATTTCTGAAATACTTGTCTATTGGTTTACAAGCTCCATAGTTCATTCTGCGTAACGACTGCAGTTTAATTTTGTGTAATGAGTCCCCAGGAATCCAATTTCAAGCAAAAACCTATCTTCTATCTCCTCTGCTAATGCTAAGGGATGGTATTACTGTGCAAACACTTAAGAAGACAGATGAAATTGGAATCACCAGGATCGTTTCCACCGGGCCTGTTAATTTATTCACTGGAAAGGCTATTCATTTACATAATGTTTTAACTGGCTTCCAAAAGTAACTTTTTTGGTCAGGGAGTGGACTTGAACATCATTTGCATAGGACTTCTACAATGATTACATGGATTCACACATTACATAACTTTTGAGTTGTAAAGTATTTGAAGCATTCAGGTGAGAATATGCAGAGACATAAACACCTGTGTACCTACCCCCCTCACTTCATCAAATCTTGACGTGAACTGTCTGGTGCAGTGGTTCTCAACCTTCTGGCCCTTTAAATACAGTTCGTCATGTTGTGACCCAACCATAAAATTATTTTCATTGCTATTTCATAACTGTCATGTTGCTACTGTTATGAATCATAATGTAAATATCTGATATGCAGGATGGTCTTAGACGACCCCTGTGAAAGGGTCATTCGCCCGCCAAAGGGGTCGTGACCCACAGGTTGAGAACTGCTGGTCTGGTGGCTTAGCAACATGTCAACTAGAGTAGGCTGTAGGTACCAGTTAGGCTGGGCCACGAGAGCCATTTTGCCTGAGATTTGGAAGGTGAGAGAGAAGCAACAGAGTATTTATCCTCCGGAAGTCCGTGTGGGGTGGTCACTTACCTTCCAGCTCCCCTCCTTGGTGTGGGCTCCTCCTTCAGCTCCCAGTTCCAGGTGTAGGTTTCCTTCAGTGACAAGGGACACCAGCTTTACCTGGAGGACTCCCCATTATTGGAGTTGGGGGCGTAGGAGACTGACATGAATTCCGGTCTGTCCTCCTGGGTCCCAGCCTGTCTTCGCTCTCTCTCTTTATATCCATCGTCCCTTCCTGACTGCCTGCTCTGCAGACATACAAAAAGTAGGTTTATAGTTGTGAGTACGCAAAACAGTTTATTCTTGTATTATTAATTATTAACTATATTACTAGTGTACCGGTGCACAGATTCGTGCACAGTGAAAGGAAATTAATTAGAAGAAATATTTTAAGATTACTATTCGCCCTTTCTCTATAATAGAAGTGTCAACCAAATTCACGATAGACAATAACAGATGGAAACACATGCGTGCGATTAGTGCCAGCGAGAGCTTTATTGTATCGCGCATGTGTGAGTCAACTTAGCCTTTCATATATATACTAGAGGCCCGGTGCACGAAATTCGTGCACTGGGGGGGGGGAGGTTGTCCGTCAGTCCAGCCTGCACCCTCTCCAATCTGGGACCCCTCAAGGGATGTCCGACTTCCCATTTAGGCCCAATCCCACCCAAATGGGCAGTTGGACATTCCTCACACGATCTAGGACTGCTGACTCCCAACCGCTTGCCTGCCTGCCTGCCTGATCACCCCCTAACTACTCCCCTGCCAGCCTGATCGACACCTAACTGTTCCCATGCCGGCCCAATCGCCCCAACTGCCCTCCCCTGCTGGCCCAGTCACCCCTAACTGCCCTCCCCTGCAGGCCATCTTGTGGCAGTCATCTTATGGCCACATGGGGGCGGCCATCTTGTGTGTTGGAGTGATGGTCAATTTGCATACTGGTTGTTACTAATTAGCATATCGGGGCTAATTAGTATATCCCTCTATTATTGTGTTGGAGTGGTCAATTTGCATACTGGTCGTGGCTAATTAGCATATCTGGTCATGACTGTGAGGGCATTGTGACCAATTTGCATATTACCCTTTTATTAGTATAGATATGTGTGTGTGTGTATATATGTATATGTACATACACATACATATATATACACACACACACACACACACAAACTTGCTTAATTAGAACTGCTTTCTGATGCAGCTAAACTTTTTCCAGCCCAGTGAAGCACCCAACTTCTCTTTCAGGTAATTGTCAGCAACACAGCAGTAAATATCAACACGAAGCAGATTATTATTGTAGATCACACGGGGAGAACAAAGGGTAAAATATGTAACTGCAGCAGTGTTTGACTATATTCTGCACAGTAAGAAAACCTGAAGTCATTTCCAAGTTCCACCATTTCTTCTTTTCAGTTGGATCAAGTTTCTAAGCTTTCTAAATCTGTTTTCCGGCTAATGAAAATAGGATTCTACTGAGTCTCCTATCTACCTACTCCAGGACTTCTGTGAGGATCAAATGAGATAAGGCACATGAAAATGCTTCACAGACATTTGGTTGAACTATAAAATGTTTGCACCTGACTATAAGGCAAGTTGAGTTCCTGGGCTGAAGAAACTCCAAGGAGTCTAGTTGCTAGGGAGAGGAAGTTGGGTTTTGCTATGTGACATCATTATCTGGCGCCCATAGTCACCGTTTCCTGGATGGGCTAGGATGTGGGCCACATTTTGCGTCATGAGGTCTTGGCACCGTTGGCTGCAATTTGGTGGGGTGTCACTCCAGGGTGGTGGCAGGGTCTGTGTCCCACCTGGTGAAAGCCAAGTGTTGGTTTGTCAGCACCAGGTCCGTGGTGCCCCCTGGTGGTCAGTGCATATCATAGCTACCAGTCAGAGGGGAGGACAGATACTTGGCCTTTTATATTTATAGATTTACTTGAATAATATGTCTTTTTATTATATTATTATTTCATATCCTTACCTATGATTTATCTTTTGAGTAATGACAGCTGGTGATTTAACCTACTTTGCCCACCCCTGTAAATGACAACATATTCCATGGCTACATAATAGCTTAATACATGTAATAAACACCTAAAAATCACTTTATATATAGAATACATATATATGAACATACAGGGTGACCCACAAAATGTATACACATTTTAATAGCTGATAGCTCAGTTTTGAAAATGAAATGTATTTTAATAAACACCGTCTTTATAATTATGCAAAGTGTGTGTATACATTTTGGGGGGACACCCTATATTTTTGTCTAGTTCTTGTTCTCTGATTGAACCCTGACTTAGAGAGTTTCCTTCAGATTTTGCTTTTTTTTTTAAAATATATTTTATTGATTTTTTACAGAGAGGAAGGGAGAGAGACAGAGTCAGAAACATCGATGAAAGAGAAACATCGATCAGCTGCCTCCTGCACATCTCCTACTGGGGATGTGCCCGCAACCCAGGTACATGCCCTTGACCGGAATCGAACCTGGGACCTTTCAGTCCGCAGGCCAACACTCTATCCACTGAGCCAAACCGGTTTCGGCAGATTTTGCATTTTTTAATAAAAAAGAATCACACATTTTGTAGATCCTTTCAGGTGGTCACAGGAGGAGATGGAGATCGAGGACAATTTTCACTGCAGGGGAGAGATGTACCCATGGGATGATGACCACCTCGGAATGACAGTCTCAGCTCTGAATCAGCAGAGAACAGATTGGCTACTTGACTCTTGGGTCTGTTATTTCCGCCAACAGGGTGAGATGAAGCGGTCCTTTGTACAAAAGGCCTTAGAGGTGTAGATTATGCCCAAACCTGTACCCAGTGGCTTCCCCTCGGAGCTCAGTACTGAGCTGAGTAGAGGGAGGAGAGAAGTCACTGGAATGTCAGATCAGCCTGTGACCCCTGAAGGAGGAGAGTGGATCTCTAAATCCGTTTCTCCACCCTCCCTGTTTCCAAATCCCGTAACTCATCCATTCCGCACACACGTACAGTTTTATGGTTTTAGCTTTTATGTCCTTGAAGGCAGGCACTGTGCTAGACAACGGGACCACAGCAACGGCTGAGACTATCCAAAACCTCCCACCCTGGAACGGCAACTTTCTACCTGAAATCATACTCCCTTCTACCACAAAAACGTGCCGTCCTACATCTCATTCTCTTGGAATTTTGAGTTCACAAATTCTTTTTCCAGCTTTATTGAGGTATAATTGACATGTAAAATTGTAATTTTATTAACATGTACAACATGATGATTTTAGGTATGTATGCTCTATGAAAGGATTTCCACATATTTACCTTTTGGGGGGAGAGGGGGCTTAAAAATACAATTCTATTCTTAGCAAATTTCAATACTACAACACAGCATTATTAGCTATAGTCACCATGTTGAACTTTAGATCCTCAGATTTTATTCATCTTATAACTGAAAGTGTGTACCCTGTTACTAGCCTCTCCCTTTCCCCCATACCCTCCAGCCCCTGGCAACCACTATTCTACTCTGTTTGAGTCTGACTTGTTTTTTTTTTAAGATTCCACATGTAAGTGATACCATAAGATACTTGTCTTTCTTCGATTGGCTTGTTTCACTAAGCATAATGCCCTCCAGGCTCATCCATGTTGCCACAAACAGAATGCCCTTCTTTCTCCTGGCTGAATAATGCCCTACTGGATGCACAGGCAGCACATGTTATTCATTCATTCATCTGTCCATGGACACTTAGATGGTTTCCATGCCTTGGGAATTGTGAATAATGCTACAATGTGCATGGGAGTACAGATACCTCTTCTGGATAATGATTTTCTTGTCTTTGGATATATAACCAGAAATGGGATTGCTGAGTCATAAGGTAGTTCTGTTTTTAATTTTCTGAGGAACCTCCAAACTGTTTTCCATAGTGGCTACACCACTTTACATTCCCACCAACAGGGGACTAGAGTTCCCTTTTCTCCACATCCTAGCCAGTATTTGTTATCTCGTCTTTTTGAAAATAGACCTAACAGGAGTGAAGTGATATCTCATTGTTTTTATTTGCCTTTCCCTAAATGATTCGTGATGTTGAAAGAATATCTTCTCATGTACTATGTACATGTTGGCTATTTGTATATCTTATTTGGAAGAATGTCTACTCAGATCCTTTGCTCATTTTTAAAATTGGGTTATTTGAAAGTATTTTCTATTGTTTGTATGAATTCTTGATATTTTGGATATTAACCCCTTACTGGATGTGTGGCTTGCAGGTATTTTCTATTCCATAGGATGACTTTTCATTTTGTTGATGGTTGCCTTTGCTGTGCAGCTTTGTAGTTTTTTATTCTGTTGCATGCACTTTTTGTGTCAACTCCGAAAAACCTTTGCCATCACCAATGTCAAGGAGCTTACCGGTTTTCTTCTAGTTTTATGGTTTCACCTTTTATGTTCAAATCTTCAATCCATTTTGAATTGATTTTTATGTATGGTGCAAAATAGAAGTCCAGTTTCATTTTTTTTTTTTTTGCATGTGGCTATCCAGTTTTTGCAACACCAATTATTGAAGAGTCTATTCTCTTTCCAATGTAACTATTGGCTCCTTTGTCATAAACTAATTGACTACATGTGCATGGGTTTATTTCTGAGCTCTCTATTCTGTTCCAATGATCTTGTGTCTGTTTTTATGCCAATACCATACTGTTTGGATTACTAAAGCTTTGCAATGTAGTTTGAAATTAGGGAGTGTGATGACTCCAGTTTTGCTCTTCATTCTCAAGATTGCTTTGGCTCTTCAAGGTCTTTTGTGGCTCCATGTGAATTTTAGGATTGGTTTTTGTGTCCATAAAAATTACCATTGGAATTTTGATAAGAATTGCACTGAATCTGTAGATCACTTTAGGTAGAATGGATATTTTAACAGTATTAATTCTTCCAATCCATGAACACAGAACATCTTTCCATTTATTTGTGCCTTCTCCAATTTCTTTCATCAGTGTTTTATAATTTTCTTTTACCTCCTTGGCTAAATTTATTACAAAGAACTTTATTCTCTTTTGTTGTTGTTAATCCTCACCCAAGGATATTTTTTCCATTGATATTTAGAGAGGATGGAAGGGGGAGAGACAGAGAGAGAAGCATGGATGTGAGAGAGACACATCAATTGGTTGCTCCCACCCTCACTCCAACTCAGCCCGGGATCAAGACTGCAACTGAGATATGTGCCCTTGATCAGAATTGAACCTGAGACCCTTCAACAGTGGGCTGACACTCTAACCACTGAGCCAAACCGACTAGGGCAGTATTTTCTTTTTAATGCTAATGTAAATAGGATTTTCTTACTTTCTCTGATAGTTCCTTGTTAGCAACAACTGACTTTTGTATACTGATATTGTATCCTGCAACTTTACTGACTTCCTTTATTAGTTCTAAGGGGTTTATGGTGCAGTCTTTAAGGTTTTCTATATATAAGATCTTATTATCTGCAAACAGAGACAATTTTACTTCATGGCTTGGATGCCTTTCATTTCTTTTTCTTGCCGGGTTGTTCTGGGGAGGACTCCTGATCTTAGAGGAAAAGCTTTCAACCTTTCAAATGTGAAGTGTGGGCTTGTCACATGTGGCTTTTATTAAGGCATGGTATATCCCTTCTGTACCGAGTTTGTTGTTGTTTTTACCATGAAAGGATGCTGAATTTTGTTGAGTGCTTTTTCTCACCGACTCAGATGATCACATGATTTTGACCCTTCATTTCCTTAATGTACTAGTAGTATATCACATATATTTGCATACATTGAAAATGTCTTTCAAGAGCAAGTAATGATAGTAATAATTTGTTGAATAATGATTAAGTGCTGGGCACTAGATGTCCAATTCAAAGTCCATTTAATTCTTATGGTGAAGTCTTCAAGGAAAGCCTTTACTATTAGTCATTTTAAAAACAAGAGATACACACTGGAGAAAGGTTAGGTAATCAGTCCAAGGTCTCACACCTAGTGAGGGGTTGAGCTAGGATCAGTGCTCAGATCTTTCTCATATCCAAATTCCAACACTGCGCCCCTAAATGTGAAGACCCATTCCGACAGGTTGGATAAGAAGTCCTGTTTTTAAACTTAATCTGTGACAGATAGATAACTACTGACTCCAAGAAAATACTGAAAAGGGCTCTAGGTGGCCAATTGGGCCAAATTTAAAAACAGGGCCTAGCAGCCTTGCTAAACAGGGGCCTCTCACACAAGCTACACTTCAGGGAGCACTGAACTGCCTGCCTGCCATCTGAGCCAACCCTCCTAAAGGAATTCCTGGAATCCAATTTCAAGCAATAGGACTGGGACTTTGTCCATGCAATCGGAGCTGCACAGCTATAGCCCCATCAGCATTTTCACTGGCCAATCAGGTGCCTCCATTAGGACAAATCAGGACAGTGTTGCTGTTTTGTTTTAATATATTTTTTATTGATTTCAGAGAGGAAGGAAGAGAGAGAGATAGAAACATCCATGATGAGAGAGAATCATGGATCGGCTGCCTCCTGCACGCCCCACACTGGGGATGGAGCCCACAACCCAGGCATGTGCCCTTGACTGGAATCAAACCCGGAACCTTTCAGTTCGCTCTATCCACTGAGCCAAACCGGCTAAGGCAGGACAGTGTTTGTTTTTTGTCCAATCAAACTGTGGACTTGGAGACCTCATTTGCGGTGGGGGGGGGACGGGGGACGGGGACGGGGACGGGGACAGATGGACTTCCCTCCCTATAAATCAGATTCCCTCTGGCTCCGGGAATGGGCTTTCCTTATCTACCAAGATTGTGTTTTCCTGCTGGAGCTGTACCAGGTAAGCTGTCTGGCTGGGCCAGGCCAGAGTGGGCCAGCAGAGTCCAGCTGTCTTGCCAGAGAGGGGCCAAGCTGCAACACGGGGCTGCCTCACACCCGACCTGCCTCACGGCCCTGCTGTTCCACACCTGTGCTGTCTCGCAGTTGAGCTGTTCTGAATAAATTCTCCTTCCCCGTACCCCAAATTGGGGTTTCCTATCAGAGTTGAACGGATGCCAACCACCAGCAGCTGACAGCAGACAACCTAACGGTAGCTTCAGGTCTTCTTGAGCTTGGCCAGGCAGTCGGCTGCAGTTCCATCGGCTTAAACTCCAAATATCAGAAGCGGCGAGCCATTCCAACAGCGCCAGGATCCACAGGCCTCAACCGCAAGGGAATCCTAAAAGCTGGGAAGGGCGATGATGCCCTGGGCGCCACAGCGAGGGGTTGGCTCTCCTCGGGAGGAAGCCATGGCCGCTCCCACTTGGGGCGCACACAGCGCCTCCCCGGCAGCGCCTTCAGATCTGCCGTCTTTCTTCGGAGCCACAGGAGTTGGCGTAAAGGGCGAAGTCTGTCGGTTTGGTTTGAACCACGGTCACCCGATGTCTCTCAAATTGGAATAAAAAATAAATAAAAAACAAACAAAAACACCTTAGATGCTCGAAGGGAGGCTGCAGATGAAGACGGGCCCATCTCCAACTGAACGCACGCGCGAGTTTCTTTCCCCGCAGGGCGTCTTTGCGCCTTCGCGCTTCCTGCTACGCAAGACTCTGCTCCATCCATTTTTCCGTAAACAGGCAGCCATGCCCTCGACCCAAGACAGAACCCTGGGCGCAAACAAAAAAAAACCACGTCACCTTCGCCTTACCTCTCACGGAGGACACGCCTGCCCGGGAACCAACCCACTCCGGTGCGCCCGAAGGCGACGCCGCGCTGCGGTTTCTTCTTCCGGGCTGCCGGCGACCACTTCCGGGGCGACCGCTAGGAGGCGGAAGTGCGGTTTCCTGGAGGCGGCTGTCCGGGGACCGGCAGAGGGAGGCTCCCGAGGCGGGGGCCGGGCCGGGATGGCGGCAGCGGCGGCCGGGGCGGCCCAAGAGAAGCAGCTCCCGCCGGCCCTGCTGAGCTTCTTCATCTACAACCCGCGTTTCGGGCCGCGCGAGGGAGAGGTGAGCGGGGCGGAGCGGGGCTGCGCGCGGGGTCAGCCGGCGGCCGGGGCGGGGGGCGGCGCGCTCCGGGCTCCGGGAGCCGCGGGGGGCGCCCGGCAGGTGACCCTCGCCGCCCCGCGCCGGGCAGCACCTGCCACTCTGCCCTCCTCCTGCGGCATTACCGAGCCTGAGTGCCAGGAGTGCGCCGGGTCCCGGGTCCGGCGGGGTCCTGGCAGCGCAGCCAGGGTGCTTCGGGTCCCGGATCAGTGCCCGTGTGTGGAGTGAAGACTCGTCGGGTGAGTCGCCCGCCGCACACGGGTCGAGTCCCTTCTCTTCGCGTGGGTCCTGGCGTGCCTAACATTGCGCGGGCGTCTTTGTTCCTGGAAGTCCCCGACTGGCGGCGTGGAGGAGCGGGGGCCGGAGCCCCGAGGTCATGCGGGCTTGGCGGAAGGACCCTCGCAGAGATCCCCAGTTATTATTACTCAGTGTCTTAAGTTCCAGGAGTTTGTGTTCGTGTAGGCTGTAGCGGGTGGGTGGCGACTTCCCCAAAGGATGTCCGGAGCCAGGTTTTGCTGGCAGGAAATCACAGCCCCTTTAAAGGCTGTCAGTCCAAATGCCCACGAACCTGCTGGGTGTCATTCGCGGGGAGGTGGAAGTTTGTGCGCACGCGCACACGCACATGCACACGCCTATTTCTAGCGTTGGTGTATTTATTACAAACCAGCATGAGGAAGGAACTCCGAAGATGGAGTGCCAGAGTAATTGTCCAGTAGTGCTACCTCAGTGGCGTGTGTATCACAATTGTCCTTCAGTCTGGGGAGCGTTTTACACATTGAAAGGATCATTCTCTTTCTGAAAAGTTTTTTTGTGTGTGTGTGTTTTGTTTTTTGCTTGGGAATGGTTGGTTTGTTTTGCCTTTAGCATATATGATATGAGAGATTGACATTAATCAGCATTTTCAACAGCTAAGATTTTAAAAATGTTTATGTTAATGCTGTGGTTCTGTTTCTCCTTCATACGCAGGAGGAAAACAAAATTTTGTTTTATTACCCAAATGAAGTGGAGAAGAACGAAAAAATTAGAAATGTCGGCTTGTGTGAAGCTATTGTACAGTTTACAAGGTAACGCCTTTAAAGGCGCTTCTGCAAAGCTCAGTGGGTTCTTACAGCTCACACTGGAGAATCGTCCCCAACACCACATTCTTCTCACCCTTTTAGGACCTTCAGTCCATCAAAGCCTGCGAAGTCTTTACATACACAGAAGAATAGGCAGTTCTTCAACGAACCAGAGGAAAATTTCTGGATGGTCATGGTATTTACATACACAGTACATCTTTTTGAAATTGTAAAGTTATGGGTGATCTTTACTGTTAAGAATTTAGGAAAGTCCTCTGGCTATTGCATCAGAGTAAAATTACAATAAGATTGGTTGCAATTTTAAAATCCAACTCCTATTCAGTATTTGTTCTTGGGGCTGTTTTAAGAAATGTGTTTTTGTTGTGACAGGATCAAATATTTAAGTTTAGGGGCAAATTTTAAAACTTATAATTGATTCATTGTATAATTTCACTTTATCAAACTTTGTAGGTTGTTCGGAATCCTATCATTGAAAAGCAAAGTAAAGATGGAAAACCAGTTGTTGAATACCAAGAGGAGGAATTGTTGGTAATGTCATTCTTTTATTTCATATTTTTTAGGAAAACATTTATTCCTAAATATGGTGGGTGACTTTCTCGGCCAGTTTTAAGCTATGTTGCTTTGCAGAAGTTTCTCAGGACACACATAGTAAGGTTTTCTAGCTACTGTTTACATTAGTACAATCTTATAAAAAGGTAGATGTACCATGTCTCACTAATGCCTTCTACTCATCATCCATGTTTAAATCCCTCCTGCAGTCAGGTTTACTGCTTTATAATTGAATTTAAATACCTCTCTTTTCAGCACACAACTATTGTGGGATCAGGTTTATAAACATCATATTGCTTTGCCAGCAGTCATTGTACTCTACCTACCGTGTAAGAGAATTTTCTTTCCTTTCACCTTGAGACTTGTGCTGTGTCTTTGTGTTGTTTGCAGGACAAGGTTTATAGTTCCGTGCTCCAGCAGTGCTACAGCATGTACAAGGTGAGCGTGACATTGTTTCTGAATTGAATCTAGCCAGTTACCCCCATTGACAGGGGTTGTTTAAAACTAATTCTTAATTCTTTAGATGATTGCAAGGTGACTGTGTAGCTGGATGAGGGGAGAAATGATGGGACCTCTGGGACAGTACTGAGTTTGTATGTACACTTACTCAGTGAGCTCGGAGTACTCCTCCTCCTGGCCCTGTACTAGGAATGTGTCCCTATTGGTGAACAGGACAGTCCAAATTCTTGAGGAAAGTACACACTATCTGGTTAAGAAGTCTGGTGACGATACTTATGTAAAGTTAAATGTAGGTATGAGCTGAGGTTAAAAACATGCCCAAAACAATTAGGTGATTACATAAAAAGCACAACATCACTTAACAGCGTGTTAATTTTTGGTGACTTATTTTATAACTCCTCCTTTCTCATGTGACTAGATCCTATATTTAAAAGAGACTGGGGGATTAAATAAGTCAAATTAATCTAAAAGTAAAAGAAGAACTTGTCATACCGGATGATTGAAGGGCATGGGAAATTGACTTTTTAAAACTTTTTACACCCTTAGCTTTTTAATGGTACATTTATGAGAGCCATGGAAGATGGAGGTGTCAAGCTCCTAAAAGAAAGATTAGAGAAATTCTTCCATCGGGTAAGTATTTTGAATTTTATTTACAATCTTGATGGTGTCCAGACAAACTTTTAGAGCAGTGGTTCTCAACCTTCTGGCCTTTTATTTATTTATTTATTTATTTATTTTTAAAATATATTTTATTGATTTTTTACAGAGAGGAGGGGAGAGGGATAGTTAGAAACATCAATCAGCTGCCTCTTGCACGCCCCTCTATTGGGGATATGCCCGCAACCAAGGTACATGCCCTTGACCGGAATTGAACCTGGGACCCTTGAGTCCACAGGCTGAGCCAAACCAGTTAGGGCAACCTTCTGGCCTTTTAAATACAGTTCCTCATGTTGTGACCCAACCATAAAATTATTTTTATTGGCCGAAACCGGTTTGGCTCAGTGGATAGAGCATCGGCCTGCGGACTGAAAGGTCCCAGGTTCGATTCCGGTCAAGGGCATGTACCTGGGTTGCGGGCACATCCCCAGTAGGAGATGTGCAGGAGGCAGCTGATCGATGTTTCTCTCTCATCGATGTTTCTAACTATCTCTCTCCCTTCCTCTCTGTAAAAAATCAATAAAATATATTAAAAAAATTATTTTTATTGCTACTTCATAACTGTCATGTTGCTACTGTTATGAATCGTAATGTAACTATCTGATATGCAGGATGGTCTTAGGCGACCCCTGTGAAAGGGTCGTTCGACCACCAAAGAGGTCGGGACCCACAGGTTGAGAATCGCTGCTTTAGAGAAATAAATAGACAAGTTTCTTTCTCTTCTACAAACATCCCAGAACTTGAAGGTGGCAAAGAGCCTAAGATACACTGTGGCAGAAGCTGCCTAGGGAGGAAACTCCTTAGACTTGCACTTGACTCCTTTCCTAACCTACTGGTAGGATGGGAGCATCTCACCAGTGGTGCATGGCTCCTTTAAGCATCTGGAGACATTGTTCGGCTTCACGCCTGTTCCTCCTGCGTCCGTCAGAGTGAGCTTACTCAAAAGTGAACTTACTGTGTGGTGGGTTAGCAAAATTTAAACATTCCACTGAGTTGCACATGCTTATGGATTGATTCTGTTCACGTAACGCGTGACCTGTGTTGGCTTAAGGTAGAAGTTTTTGGCTGTGGCCCAGACTTTATCACAGTAGTGGTGATTAGTGGGATTTTCTCAAGTGGTACATGAATGTCCCTAAATAGTTGTCATTCTCTCACTGCGAATGGAATTTTGCAGTGAAAATTCTCACCCAACCTCTACCTTTGATAACCTATTTTTGAATTATTATATTTTTGTGAATTTCTTGTTTGTTCTTCACTTTAGTGACCATAATTATTCACTCTCATACCATCTCATGATTCCTGCTCTTGTGCCCATTACTGGGCACACCAACCACGTGCTCTTTCAACATCATTTTGATGTAAGACGTCACTAAGTATATCCATGATATCACAAATGAGGCTAACCTAATTTGAGAAGCACTAATAAAAGGAATCAAATACTTCAAAGAGAGAAAACACAATACTGAGGAAACATTAATGAGTTGTGTTTGAACTTTATATTTTGAAATTGGTACTAATTTCAGATCCAGTTATCTGTGGTGCACCCACTGGCTGGCTTGTCGGCGTGCTGTTGCCAGTGTGTGGTTGTGTTGTACCATTAATTAGGGCTAATTATCATCAGTTGTCAAAGAGTACTATATTCAGTGTGCTTATTTATAAATGTTGTGCCTTATTTTTTCCTACAGTATTTGCAAACGCTGCATTTGCAGTCATGCGATCTACTCGACATTTTTGGTGGAATCAGCTTCTTCCCATTGGATAAAATGACTTATTTGAAAATCCAGTCCTTTATTAACAGGATGGAGGAGAGCCTGAGTATAGTCAAATACACTGCCTTTCTCTATAATGACCAACTCATCTGGTAGGTACGCCCTGAATGGATTTGGTGTTGGCTGTGATAGGATTAGACATTACTGCTGTTCACAGGGTGTCAGCTGACTCTTTTTATTTATTCTTTTAATCCTTATCGGAGGACATGTTTTTATTGATTTTAGAGAGAGAAAGGAAAGAGAGAAACATTGATTGGTCGCCTCTAATACACGCACCAACCCAGGATTGAACCTGCAACCTTTTGGTGTAGGATGACGGTCCAATTAACTGAGCCGCCCAGCCAGCGCTCAGTTGATTTTTTCTTTGTCCGAAGTTTTTGGCTTATTTTTTTTAAGAGAATTTTCCTCTTATTGAACTGACTTACTTTTCAGGGCTAATTGCTTTTATAAATAAATGCCTTAGATATTTTAGTTAATCAGAGCTGACCATGCTCTTTGGTCTTGGCTGGATTATGTTATGTTCCATACATGACAGTAAGTCTGTATTCTGGACTAAACTAATCCTCAGTGAGGATTGTGCTTTGGATGCTCACAACCCTGTTCTTGACAGTGCTTCTGCCGACAGAAGTCCCTGACTTAAATAACTGGGCACCATCTTCAGAAGCAGAGGGCATGCTCTACTGACACGCACAGACTGCAGACCACAGCCGTGTGTCGCTTGCAGCGTTGCAGTGGCTGCGTCCCTCAGAGCACTTGTGGAAGTCTTAGAGCAAAACAACGGCAGTCCATTTAGCAAGGACACCAACACAGGACACAGAGTTATTTATTATAATAAAAGTGTAATATGCTAATTAGACTGGACGTCCTTCCAGAGGACCTTCCAGACAAAGCCGGGGCTGCGAGGGAAGCCTGGGTCCCAGGTGCCAGAGGGAAGAAGCCGGTGCGGGCAGCTTGGATGGAAGGCCTACTTTTGCGTGAATTTTGTGCATCGGGCCTCTAGTTGATTCGTAAACCAGAAAGAGCAGTCAGTCTTGACAAAGTAGTAGCATCACTTTGAACAGAAGAAAAGTTGTTTTTTAAAGGAAAAAAATCATTCCCATGAAATAACTCTTTGGGAGACGGAGAACTCTGTACTTCCGAGCATGAGGGGCTCTTTCCTGTGGGGGGAGTCCTGACTCACTGGGCCGTGCGTGCAGGGTTTTGTTGGCTTCATGTGGTTGTCTGTCTCTCTGTGCTAAGGAAGGAACTCTTGTTTGGTTTTTTAAAAACTTGCATTCTGAAATCACTGAAGATTGCCGTACAGTTATAAGAACTTGCCCCCGAAGGTACCATCTGGCATAACTAACAACATTACTTCATTTGTTTCTGTAGGGGAGCGCGGGTAGGAATGGGGCGCAGAACTGGATGGAGAGTTGCTTGGTCAGAGCTGGTGGAGACCCTATAACTGCACGCCTCTCTGCCCTCTGCAAACGGGGAGCACCTGCTGGTGTTCTGTGCTCTGAACTGCTGGCTGCAACTTAGTTTTTTAAAATGTTCTACCCAGAAAACCAGCACCAAAGGATTTAATGCCTAGCACTAAATCTTAAGTGCAATAATAAAAACAAAGCCCCAGGCACAGTGGGCGTGGCCAGCAGTTAAGGAATTAAGGTCACCCTTTCCTTTTATAGGGCGTTTCCACTCCTGCCCTCTGGTCTAGGACAGCGCTGGATGGTGAGAGTGTAATGCACAACACATAGGCGCTTTAAAAGTTCCCAGTAGCCGAGATAAAGTAGAAAGAACCTGGTTAAGTGAATTACTATATTATATCCTGTAGCCCAATATATGTAAAGAGTTATCTCAGCCTGTACATAATATAAAAAAATTCTTAGAAAAAAAATTCTTAACGAGCAGGTTTTTGTGCCAAATCTTAAAAATCCCGTGTGTATTTTATCCTGGCTCCCACGCCACATGTGGGGGGTTCGGGAGCCAGGGTGCCCAGTAGCTGCTGCTAGGGAGGCAGCTGGGGAAGCGCTGCCCAGCGCAATGCTTTCCGTGCTGTCTCTGCTTATCTTAGCTGCCCTCCCTGCTGGGACTGACTTATGTCTTAAAGGGGAAATCACACCCAGAGCCTGTTTTGCTTTTGTGTTTCTCTACCCCCCCCCCCACCCCCACCCCCTTATCGCAATTAGTTCCGCAAAAGGAACCAGTGGGTGACCTTTCCATGGTTTGGTTTGCCAATTCCATCTGCCTGGTTGGCTGTGAACCTCTTCTCTGTTGGTTTTACCTTTGGACCTGAGCTCCTCCTTGTCCTGCAGGAAACAGAACCAAGCTGCCTGTGCGTGCAGGGCTCCCTTCTAGTTCTGTGTGTGGACGAGACGTTATGGAAATTGGACCTCGGAAGAGGAGAGGTGCTAGAGGAGGGGCGGCGTGGGAGAAAGGTGGAGGGCAGGACAGACCAGACTTTGTCTGATGTGATTTTAGTGGAAAAAGAAGAAAGAGCCCTGGCTGTTTGGCCCAATGGATAAAGCGTCGGCCTGCGGACCGAAGGGTCCCGGGTTCAATTCCAGCAAAAGGGCACAGGCCCGGGTTGAGGGCTCATCCCCAGTAGGGGGCGTGCAGGAGGCGGCTGATCAGTGATTCTCTCTCATCATTGATGTTTCTATCTCTCCCTCTCCCTTTCTCTCTGAAATCTATAAATACTTTTAAAAAAGAAGAAGAAGAAAGAGCCTCCGGAATGCGGTGTACGGGCTTAGTTCATATAAAGGCTGATTTCCTCACACGATTTTCCCAATTATCCTGAACAGGAAAAATACCCAGTTACAGATTCACACCCAGCTTATATTCCTACCTACAGACCCGACTTCAGATAGAGTCCGATGCCAGCTAGCGTCTCAGCCATTTTCCCACAGGCTGCTCATTGTCGCCTCATTTCAGATGAGATGGTTTGCCTGAGGTTGGTTTCTTTCTCTTCCTCCTTTTCGCCTACACTGAAACCCAGAGAATTGAAATCCACTCCATTTCCGAGACGTAGCAGGGTCAGCTCCTGTCGGCAGCATCAGCGCCTTCCCTGCCTTCCTGGACGCTGAGCGAGAGAACGTGGCGCTGCACGTGGCCAGAAGCCGAGCGAAGCCTCCGTCCCAAAGGGGAGCATCGTGGTTCCTAATGCTCCCCGAAGCGTCCTGCGTGGAACTCAGCCAGGGAATCGGGTCCTGTGACTTTATTTTAAACGGCCCGTGCCGTGCACGCCACAGGCGCCTTCAGCAGGTCCCAGAGCCGACGCAGGTGTAACCCGTTCCCTCTGGAACCTCCGGTCAGGGAAGGGCTCTCCATCTGATGTAAAAGAGAGGAGACGCGCTTTCTCATAGAGCCGTGGAAAGACCGACCAGTCCCGCTTCTGACTGCTTTTCTGTGTTTCAGGAGTGGATTGGAACAAGATGACATGAGAATTTTATACAAATACCTCACCACATCCCTCTTTCCAAGGCATATTGAACCTGAGGTACGGTTGGGTGCTAATCTCTCTCTCTAGGTAGGTAGGTAGGTATATGCCTGCGTGCATGTATGTATGTACACATGCACATACACAGGTTGGGGTGGGAGGAGGATGTAGTAATTGGTTGTGGCTGGGGCAGCTCCGATCCCTATTTTACATCATTAGTGTGGTATGGAGTGAGACCTGGTTAGCTGTATTTCACTTCACACAGAAAGCCACGTGTGTCAGCTCTTCCTTTTATTACGGAAAAGGCAATAGCAAAGGTGTGTTTTTAAAGGAGCAATTCACTGAGTAGAGGGAGAATGGTGTTTAGGTCGGGTTCTGGGAACTCGGAACGTGCCAGGACCTTTGACAAAGCAGTGGTAACCCCAGCAGCACAGTTTTCTGCTGCTGCCAGCTGTTAGCACTGCTGTCAGGAGGTGCTTGCTGGGTCCCTATCTCCGCCTTCCGGGGGGATACCCAGGCTGGGGGGCCTGAACTGACTTAGCCAGGCTCACCCCGCTAACAAGTGGCAGGGCCAGGACTCGACCTCAGCGGCGGTCTAATGCTAAAGCACCTGCTTCCGGAAGGACTGCTGCAGGCGGCTTTTCCAGGTGTGACGGTGCCGTGGCAACAGCAGAAAACTGCTTTATCACATCCCGAAGAGCCAGGCTGGAAACAGGAAGCCACGGTGTACAGCACGGCCTTGCACATGGACATGAGCCGTCCCTCTCTGTGCGAACTGCTCATGTTGAGAGCTGGCTGTGCATTTTCACTGTTGGTTTTGCTGGTTTCAGTTTTTCATTTGCTAAATCTTTCACATGCTGCAGTGTTATGTAGCCTAAAAGGACATCATTTTTTAGAAGAGTAACAAGTTTTTTAGCTAGTATGACTGTTGGATGGGGGGGTGTTTTTTATTTATTTCCTATGCATGTTGAAATAGTACATCTTCAGCAAAGGAAACTAGGAATGTGCAGTCTAGGAGGAGGCACGACGTCCTGGTAGGGGGCAGGGACTCGGGTGTCAGGGGCCTGGGTTTGACACCTGGCCCTCCTGCTTGGGAGCTGTGTGCGCTGGTGAACGTCTGTGGACTTCAGTTTCCACATCTAGAAAATAGGAAGAGAGTGTTCCCCATCGGGGATACAAGGTGAAGTTGAGTAATTCATGTCATTGCTAGGATGCATTAACCGCATGGGAGATTTCAGTTATTGCTGTAAAAGCACTAAATCAGGAGAGGGAATTTAGGGCCCAGGGAAGCTATGTTGTGATGGTTCTGGTTAAAATGAGTCCTCTGTGTCTGTGACCCCCCTCTTTTCTTGGTGGAAGGAGCATGGGAAATTGATGTAGGAAAGTGGCACAGAGCCAACTGGTAGAGGAATGCTGCTTTTCAAAGCTTTGAAAGTAGACAATCTAATGTCATTTCTCAACATCAATTTGTTCACAGTTGGCAGGAAGGGATTCTCCCATAAGGGCAGAAATGCCAGGAAATCTTCAGCACTATGGAAGGTAGGACTCTGTTCTTCGGGGTGTGGTACTGGAGTTTATCATCTTCCTTGCTAAAGATAATATCATGAAGCCTGAATTACCTTCGTGCTGTTTTATTGATAACTAGAGGCCCGGTGCAGTGGGGGTCCCTTGGCCTAGCTTGCGCCCTCTCACAATCTGGGACCCCTCGGGGGATGTCGGATAGCTGGTTTTGGCCCGATCCCCACAGGCCTGATCCAGACAGGAGGGAGCCCAATCTTGTGCATTGAGCGTCGGTCCCCTGGTAGTCAGTGCACGTCATAGCAACTGGTCAACCAGTCGTTCAGTCGCTTAGGCTTTTATATATATAGATAGATGATCAACAAAGGAATTGTCTTGTTTCCAGTGAATTAAAACTATTACTTTTCTATATACTGATTTGGTGTTTTGTAAGTAACACCTAGTTTCCCCCCAAAATGGCTGTATAGTAAGTAGAATGTACTCCATTTATACAAGGTGGACAAAAGTAGGCTTACAGTTGTTCATGTGGAAACTAATGCAAAAATAAATAAGAATGAACTCAGTGTTTTGCATGCTCACAACTGTAGACCTACTTTTACCCACCCTGTACATTCCTGTTTATAATTTTCCTAGTTGAATCGAGTCATCTCTTACTTGCTTCTCAGATTTCTGACTGGACCCTTGAACCTTAATGATCCGGAAGCAAAATGCAGATTCCCCAAAATCTTTGTAAATACCGATGACACTTACGAAGCCCTCCATCTCATCGTTTATAAGGTAACAACTGTTTTCCCTCCAGTGTTCCAGCTTAATACCAAAGTAACTCCCGTGTGTGTTCACGGGTATGTGTGCAAACCTCTTACATGTTCTCAGAACAGATGCTGGACATGAACATTACTATGAAACTCAACATGGGTGCCCTTCCGGAATAGTGCCTCCTTTCCAGCTCCTGTGAAGGCGTTTCCTTACTTGTGAGAGGGTAGCTGTCCAAGGCCTGGCGTCCTGCATGCTCAGTTGGACGCCCCCGGCACACACCTCACTGAGTACTGCCCTCATGTGCTTTTACAGCTATGGACTTGCTCGTTCTGTAGAGACAGTCTCAGTTCTTCCTTAATCTCATCTAGTGCTCACTCCATATCCGGATTTCTCCAGTTGGCCAGGAAATACCTTTACAAAGGTGATTTGTCCAGTCAGGAGTCCAGCCAGGTCGCTGCATTGGCTCTGCAGCCTTCCCTCTGCCGCCTTGTAACCTCGGTGTGTTTTTCCTCCCAGGCCATGAGCGCAGCTGTGTGCTTCATGATTGACGGTAGGTACACCTGTGTCTGACTCCAGCCTTAGCCAAGCCTTCTCTCTACAATTCGCTGTGTTCTGTTCCTAAATGGTCATCATGTTGTCATAGCAACAGCGAGGGAAGTCAAGTCCTTGTCAGCAGCAGGACCCGTGCCCCCCTGACTGTGGGAGGTAACAGAGGCACCTGTCTAGGGGGCTTTGCGAGTTAAATGAGGTCACATTTGAAGAGCCCCAGACGTGGCCCATCTGTGCTGTGTAATGTTTGTTAAATATTAGACCTTCTTGGGTCGACTTGGGGTGGACAGCCCATTTACCACCCACAGCACATGCTTACGTCAACATTCTCAGTGAGAGGCCTTTGCTTTTGCTGTTTTTTTCCATCTTAAATGTAATTTTGATTTTTCTGTTTCTCTTCTGTTGAGGGGGAGAGAGGGTGGGCAGGGAGATCTGATCATTTAATTGCCTCATCTCCCAGATCCAGTAAAGGTTTCAATTGTTAATTCAGTAAAGACGGCAAAATTGTTCTCAAGACAGTAAATGAACATTGACCTTTTTACCCCAGAGCATGGTCGCACTCACTGCTTTTCTGCCTCACCTGCTAGCCTCCGTGCAGCCTACATTGGACTTTTGCCGAAGACTGGACAGCATTGTGGGGCCCCAGCTCACGGTGCTGGCATCAGACATTTGTGAGCAATTTAACGTCAACAAAAGAGTGTCTGGGTCAGTACTTTACTTTGTGTTTCCTTCCCAGCATGTAACGGGGCTTGGGAGAGTCGGGGGGGTTTCTCCTTAAGCAAACGGACAGTATCATTCGCGTTCCCTCCGCCTCCAGAGAGCAGCAGAGAGCTCAGTCCTGTCGGAAAGGCTCCAGGGGAGCTGCTCCTGAGTTTTCTGCCCACGCTGATGGTTGGGCTGGCCTGCCCTGGTTGTGGCATGAGCGTGTGGGCTGAGGTGTGCCCGCTCTGCCCATAGGCTTGGCCTGTGAGAGCCCGTCCACACCCCACATCCCACTCGACCAGCCCGGTGGAGAAAAAAACCCTGTGTGAGGGTTAACAACGACAAAAATTCTGCTTCTATAAGAATTCCCTTTTCATTTTCCTGGACACTAAGCTATCACATGCTTTCTTTGCCTAGATGCACAGTATTACAGTAATAACCCACTTACCCAGAGGCCGGACTTCCGCACCCTCAGCCCTGGGACGTGGCTGCAAGCCCTGCAGTAAGCAGAGGCCCTGAGCGCCCAGTGGCAGGGCCGCTCAGCCTCTCACCCAGACCCCAGACTGTGACTTAAGTGAGGGCACAGTGAGAGGGGAGGGCAGGGGGCCCTGGAGCTAGTGGCCCAGCTGTCTGGGTGGGACCCTGAGAAGTCGCAGGCCCTGACCTGGGGGGCAGTGGGGTAGCGCCCACTCATTTACAGTAATTGAAGCTGCATCCCAACTAAATGTTTATCATCCTTCAGCAGAAAGGCTGATCTCCACTGAGGAGGGTGCAGTGTTGCTGGTTAACAGTAGTTAGCTTCAGTTCTGTGACCGATGCACACAGGAACACGTGTGTTCCCGGTTCTGTGGGATAAAGGAGATGTTCCTCTCCTAATGGGCCAGCAGACTTCTGAAAAGGGCCGAATAGTAAGTACTTAGTAAGTAAGGGCCGAATAGTAGACTTCGTGGCTGTATATGTTACACCTCCTCAATGGTGGTTTGTGTGAAAGCAGCACAGGCAGTACATTAACATGAGGTGTGGCCATGCTCCAGTAAGACTTTATTTAGAAAAACGGGGCCAAGAGATACATAGTCTGTATTCATTTAGTTTGCCCCCCCCTCCTTTTTTTTAACAGAAAATTCAGGGACTAACTGAGTGATTGCCATTTATAAAACATACTTTTATTGAGAAAGTCATAAAATGGTTTAACTATTTTTATTTTTTAAATACACTTCAGCCCTCTGGAAAATTCTGTCAGATTGGAACCTCACAGATATCATGTAAATGTAACAGGCTCCTCACACGAGTGAATGAGGAGCCTGTCACACCTTCACGCAGTTTCTCGACGGGAAGGCCCAGCAGTGGAAAGTCCAGGGCCCAGCCACACAGTTCCAAGTTTGAACAGTGTCCTTGTGTCACTTGGAGAACCCTTTCAGAACGTTACATTCACTGCTCTGTTCTCACAGGTCTGAGAAAGAACCCCAGTTTAAGTTTATCTACTTCAACCACATGAATTTAGCGGAAAAAAGTACGATTCACATGAGAAAAACACCCAGTGTGTCGCTGACATCTGTTCACCCGGATCTGATGAAGATTCTGGGCGACATCAACAGTGACTTCACCAGGTAACTCTGACCACCTCTCAAGCGAGGTGCCCCCTTCTAATCAGCAGAGACCCTACCAGACCGCCGTACCGATATTTCGGTAATTTCCACACAAAGGTGGAATATTGGCGCTAGATGAAAGGTAGACCTATTTTCTACAATGTCTCCAAGTTCCATCTTATTCTAACCACTTGTTTGCATGTAACTAACATTTTTCTATATCATGTTGGTTTTTTCTCTTTAATGCTCAGGAGCCCAGGTATAGGGGACAGTTAGGTTCAGGGCCTCAGGTCTGGTAGGATTAAGGGAATTGTCTTCAAAACCCAGTGACCACTGCCCTTTAGAGGGGCTCGACCACCTCTCTGGGCTTCCAGGCCCATCATTAAGCCCAAAGCTTCGGGTCACTCGTACGGGACTCCCTGGAGTTCTCAGATGACTGAGATTTCCTGTTGTAGATAGTTTCTCACAGTCTGGCTCTGTTTGTAATAAACGACTGCATTTTGAAACTCTTGTCTTGCAGGGTGGACGAAGATGAGGAAATCATCGTGAAAGCCATGAGTGATTATTGGGTTGTTGGGAAAAAGTCTGACCAGCGGGAGCTCTATGTTATTTTGAATCAAAAAAATGCAAACCTGATTGAAGTAAATGGTAAATAGGATTTGGTATCTGAGCACAATGTTAATGCTTCTGATATTTAAAAACCACTGTCTTCATTGTACTGAGACACATGCTCAATAGAACGGCACGACTGTTGCGATTTCAAGCAGATGCTTCCGCTGCTCGGAGGAAACCTTTGATCCAGTCTGTTTTTCTGTAGCTTAGTTCCTCGAAAAAGTATGTGAAAAACTTGCCCGTGTCACGGGAAACTTGACAATGGCCAAAGGAAAATTATTTTTATGAGGCCAAAGGAGAAAATCCCACGGCTTCACATACTGTGGATGAACTGGTCTTTCTTACTTCCTGGGTGAGAATACACCCTTTGAAGCAGGGCAGCCAGGCTCATGAAGCAATGGCAGCCACTCTGTGCGGGAGCAGTAACGCTGGGGCGTGCCTCCCGCTCCAGCCAGAGCCGGTCTGTCCTCCGCACACTGCGATCCCAGCAGCTGCTTTGTGCTGGCCTGGAGGCAAGGGTGGTGTCACCTTCCCTGCACCCAACCCCGGTGCGGCTCTGCAAGAGACAGAGCAGGGAGTGGACAGTTGGGATGCACCCAAGTGCCTGCCACCTGTCAGCAACGTTAGGTGTGAGCTTTTTCTGCAGGTATCTCCGAGGGCATATTCCATTTCTCTCTCCTAGTAACACATGCATAGTTGTGTGCGCTAGAAACGGCGGTGAGGCCGTGGCTCAGTACAATGGGAATTGAGTCCTCACGAGAGAGGCCCCTGGAGCACCTGGTCCACAGGTCATGGCTGCAGCTGGAGTTCGTGCTTGCATCAGGGTTCTCAAGATTTTAGAAGTTGTGCTCCTAAAGCCCTCACCGTGGGTGTCTCAGGCCCTGTGGGTGCTGGGTTTGAGCTTTCTCAGGCTCGAAGAAGCAGTGCTTCTCTGTTAAATAGCACTGAAGTCTCGTGGGCATGTTAGGCTTTTTCTTTCTCCTAGTTTGTTAACGTTTCTTGCCTCAGCTTCTTAGAAATAAGATCAACGTTAATGCAGATAATTACTTATTCCCAACTTTATTCCAGAAGAATTTAAGGTACTAATATGTGTCATATAACCTTTGAGTGAAAAGCTCTCCCTTACTCACTGCTTTCTGTTCTTCCTGCAGAGGAGGTAAAGAAACTTTGCGCCACGCAGTTCAACAACATCTTCTTCTTGGATTGACGGGTAACGGCTCACAGAAGCATCTTTTAAAAAGCCACTCAGCAAGCGTTCTGTTTACACTGCAGGTTATTGGTCATATTATTGACTGGATTAATGACAATAGTAAAGCAATACTTGCTTTGAAGAATCAAATTTCTACTCAGTCTGATGATCCTCTGAAGTTTTTAGATTTTAAATATTTATGTGGAATTAGCCAATGACATTCTATCATTCCATTCTTTGGACATTATGTGAATATTTTACTGGAAAATAAGACTAATAAATTGTTAAAGTTTTTAACCTTCCGGTTTTGCATTGAGTCTCTCTCCTGTTGCCTGTGTGTAGACCACACTGGCCAGTGGGCCCCTGGCTCATCCTGGGGGCTACTTGACCAGCTGGAGCTTCGCAGAGTTGGGGTCCCTTGAACTGAAGTGGTGAACTAAGGCCTTTGCCCAAAGGAATTGCTAGACGTGGTTTTTACCTTGAGTACTGATGCGGTTTTTGACCTCATATATCCTGCTGAGTGAAAGTGCCCCCGTGTGGCCTAAACATGAAGTGTTTTGTTACGTAGAACAAACTCCCAGTGCACTCTGCAAGCAGCTTCACAGCTGAGACAGAGCCGGCTGGGTTTTACTTAACAGAACCTGCCCTTAGTGGCCTGGTCCCCCTAGAGGGTCCCCCCAGAGTCGGGGTGAAAACAAGCCAGGCATGGTCTAGAAACACTGGGCCTACCCAGCCCTCACAGGGGTTCCAGTTCCCGTCGCCTGACCGGCATGCTCCTGTGAGTTCGGGAGGAGATGGGAGAAAACTCCTCATGGATTTGTAGTGTTTTTCTTCTCTTACATAATGCAGTTTCCACTATGACTTCCTCTCAGTAAAGGCTTGCTTTGTGTTTATTGCTGACTCCAAAGAGATCTGGTCTCTGAGGGATCATCTGAAACGGTTGCACTTTTCAACCAGAAATGTAGCCAGTGTTTTTCTCTGTTGCACGCTGGTGTCTCACTCTGTTAGGTAAAGGTTTTCCGTAGGCTCTTTAATTGTCTAGGTCCGTACTGAGTGTTGCTCTTCCTGGTCTGTTGGCGAGGCTAGTTCGGGAAATGCATGGGGATACTGCATCTTTTCGGTTGTTGGTCCTTTTTAATGATTTTTATCTGGATTATGCTGATATTTGCTTTAAATTCTATTTTGTTGACCTTTAATAATGCTTGCTTTCTAATCATCTTGATTAGATTTTTCCGGGTGCATTTTTCCTACTTTTATTTTTATCTTTTCTATATGATTTTGTTGAAGATGTTTCCCTTGTAAAGAGGAACATTGAAGTGATTTTTATTTTTTTTATCCAGTCTAAGTACCTCTGGGGCTTGGGGGGGAAGAGGTGAGTTTAGCCTGTTACATTGGTGATTCCTGGTATCTTGGCACATCTCCCCACCATCTTTTGTTTTCTGTTTCCATCTTTCTTCTTCCTTGTTCTCATTTTTTCCAAGATTTATGTTAGATGATAGTTTCCTTCCTTCTGCCAGTTGGAAAGCTAGAAATTGTCTTTTTATGCTTTTGGTGGTAGGTCTTAAATTTTAAAACAAATTATTAGCTCTGACATTTTCTAACAGAGACTTAGAGTATTCACTTAACCGCCAACTGCACACCCGCTCCTGACCCTGCTGTTTGGCCTTGGGTCCTGCAATGTTTGTGGTGCTGACTCGCGGGAATGAGTCCCGTAAGAGGCCACCAGGTAAGAGGACGGGTAGGATATGGACACAGGGCGGTGACAAGGGGCAAAGGAACTATTTTGGGGAGGGAGCCTGAAGAAATTTTCAATGAGTGCATCTACTCCCCACTGATATGTGATTGGTTTTATCAGATTCAAAACTTAATCACCAATCATATTGAATACACACTCATTTACTCCCCATATCCATGTATTTTCATGCAGCTCAGTTTCAGAGTGCAGGCATTCAGTGGCCCAACCTTAGAAAAACTGGGAAAGTGGACAGGGCGTGGTATTCAAGCACACGGCGACGGGAAGTAAAACACAACTGTATTGGGCAGGAATGCATTGCAGTGCTCGGTCTAACCTGCTTTCCCACCTGCGGGTTCCTGTGGCTCGCTGACAGACCTGGTCGCCTCTATCGCTTCTTCTTCTTGCTCACGAAGGATTTGGACAGGCCCAGTACCTGCGCCTCTTTCGGGAGGCCCAGCATCACATGCAGGGATGGGATGTCCACCGGTTCCTTGATCACAGTGATGTCCACCACGTGGTGGTCTTGTCTTTTGACCTCTTCCTCTTTCATCTCCAACATCAGAAGCCTAACGCCAGGAGCAAGCAGAAGGAGGGGTGTTACTGCCTTTGTGATTTCAAAACAGTTTTTATGCTCCATGTGGAGTAAAGTTGTCTATAACTTAGTTTCCAAAAACTAAGTTATCGTCACTTTCTGAACTAAATTGATATCATATCTAGACGAGAGCTGCAGTGACTTGTGGACCACTTTTCTCTTAGCAACAGGCAGCTAGCAAGTAGCCTTTGAAAATCCTCTGAGTCCTTTTGCTTAAGACCAGTTGACTGCCTTCTTCCACAGACCGACAGGCTTGAGGGGCACTTTACAGAAAGCAGGCGTTTGGACTCTGGCCCAACACGTGTGCACAGAACTGAGCCCGGACAGAGGCTCGGGACAGGTAAGGGTGCAGCCCTTCACGGCCGTGTGCCTGGCATTGTTTTACGTGCTTTATGCACATTAGCCCACGTCATCCTCACCGCAGTTTGCAGACCAGGGAACTGAGGCACACAAGTGGCTGACTTTGCCCAGGGTCACCCAGGTTTAATGGTGGGCTGGGATTTGAACCCAGGCGATCTAGATCTGTGGTCTGACTCAGCGACTCTGTCACATTGCCTCTTCGTGTGAGCCCTGCGACACAGACGTCACCACCACCTTAGAGAACAGGAAGCTCCCAGGCAGAGTTCTTCCGGGGAGCCCCATGAGGACAGGCACCACCACCCCGCCCCCTTCCCTCTCGCCCCCCCCCCCCCCCAGGAAGTCGTGTGCTTTCAGCAAAAGGACTGGTCCCGGCTCCTGGCAGCTCCAGGAAGGGGCCGAGAGGGTTCTAGTTACCTTGCTTCCAGCTCGTCGTTTTCTGTCTTCCTCCACTTGGCCATGGCTGTGAAATTTAACTTATTTTCCTTTATTTTCTCCTTGAGAGTTTCTTCATGTCTGTATGCTTGGAAGAACGTGTTCACAAAAAAGATACACATACAGTTGATCCACCTGCTGATGTTTTCGCATTGTTCGTCCTTGCCTTTTTTTCTCTCTGGAAGAAAGTTGCACTTCAGTGAGCATCCACCCAGTGGTGCAGCGACCTTGGAGTCGTGTCCACATTCTGCCCCTCTAGGAGGGGGTGCGGTGCTCCTCCGGCCTCTGGGGGTGAAAGGAGCTGCAGGACGCTGCACGGACCACCGGGGGGCGAGGCAGGCGCCACTGGGCCATAGCTGTGACCATTAGGATTTCTCCAGTCTCCTGGCACCTGTGATGTTTTTCTAAATAGCTTAAGTGTTTTTTGTTGTTGTTTTTTTTAAATTAAAATTTTAGAAAATGTATTAACATTGTCCATGTTTCAGGAAAAGGAAATCTGCTTGGCATTTGTGTACATTGTCTTCAAGACAGTTTTCATTAAGAAAATACAAGGATTTTAAACTCTGAATTGGATAAGAAGTAATATTCTTTTTTAGAGAGAGAGGAAGGGAAAAGGACAGAGAGGTAGAAATACCGATGAGGGAGAAACATCATTGACCAGCTGCCTCCTGCACGCCCCCTACTGGGGATGGAGCCCGCAACCCAGCATGTGCCCTGATTGGGAATGAACTGGTGACTTCTTGGTTCATGGGGTCAATGCTTAACCACTGAGCAACACTGGCTGGGCATAAGTAATATTCTTTTATTTTTAATATATATTTTATTGATTTTTTACAGAGAGGAAGGGAGAGGAATAGAGAATTAGAAACATCAATCAGTTGCCTCCTGCACACTCCCTACTGGAGATGTGTCCGCAACCAAGGTACATGCCCTTGACCGGAATCGAACCTGGGACCCTTCAGTCCGTAGGCTGATGCTCTATCCACTGAGCCAAACTGGCTAGGGCGTAATATTTTTTTTTTTTATAAAATATACTTTTATTGATTTCAGAGAAGGAAGTGGGAGAGATAGAATTATCAATGATGATAAGAAAAGAAAACCAATAAAAAGGAAGTATCAATGATGAGAGAGAATCATTGATGAGCTGCTGCTGCAATGACCCACACTGGGGATCAAGCCCACAACCCTGGCATGTGCTCTGACTGGGAATTGAACCATGGCCTCCTGGTTCATAGGTTGATGCTCAACCACTGAGCCACACTGGCCAGGTGCAATTGTCTTTGACTTATTCACAGTTTTTCAGCCATGATTATTCAGGTTTCCTATATTTTCTTAAGTTGACTTTTGTTATTAATTTTCTCTTCCTAGTTAGGATATGTGTATTTACCACTTTTATTCTGACTGTACTAGGTTGAAGATGTCTATTTTCTTTTTAGTTAAAGAACCAGCTTTTAGAATGGTCAGTTTCAATATTTTTCGCTCTCCTATGCCTCATTTGTGAGTGTCTTTTGTCGCCATGCTCCTCCTGCTCTCCTTGCACTTGGATATTCCTCCCTTTATCTTCTGGGATGAATGTTTAGTTATCAGAGTTTCTTATTTAACAGTGAAGACCCTTAATACTATAAATTTATAGTTTTGACCATGTCTTGTGTATAATGTTTAAGTTATTTCAATTTTCTAAGTACAGTGGGGCCTTGACATACGAGTGTAATTCGTTCCGAGACCGAGCTCGTTAAGGAGCTCGTTAACTCAAATTACTCTATCAACTCAATGCAAAAAATCGGCCGAGAGACAGCTGGTATCAAAAAACTCGTTAGTCAGGACACTCGTAAGGCAAGGCCCCACTGTATTCTCAAAGAATTCTTTAGCAGAATAGAGGACTTCAGCTGCCTGTTGTTTGCTTTGCATTTAATTTCCAAGTGCTTGGATGATGCTGACTTTTCAGATCAGCATACCTGGCTCTTCTTTGGAAAGAGGACCCGGAGGCATTGGGTGCCCCAGCGGGAGGGGAGGGATGCAGCTGGAAGCCCGTGCGGACAGGCTGAGGAAGCAACGGGGAGGGGAGGAGGTGGACTCAGCAGATAGAATGCTACAGGATGTGACTAGGTGGGAGGATAGTAAGAGGAATGTGAGGGATTGAATAAGGGTTTAGTTGTTGTTTTCAACTTGAGCATCTTTCAAAACCAAAGCGAAGGAGACAGCCTCAGTATTACTTGTTGGTTAAGTCTCCTATGGGCTGCAATCCTGGCAGCCGCCTGGCATTCAGGTGTTCCTGTACCTAGTCATAGAGAAGCTTCCAGAAGACTAAAAAGCTTCTGCACAACAAAGGAAAGCATATAAAGTGGACAGGCAGTCCACAGAATGGGAGGAAACATTTGCCAATCATATCTGAGGAGGGTTAATATCCAAAATATATAAACTCATAAAAACCAATAACCACAAAAAAACACAATGTAACTGAGGATCCAAGTAGACATTGCTCCTAAGAGGACATACTGATGGCCAGCGTGAAAAGCTGCTCCACATCACTGATCACCAGGGAAATGCCCAACAGACTCGCACCTGTTCGAATGGCCACCATCACAAAGACCAGGGAGAGCATGCTGGGAAACGGGTCAGTAGTGGGAGCAAAGTCCCTTCTGATCATTCCAGGAGCTTCCTGGCTGGTGTGTGGAAAACAGTACGGTAATTCCTTAAAATGTCAAAAATAGAATGACTGACTACCTTATGACCCAGCAATTCCACTTCTGGGAAGATATCCAAAGAAAATAGAAACAATGTCAAATAGATAGCTGCTTCCCATTATTGTCATGGAAACAGCCCACGTGTTCATGAACAGAGGACTGGGTAAGAAGTTGTGGAACATACATACAACATAATTCTATTCAGCCAAACAAAAGGAGGAAATCGTGCCATTTGCAGCAACATGGATGGACTTCCAGGGCTTATGCTAAGTGAAGTAAGTCAGACAAAAACACTGTAGGATCTCAGTTACATGTAGGACCGTCACAACAACATAAAAACTCAGGAACAAGCAGATTTGCGGTTGGGGGGGTGGGGGCCGGGGGGGGCAGTGCGGGGGAGAACTGGCGGGAGGCCCTCAAGAAGCACAGACTTCCACTTACTGATAAGATAAATAAGCAGCAGGGATGTAATGTGCAACATGACGGCGCTAGTTCAGCACTGTTTGTTGTATATGAAAGTTAAGAGTGTAAGTCCCAGTGGTTCTCATCACAAGAAAAATGGTTTGATATCTATGAGATAGATATTAATTAAATGTATTGAGGCAACCATTTCATGATATATGTAAGTCAAATCATTATGTTGTATACCTTAAACTTATACAGTACTACAGGTCAGTTATATCTCCATGAAGCTGAAAAAATATACCAAAAACAAACCCAAAACTCCTAAGATCATGCCTGACAAGGTACTCTGTGAAGCTGGAGACAGAATTGGAAGTAGCAGTACCAGCCTAATTATATACATAATTTTTTAATTAAAAAAATGTTTTAAGATGGTTGTACATTTTTTCATAAATTTTAAAAATCATGTATAAGCAACAGTTTGCCAAAATTAAAGTTATATAATTAAGATACTCACCACAATGAGGTAATGAAAACATTAGCCCTTTTCCTGGAGATTTAATAGTCATTTTGGAAATTCTGTCATCACTTAGTGACTTCCTGAACTTGGGCTTTTATGTAAAAAAAAACACACAAAAATTATAAAGAATATTATTTCTGCATCATCATGTACTAAAACTAATTTTCTACATTTCAAATAATTAGAAATTGTTAATGAGGCTGTTCTCTTTAAGCTAAGTAGCAGTTACTGTATCTACTGCAAGGCTCCCCGCCAAGAAACCAAGGAGTTGAGGAAATATTATGCACAGTTAATACTACTTACATTCATATATTAATGGCTTTAATTCCCACACATATGCTATTCACACCCACATTTCTGTCTCGAGCTAGATCTCGCCCTTGAACTCCACACTTGTATATCCAGCCGTGCTACTTGCTCACCACTTGGATGGCATGTGTCCTAATATGTCCAAATCCAGCCCCTTAATTTCACCCCGATCTCATCCCCCTGCCCCGTCCCCTCCCCCGTCGTGGTCAATGGTAACTATTCTTCCAGTCGTTCGGGCCCCAAATCTTGGGATCACCTTTGCCTTCTCTCTCCCTCTCACAGGCCACAGCCTTCCAAGCCCCTTCCGATCATTCCAGAAGCTTCCTAACTGGTTTGTCAACGAAGCCGTAGTGAGCCTGCCAACCCCTCTGCTCTCAGGGCTCGTATCTCCCTCACCACAGTCAGACACCTCCCTGGGCTGGCCCATCGCCTCCCCCGTGGCTCTACTCCCTGTAGCTGTTCCACCCACAACCGGGGCATGCGCCCACCTCAGGCCTCTGCACAGAACGGTCTTCCCCCAGGGGATCACACGGTTGTACTTCACTGCCTTCAGGTATGCTCAGCTGTTACTTCATCAGAAGGCCTTCCTACCTGCCCGCATCACTCCAATCTGCAGCCTGCCTGGCTCTCGCTTCTGGTCAGTGAGTGTAAACACAGCGCTATGGTCATGGGGCCAATTTGGAGCCAGACTGCCCGCATACAACCCCAGCTCCACGACTGACTAGGTCCGAGACGGCCCGCTATGCACCCTTCCTGGGCTCAGCTCCTGCCTAGAGATAACAGTAGCACCTAACGGTGGCTGGGGGTACGGCGCGAGCTAGTGCCCGGGAAGTGCATGGCACCTAGTAAGCACCCGTGGGTGTCAGCTGTTCCTGTGTTCACCTGGCATCATCCCCCCGGCCCCCTCACTAGAAGGTATGGTCCCTGGGAGGACGGGCCTCGAGTTCACTGCCAGATCCCAGCGCGGACGAGCGCTCAGCACACTAGGTACGCAACAGTGCTGGAAGCTGCACCTCGTCACGGGTTTTACGGGTTGGGTTGTAAACACAAACCTCTGTTATCTGGATTTTGCTGAAATCGAGCAAGAGCGCTAACTTAGTTGAAGACAACATGGAGTTGACCAAGTGCACATCAGACTCCTGGCTCGCTGCTGCGCTCAGGCTCCTGTTCTGATGGTCAGAGGAAGGACAACCATGAGAATTTCTGGCTTCCATGGAGACGGATGTACACACACATACACGTAAAGGGCACTAGTTGATGAATGTCAACATGTCTACACGTGTGAAACCACCTCAGTCAGAACACTGAACATATCCATCACCCCTGAAAGTTTCCTGTGCCCCTTGGGGACCCCTCTTTCCCCATCCTCAGCAACCACTGATATGCTTTCTGTCACTACAGATTACTTGACACTTTCTAGAATTTTCTACATAATAGTATCTACCCAGCATTTTTGTCTGGCTTCTTCCGCCCAGCATACTTATTTTGATTCATGCACATTGCATGTATCGTGCGATTTCGTTGATGGCTCACACACTCCATGGTATGAATGCAGTGTGATTTGTTTATCTTGATGGGCAATGGAAATGCCACACTGACAGCCAGAGTGAAGCTGATCGGATGGTGTCTGAGGATGACCCCTAGACCAGAATGTTCAGACTCAGTTCCTGGCATCCACAGCGATGCCATCCATCCCAGCATGGATGAATTTTTAAAAATATATTCTTATTGATTTCAGAGAGAGGAAGGGAGAGGGAGAGAAACATCCATGATGAGAGAGAATCATTGATCGGCTGCCTCCTACATACCCCACACTGGGGATCAAGCCCACAACCCGGGCATGTACCCTGCCCAGGAATCGAACCGTGATCCTCCTGGTTCATAGGTCAACACTCAACCACAGAGCCACACCGGCCAGGCAAGCATAGATGAATGTAAGGTAGACGTTCATTTCCCCAAAGCAGAGCCCCAGACCCAGATTGTAGCCAGTGACCAGGCTCCCAGGTGACTTGGAGAAGCCATCAGTCACCCCTTCAACCTGAAAGAAGCCAGCCTGGCCACAGGGGTGAACTGTGAGGTGCTGAAGTTAAACTGCTGGCACACGAGGAGCCCAAGGCACAGCCCAGGGCCTCGCGGTAGGCGAGAGGCTCTCCTTCAACAATGGGAGAAGGCTCCTAGATGACCAGCTCTGAAGGGTTTTGCAGCTGTGGGGCTCTCCTGGCCTCCAAAACTCTCCCTTGTGGCTCCAAATAAATGGCTCAGAAATCCTTCAAGCCCACTAACCCGAAACGCCCATCCACAACTGGTTCGTCTCAATTTGCCTCAGCATTGGGTCCTTCAGTGAATTACTGCCACGGCCCTGCCCCACTGAGGCCTGGCAGGGAGGCCTGCCTGGGCCCAGCCCGGTGAGCAGGCCCCGATCTCAGGGCCCCATCCAGCACCTCGTGCACACTCAGGAGCTGTCCCTTAGCGCCTGGGCTCTGGGACAGAGCTCCCCCCGCCGCCACCCCGCCAACACTAGGTGACTTAACAAGCACCTCAGGGGTTCTAAGACTCGTGGCCACCCAGTGTGTTTGCGGGCACTCTGACCTTCATTACAGTAGCGCCTATTGGGGGCTAGGAGACGGCTTCCTGGGGTGTGACCAGGAAACCCATTTCTCTAACTTAAAAAAGAAAAACAGCATGTGAAAAGAAGCCTTCAGTCATTTCCAGAAGGGCTACAAAAGCCCAGGATAGTTTTGAGGGTGGTGACCCATTCCAGAATGAAACCACCCCTTGCTCCAAATTCTACCTTATCTGTTGGCAGATACTCGATCCCAGCTCTGTTTCCAGTGAAGTCATCACGTAGGACACTTACATGGGATTTGGTCATTTGGTCAGTAACAGAGATGGATGCGAAGCTCAAGAGAGCCTCAAAGAATTCCAGGAACACGAGCTGAAATAGAAGAAATTAGAGTCTCATTCATCCTGACACACCTGGAGGCGGGTCAGCGCTCACCTCGGCGTTTGTTTCTCTGCTCCAGACACCACCACCCCCTCCTCAGGGCTGAAGGATCCTGGGTGTACGCGAGGTTGCAATCAAACCTACAGCATTTAAGAGGCCTATTATATGTCCTATTATTCCATCTGTAAGCCGCTTCTCTACTTTGATGAAGACATTTTATAACAGCTAATGGAGGACCGTCATTTTCCAAAGTGTTTCCTTTTTTTTTAAGTAGAAAGTGGCACCCAGAAACCAAGTGTCGAGTGTGTTACCCACTTGGCAGCCGTCCTGTCCCCCTCTCCGCACCCACGTGGCCCCGACACGGGCCTGCAGAGTGCGTGCACCTGGGGCTGGCTGGCTCGGACTTTGTCCAGCTGTTGGTCTTGAGCCCAGGGCCCTTTTGAGTCTGAGCTGGAACAGGCCCCTAATTTGACCAGAGGCTCCAGGCCGGCCTCTACCTGCTTCCAGGAGCAAGAACCTTGCTTCCAGGGAAGACCCAAAACTTGGTTCTTCCAGTCGGTCAGCATGCCCGCAGCACCAGGGTCCCTGGTCTGACAGTTTGCTGAGACCTGCCCAAAGATGGGTCTAGTCTAGCTGGAAAAAGGAGACATTTGCCTGCTGCAAGAAACGCTAACAATTAAAGACACATACCTAACTCAAAGGAGGAGGAGACCAATCAGCATCTTTGAGTATATGACATGTACACCACAGGACATATACACGAATTCAATTGCTAAATAAATTATCCATGAAACAGCATGGTAGTTTCATATTCTTTTGACTTTGGTCATTGTTTCCTTGTAGAGAGAGCCTGAGAAGGCACACGCGCATTTCTTTAATTATCGTCACCTGAAGCCAGTGGCGTTGGCAAAGCCACATCCTGGAAACACGCTTGGCCAAAAGGCAGGAGTGTTGTCAGCTTGACCTTCAGCCCAGGTGCCAGGGGGTGGGTTTTGTTATTTAAATCCAGCCAAGCACCAGGAATACCCAAGAATGCACATAATGTCCTTTGTCTTGACTTTTAGTAAAACTTCCTGTTTTTTGCTGTATGTATAAAATAAACACGCTGTATTGGCTCTGGGTCCCTGTCCCTGTCTCTCCATCAGAAGACAGTTGTCCCACCTGGCCCCAGCTTTTTCCTTCCATCTCTGTGTCTGTCTCTTTCATTTTCTCAATCCCCAGCCGCCCCTACTCAGGAACCGGACCACTCTCTAGCCGCACTGGACGCGTAGAAGAGAGAAATATTTACATTTCCTGACATCTGAAGTCTTCGTTTTAATCTTAATCTCTAGTTTTCTAATACAATCAAGGATACACACACATACACACACACACACACACATTATAGTTTTGCATGGGTTAGAATTCTTTTCAATCAAATCTTGGTTCTAGTATCCGAGGCAAAACAAACAGCCTGAATGGGATCTATACCACTGAGCCACCTCACTACAGACCTCAAGTTCCAAGTTGCTGTCAATTCCATCATACATGAAAGGATTGTCTTCCGCTATGACCTCCACAAATTTGGTTGATGTTAATTCCTTATTTATCATTTTAAAGTCCTATAAAAGAAACAACCAATCAAACATAAGGAACTATAATTACAAACATCTCTATGTTTTCTACATCAATTTATATCAGTACAACGCTGTAAGAAAATATACCAGAAATGGGTATCTTGAAAACTGATAGTTTTGTGAAGCATTCTGGATTCACATTGGTAGTTACCTCTTCTCCTAACCTAATCCTTCAAAAGTAACAGTGAAGCCCTAACCGGTTTGGCTCAGTGGATAGAGCGTCGGTCTGCAGACTCAAGGGTCCCAGGTTCAATTCTGGTCAAGGGCATGTACCTTGGTTGCACACTAGCCAGTGGGGAGTGTGCAGGAGGCAGCTGATCGATGTTTCTCTCTCATCAATGTTTCTAACTCTCTATCCCTCTCCTTTCCTCTCTGTAAAAATCAATAAAATATATATATATAAAAGTAACAGTGAAGATTTTAAAGGGACATAAACACAGGACAGAGAATGGGAAAGTGGGTGATCCAGATGTGAGACAGCAACCCACTCTGCAGGTGGGGAAGTGGGGACAGGGACTCAGCAGAACAGAGGAACAGGAGCTCAGGGAGGCTGGAGGCAAGGCAGGACCCCTGTGGGGGAGAGGCACCTCTGAGGGTCACACAGCAGGTAGGGCTGACACAGGAAGACTCCCTGGGAGTTGAGGCGAAGACCTTTCCACTTCTAAGCTGAAGAGAGGCTTGTTCTCAGATACTGAACCAGAGAGCACGTGGCCTGAAAAACACGTGGTCCCCTAAAGTCACAGAGCTGCTGAAACAGGACGCGGAAGTGCATCCTGGGAGGTTCCTCCCTCCACACCGACCCTCCTCCTCCCCTCCCCTCTAGGAATGGTGAAAACCAGGCTTATGAACCCCAGGAGGTAGGAGAAATCCTCTCTTGAAAAACTGTACATCAAGAGATCAATACCGCCAAAACCGGTTTGGCTCAGTGGATAGAGCGTCGGCCTGCGGACTGAAGGGTCCCGGGTTCGATTCCAGTCGGGGGCATGTACCTGGGTTGCGGGCATATCCCCAGTAGGAGATGTGCAGGAGGCAGCTGATCGATGTTTCTCTCTCATCGATGTTTCTGACTATCTTTCTCCCTTCCTCTCTGTAAAAAAATCAATAAAATATATTTTTTTTAAAAAAGAGATCAATACCGAGCCCTAGCTGGTTGGGCTCAGTGGATGCAGCAGTTCTCAACCTGTGGGTCTCGAACAATGAAAATGCATCCTGCATATCAGATATTTATATTATGATTCATAACAGTAGCAAAATTACAGTTATGAAGTAGCAACGAAAATAATTTTATGGTTGGGGGTCACCACAGCATTGAGGAGCTATATTAAAGGGTCGCAGCATTAGGAAGGTTGAGAACCACTGGATAGAGTGTCGGCCTATGGACTGAAGGGTCCCGGATTCCATACAGTCAAGGGTACATGCCAGGGTTGCAGGTTCGATCCCCAGTAGGGGGCGTGCAGGAGGCAGCTGATCAATGAGTCTCTCATCATTGATGTTTCTATCTCTCCCTCCCTCTTCCTCTCTGAAATCAATAAAAAAAATAAAATAAAATAAGAGATCAATATCTACAGATAATAGTGTCAACAATAAATAAAATAAAAAACTTCATTTTCCCATTATCATTATACCCCCCAAAACACAGGGTATACACGGAATAGTCTCCATTCAGGAAGGGAGAACATGGTAAGCAAAAGTACAGGAAAATACAATAAACTTTCCTTTTCCTCTTGAGTTTTATAAATGATGTCTTGTCTGACAGTTGAAGCAAAAATTATAACACTGTCTGATGTGGTTCTAAACAAAAGAGGAAGTATCAATTATAAGTGGTGGGGGTGAAGAGACGTAAGGGAAGCAGGGTTTCTGTACTTCACTATATTAGTAAAATGATGACACCAAAATGAAATTCTAAAACCTTCCAAGTGACCCACAGGAAGGCAAGGTAAAAGAAAGCAGAGAAATGAAAAACAGAAGAAACAAAATAACTGAAAAAAGAAACAGCAGACTTACACCTAACATATCAGTAACTACATTAAATGTAAATGGTCTATCACCAATTAAAAGACAGATATTGGCAGACATTGCTGGTGTGGGTGTAAAATGGTCTGACCACTTCAGAAAATATGTTGGTGGTTTAAAAATTTTTTAAATATTTATTACGAAACCCAACTATAATCTTGCACATTTACCCCAGAGAAATGAAAACTGTCCACAGTACACAATTGTTCATACTGTCTTTATTCATGACAGCCACAAACTATAAACAACCCAAATGTCCATAGGTGAATGCATAAACAAATCTTCGTGGTGTGTCCATCAAACGGAATGCTATCAGCAATAAAAAAGAACTGTTGCCCTGACCTGTTTGGCTCAGTGGATAGAGTGGCGGCCTGCGGACTGAAGGGTCCCAGGTTCGATTCTGGTCAAGGGCATGTACCTTGGTTGCGGGCACATCCCTGGTGGGGGGCGTGCAGGAGGCAGCTAGCTGGTCAATGTTCCTCTCTCATTGATGTTTCTAACTCTCTATCCTTCTCCCTTCCTCTCTGTAAAAAATCAATAAAATATATTAAAAAAAAAAAGAACTGTTGCCTAGCTGGTGTGGCTCAGTGGTTGAGTGTCAACCTAGGAACCAGGAGTTTATAGTTCGATTCCCAGTCAGGGCACTAGCCCAGGTTGTGGGCTCAATCCCCATTTGGGGGCATGCAGGAGGCAGTCGATCAATGATTCTCATCATTGATGGTTCTATTTCTCAATTCCTCTCTGAAATCAATAAAAATATATTTTTTTAAAAAGAAAGAAAGGCTCTAGCCAATTTGGCCCAGTGAATAGAGCATTGGCCTTTGGACCAAAGGGTCCCGGGTTCGATTCCAGTCAAGGGCACATACGTTGGTTGCAGGCTCCTCCCGGCCCGGGCCCTGGTCGAGGTGCAGGCAGGAGACAACCAATCGATATGTTTCTCTCACATTGATGTTTCTGCCTTTCTCTCTCTCTTCCACTCTCTGTAATAATCAATGGAAAAATATCCTCAGGTGAGGATTTAAAAAAATAATAATTAAAAAAAATCACATACTTTATAAAAAAACGATTTTCCTATAGACACTAGACTGTCAGTTTTTCATATACACACAGCACTTAAATTTCTTAAAGCACTCTATCCCCTATTAGTATCCAATTACTCCTTTCTGCCCAAAGAGACCCGGGAGACGTTCCTTGGCTATGAAACCCATCCCAGATCTTCACCTCACCGTTTGTGCACCCTGGCTGGCATACGCTTCCTTTAATTACAATCATTTGCTTACTTTGAGCATCCAGAGGAAGTGCCTCATCTTCATGGTGAGCTCGTGGGGCGGCGCTGGGCTCGGCCTGCAGTACGCCAGGTAAATCTCCCAGCACATGTCGATGTAATTCATTGAGTAGAGGGACCGCTGTTGCCCACTGAATAAACTGCCTAGAAATGCCACAGAAAGGTAAACACGCAAAGCATGGTTCCAACGTTACACTTTGAAGAAATAGTGAATAGAATCCTGTTGGTTCTGTGTTTACCTTTTACATGGCAGGCGTTGGGATGAATGTTCTCTGTCATCAGTTTTGTGAAACACAGAAAGAGCGAGGGGCTTCTGTGTCTGTGATTAAAAAGATATGATCACTCCCCCCTCCAGGAGGTGGGTCCCCCCCTAAGGGCTCGGGAACTGGCTTCTAACAAGCAGAGTATAGAAAGGGAAAAATAGTGAATGTCTGGGAGACAGTGCAGCTGTCACCGCTGTGACCAGGTGGTCAAGGTGAACATCACCAGTAATGAGACAGTGACGTCAGATTCCCTGATAGGATGTGACGGGAAGCACAGCTCACCTCCCTGATATTCTTCCGCAAAACCCCTAGGCTCAGTGGAATGAGGGGAAAGCTCTGCAGACCAAAATCGAGGGATATTTTATATTAACTGACCGATACTCTTCAAAAGTGTCAGGTCGTAGAAGACAAAGTCTGAGAAACTATCACAGATTGTAGGGGATTAAGCTATGCCAGCTTTCCACAATGTGGGATCCTGGATTGAATCCCGAAACAGAAACGGGACAAGGGTGGGAAAATTCAGGGAAATTCCAATAGAGTCTGTAATTTACTTAATGGCACTGCAGCCATGGTAGTTCCTTAATTTCCATACGTGCACCTTGGTTCTGCAAGATGCTATCCGGGGAAGCAGTGAGGGGTCTGCACGTCAATTTTGCTCCAAGAGAGACAGGAAGTTCTGGCCGAAGGTCAAGTTGGTTGTGACTATTTCTGAGTAAAACCCTGAGAGCTATTTGCAGGTACTGACACATGACGAGTCACATCTGAAGGGTTCCACGTTTAAAGCTGGTATCTGATGGTTTTGTGGTTAATATTTTTGTGTCCAGCCCTTAAGTTCTAGAGTTTGTGAAAATAATGATGAGAATGAAAAGACAAGAGGCCAGCCCTCGCTGGGCGGTTCTGCTGGTTGGAGCATCTTCCTGCGTACCAAAAGGTGGCGGGTTCGATTCCCGGTCAGGGCCTGTACCCAGGCTGCAGGTTGGATTCCCGGACAGGAGACAACTGATCAATGTTTCTCTCTCTCTCTCCCCCTCTCTCTGAAACCAATTTTTTTAAAAAGAAAGAAAGAAAAGAGGACAAATGTAACTAACGGCCAGCTCTGCCTGCGTCCTCTCCCAGGGCCCAGAAGTAGACTTACTGGTATTCTTTGTGATGAATGTGGTAAGCCAGCTGCAGGAGATAGGTCAGAAATATTCTCAAAAGTATTTTTGTAAATGGAGAATGAATCTCTTCAACTGGTATGCCACTGTATTCTGGAATAAGAAAATTGAAGAGGATGATTAGTATTTTCTAGAATCTTCTCTTTTATTTTCTCCTGCTACACAATCCCAAGCACTGAGTACTTTTCTTCCTAGAGAATACTCGGATCTGTATATCCGCATCCACCTAAAAATCAAGTCCTGCTCGAAAGATCTTTATCTAGTCACTTTACACAAGAAACTTTCAAAGTCTCGTGTCCCAATGTGTTTCCAAGTTTTCTGAGCCTAATTTAATTAATGCTGATAATTCTAAATGGATTCCAGGTCTATTTCAAACACTCAAATTTGAAGTGAGTAGTTCTAATATTTTATTTTTCAAGTAGATAACTGGAGGCTTTCAGTCCTGCCTCCCAGAATTCAGCTGAGAGGAGTAAAACCTTCAAAGTCATTAAATTTACTGCATGAACTTTCTAATTTGAAATCGAGACCAAGCCCAAGACTATCTGAAGCCTTTTCTAGGCTATTCTAAGCCGTTCGCTCTCCCTGACACCCTCTGCTTCCTACCCGACAATTTAGCATGTTTTTATTATAGATCAGAGGTAGGCAAACTTCTCTGCAAAGGGTCAGGCAGTAAATACGTTAGGCTTTGTGGGCCAGTCCCTGCCACAACCACTCAGTTCTGGTGTTTTAGGGCAGAAGCCACCACAGACAATAGGTACAGAAATGGGCATGGGTGTGTTCCAATAAAACTTTATTTATAAAAACAGGCAGGGAGCCCCTGCTTTGCTGACCCTCCCAGCTGTAGATGGCCATGGGGTTGCTGTTACATCACCAGATGCCTCTTCAAGTGCATTTTAAGCACCTTGAGCAGAAAGATGCCACGTGCTGATTTCGGCAACACCCCTCCCAGCCTCTGCCTTCACCCCTCAACACCTCCTAACTGGGTTCCTGGTGACAAGCTGTCACACTACCCTTTGAACTGAGAGGTGTGCCGGGCCTGGAGTACTCACCACTTATTACCCTGTCCATGTCGGCGAGAGTTATTTTATGGTGGTGAAATTTGCAATCCTTTAGAAACCTCCAGAACTGAAGCTTCGTCATCAGAAAGGTGTTATCCGGGGACCGCTCACATCCTAGGCTGCTGTAGAAGCTGTAAATTCTCCTTAATTCTGTAATATTTCTTAAGATAGCATATTCTACCTGAAAGGAGAAAGCCATGCGTATCTTAATCTTGCCCGATGAGAACGAAAGCAGAGAAACACCTGTTTGCTAGATTAATGCGATGACACAGGGGAAGTAGGAGCATTCACCTCTGGTCACTGAGAGCTCAGCGAGGACTATACTCCCCCCGCCCGGCCCCAGGCCAACAGCATGCAATTTCTGAGTGACAGGAGAAGACGTGCGGTCATCTGGACAGGGGAACCCCTTTCTTGCTGCTCGGTGCTAGCAGCCGTCTGAACGGCAGCAACCAAATTCTCTCGTCTACAGATCAATATCCCGCAGGAGCACAGACACAAAAATCCTCAACAAAAGACTAGCAAATCGAATCTCGCAACATATTTAAAAATATAACATGTCCACACCAAGCGGGGTTTATCCTGGGGTTGCAAGGTTAGTTCAACCTTTGAAAAGTCAGTCCGTGTAAGTCACCGTATTGGTCACTAGGAAGAAAGGACGCATGATCGCATCAATGCATTTGACAAAATGCAACATCCATTCCTGACGGACACCCTCAGCAAACTGGGAGCGGGAAGGCATGGTGAGGAGGGGAACTGACAGAGGCAGGTTGGAAGGAGGGCTGGATGTCAGGGGATCGATTAACCAGTGACACTGACTGACAGCAAAGGCAGCTGTTTGGATGGGAAAGGATATGCATGTACAGCCAGGAGGCTGCGGCTTGCTCCAGCTGAGACAAGAATGATCCAGAACCGGCTCAGGAAAAGACACCCACGCTTTGGCAAAATGATTCTGAGAACAGATAATAAAGACATATAATCCTGAGAAGACATCAGATATACCCAAACGCGGGACAGAACCGACCAGTGCCCTTCAAAAGTCTCAAAGTCCGGGAGACAGAGGAGCCGTGACAGACTGGAGGAGGTTAAAGGATGGGGAGGACCAGGCTGGGTGGGACCCAGGCGGGACCCTGGAACAGAAGAGGGCATCAGGAGAGCTGCTGAAATACAGAGTCTATACTAGTGTCCGTCAACTGTCATTAAAAAGTCAATTCTCTAAAAAAAAAATATTTAAGCTTAAATACAAATTTGTAACAGTGCGAAAGGTTCTTACCTGCTTCTTTTCCTCCGGTTGCTCTCCCTTAGGGTACATGTTTAGCAGCAAAGTTAGGTCCAGCTCGATGCTCGAGCCTAGCGCTGATGTACTTTCACTGCCGTTAAGCCTTCTGATAATCTCTAGCAAATGGAGGCAAACACAGGGGATAACGTGACAGGCAATGTTGACATTTTTCAGTGCTATGCCAAAATAATTTCCCACAGATGTGTGATACAAGAGCATTCCAAAATCCCACTAAACAGATGATGCACTATGGCATTATACACCTGAAACCAGTATCATTTCATTAACCAACTAGAGGCCCGGTGCACGAATTCATGCACAGACGGGGTCCCTCTGGGTCAGTGGTTCTCAACCTTCCTAATGCCGCGACCCTTTAATACAGTTCCTCATGTTGTGGTGACCCCCAACCATAAAATTATTTTCGTTGCTACTTCATAACTGTAATTTTGCTACTGTTATGAATCGTCATGTAAATATCTGATATGCAGGATGTATTTTCATTGTTACAAATTGAACATCATTAAAGCATAGTGATTAATCACAAAAACAATATGTAATTATATATGTGTTTTCCGATGGTCTTAGGCGACCCCTGTGAAAGGGACGTTCGACCCCCAAAGGGGTCGCGACCCACAGGTTGAGAACCGCTACTCTGGGTGGTCTGCAGGGATCCGGCCAAAACCCGCAGTCCAATGCCGCCTGCAGCTCCTACCTGCTGCTACTGCTCATCCCAGCCCCACTGTGCCTGCCATGGGCTCGTGCCCAATCAGTCCTGATCAGGAGAGCCTCATGCTGCCACAACAGCACTCACCAGCCATGAGCCCTGCATTTGGCGCCCTCCCAAGAGGAGTGGCCTGTGGGATCAGGCTGAAATCGGCTCTCCAACATCCCCTGAGGGGTCCCGGATTGCAAGAGGGCACAGGCCAGGCTGAGGGACCCCACCAGGGAGGGACCACAGGAGGGTTCCAGGGTATGTCCGGCCCATCTTGCTCAGTCCCGATTGGCCAGACCCTAGCAGCAAGCTAACCTACCAGTCGGAGCATCTGCCCCCTGGTGGGTCAGTGCATGTCATAGCAACTGGTCGACCGGTAAACTGTCTGTCCCCTGGTGGTCAGTGCACGTCATAGCGAGCAGTTGAGCTGCCTTAGCATATCATTAGCATATTACACTTTGATTGGTTGTTCTGTTCTGCCATTCGGTCTATTTGCATATTACCCTTTTATTATATAGTTGGATGTCACCCCAGGACATTCAGTAAATGAATAAATAGGCAACCGAGAGAGCAGTTGCTCCCAGGAAGCTTCTGCCTTCTGCGGGGTGAGGGGTGTTGTGATGAGTGGAGCAGTGGAGAACGCAGGCCCATGAACTCTCAGCCGGCAGGGGGACCTCCTTACCGGCACTGGAAGACCCTCCATACTGGCTCTCGAGGACAGACACGGCAGATGGGTCTTGGTAATGTACTAATTCGTCGTCGAGACTTAGAAACTCCGCTATGTGGTCATCGGAGAAAGGGCCAGTATACACGCGTCCATTCTTGAAAGTTAATTGGCCCTGCAGATAGAAAGGTAACTTGTGAAGTTTAGGGAAAAGGTTCCTTAGAAAGTCATTGGTAAATGTACATCAAAATCTTTCTCAAGAGTTTGGAGTTTTGCCCTGGCCGGCTTGGCTCAGTGGTTAGAGAGTCAGCTCACAGACAGTGGTGTCTCGGGTTCAAATCCCGGTCAAGGGCATGTCCTGGGTTTTGGCTTTGATCCCTGGCCCCAGTCGGGAAGTGTGCAGGAGGCAACCAATTGGTATGTCTCTCTGACATCGATGTTTCTCTTTCTCTCTTCCCTCATCCCCTCCCTCCAGCCCTTCTACTCTTTCTAAAAATCGATGGGAAAAAATATCCTTGGGTGAGGATTAACAAACCAACAAAGAGTTTTGAGTTTCTGTTTGTTTTTAAGATATGCACTTAGTCCACACATAATCAGGTTCCTAGACTCTCATGTCACTGCAGAAATCCTCCTCCTCCTGATTCTCCTTCTCTTCTCCCCTCTCTTCTTGCTGTATCTGCCTCACAACCTCTCCCCAATTGTAAGTACCCCTAGATCACAGGATGTGTCTTATTAAACTATGCTAATGGCCAGCAGAGTGCCCATCACAGAAAAGGGACTCTCTTGGTATTTGTCAAACCCAGACCATTTGTCAGTCTGATTCAGAGATGGGCAAATGACCCAGTTCAGTTCAGTGAACCTCAAGATGTTTGTGGAAAGCTTCTTGAAAAAGAGATTCTGCTCCCCTTCTACTTAGTGTGGGATGTGGATGTGAAGGCAGGAACCACAGCAGCCATCTTGCAATCATGAGGGAGGGGCAGTGTAAGGGTGAAACTGACATGGCAGGGGACATCATGGATAGACAGCGAAAACCTGGCAACACTGAATTGCTGAATCAAACCAACATAGAAGCCCATGTTATTTTTTATAATTTATAGAAGATTAAGCTAGATTTTCTACAACCAAAACCACACACACACACACACACACACACACACACAACCTCTAAATATCAGGAAACTATGTTGGTAATTATTTTTAAATTTGTGTAATCGTCTGAAAAAAGCAATAAGTTATCCTATGCAAATTGGATAGAGAATGGCACGCCTTGTACTGTGTTTCAAGTGCTTTACATAGTCCTTAAAATGTGACCTCACAGACCTGTACTCACCATGCCATGTTTTTTATTGGAAACCCACTCCCCCTCATATATGGCTCCACTGGCGTAGTAAAACTTCCCGTGGCCATGACGACATCCATCTACAAAGTTCCCTCTGTATTCGTTTCTCAAAGGATACTGGGTGTTGGGGACTCTCTTTAGAAACCATGTGTGTGTCCCTAAACCATTCTGAAAAGGAAGGAAATGCCCATGAGAAATGTTCAAGATATTTCCTCTTTGTACTTGAATCTGCTGACAGTTAGGTGTGGGTTAAAAACAATGACTTATTTGAAGGGGCAAAGAACATGGACTTCAGGGTCTCAGCTCAGCTACTTCCTAACTAGCCTTCTGACCTCAGGCAAATTATTGAAGCCTTTGTCTTTCGTCTGTAAAATGGAAATAATATCTACCCTGCAGGTTGGGTGCAAAGACTGAAGATAGAAAGTGCCTGACTTGATAGTGATTATTTTAGTTATTATCTTTAATTTTATTTTTAACCTGCAGATTGATAAAAAAAAAAAAATCCTACTTTCCAGTGGTAACCTCAACTAAGCCCTAAACATGTATACACCTGACAATAGAGCTTCAAAATATATGATGGATCCAGAAGGAGAAATAGACAAATCTTCAATTAAACCTGGACACTTCAACACTCTCTCTTAGACACGGATAGAAAAAGTAGACAGAAAATGAGTGATGACCTGGAAGACCTGAACAATCACAGTGATCTAGCTGACATCTGAGGAACATTCCACTCCACAAAAGCAGAAACACATCTCGCATCCACCAAGACAACCACTGTCTGGGCCGTAAGATAAGCATATTTAAAAGGAATGCAATCATACAAAGTGTGTTCTTGGACTACAGTGGAACTAGTAAACTATAAAATCAACAATAGAAAGATATCTGGAAAAATCCCCAAATATTTGGAAATGAAACAACATACTTCAAAATAATTTATAGGCTAAAGAGTAAGTCACGGGGAAATTAGAAAAGATTTTGAACTGAACAAAAATTAGAACATAGTGTATCAGACAAAGTTGGGTACAGACAAAGCAGTGCTTAGAGGGAAAAAGCCTGTAGTATTAAATGCTTATATTAGAAAAGAAGAACTGTACCCAATTAGTAAGGCTCCCACCTTATAACTCTAGGAAAAGAAGAGCAAATAAAACCCAAAGTGTGCAACAATAATAGCAAAGAGCAGATATCAAAGTGAAAACTGAAAGACATCAAAGAAAATAAATAAAATTAAAATTGGCTCTGCGAATTTTAATGACATTGATACACTTCTAGCAAGACTAATGAAGAAAAACAGAAAAATTACTAGTATCAGAGGAGGGGACATCCCTATGGATCCTATGTATATTAAAATAATGAAGTAAATATTATGAACTTTATGCCAACAAATTTAATAATTTATGTGAAATGGACAGATTCCTCCTATAACACAAACTTCCAAAGCTTACTCAAGAATAAAGGAAGCCCTAGCCAGTTTGGTTCAGTGGATAGAGCGTCCCAGGTTCTATTCTGTTCAAGGGCATGTCCCTGGCCCGGGCCCTGGTCGGGCTGTGCAGGAGGCAACCAATCAATGAGTTTCTCTCACATCGATGTTCCTCTCTGTCTTTCCCTCTCTCTTCCACTCTCCCTAAAGATCAATGGAAAAATATCTTCGGGTGAGGATTAACAAAAAAAAAAAAGAAAGAAAGAAAGAGCCCTGACTGGTTTGGCTCAGTGGATAGAGCGTCAGCCTGCGGACTGAAAGGTCCCAGGTTTGATTCTGGTCAAGGGCATGTACCTGGGTTGCAGGCACATTCCCAGTAGGAGATGTGCAGGAGGCAGCTGATCTATGTTTCTCTCTCATCGATGTTTCTAACTCTCTATCCCTCTCCCTTCCTCTCTGTAAAAAAAAAAAGAAAAAAAAGAAAAGAAAATTATAAATAAAAAAAGAATAAATGAATAGCACATTATTTACTAAAGAAATACATTTTATAGCTAATATGTAGTTATTTATAGTTACTCTTCCCACAAAAATAACTCCAGGCCCACAGGCTTTACTGGCATATTCAACTAAACAACCAAGAAAGAGATAATACCAATTTTACAAACTCTTCCAGAAAACTTTCCAAGTCATGTTATGAGGCCAACATTACCCTCATTACTAAAAGCTTACAAAGATATGAGAAAAGAATACTCTAGATCAGTGGTTCTCAACCTGTGGGTTGCGAGCCCTCTGGGGTCGAACAACCCTTTCACAGGGGTCGCCTAAATACATCCTGCATATCAGATATTTACATTATGATTCATAACAGTAGCAACATTACAGTTATGAAGTAGCAACAAAAATAATTTTATGGTTGGGGGTCACAACATATTAAAGGGTCGTGGCATTAGGAATGTTGAGAACCACAGCTCTAGATCAATATCCCTCATGAACGTAGACACAAAACTTCTCAACAAAGCTTGAGGAAATGGAATCCAGCAAGGCATGAAAAGGATAACAGCATCATAACCAAGCTGCGTTTATCCCAGGAATGCAAGGTTGGTTCAACATTTGAAAATCAACCAATGTAATTCAACATATCAACAGGCAAAAGAAGAAAATCCACATGATCATCTGACTAGAGGCAGGAAACACTTTAGACATCTTCAACATCAATTCGTGATAAAACTGTAAGCAAATTAAAAATTAAAGAGAGCTCCCTCAACCTGATAAAGGGCATCTATGAAAAACCGAGAGCTAACATCACACTTGATAGAGGGCTGAATTCTTTCCCACCAAGGTCAGGAACAACGCAAGGATGTCTGTCCGCTCTCTCCACTCCTGTTCAGTATCACACTGGAGGTCTCAGCCACACAATCAGCAAGAGAAAAACAATGGCACTCATTAGAAAGGAAATACAATACAAGGTTGACTATAGGCAATATGATGTCTCAATTTTTTAAGTCCCAAGGAATCTACAAGAAAGTGACTAGAACTATTATGTGCTTTTAGCAAAGTCCCTGGTTACCAGATTAATATGTACAAGATATCATCAGAAAAATCCTAGCAATATAAACCATATAAAATTAACCATAGAAAGTACATTGCTTCTAACATATAAATAATGGTCTCAGGCCTCACAGATACCATGTGCCTTTTGGGTTCACCAATAGTAGAATAGAATCTAATTTTTTTAAAAAAATATATTTTATTGATTTTTTACAGAGAGGAAGGGAGAGAGATAGAGAGTCAGAAACATCGATGAGAGAGAAACATCGATCAGCTGCCTCCTGCACATCTCCCACTGGGGACGCGCCCACAACCCAGGCACATGCCCCTGACCGGAATCGAACCCGGGACCCCTCAGTCCGCAGGCCGACGCTCCATCCACTGAGCCAAACCGGCCTCGGCGAATAGAATCTAATTTGTGTGGAAGACCTTTCGAGCAAACCAAGTAATAAAACAGCGTTACAAACATCTGGTTTAGACCAGGAAATTGTAAGTTGAGTTTCTAAATTTAGCAGAACTTGAATTTCAGACTGCCATACAACACCATACCAAATAATATATGTGCTGGGGATCAGCAGAGCGTCCACCTCTGGGTATATTCTGCTAAAACCAGCTGGCGGGGTACCTGGACACCATTCTCCCACTGACCACTGTACTCTTCGTTAGTTGTCAGCCATTTCATCGTGCCTTCCCCATGGCGCATGTTGTTTTCCCACTGCCCTTCGTACATATTTCCAGATTTATAACTAGGAAAAAAACACACAAAACACCCCACAACAATTCAAAACAATCCATTACCTTTACTAAGACTTTCTCTTAAGACATTCTCCCTGTACTCTTATGAAGAAATCCAACTCTCTCATGCATACAATCTACTCTGACTTAAATTCAAAGGATGAGTATGTGGTTGGTAAAGAAAAAAAAAATCACCTTAGGAGGTAGAATAAATTACTTTATTAAACTTCCTGATCATCTAATAGTAAGAAAGTGAATAAGGGCAGTCATTTTAAATCTTTTTTAAAAAATTTATTTTTATTGATTTCAGAGAGGAAGAGAGAGGGAGAGAGAGAAACATCAATGATGAGAGAGAAGCATTGATCGGCTGCCTCCTGCATGCCCCACATTGGAGATCGAGCCCACAACCTGGTCATGTGCCCTGATAGGGTATTGAACCATGACTTCCTGGTTCATAGGTCCACACTCAACCACTGAGTCACGCCAGTGGGCCTAAATCTTTAAAAATAATTCCTTGGCCATAGCTGGTCTTGCTCAGTGGGTAGAGCATTGGCCCACAGACTGAAGGGTCCCAGGTTTGACTCCAGTCAAGGGCACATACCTTGGTTGCAGGCTCAATCCCCTTGCCCTGGGGCCTGTGCAGGAGGTAACTAATCAATGTGTCTCTTTCACATCAATGATTCTCTCTCTTTGTCTCTCCCCCTCCCTTCTACTCCATCTAAAAATCAATGGAAAAATATCCTTGGGTGAGGATTAACAAAAATAATAATAATTCCCTGGAGTATTATAATTAGGTGATATTGCCCACAAATATTTTGACTTTATCAGCTCAATCTAAAAATCAAGCAAATATGTCAAATTCTTCAGAAAATGTAACCTATATCACGGAGATCCATGAGTAATAGAGAGAACAAAGAAAGGCCATTTTTACATAGAATAAAGTAAAACAGAATGATTGGACAACATTTAATATGATGCTTTTCTACATTTTCTGTAGAATATTTTCATTACCGTGGGGTTATATTGGTTAAATTGGAATACTCCACTCGCTTCTATAGAAAATGCATTCCCTGTGATTCCTGCCCCTTATCTTCCCAGAGCCTCGGTGAGCACCATCTGGGTCCCCGCACACTTTCTGCCCAGACCCCGGAGGGGGAGGGGGGTACCTACCGTCTTATCCCCCAGCCCTTCTTGATGTTGTGAACCCAGTCCCCCTCGTAGCACGAGGTACCCTCTTCATTGTAATAAATGGAGCCCTGAAATAAACAATGTCATTTTTGTAAAAAAAATCAAGCCTCAAAAGACAATGTTTTTTTATAGGTGAAAATAAAAATATACTATAAATTTAAGGAGCCTAAACCATACAGAAGTCAAACATCACACTAAAGCAAGACATACAATCTGTGATGTTTCTGTTTCGCAGTCCAGAATATGGTAAAGTGTCCGCCGAGGGAGACTGAGATAATGTCACAAACCAGTTACTCCTTTTTTTAAAAAAAAAATATATATTTTACTGATTTTTTTACAGAGAGGAAGGGAAAGGGATAGAGAATTAGAAACATCGATGAGAGGGAAACATCAATCAGCTGCCTCCTGCACACTCCCCACTGGGTATGTGCCTACAACCAAGGTACATGCCCTTGACCGGAATCGAACCTGGGACCCTTGAGTCCGCAGGTGGGCGCTCTATCCACTGAGCCACACCGGTCAGGGCAAACCAGTTACTCCTTACAAAGTGCCACTCGAGGGCATGAACATTCCTCACATTCAGTAGACTCATTATCTTCATAACTATCAGTCAGATAAGTGCCTAAAGAAATCCTGTTTTGTCACCTAAGTAATAGTAGCGCCTTTCATGTAACTGAAGGCCACTCACTTATGTACCAAAACCCCTTTCCTTTATCCATTGGGACGCCTTACTTAGCCCGCTCCTCTAGGGGACTGACCACAGTGCAAGGCATCCGGATCTACACTGAGTGGCCTCAAATTGCTTGCTGGTTCACTGGTGTGAGTGTGCGCGCGTGTGTGAGGGTGAGGGTGTGAGTTTTCCATCTTCCTCATTGTCAAGCTAACTTGTGTCTTCTTGCAGACATTCAGGTGCCTCCGTGGAGAACTGACTGCCCCCACCCCTCCCATATATTCGAAGTGATCTGCAATGAGCTAAGAACCAAGCCAAACAAACAACACAACCGAACAGTCTCAATCTCGGTAAAGTGATGATTATCATGGTAAACTTCTTATGGCATTTTCTAAAAACACTGCTGCAGTATTTGATCATCCCATACCAAAGCCAACAGTCGTACCAAAAAACAACCATCTTGCTTAAAAGTGAATATAACCTACACTTGCAGGTGCGGATGCACACGGTGTGGCCACCGTGGAAAACAGCTTGGTGGCTTTACAAACGTTAAAACGTCAAGGTACCGCGTGACCTAGTGATTCCACTCCTAGATACATTCCCAAGAGACCTGAGAGCACGTCCCCAGGTGACCCCCTGCGCACATTCACAGCAGCACTGTGCACAGGAGCCAAAGGATGGAAGCAGCGCAAGTGTCCAGCACAAGTATCCAGTGAATGGATAAACACAGTGGAATATTATTCAGCCGCACAAAGGAGCCAAGTACCTACAACAGGGAAGGACCTCAAAAACATGCTGCTGAGCGGAAGAACCAGACACAACGGGTCACACATTGTATGGTTCTATTTCATACAAAATGTCCAGAATAGGTAAACCGATAGAAAAAAGCAAGTTGTTGAGATTGGGGCTGGGGGGGGGGGGAGTTGGAGGGGGTGCGTGAGGGGCGCGGTGGAAGAGGGCTATGGAGTAACTACCTAATGGGCACGGGGTTTATTTTGGAGTGATGAAATGTTTTAAATGTTTTGGGACAAGAAAGAGGTTGTGTTTGCACAACACTGAGAATGTACTAAATGCCACTGAATTGCTCACTCTAAAATGGTTTATCTCCGGGGATGTGAATGTCACCGCAATAAACAAACAGCGGATCTGATCTACCTTCACAGCCCCCACTTCCCGCCTGCGGGTTTGTTCACCCCAGGCACAGAGGGCCGTCACGTGGCGGCCTCACCCACCTTCCCGTGCCTCTTGCCCTGGCACCAGTGGCCGATGTAGGACACGGGCTGCGTGCTGCACCTGAACACACCAAAGCCGTTCCGCATGCCGTTGATCACTTCTCCTTCGTAGGTGCTGCCGTCCGGCCACGTGTACACGCCCCGGTTCATGGGGATGTTCTTCACAAACTCCCCCTGGGGCAAAAAGGCCGAAGGGGTCAGAAAGCAGGCAGCGAGCGGTTCCTGAGCCTGGGGGGGTCTGAGACACGTCCTCGACTCCCCCTCTATACCTGTCTCTCCTCCCATGGAAACTCGCAACTACCGCCCCCGCTCCCACCCTCCTCCTTCCTTCGCTACACAGCCCGTTGGTCCGCCCTTGCCCGGTCCCTCCGCTGGGTAGAAGCGCAGGCAGAAGAACGTATCTGGAAGGCGGTGTGTAGACCAGTGATGGCGAACCTTTTGAGCTTGGCGTGTCAGCATTTTGAAAAACCCTAACTTAACTCTGGTGCCGTGTCACCTATAGACATTTTTTGATATTTGCAACCAGAGTAAAACAAAGATGTATATTTTTGATATTTATTTTATATATTTAAATGCCATTTAACAAAGAAAAATCAACCAAAAAAATGAGTTTGTGTGTCATCTCTGACACGCGGGTCATAGGTTCGCCATCACTGGTGTAGACGGAGCTCCGAGCAGCAAGCAGGGACACCCGGCCTGGGGAACATGGATTCCTGGAAGCCACCCAGAGGGAGGCTGTGAGTGGGAGTTGACACCGAGCCCTCTCTTGGAGGGCAGTTTGGTTCTAGCAAATGATTTAAAAATACATCTTCCGCCCTAACCAGTTTGGCTCAGTGGACAGAGCATCCGCCTACAGACTCCAGGGTCCCGGGTTCAATTCCCGTCAAGGGCATGTACCTTGGTTGCGGGCACATCCCCAGTGGGGAGTGTGCAGGAGGCAGCTGGTCGATGTTTCTCTCTCATCGATGTTTCTAACTCTCTATCCCTCTCCCTTCCTCTCTGTAAAAAATCAATAAAATATATTTTAAAAAAAAATACACCTTCCCCTCGGCCCAGCAAGATGGGTCAAGAGAGTTGCCCTAGTGGAAGACAAGCAGCCAGCGAAAACAGGGGGATCTGCATGGATGCCTATGGTTTGATCTCGAAGAAATGAACATACAGAAGAGAGTGTATGAGAAACTGCTTGTAAAAGGTAGGAGAAGCCCAGGACACGCAGGTGTGCTGTCCTTGCACACAACACAGAACCTTCTAGAACCAGTGACACTGCTAACAATACCAGAGAGCCCCGGGCGGTAACCAGTTACTTTTCACCTACATTCTTTGGTTCTGTGGGTTCCTTTAACCCATGTGCTGAATTACATTTACGAAAGTAGTACGTTTAGTTGTGGGAATCTGACCATTAAGTCTCATAATTATAGTTTAGAACTATGACATATTATATGCTTTACCTCATATTTCACTCCATCGGCCCAAATGTAAGTCCCATGTCCATGCATGAGTCCTTCTGAAAACATACCCTTCAAAACAGAATGACGACAAACCCTTGGGACCAGGCACTGATGTCACATGACAGCTTCCTCCCCCGTCCACCCGCACAAGCACGACCATGCTTGTCCACGCGTTCGCAACAGTGGCAGAGCCCACCTTTGAGCCGGCCCCACACTGGCATCCATCCTGTTCTAAAAAGGGTCTGAGGAGGGTCCGGAAAAATCCAGTTCCCTACAACTTACACTACAGGCAGTCGTGGGCAGTTGTTAAATGGAAGCCTGAATTCAATCTGTGTCTGCATTTTGAGAGTTTTTGTGACACAGGAAATTGAACATGTTGTATGTTAAGGGGGAAAAATTCAGGGAACTAAAACTCATGCCTGTGGCCCCAACCACAAAAATTTGTGATCCTATAATAATCACATATTTCTCTGATAATATGAATGAATGAATGAATGAATGCCCTCACGGTGGCATTACTAATAAAGGCAAAAAATGAAAATGCCCCCAAAGTATCCAACAAGTATGGCACAGTTGAATTAGAACACTATGCAATGTTTAAAGTAATTATTGTGGCCCTAACCAGTTTGGCTCAGTGGATAGAGTGTCGGCCTGCGGACTGAAGGGTGCCAGGTTCGATTCCAGTCAAGGGCATGTACCTTAGTTGCTGGCACATCCCCAGTAGGGGGTGTGCAGGAGGCAGCTGATCGATGTTTCTAACTTTCTAACCCTCTCCATTCCTCTCTGTTAAAAAATCAAATAAAATATATATTTTTAAAAATCTTTAAAAAAAGTAATTATTGTGGAAGAGGGAATGGGGACTTAGTTTTTGACAGGTATAGAGTTTGTTTTGGGATGATGAACAAGTTCTGGGACCGGACAGAGGTGAAGGTTGTACAACCCGCTAAGTGCACTTAATGCCACTAAACTGTACAATTGCAAATGGTTGAAATGATACATTTTATGTTATATATGTTTACCACAATGAGACAATTAAGTTATGACACCATGTGGCAATACAAAGAAGGATTCAGAAGCGAAAAAAGATCCAAGATGTTATATACAAAATGAATATACCCAGCCCTGGCCGTATGGCTCAGTTAGTTGGAGCATCGGTCCCATACACCAAAAGGTTGTGGGTTCGATTCTCAGTCAGGGCACATACCTAGGTTGCAGACTCAATCCCTGGTCGGGGTGTATATAGGAGGCAACCAATCAATGTTTCTCTCTCACATCAATGTTTCCCTCTCCCCCCTGTTTCTCTCTCTCTAAAATAAATATATCCTCAGGTGAGGATAAAACATTTAAAAAATTTCTTTAAATGAAGATTCCCAGGTGAAAACACTGATACATCCATTTAAGAAATGAAAGGAACATAGCAAATTAAAAACATTTATGGCAAGAGGATGATGATACTGGGTTTTATTCTTCATTCGTTACTGTAGTGACTGACCTTAATGTTTGTACAACAAATAAAGGTCAATAAAAGGACTGCTTCAGTTGTGCTGATCCATGTTTTTACCTTAAAATACGTAGACAGTGTTCAAAATAAAATCAGCATTAAGGACTTCCAAGTTCTTTGAAGAACCAGTGGATTTGTCTGATGCAAATCTAAATCTATCATCACCCGGTGCCTTCCTCCCCCCACAGCCCCCGAATGTGTCACTCACGCGGTAGGTGCAGCCTCCCTGGAAGACCGCAAAGCCTTCTCCCTGGTACAGTCCATGGACTTTTTCCCCTTCATAGCTACAGAGAAATGAGACCCAAGGTCATGACGTGAGTGACCCCAAGTGACAGTGGGTCAGATACATAATGAACATGAATGAAGAAGCACTTGTCACATTTATTCAGCCAACAAACACTCCCCGGGGGCCACCGGATGCCTGTCCCCTTCTAAAAGCCAGGCCGAGAACAGTGAACTGTGCCCAAGACTGGAAAGTTCCTGCCTCGGCAGCTTACACTTCACTGAGGACAGACAATCAACAAGAAACACACGAACAAGAGAATTCCCTATCGAGTTCATTTTTTGTGAAAGAAGTAACCAGGGGAGGAAGCTGCTGTACGCAGAGTCAGGGTGGAAGCCTTTCAGAGGACGTGAGAGTTGTACTTGGACCTAAAGGACTTGAGACAAAACATCCACTAGAAGAATCCCGGGAAGAGGACCCCAGTTAGAGGGAACAGCAAGCGCAACAGCCCTGAGGCAGGAAGGAGCCTGAGATCTCAAGTTCAGCAGAGAGGAGAGCAGCAAGCATGGACGATACCGCCCGTTAAGATCACCTTTCAATGATGAGGTTGGTCAGAATGGGGTCTTCATATTGAAGGGCATCATCTAACTGCTGATTCTCACTTCTGGACTCCCTTTTGGATCCTGGTTCACTTAGCCCCAATTGTGGGACAATGATTGGGGATAATACTTGTCTAGCGGAATTGCCATCTGGCTTGGAAAGCTCCGGATTATCAGAGAGAGATGAGGGAGAGTGGGCAGACTTATCCACTTTTTTGTCTGTTTTTTTCTTTTCTTTCACCATTGCCTTTATTTAAGTGTCAAATTCCTTTGAGAGCTGTTTGTTTCAAGTCACTGATGAGCTTTACCTGAAAAAAAATAAAAATGATGTCTCCAAATACTTGAGGGTTTCACTCGTAGCTGAAATGTTAGCTTTACAACCCAATGCCATTACCGTTCTCCTAAAAGCGTGAAAAATTACAATAGGTATTACCAGTTTATAAAAATAATATAGCCTCAATATTACATTGGTTGTTCCTAAATGGTTTTTAAATTGGAACCACTGTTTACAAATAGTGTCCCAGTAAAGGGTCATCCTGTCCATGAAAAGCGGCTACTTAACCTCTGAGGGCTAGCATGCTGCCAGTCCGTGCTGGAAAAGCCTGTTTCCCGTGGCAAAGTGCGCAAAGCTGGATTCCTGCAAGTTATTTGATGTCCTTCCGCCTCAGATACAAATAGGAATAACAGTACCTTGTTTCCTTGTAAGAATTAAAGAAATGGATGCAGGAAACATTTCCAAAGTATGGGAAAGAGCACACAATCAGTAATGGAGCGATGATGGCACACCATTTTCCTGTTTTGGAGCTTGAAGTCATTGGCCCCTTACTCCCTATGCCAGCACTACCATTGACTGAGCACCCACCCCCTATGTCAGCCAGAAACAGGTGGTGTCAAGGTGGAGCAGAGGGGTAGGACTCCAAAGCCCTAGTGTCCATGGCCTCTGAAACCGGCCCCACTGAAAGCATCCCAGTCCTGGAGTCCAAGGCACCAGCCCTCCTTGTGTGCCCAGAGGATGCAGGGGGTGCCCCACGCCCTCCGCTGCCGGCAGGGCGCCCTCTGAAACTCACCTGCTAGCTCCACCCCACCTCTAGCGCTCCTACTGTCCTGCTTCTCTCCATTCAAAACCTTCCACTCGCCCTAGTCGGTTTGGCTCAGTGGATAGAGCACCGGCCTGCCAACTGAAGGGCCAATCCCTGCAGGCTCAATGCCTGGCCCCGGTGGGGGGTTCGGATGGCGGAAGCACCCAATCGATGTGTCTCTCACATTGATGTTCCTCTCTCTGTCTCTCCCCTCCCTTCCCCTCTCTATAAACGAATAGAAAAATATCCTCAGGTGAGGAGTAACAATAGATGAATTACTTATTTTTTTTTAAAAAAATCACTTTCAGTCTCCACCCCCACCCCATTGCTGTCTTAGCTAAGCAAGCTGCTCACATCGAACTCGGCAGGCTTCTACCATATAGGCTTTCTGGTCCCGTATCAGTGAAATCTGAACTGCAAGGCAAATTTCCTTTCTCCTGGCGTGTTTCTCACTAACTTTTTTCTGTCCTCCCAGGCTTGACACCGCGTTCTCCTGTTTGTTCTTTGCCGCGGCAGCATAAAGGGAGCGCGAGTTCTGAGCCCCGGGGTCCCCAAACTTCCTGCCCTTCCCTAAGGCCCTCCTCGCCCACCACGCACCTGCTCAGGTCCTCGGGGGAGGCCGGTCCGTTTGGCGGTTAAGTCCGGTCGCAGGGCCTGGGGCGCCGGGAGCTCTCGCGGGGCGCTCACTTGGCTCTGAACACCAGGCCCAGCCAGGTGATGCACTGCTCCGGCGCGTCTAAGCCAGGCCGGTCTCCAGGCAACAGCAGGCCCCGCCCCTCCTCATCCTTAAAGGGGCTGAGCTTCCTAGAAGCACGTGTTCTCTGCCCCCTTACTCCAGAACAGTGATTCTCAACCTTGGCTGCACATTAGAATCACCTGGGAATCTTTTTAAAATCCTGATTTCAGGGGCCCACCCACCCCATAACAAAGAAACAGAATTTCTGGAGGATGAGGTACAGAAATCAAGATTTTATTTATTTTTTTAAAAAAATATATTTTATTGATTTTTTACAGAGAGGAAGGGTGAGAGATAGTCAGAAACATCGATAAGAGAGAAACATCGACCAGCTGCCTCCTGCACATCTCCTACTGGAGATGTGCCCGCAACCCAGGTACATGCCCTTAACCGGAATCGAACCCAGGACCCTTCAGTCCGCAGGCCGACGCTCTATCCACTGAGCCAAACCGGTTTCGGCCAGAAATCAAGATTTTAAAAAGATTCCCAGGTGATTCCAATGTGCAGCCAAGGTTGAGAACCACTGCTCCTGAAGGTCAGGTGGAAATCTGGAGCTGGATGCACCTGACCTGGGTTCTCCCACCTCCGCAACTGCCCCGTGACCTCTGTCCCCCTTCCTCTTCACCATAACAGAATAATTAATCCAGGCGTTAGTTTTCCTTTGCGCTGTAAACAAGTTACACAAACTTGCCTAGGGGCTTAAAGCAACACAAATTTATCATCTTACGGTTCTGTAAGTTAGGGGTCCAACAGGGCCGGTTCCTTCTGGCAGCTGCAGGGGAGAATCTGTTTTCTCACTTCTAGAGTCTGCCTTCCTGCATCTTCCAAGTCAGTGGTTGCATCTCCCTGACACAGCTGGGAGAGGTTCCCAGGTTTAAGTCATGGGATGGATTGGGTCGACCCAACCAAGCCAAGATAGGTCCTCCATTTCTCAGCTCATTTCTTAATCACATCTACAAAGACCCATATTCAAGGGTCTGGGATTAGGACATGGCCATCTTTGAGGCCAGAAACCCCAATCTGCAGAGTTCTTGAAAATATTAAATAAGACCCTGCAGACAGGCACACAGCCTAAGCTTGACACAATAACTTGGTAATAATTATTACTTGGCTGTCTCATTACAGCGAAGAATGAATTCTAAGTTTGGGAATGGAAGCCCTCTCTCCCAGGGGGCCCGAGGTCTGGGCAGGGAGGGCGAGAGCAGGGGGGTGGCCTACACTCGCCATTGTACACCAACCACCACTTGGACTCCACAGACGGCATTTTTAGCTGCATTTTTGGCAGAGTTCAAATGGGATGAGGTTCCATGAAAAGCTATCTGACAAAACACAGGGATTCTTCCACCTCCAGTACCACTCGGAGCCAGTAACTGGAATATCTGGCAGCTCCCACCCCAAGGAAACCACATCACAACATTAAATTACGGCCAAATCCAAACCTTTTATTTCCCCTTGCCTACAACAGTGCCTTGCCACCCTGGCCGCACCGGGGAACATTTAAAAATCATAACCCCAGCTCCACTGGGTCCTTTCTTCCCAGCCGGGCAGAGAACCCCCACTAGGTTTTCCAGATTATTCCTTTAAAAAAAAAAGTATGTACATCAGGGTTGAGAACTAGTGAGCCAAGAGGATCATAATTTTAAATTTATGAAATTAAACCATTGCCGACTTAATCATCATTAGGCTTAGCGCTGCAGCCTAAAATATGCTGGGCCAGAGCAGAGGCCTGGATGGCTTCCAAAGTGCTCTTCCCATTTTAGAAAAAAACGTGCTCTTGCCTGTACACACACACACACACACACACACACACACACACACACACACACACATAAATTCAGAACAAAAAACACTGCAGCAATACTCCACATGGTGCAAAAGGCTCTCGACATCATTTCTAAATGGCGCTGCTATGTGTTTGTCTTTCTTAAGTAGGCTAATTTTGAAACAAAATGGTTAAGCCCTGCCTTGCAAAACAGAAAAGTCCAGTCTATAAAACAAGGTCAATTTTGAGAAATGACATCCAGATTGGCGATGTGTCTCATGGTCGGCCTGCCGTGGGGACAGTTCCAGGGATGGTCCATCTCACCCATATGGGCGATGAGTTTCTTCATCTCACTTGTGTTAAGAGCAGTTCCGATCATCACCTGAATACGAGACATAACGGTTTCAAGTTTTACTCGGTCTGGGTTAGAATAACAACTCTCCAGCTGAAGTTTTCTCTAAAACAAAGCTGGACAAGATTACAACTCAAAACCAACGTTCCTTGAAAAATCTTCCCCCAGACAACACTGCCTTCTAATACCTCGGCGTCCACCTTTCTGTGACACCCCCCGCTCCCTGGCTCCTTCCCTTTCCTCAAGATGCCGTCACCTGCCCAGAAGCCAACCAGTTTCAAAGGTGCCAGCACAACCTCTGTGCCAGCCACCCTCACCTGTCATCTTGGCAACTGCAGCGACCTCCTAACAGCCTCCCTGCTCCCCCTCACTGCACCCACCATCCTCCACTCAGCTGCCAGTGACCCCTTTGAAAGGTGTCAGAGCTCCTGGCTCTTCACCTGAATAACAGCGCAAGTGCATCACCTGATCTGGCCTCCATGCCTGCACTTGCAAGCATACGACCTTCCCTCCCCCACTGCAGCTACACTGGCAGTGCCTGCCTCAGGACCTTGGTACTGGCTGTGCCCTCTACCGGGAGGCTCTCCTCCAATGTGGGCATGCCTCACTTCCCTGCTCCCTTCAGGCTTCTGCCCTAATGCCCCTGCCTCCTCTCAGGGAACCAGCTCTCCTCATCTACCCCTCTGTAGCCCTTGCCTTGCCTTTGCTCCATAGCCCCTATCACTATCTGACAGATACAGGGAGATGGGCGATGCCACGGCAAGCAAGAAACAGAGGCCCTGAAACAAGGAGAGGTGGCAAGAGGTGGCAGGCCTGAAATTGGCACAGTCCCAGAGGCAGGATATGGGGCAGCACTCTGACACGTTGAAGGGACACAGACAACAGACAAGTTAACAGGAACAAGACAGCTGTCACTCAGGGGCGCTGTGCCCGAGTGCCGGGAAGAGGCCACTTCAGTCGATGCTCAGGGCCCAGGGCCAGAGGGAGCCAGGGATGTGAGGCAGGGAATCCAGGCAGAGGGACAGGTCAGCACTCAGGGCTTGAGGCGGGAAGGGGACCAGAGTGACTGGTCTGCAGACAAGAGCAGCACATGGGGCTGGAAGGGCAGGATGGCCAGAGCCTGCGCCCTCGGGCGGCAGAGGAAAGCCCAGGACAGTCGGCAGGTTCGGGTGCTGCCCGGAGGACAAGGGCTGCAGCTGAATGGACCTGCCAGGCGGGTGTGAAGGAGTAGCCGTTGGCTCTGATCTCCGAGTCACAGGAAGACATAATTTTAAATGTCTGGCTCTCAGCACAGGCCAGTCCCAACTCTCTCAGAGACTCCAGCGCTGGGTTGATAGTAGGCTTCATCAAAGGAATCTGTGGCTGAAAGTCAGGTCCCGGGCCCTAGTCCCTGCTCTAGTTAACTCCTCTCTTGAGTGATTTCATCCAACCCCGTGGCTGTGAAGCACACCTGGCATTTTATCTCCAGCACTGACAGTTCCCCTGAGCACAGGACTCATTAATAGGACTGTTCTAGACCCTCCACTTACCATCTAGAGCAGCGGTTCTCAACCTGTGGGTCGAGACCCCTTTGGCGGTCGAACGACCCTTTCACAGGGGTCGCCTAAGACCATCCTGAATATCAGATATTTACATGAAGATTCATAACAGTAGCAACATTAGAGTTATGAAGTGGCAACGAAAATAATTTTATGGTTGGGTCACAACATGAGGAACGGTATTTAAAGGGCCGGAAGGTTGAGAACCACTGATAGAGGAATCCCAAATATAACACATCTAAACTGAACTCTTAATCCCACTCATGCCCCAAATGTAAAAAGCTGCTGCTTTCCCCACCACCCTTATTTCTGGCACCCCCTAGGCCAGTGATGGCGAGCGAACCTATGACACGCATGTCAGAGGTGACATGCGAACTCATTTTTTTGGTTGATTTTTCTTTGTTAAATGGCATTTAAATATATAAAATAAATATCAAAAATATAAGTCTTTGTTTTACTATGGTTGCAAATATCAAAAAATTTCTATATGTGACACGGCACCAGAGTTAAGTTAGGGTTTTTCAAATTGCTGACACGCCGAGCTCAAAAGGTTCGCCATCACTGCCCTCATCTATTCTCAGCCAGGACAACCCTCCAGGGGCTCCCAACACATGCAGCACCAACTCTCAGGTCTGACCAGGACCAGCAAGACCCGCTGTGGGTCCATGGCTGCTGGGCTTCTCTCGTCCTAGTCCCCTGCTCGGTCACTCGGATCAGCCCCCAGCTTTGCTCAAACCCCCGGAGCCTTCACACTTGCCATTTCTTCTGTTTGGAAGGTTCTGACCCAATGGGCTCCCTCTCATCTTCTAAGGTCAGCTCAGATGTCATCTCCTCCGACAGCCTTTCCCTGCTCCCCACCTCTACTGTTCACCTCAATTTTCTGTGGGCACTCCCTATCCCGACACTGCTGTAGTTTCCTTACTGCACTTATTGGTCTGTGAAGCTGGCTCTGCCATGTCTATTTCTCCCCGCTACGCTAAGAGCTCCAACAGGACGAGGGCCTCCTCTGCACTGTGGCTGTGTGGCCCCAGCACCTGGCACAGGGGGGCCCCACAGCAGGGGCTCCCGGGGTACATGCTGAAGGCATGGAGTCCTGGCCTCTCCAATGGGCCAGGAGATAGAGATTCACTTACGTTACCCGGACACCAGGCTGGCAACCACTGCTCCCCTCTCCAGCGCCCGCGCAGTGAGTTAATGTGCAATGCTTCACGGCGCCCTGTGAAATGCGTGCTGGCTGCACGGCACCCTATGAGGGCTCGGTGCGACCTGCGCAGTGTTGTGCAGGCAGGGCAGCAGCAGCTCTCCATCTACCAACATTGTTAATATCCACATGGTCCGTAGACAAACAACATGCATGGACAGCTAACTGCACTGGGATCAACGAACCTCTGAGAGAGAATACGCTTAACGGAAGTGGACAAAAAGCAGCAATCATGGGGTAGAGTCAAAGAGAACGCAGACATGTGGAGATGGCATGTCAGGTTGACAGAGCGATAAGGCTCTATCTGTACAATGACCTGTGGCCGTCACAGCCACACACACAACACTGACTGCTCAGCAGCTGAGCTGAGGACTTCTGGGGACTAGAGAGAGCAGACCCTGGGGTCCTGGCAGGGGAGCTTCCTTTACTTACAGACTTGCGACAGGCCCTGGAGGCGAACATCTGCCTGACGCGGGAAGGCCGGCACATAACCCCAGGGCTGTCACTCAGCATGAAGATCAGCTCATCGATGTCCTGGGGTCCGAAGGTCCAGTTTTTACTAGTTGGCAAGGAAATCAATTTAGCCCTTTCAGTGATGGGAGCTAAAAGAATAACATTTGAAGAAAAAATATCATTAGTTGAAAAATGTGTTTTGTTTGAGTGCTACCTGTACTAGGTATCTGACAGTGAGGGCAACCATCTTCACTTCTTATAAAATACATGGATCTCTGTAACCTCAAAGATTGGTCCCAGCTCTAAAAGGGCACAGTTCTACAGGCTTAAGTAATAACTCACCACTTTCATCGATAATAAAATCAAAGCCATTCTTCCTAAAGATTTCCAGGTTTTCTATCAGGATGGCTTCATTGACAGCAGTTAAGTTCAGGGTCTGGGGTCTGCAAGACAAAGGAGAGAGTCAAGCCATGTCTTCAAGTCAAACATGCAGGTATAATGCAGAAATGAAATTAAAACAATACTGTGAGCTCTTGAATCCCTTTCAAAAAGCAACAGGAATAGTAACACTTCATTGAGCTATGTGCCTTTCCTGTCACAAAACTTTCTCAGAATTTCCTTTTAATTTTTTTTTTTAAGTTCGTTTCAGGAGTTAAAGTATAAAAGTAAGTTGCTTTTTTTTTTTAATATATTTTATTGATTTTTTACAGAGAGGAAGGGAGAGAGAGTTAGGAACATCGATGAAAGAGAAACATCGATCAGCTGCCTCCTACACACTCCCCACTGGGAAGTGCCCGCAACCAAGGTACATGCCCTTGATCGGAATCGAACCCAGGACCCTTGAGTCCGCAGGCTGACACTCTATCCACTGAGCCAAACCGGTCAGGGCAAGTACGGTCTTTTCATGAATCTGCCATCCCACCTGTCTTCTTCTGAATCCTCTCCTGGGGACTAGAGTGAGCAGACCCCGTAAGAAAGCGCAGACCCAGTCTCTGCCCTCGTGGAGTAACAGTTTAGTGAGGAAGAAAGGCATTGATCAAACAATCAAATTACAGCTACAGCTACACCGGGAATCAGGAAGAAGAAACACACGGTGTCCAAGGAGCAGAAAGTAAGCGAGACTTGACCTGGAAAGAAAGGGGGTCAGGGAAGGATTCTCTAAGAAAATTTTACGAAGTAGCTTTTTAAAGGTCCTTCCATTGCCATTCACTTCTGCTGAAAACAACACAATTAGTGCATCCCCCAGGAAAGAGAGCACTCCTCATGTTGTAAGGAAACCTGTGCTTTCCCTGCTCAGTGACTGCTTTATTGTACATTTCTTCATGCCGGGATCTGCTTCTGCTGGGATCTGAATTTTTTTTTGTATTTTAATTTCTCAAGTGAAAATCCATGCCCTCTTCTTATAATTTTGCTTAAGAAAAGACTTCTGGCAAGCCAGTGTGGCTCAGTGGGTGAGCACTGACTCATGTACCAGGAGGTCACGGTTTGATTCCCGGACAGGACACATGCCCGGGTTGCAGGCTCAATCCCCAGTGAAGGGCCTGCAGGAGGCAGCTGATTAATAATTCTCATCACTGATGTTCTATCCCTCTCTCCCTCTCCTTTCTTCTCTCTGAAATCAATAAACATTTAAAAAGAAAGGAAAATACTTCTTGTTTATGTGGTATACCATCACACCACCACATAGTCAGTTGCCAACATTCAATCTGGCAAAGGACAGGGAAATACAGAATCTGTGGTGACTATCTAGCCATTGGAACTGTCTATGGTAGCTGAGGACTGACACACAGGCAATGCTGCCCTGAACATGCACATTCCATGTGCTATAAACAGATGTACTAAGTACTAAAAATTGCCTTTCATCAGAAGGGTTTTCTGGCCAACCAGTGACGGACGTTTTTTGATGGCGAAAATGTTGGGTACTTGTAAGAACACAGCTGTGTGACCTTGAGCACGTTACTGAACCTCTATGTGAAATGGCGATTGTAACCTCATAGTTTGTGAGAATTAAGTAAATTAATACATGCCTTCAACAATGCCTGGCATATCATAAGCACTCAGTAAATGGCAGGTATGACTATTATTATGTAAAAAGTATAAAAATTTTCTGTAGGGATGCTCATGGCAAATCTATGTGTACATACATAGGCACACGTGTAAGCTATTAGATATGACATGCGGGAGGGGAAATGACCCTGAAAATCCAGAACCTGACGTGAACCTGCCTGATCAGCCTCTGGCCCTGCAGCGTGGTGTGCTGCTGGAGCATCTCGAAGTTGTACTTCTCATCCGTGGCGTGCTGGTCCACGATGAAGAGGTCTGCGTCCAGTTTGGTGATGATAAACCCCAAGTTAAACTGACCGATGACTTCCATCTCTGCAAACATCGTTTTACTGCATGGAGAAAACATTAATTGTGAGACATTTTCAAAGACTATTTTTTTTTTATGAAAAAAAATCAAGAACCACAATAACAGATGATCAATAAGTGCTTGTTGAATTACTTAAAATCTCTGTTTTTAAAATCGCAGTTAACTTCACTTTCGAGGGCTGACAGAATGCAAAGGTAAAGGACAAGCAGCTTTCACTCGGGCACCTGACGTGTGCGTCCCTATCCAGCACACACCTGCTGTGACTGTGTGAGTGTACGTGCACCTGAAAGAACCTGGCTCTCTTCACTGCATCTGAGTTCACAGTTTCACCAGATGACATGCAAAGAAGTTCACCCCACTTAATTGCGCACACCCCAATTAATTACACACTGCTGAAAGGAAATATTTCCTGAAGACCTTTCTCAATTAAGCTAGGCACTATGAATAGCGAAGAAATTACATAACATAAAAGTCTTGAAGAATTTATACTCTAGCCCAGCTGTGACTCAGTGGTTGAACGTCGACCTATGAACCAGGAGGTCACAGTTCGATTTTGGGTAAGGGCACATGACTGGGTTGCGGGCTCGATCCCCAGTGAGGGTGGGGGGGTGCAGGAGGCAACCAATCAATGATCCTCTCTCCCTCTCTGAAATAAAGAAAAATATATGAAAAACAGAAAGAATTTATACTCTAACTCAGGCAAAGCCTATGTGGTCCACACTAAAAGTGCTACAAAAGTTCAGTGTCATTACACAGCTGCACTGTGTTCAGTCAACCGCAAGGCAAAGTTTAAAAAGACAAAAGTTAAACCCTAGCCAGTTTGGCTCTGTGGATGAAGCATCGGCCTGCAGTCTTGAGGGTCCCGGGTTCGATTCCAGCCAAGGGCATGTACCTTGGTTGCGGGCACATACCCAGTGGGGAGTGTGCAGGAGGCAGCTGATCGATGTTTCTCTCTCATCGATGTTTCTAACTCTCTCTCTCTATCCCTTCCTCTCTGTAAAAAAATCAATAAAATATATTTTTTAAAAAAAGAAAAAGTTAAGAATTTCAGAATTCAACATTTTAACAAGTCACGATGTTGTACATGATTACTGACTGAAAAAGGGGGCAGTATTTTCTAATATCTGTATTATTAATATTTTTCTTTAAATTGACTCCTTTTCCGTAGCCTTATCAGGAATGATCTTCTTAAAACCACAAGTTTGACAAAGTGTTCTACTTTTTCCTAATACACACTGAAATGGAAAACGGAAAAGAGCAATATCCACTAAAAGTGGATGAATTCCTTACAGTGGAAAAAAGTCGCTGTGGGCTGAAAACCTTGGGGAAGAGGAATGAAATCAGGATCAAGGCATCCACTGACTTGGACAGACAGACAGGAAATGCTAAGGAAATCCAAGGGGAAAATTCTTGCACGGTTTTGGGCAGCAGAAAGAGTTCTTTATAGCAAATGTATCTGCTGGATGTGCGAGGCAGTGAAAAGAAGCTGGTGAATGGAGGAAGCCTTGCCAGGGATGCACTGGTACGGATAACGGCCGCTTTGTGGAATCAAACTGGCTCCAAATTTAGAATCTTCTAGAGCAGTGGTTCTCAACCTTCCTAATGCCGCGACCCTTTAATTCAGTTCCTCATGTTGTGGTGACCCCCAACCATAAAATTATTTTCGTTGCTACTTCATAACTGTAATTTTGCTACTGTTATGAATGGTCATGTAAATATCTGATATGCAGGATGTATTTTCAGTTACAAATTGAACATAATTAAAGCATAGTGATCAATCACAAAAACAATATGTAATTATATATGTGTTTTCCAATGGTCTTAGGCGACCCCTGTGAAAGGGTCGTTCAACCCCCAAAGGGGTCGCGACCCAGAGATTGAGAACCGCTGTTCTAGATGGAGGGAGAAAGAGAGGAAAGTGGGGCAAGTCTGAGGATCTGAGATACAAGTCTGTGGTGCACGGAAGACCCCAGGGAGGACCACCCTGATAGGCAGCAGGAGCCAGAGGCCCAGGCGCTGGTGCCAAGGCAGAGCCACACCCAGGCCTGACAGCAGAGCACGCAACACCCAGAGGAGCAAAGGCTGACTCTGGAAGGATCGGCCTTTGCCTCACGCACACACCAATGAGCAAAGGTGCTCTCAGGGAAAACCTTTACCTTATCTCCTTCCTTAGTTCCTCTTCTGCTGCTTGATTTTCTCCAGGACAAATCTTTGCCCGGAACCTCCTGTAGTTCTGCTCGCCTCTGCGGTGCTCTTGGTGATGTAACTGCTTCACGCGTGTACTTAAAGAACTCAGGGAAAAGTCCAGGGGCACGATCTTCTTGTTAATTTTAACAGCGACGTCAACCTGAGACACCGGCATGTTCTGTGTATTAACTGATTTCTGAGGGATGTCAGAACTTAAGGGAATTCCTTCTTTTTTTAAACGCTTGGTGTTTGAGAGATTAGTTGGCTGAGGCCGCATTCTAAATTTACATCCACTGTCTTCTGGGTCTAAATGGCATTCCATGTCTGAAAAATGACGCCCAGTTTCAGGCAACTTCTCGCAGGACTCCATCTTTTCTTGTGAAGACCTGTCTTCCGGGGAGCTGGCTGCTCGGTCACTGCTGGAGTGACTGCCCATGTCCGGGGTGCTGGACCCCTCCTCTGAGCCTGTGGAGGTACTGCCATGCCCTGAGTCCCTTTCCGCCTCCACTCTGTTCTCTTCCAGACTCATCCCCCCTCCTGGAGGGCCGGACCAGCCTGCGCCTGAGCAGGGAGTCTGGGGGCAGAGGGCGTCTGAAGGCCTGGAAGACGGCACGCTTCTCTTCTGTCTCGGAGAAACCTGCCTGTCCTGAGGCCTGTTCTCTGCTGAATGACGAAGAGAAAAGGCCTCCCGCAGCCTGGAAATGGTCACCGCCCTTCTCTCTTCTCCTGGCGTCCCTAGCGAAGCGGGACTCCCCTGCTTCTCGGGCAGAGGCTTTTCCGTCTCTGCCCAGTGCGGTTTCAGTGAGTGGCCTAGGCAGAGAGGAACAGAGGGGAGTGTCAGGAATAAGAGGAACAGCGCCACAAAAGAGCAGACACAAATTGAGAAAGCATGAACACTGTTCGACATTAACCACAGAGAGAGACAACTGAAAACCTCACATGACGCCCAGGTCTGCTCACCAGAATGGGTAGAATGAAAACACAAGCATTCACGCGGCAAGGATGGAATGGGATGCGTCCACATGGCTGGTGGGAGTGAGGCGGACACACTGCTGTGTAAAGCGCTCTGGGAGAGTCCCCTAAACCTAAACACATGCTTGCCTGGGACCCAGCCTCGCCTCTCCCGTCAGAAACACTTGCCTACACTGGACAAAGCCATAGGTGAGGGTGTTCACCACAGCTTTGTTCATTATAGCCCCAAACTGGAAACTACCTAACTGTAAGGGCCTCCAAAAACTCCCTCCTCCCTCAAAGGAATGAGAAAATGGGCAAAAACTGTCAAGATCAACTTTCTCAGAGCTCTGAAAATGAAAAGGCTTGCACAGCATTCAGCTGAGTTCTGGTAAGAACACATCCCTGTGCACTAATGATGACTCGTGTTCTTTCTTTTTTCTTTTAGAGAGAGAGAAAGGGAGAGAGAAATATCAGTTTGTTGCTCTACACATTCACGCATTCATTGGTTGCCTCCTGTCTGTGCCCTGACCAGGGATCAAACTCGCAACCTTGGCATATGGGGACAGCACTCCAACCAACTGAGCTACCTGGCCCGGGTGCTCCTGTTCTTTTTAAACAGATTACTTTCTAGAGAGACACATCTTTTCTATCTAGAAGAGGAGATTTTATTTCATGTCAAAAGAAACTAAGGAAAGTATCACAACAGCTATGTTTTAGAAGCTGTTGACACACTTGCAGTTTTTTACCTTCAATATCCAGCAGCGGCTGCTGACTGATGTGCAGTTTGCTGGCATCACTATCGAACATTCCTATCAAAGATGTCTTTAAAACTGCCAACAGAAGCTTCTCGTCTTGTAGGAAAATTTGCCTTTTATCTGGAGTAACATTGATATCAACACATCCTAAGGCAAAAAAAAGAAAAGACACTTACTGTGTTTAAATTCACCTATAACAACAGAAATTCCCCTACCTACTATTTTATTCACTTGTACTGACCAAATGTACTATTAAAGACATTAGTGTCCAAATTATTATTCATAAACTAAAAAATTAGGTCCTTCAAATAAACAAGGAAAAGATGAACCATTTTCTAAATAGAAAAAAATATGCAAAGATTTCAATAGGTAAGTTGCATAAGAAAAAGAATAAGTAGGTGAAAATTCTATATAATAAAAGCCTAATATGCTAAGTGTCTGGTCATCTGTTCAACCAATCAAAGCGTACTATGCGCCAAGACCGGTTTGGCTCAGTGGATAGAGCGTCGGCCTGCGGACTGAAGGGTCCCGGGTTCGATTCTGGTCGGGGGCATGTACCTGGGTTGCGGGCATATCCCCAGTGGGGGATGTGCAGGAGGCGGCTGGTCGATGTTTCTCTCTCATCGATGTTTCTGACTCTCTATCTCTCTCCCTTCCTCTCTGTAAAAAATCAATAAAAATATATTTTAAAAAAAAAGCGTACTATGCTAATGATATGCTAAGGCCGCTCAACTGCTCGCTATAACGTACATTGACCACTAGGGGGCAGACAGTCAACTGGTCAACCAGTCACTATGATGTGCACTGACCACAAGGGGGCAGACGCTCCAACCGGTAGGTTAGCTTGCTGCTGGAGTCTGGCCAATCCGAGACGGGCTGGACACGCCCTGGAGCCCTCCCTGGTTCCTCCCCAGCTGGTTAATCTCCTACATCCCTCTCTGGCCCAGGTCCCTCCCTGGCCCCGATTGTGCACCGATAGGTCCCTTGGCCTGGCCTGTGCCCTCTTGCAATCCGGGATGACTCAGGGGATGTTGGAGAGCTGGTTTCAGCCCAATGGTGGAATGACCAGTCGCTATGACATGCACTGACCACCAGGGGGCAGACGCTCAATGCAGGAGCTGGCCCCTGGTGGTCAGTGCATTCCCACACGGGAAATGCTGCTCAGCCAGAAGCTGGGCTTATGACTGGCGAGCGCAGTGGCGGTGGTGGGAGCTTCTTCCGCCTCCACGGCAGCACTAAGGATGTCCGACTGATGGCTTATTTGGACACATCCCCCGAGGGCTCCCGGACTGTGAGGATCCAGGCCTGGCTGAGGGCATCCCTCCCACTCACCTCCTCCCCTGAGTGCATGAATTTCATGCACCGGCCCTCTAGTGTATAATAAAACTGCAAACTAAAGGAAGATATCACTTTATCACCTACCAAATTTGGTTAAAAAGTATAATACCTAATATATTGTTGGTAGATGTGTAAATTGGTACATCACAATCATTTCCACTAGTGCAGTCATTCTAATTCTAGGAATTTATCTAAAGGGAATAATCAGATATATAGGTAATGATTTAATTATAAGGACAGTATTTAAATTTCCAAAAACTGAAATAAACAAGTTTAAAATGAAGATATATCCATACACTGGAATATAATAAATGTAGCTATTAAATCATGTTTCTGAATAATTTTTAATGACATAGTGAAGAAAATATTTATATCTAAGGACAAAGAGTACTACACAAAATTACCCAAAATTCTTTTCTCACCCCAAAGTATATGGATAGATACAGAGGTCATTACAAATTTTTAAGGTGTGCACATATGTATTTTCTAAGTACCTAGAAAAAATACTGGATAGCAATAAACCAGAATTTTTAAAATCATACGAAAAATATTAAATAAATTAATTTCTAAGTCAGGGAGAACCTTCTCCCTTTGTTGACATGAAAAAGGCACATTTTTCTAATAATACAATTAACACAGTTTCAAGTAGAAAGCAGGAAAATCTGTAGTAAAAAATGTAACAAATAAGAGTCTGTAAAGTAAAACTGAAGGCCTATAAAAAAAAAAAGGCCCTAGCCGGTTTGGCTCAGTGGATAGAGCATCGGCCTGCAGAGTGAAGGGTCCCAGGTTCGATTCTAGTCAAGGGCACATGCCTGGTTGGCTCCATTCCCATCCCCAATTCTCTCTCATCACTGATGTTTCTAACTCTCTCTCCCTCTCCTTCCCTCTCTGAAATCAATAAAAATAAAAATATATTTTAAAAAAATACATGGCCATTAACTGTTACTGTAAGAGTCTGTTTCCAGTCAGAGCAGAGCTTTATACGTTCACTGTATTATTTCCGGAGTACGTCACCGATTTTGCTGAAGTGTCAGTGGCGCTTACCTGCATCCACAGAAACATGAAGAACAACAAACGGGTACTGGTGCCGATTGTACATGTGATAGACCTCGTTCACCAGTCTGGAAACCTGCACACAGAACAAGGATCAGAAAAGTAAGTGTTCCCTTTCCCCAGGGTTCTGACCACATGCTGTTCTAACCCACCGCTAAAGGTTCTAACCACATGCTGTCCTAACCCACCACTACAGGGATACGTTTTTAACAGCTTTCGTGAGGTGGAATTGGCCTGCAATAAGTTACACATATTTAAAGTATACAATCAAGATAATGAATACATCCATCACCCAAAAATGATTCCTTGTGCCCCTACGTCATAGATCCCGAAGACTGAATCTTTTTCCAATCTAAAGATGCTCTTGAAGAAATGCCAAGCATTGCAGGTGCAGTTTAAATACTCATAAAACTCATTCCAATGGACATAGAAATGTATCTGTATGACTTAAAAAAAACTTGCACAAAAAAATTTATACCTTTGCTGGGTCACATGGCCGCCAATTGATAAAAAAGAATTGTCTGTCCGTTGAACTCCGTCCAACACCATGAGTACAGTGAGAGATGAAACCCGAGATACTGTTCAGTGTGAACAAGGGCAGGAGGCCAGAGTGAAAAGGATTAGAAACGCGTAGAATATGGCACATTCTTGAAGTAGAAAAGAAATAAAAACATAACACCCAGTGGCCTGCAACTCAGTACTAACATTTCAGTTAATGTGCATCTGTGTTCCATTCCAGTGAGTCATAAGACGGACACGGACCTTCTAGAAGGCTCTAACGCTCCGGTAGAGCAAATCCACCACAGGCAATGGCATGGGTTCAAAATGATTTGCTTCTGCTCTCCTCTCACCTTCCCTATTAAATCCTGGGCCCCCACACAAGGAGTGGGTCCTCACTGCAAACTCACATTCCAGCACCTTCATGCTGCCCCCACCGGCTAGCCAGGGAATCAGACTATTTGTCACCAGGATCTCTGCCCACATTCCCTGCCCTTTTAAAATCTGCTCTGTTAGCTAAGTTGTATCTACCGAGGTGCTGGTTAGGTGCTTATTCCACCTGAGATCAACCTCAGGAATATTTGCATTTCTGTAAGAATGATGCCTTAACATAAATTAATCCCTGTCTTTAATTCCAGGCATAGGCCAAAGGCCAGTGGAGGGAGAGTAAGCAATACATGCCCCACAGGCCCAGTCTTGCTTATGAAAAATGTCTATTTTTCTTCCATTAAAAGTAATGATGCTGGACTGGACTTCGGGTAAGGCATGAATTAAAGGAAACACAGCCTCCACTGCTCTCTGCCAGATCCCAATAAAGTAAAACATTATACAAAAATAGTTTATTTTAATTTTTCTAATTGTTCACTAAACGTAACCTTTGCTACAAAGACTAATTCAATAGAAAACCCCTAAAACACATCAGTTACCCAGAATATTGTTTGAATTAAGTGACTGACTCCTTCGTATTCATCTCTTTCTCAGTAGTAACACTGCTTACAGGCTTATAATGGACAAAAGAAACTAAAAGCCTTAAAATCACTATCTTTAAAAAGAAAAAACTAAAGAAAAAAAATACTTGATTGTCATTTTCTTGGAGGCAAGCTACTCACCAAAACCGATTCTGCAGAGCATCTGAGCAGCTGAGCCCGAACTCTTCACAGACGCTGTCACTAGGGGGCAGCTGCACAAAAGGAATGAGGCTCTGCAACTAGAAGAAACCAGGACTCAGTGATTTCCTAACGGACAGAGGGGACCTAACTGCAGAGAGGAAGGTGTGAGGGTTCTCGTGTTTTCTTTCCTAGTCAACTAACCTCAGTAGGAGCAAAAGGAATTTCGACAGCTGCTTTTTGCATTATATTAATTTTTATTTTTCTCTAGAAAGATGAAATACTTAGCTCCTGCTTATCCATAATCAACATATTGCCCATAATACTTGATATTTTTTCAGACAGAGAGTAAGAGTATTATTTTATTCTCTACCAGAGTGAAGTAAAACTCGCAGAATTTAACATTAATTTTTGTGACAGATACCCAATAATATCAGTTCTCAGATTTTATTCTCCATTCTATCGTAAAGGACAACAGGAACCTGCCTTAATCACTAGAGCAGTAAGATATACCTGTTTCTGTCCAAATACAGATCCAATATTGTCCCTTATGCTGGAGCTTCCGCTTGTGCCCACCACAGGCTGTCGTTTTCCTTGTCCCACCTGGTTGGTGCAACTTACACGGACGCCCGAGGAAATGATACAGTACGCGTGGAGGACATGGACCATTTTGGCAAACTCCTGTTTAAAAGCACAGGCAAAAGACTTAATAAGAGGACAAGTAGAGAGTAAAGCGTTCTAGCAGATCTTCTGCTGTGGTGTTCCTAACAGTCTCAATGCTTCTGGGGTCCAGAAGTGACCGCACCTTTTTAATATTCCTTTGAAACTCCTTATGGCGCACAGGCAGCGTGTAAAACAGCTGCTGGACACTGACTGTCGTCCCTCTGGGCCGTGGGAATGGGGTTTTCTGGGTAATTTTCCCATTGTGATCAAACACCAGTCGAGTCCCAACCTTCGCAGACGAGTGGCAGGTAGAAATGGTGACGTCACTGGAAGAGAATGCCAGAGGTGGCCGGGTCAGTCAGATCAGGCGCTGGCGATCAGGACCTCACACGCTCACTTTCTCACTTTTGTTCTCTCAAGACTAAGAGATGATGAACCCTCTGAGATAATCAAAAGAGTTCAAATGGGTGAGGGATCATCATAAAATCTAAGGTATTACAAAGTTCTGAAAATGCTTTTTGTTGATTTTTGGTAAAAATATGTTTTTATTGATTTCAGAGAGAAAGGGAGAGGGAGAGATAGAAACCGTGATGAGGGAATTACTGATCAGCTGCCTGCTGCGTACTCCCCACACTGGGGATTGAGCCCGCAACCCGGGCATGAACCCTGACAGTAATCAAACCATGACCTCCTGGTTCATAAATCAATGCCCAACCACTAAGCCACACCAGCCAGCTGTAAATGCTTTGTTTTGATAAAAACTTTGAAATTTGTTTAAACTGAAAAAGAGTAAAAGATCTCAAAACTTATATATTCACAAATAAACATTTCTTTCTGATTGGTTTCTAGTGTTCTAACAAAAATTTTTAAAAGGATATAAAAGATATTATAGTTCAAAAATTGAAGTTAAAACCAATAGCATCTATAATTTATTATCTCTGTTATTTTAAAATTGAGAAGTCAGCCCTACCTGGTTTGGCTCAGTGGATAGAGCGTTGGCCTGTGGACAACAATTCTGGTCAAGAGTACATGCCCAGGTTGCGGGCTCGATCCCCAGTGGAGGCGCGTGCAAGAGGCAGCCAATCAATGATTCTCTCTCATCATTGATGTTTCTATCTCTCTCTTCCTCTCCTTTCCTCTCTGAAATCAATAAAAAACATATTTTTTTAAAAAACTGAGAAGTCACTGCTTGACTAAGGGTAACAATTTTTTTTACAATAGTATATGCTTCATTTCATTCATTCATTGCTTACATTTGAGAGGCATTATCACTTAGATTGATAGTAAGATAAAACAGAATGCAGAAGTGAAAAGTTGAGACACTCAAGACAAAGAGGTGTAAATAATAATGATTCTAATTATGCTTTTTAATTTTAAGAAAGATTTTTTACAAACAGTCAAGTTAGTAGATAAAAATGTTGCATCACCTCAGTGCACAAAGTGAGCTCAGAGCTTCCCCCCGAAAGCCAAAAGTTTCAACCTGAGTTAGGTCAGCAAACTCTTGAATCTTAGAAGTGTGATGTTTCAGAGCTGGAAGAGAGGTGCAAAGTGAGGCTCAGGATACCTGAAGGGGTATGGCAATGAGCATACACAATGCCCACCAAAGTAACTGGCTTTGACAAGCTGTTTTACTGTTTACTCAACATTCTGAAATATTTGGCCCACATATTTTAAAATAGGGTTAGAAAAATTCAACTTACTTAAGCCTTCAAAGTTTTCTTCTTCTACCCCACATCCATTGTCTGAAACTTCAATGAGATCCACCCCATAGTCTTTAAGCCTTAGATCTAAGGATAAAAAATTTTTCAAAGAATTGATCCATGTAAAAGCCTTATATTGACAGTATTTATAACATACATATGCAAATTTGAGTCATAACTGTACTTATTTAAATGCATTATTGTCATTTTATTTTTTAAAGTCCTTCTTTGCTATTTACTAGCACTAATAAAATAGTTTTGTTTTTATTTTTTCCTTTCTTTTCTCTCTTTAGAAAGAATAATTTTTTATAGAAGTAATTTTTTAAAAATATGTTTTATTGATTTTTTACAGAGAAGAAGGGAGAGGGATAGAGAGTTAGAAACTTCGATGAGAGAGAAACATCGATCAGCTGCCTCCTGCACACCCGCTACTGGGGATGTGCCTGCAACCAAGGTACATGCCCTTGACCGGAATCAAACCTGGGACCTTTCAGTCTGCAGGCCGACGCTCTAGCCACTGAGCCAAACCGGTTAGGGCTAAAAAGAGTAATTTTAACATACTCATTAAAGAAAACGGGCTTTGGAATCAGACTTCCTGGGGTCATATTTTACTAGCTTTATAACCTAAAAAAAAAAAAAAAGAAAATTCCCTGCACCTTAACTTCCTCCTTTGTTAAATAAAGATAGTAGTAACAACAGTAATAATTCCTATCTCATAAGATTATCCTGCAGATTAAATAATGTATCCCATCCATAGTTCTTAACACAATGTCTGCCTAGCACATAGCAAGAACACAATAAAAGTTAACTGCTATTATTATTACTACCTAGCACATAGTAATTTACTTTATTAACTAACTTGAAGTTAAAAGTATAATTGAGTGTTTTATGACAGTAACAAATGTTACATGAATAAAACAGCATCAGCTGGCTATTTCTTGCGGCTTAAGTCTCCCAAACTTACCAATATTAGTGGCACCGGCATCCACGCTATTTTCCACCAACTCCTTCACGGCAGAACTTAGACTCAGGACGACTTGCCCAGAACAAATCTGATGGACGGACCTCCGATCGATAGGCTTGATGACCTTAGCAAGTTCTGTACTAAAGGAACCAGTCACAAGAAACAAGGCAAGGGTGCATTTATGTACTTTCCATCCCGGTTACAACGGTCGGAAGTGATTCATCTCTGTTAATAGCTAACGGGGCTAACATGTTCATTTATTATACAAACATATGCATTTATTACATTCACAAATACTAAATGTTGTTCTACAATTCTGAAACGTTTGTCAAAAAATCCTCTGACTTAGATGCTACGAATGCAATAGAAATCTAAAAATCTAATGATGCCGGGATCTACATGGGGGAGACACATGTGCCCCTCAATCTACGGGTCAATGGGTCAGTAATTTCTTGCAAGGATGGGATCTTCTTTCTTGAGAAGAGAAAGCAACACTTCTCACACAATTTGCAAAACCAAGAGCATGATGGGAAATACAAAGGGCTTATGTCAAAACCAAAGCCATCTGAGAACCTGGGTGGGTGCCGGTTGTAAAACTGTTCCCATAGCTGCCTTTGAATCCCGACTCCCAGTCCAGGCTGCCAGCTGCTGCCTTAAAGGCCCTCAAAGTTCTGGCTCTACCTGCTTTATTTTTTATTTTTTAGTCCTCACCGGGGGATATTTTTCCATTGATTTTTCGAGAGAGTGGAAAGAGAGAGAGAGAAAAACATCCAAGTGAGAGACACATCGATCGGTTGCCTCCCGCATGCCCCGACCAGGGCTGGGAGTCTGCAACCGACGGACGTGCCCTTAACGACGGGGATCGAACCCGGGACCCTTCGGTCCGCAGGCCGGCGCTCCACCCACTGAGCCCACCCGGCTAGGGCTGCACCTGCTGTAGGCGTTTTCTAACCCTGGTCGTCTCCACTGCCTCCCGACTCCAACCCATCCTCCGGGCTACCACCACCGCTCCTTTAGAAAGCACCTGTCTGGTCAAACAATGTTTCTGCTGAAAAACTTAGCCTGCTGCATGGAGTGTAACGTGTAGTCGCAACCGAACCCGGCCTGCTCCACCGGCCCCTTCTCTCCGGGCCTCCCTTCCACGAGACCCCTCCACGGTGCTCACTGCTCCCGGTCTCTTCGGCCTCTCACTCTAGACGGCGCCCCTCTCCCTCTCCTGCCTGGCAAACCCCAAGAACGCATTCCACATGTGCATGAGCCCCACAATGCCTCGTCAACGGGGTGGTAACTTGGGTGAAACAGGACACAGGAAGGAGCCACAGGCCTCGGGTCCATTTCTGATACCGACTCTGGGGGGTGGGGGCCAAAACACTGAAACACGGCGAACCTGGGTTCAGGGATCTGACACTGAACGCAGAGAACCCGCCGAAGGAAGGTTCGCGACCCCGAATTCGGTGTGGCCTGCGAGCCAGTGGTCGCATTCTAAGCAGACAGAGAGGTTCTGCATTTTTTAAACGGCGGCCATGCAAATCAGCAGGTCCCCTGAAGCCGCCTCCAAATAACCTCAAATTTTTCTTGCCCCAAAAGGAGAGAAGCCTTCAGTGCACTGGGACTTCAGGCCCGACTTCACGTCCATGGACGTGTGGCGGCGTCTGGGCTCAGCCGGCCTGGGCGCGGGCCGATCCCCCGCCGCCCCGGCCGCACCGGGTTCGCGAGGTGGCAGCGGTGAGCGGAGCGCTGAGGAGCCCTCTCCGGGGCCTGCTGGCCGGCAGGATCCCCACACGCCCTGGGCATTTCCCCCTCCTTTGCAGGAACGCCGTCCGCCTTGAAAAGGACGAAGGACGACGGCGAGGGGAGATTGCAAGCACCGCTCACCTCAGCGCTTCGGCTCGTTCCATGGATGCGGAGCCTGACGCGCTCTGGGACTCGCGACAGTTCCTACCGCCGCTCCCACGGGTGCCCCGCCTCCGAGCCGCCCATTGGCTGCTTCTGAAGCTGTGCCCCACCCCTTCCGGGTGGGGCGGAAACAGAGTCTCCCATCTCCTTCTCGCTGATTGGTGGTATGAGAAATCGGGGCCGTGACGTCAGAGAGCCCGAGCCAATTAGAGCACACGAAAGCCCGAATCCGGATCAGAGGTGGCCGCGGGACGTGGTAGTCTGACGGTTTCTGGGCGGTCGTGTCCCTCACCCGCCACCGTCACTCCTGTGGTTCCCACGATGCCGATGTACCAGGTAAAGCCCTATCACGAGGGTGGCTCGTCTCTCCGCGTTGAGCTCCCCACCTGCATGTACCGGCTCCCCAACGTGCACCGCCCAACCAGCAGCCCGGCGCAGAATGCGGGCCACGTGCAGGTAGGAGCGCGCGGCCCCCCACCCCGTCCCCCGCCTTCCCATCCGTTCAGTGCGCAGGCGCCAAGGCCTCCCGACCGCTCAGTGCGCAGGCGCCGTGGCCTAGCCGGCGGGGATGCACAAGTAGGGCCCGGGGTCCCTCCAGGCCCGGGTCGTGTATCGGTTTTCTTTATTCGCTTATAGCTACTTAAACTTTACTCACAGAAAAGTGAATAGCACGTCGATGACCATTTTAAGAATAACCAGTGTCACCCAGGTTAACACACGTTGTCAGTGCCCCACTTAAAAGTACCCCAAAGGGCCCGACTTCCGTGATCGTGTCCTGCTTTTCTCTCCTACTGCGCCACCTAAGGATGCATCCCCAAGCCACGTGAATGGAAGCATGCAGTTTGGTGGCTTGTGTCTGGCTGCTGCTTCTAGACATGATTTCAGGACTCGCTTTGTTGCGTGAAATGCAGTCTTTGTCCTGTCTGCGGGTCTGCTGTCCCAACGCGTTAACTGGAACCCCGCCGTTTGCCCATCCCACTGCTCACGGATGCCGGGTCCTTTGTAAAGCTGCATTGTAAGCTGCTTCATTTTGCAGTGAGTGTTTTTGTACAGGAGCAGGCATAGGGTATTTCACTAGGGATGGAATTGCTGACTCGGCGGGCAGGTAAGTACTAGATATTATAAATCGCTTTGCAGAGTGGTTGCCCTGATATAGGCTCTCACCAGCAGTGTATACATTTCCTGATGCTGGCATCCTCCCCAAAGCTTATAACTTTGGAAGTCCCCCGTCTGTAGCAGATGTTGGCAGTGTGGGTAGACAGATAATTAGAAATCCAGCCTGAGCAGAGCAACTGGAAGAATAACTGCTTCTAAAGACGTAAGAAACAAGTGGGTAAACACATAGGCCAAGTCATAGTCTCGTCTGAGCTAGAAAAACAACAGCCCAACATTAAAAGGGATGATAAGCAGATTGGAGCATTTCCTTATGCCTCTGATCAAGGGGTGAGATCCAGCTATGCTGGGGCCCTTTGATTATTAATACTAGGGGCCCAGTGCACGAATTCGTGCACCTTGAAAGGAACTGTGGGTTGGGAGGCTGCGGTGGGCACAGGGATGGGTCTCAGCCCATCCTCCTCGCCCCCGCCCGGCCCCTCCCGCTGCAGCCCCGTCCCATCGCCCGGCAGCCCTGCTTCTGCCACCACTGCTCGCATGCACTGAGGTGCTGAGCGATTGGGGCCGGCAGCGGGTGCAAGAGGTGGCTGCCAGCCCCAATCGCCCCTCAGGAGCAGGGGGAGGTGGAAAAGCCCTGAGGCCCTCGCCAGGCACCAGCAGCAGGTGCAAGCGGCAGCTCCAGTGCCAGCAACGGGTGCGAGTTCCCTGTCTGACTGCGGTGCCCAGGAGCAAAGAATTTTCAGTAACCACCAAAAGCTCACCCCAATGACAGCAACTGGTGCCCTGCCTTGGTCTGGAGCCCCCTCTCACCTGCTTCACCATCCCACCACGGCCAATGCCTGCCATGTTCCACTCGCGTGCACTCTGGTAGTCAGCGCACATCATAGCGACCGGTTCAGTTGTTCCACTGTTCGGTCTGTTTTCAGTACCTTATTATTGAAGTGGCATACGGAACTGTTTATTGTTCTTTGTTCCACCCAGAAGTCAATCACCTTATATGTTTGCTGTTTGATCTTAAACAAGAGCATCAGGCAAGGAGAGGGGAGAAGGTGGCAATTCAGCTATAGGGTAAAGAGGAGTTAAACAGATGAGATAAGAGAGGAATGTTGCAGATGGAGGGAACAGAATGAGGAAAAGTCCAGTGGCCAGTGGGGGCATGGTGTGTTTTAGGAATCCCATGGACTGTATGGCTAGAGACAGAGCAGGAGAGAATTATGTGAAAGGAGGCAGCCAAAGGGCACATCATACAAACTCTTCATCAAGCCAGGGTAAGGGCTTTGCGTTTTAGCTTAGGAGGTTAGCATTGGGGAGGAGGTGACAGGGTCTCCCTCTGTTTTCCTCTCTCTGGCTGCCATCTTGTGGATGGGTGCGAGGTGACCAATGGAAGTAGACCAGGTAAAAAAAAAACGGTGCCTTGAACTTGGGCAGTGACAGTGGAGCAGGCACGCTTAGAAGCAAGTGAATTCCAGAAAATTGCCAGCACCTGGTGGTGAATTGATCCGCATGAGAGGGCAGTGTTAGGAGTGACTAGAACAGTGATGGCGAACCTCTGAGCTCGGCGTGTCAGCATTTTGAAAATCCCTAACTTAACTCTGGTGCCGTGTCACATATAGAAATTTTTTGATATTTGCAACCATAGTAAAACAAAGATTTATATTTTTGATATTTATTTTATATATTTAAATGCCATTTAACAAATAAAAATCAACCAAAAAATGAGTACGCGTGTCATAGGTTCGCCATCACTGGACTAGGGGGAACAGATGTTCCCAAGAATTAAACTTAGCAGCACTCACATGTGAGCAAGTACACTTACACTCGCATTGTATCACGAATGCATATTTATAATAACTCAAGGTCATTGCCATGTTCCTGGCCTTTCTCATTACAAGCATTTAGCTCATGTTTTATTTTCTCAACTCAAAGTGGATGGTCTGTTGTGAGAGCTCAGGAATCTGGAGATAGGTAGTACAATGTGACTGTACTGGGAGGTTTCTTGATATTACTTTATAAGCTAAATCTAGATTGACTTGAGATTTTTTATAAACATTATTGGTAACTGTGTACCAGTCACTGTACCAGGTCAGAAAAGACGCAAAGGTTCGGTGAATGAAGAATGTAAGTGTTCCATGTTTATACATGTGAGCGGGGAAAAGTTCTAGGTGATTCTACAGTGAGAGTGCCAGTGCTGCCCTGAGAGTGAATGATTTGGGGAATTGACCATTTGACCCCCGGAGAGACTTACAAGCCAAAGAACACTTTTTTTTAACCTATGTGTGCTCCCTTTTCCTATAGAGCAGCCGTGGGCAAACTACGGCCCGCGGGCCGAATCCGGCCCGTTTGAAATGAATAAAACTAAAAAAAAAAAAAGACCGTACCCTTTTATGTAATGATGTTTACTTTGAATTTATATTAGTTCACACAAACACTCCATCCATGCTTTTGTTCCGGCCCTCCGGTCCAGTTTAAGAACCCATTGTGGCCCTCGAGTCAAAAAGTTTGCCCACCCCTGCTGTAGAGTGTAAATTGAGTTATGTTTTCACTGCCCCCCTTTTTCTATTTGTTCAAGCAAAGTGTTTTGATATGAATAAAGAACAATTTGTATTTATTTTCTATCTTTCTCTGTTCTTAGACTAAATGCCCCGAAGTTAGTCATACAAAGGGGCTTTCAGTCATGTTTTTTATTTATTTTAAAGCATTTGTGGATCTGCTTGCAGGACCTATTAGTCTATGGGAGAAATGAGATTCTGCTAGTTCATTTTACTGTTTTTTAAAAGGTGGGAGGTTTGATGAATTTGTGGAACTAAGTAGAAGACAAGTGATCAAATTAAGCAGACTGCTTTGATCGAGGAAATGAACACTCTGGTGTTGGTTTGCTTAGGGAGGGTCTGACCCATCTCTTCAAGCTCTGGAGTCCCGTCAAGATAACATTTTAAAACGTCTGTACGAATTGAAAGCCGCAGTCGATGGTCTCTCCAAGATGATTCAGACGCCAGATGCAGACTTGGATGTAACCAACATAATCCAAGCCGAACAGCGCACCGCTTTATCGGCCAATGCATTGGACTTAAATTCAGTCCTTGGGAAGGTGAGTGCACTTAAAACTAAAGAACGTCAGTGTGCTGGGTGGTTGGTGCTCGTGCGAGTGAGGTCTGGGCTCGCTACTTTTCGGAGGTGGGACGGAGCACGTTTTCTCCCCTGCGTGGTTGTGCCGCTGCACCGAGTAGGCACGTGAGCTCTGGTAAAGCCACAGCAAATTCTAAAGCTGCTGCTCTGACCCCCCAGACCCACCGCTGAAGAGAAGGGAGTCCAGTACAGCTTCTCCCAGTCCCGGCAGCATCCCGGCAGCATGAGCCCTGGAGAAACAGACCTTAAGTCACCCCTCAGTGCTGCTCAGGGTCAGCCGTCAACCCCGACTCTGAGAGTAGCCTGAATTTCAGGGCTCTGGCTGCACAAAAAAATCCCACCAATCCTGTTGAAACATCTCAACAAGAGCCAGTCACAGTGCCATATTACAAGTGTATTTGCGAAATTAAGTTTGCTTTATTAAAATTAAGTTGTATTGTCCACCTTTAATGATCAGTCTACAGTATTCAGCTAATTTAGGGTATAAAGAGACAGGTAAGGAAAGAATGTCTTATTACGAATATTTATTGTAGGTATAAAGCAGTGGTTCTCAACCTTCTGGCCCTTTAAATACAGTTTTTCATGTTGTGACCCAACCATACAATTATTTTCGTTGCTGCTTTATAACTGTAATGTTGCTACTGTTATGAATTGTAATGTAAATATCTGACGTGCAGGATGGTCTTAGGCGACCCCTGTGAAAGGGTCGTTCGACTCCCAAAGAGGTCACAACCCACAGGTTGAGAACCGCTGGTGTAAAGGGTTTGTCCCAAGAATCCCTGCTAATACTCTCCTGCAGAATTGGCAATAGAAATGGTACTGCTTGACCTGAAAAATGGAGGTGGGATTAGCCTCTCCCAGGGCTCAGTCGTCTGTAACCTCCGTACCTGTCCACACGTGTCCCTTTGTCACCCAGTACATGTTTGTGTGCAGAGGCCCCAGTGAGGCCTGGCAGGCCCTGGCGAGCCAGCCCAGTGGTGAGTCAGCGGTGCCCGTCTCAGACACTGGGAAGGCTCCCCAGGGCATGTGCTGCCTGAGATGAATGTGGATACCTCAGAAGGCACAGTGTCAAGTGACACACTGGTCAGACAGCTGCGAAGCATTCATCACAGTCCCTGTGAAGGGCGTCGGTCAGGAGAGCAAGACCAGAGGCCAGATTGACTCCAAGAGACTCTTCGACACAGCGCAAACACAAATTGGTGTAGATACAGAAACGAGATGCTGTTAGGGGGTCAGGTGTTAGAAAGAGTTGGTAAACGGAATGTAGTCCTACCTCCGAACCTGTGGGGAACTGGTTGCAGGGTCCCCTCAGATCCAAAATCTGTACATGCTCAAGTCCCTTCCATGACATGACAGGACAATGCATATAATCTGTAGATCCCCAACCGTGGATCAAGAAGTTTTCAGTCCTGGCCAGTGTGGGTCAATAGTTAGAGTACTGGCCCCTGCACCGAAAGGCTGAGGGTTTGATTGCCGGTCCAGGGCACATTCGTACCTGGGTTGCAGGTTAGACCCCCAACCCTGGTCAGGACCCACAAGGGAGGCAACCAATCGATATGTGTCTCCCACATCAATATTCCTCCCTCCCTCCCTATCTACCTAAAATCAATGGGAAAATATCCTCAGGAAAGGATTAACAACAAAAGAAATAGTTTTCATTCCCCAGTTGTTTGAATCTGCAGGTGTGAAACCCGTAGACGTGAAAGGCCGATTATAATTGCATGTGATTTTTTTAACTTGGGGACCAACAGAAGTGTCATTCCTAACATGTTTTACTAATTTGACAGTGAAAGTCAGCTGTCAGGAGCCAGCAGTGCAGGGGCTCGGGGTTGGCATCAGCTCAGAGCCCAGCTCCCCTCCCTGAGCGAGTGACCTTGGATGAGTCACGTTATCGCCCCAGGACTCACTTCAGCTGTGAGGTGGGGTGATGGCACCTTCTTCGTGGGCATTGGGGTGTAGGAATAGCACCTGGTACCAGTACACGCTCAGATTGCTGTTTGGGTCCCCCCCAGGATTACGGGGCCCTGAAAGACATCGTGATCAACGCGAACCCGGCCTCGCCTCCCCTCTCCCTGCTCGTGCTGCACCAGCTACTCTGCGACCAGTACAAGGTCCTGTCCACTGTTCACACGCATTCAGCGGTCAAGAACGTGCCAGTAAACCTCCTCAGGTGCTTTGGCGAGCAGACTAAGAACCCGCCCCGTCATGAGTACCAGCTGGGCTTTACTCTCATTTGGAAGAATGGTAAGTAGAGGGGACTGGGTTCCCTATCCTATGTAACGGAATGTGCGCCCTGGCCTTAGTAAAAGGCAGCGAGGGCCAGCACAGTGATGTCCTTCAGCCACGTGCCGTCTGTCAGGCGGCCTAGAAGAGGAATGCAGCTTTAGGGGGATCCTGTCTAGCCAGCCGGAGCAGGGGAGTAGCAGCTGTCATGGCCACCTTGCCCTCACATTCCAAAACCTATCATACGGGGACAGTGATATTTTCTTTTCAGATGGACATAAAAGGATGAGGGTATCATTTACTCATTATCCCACTAAAGAATGCCTCCCCTGGTGACCTTTATACAGAGGGAAGTGAGGTAATGCCATTCACCGAGAGAGGCCTCAAGTCTCTGACCTGGGCGAGGGGACTCCTGGTTTCGTCCTCATCCTGCAAATCCAGACACAGCTGGAGTAGATGGTCTGAGGTCCCTTCTAGTTTGAAAACTGTCAGGGTCAAGTACCAGACGTGATTACTTGCCTAACATATAGTCTGCACTCTTTAAACATAGCTTAAACTTTAATGTTTCACCTAAAACATGTGATTTTTTTCTCTGAAAGTACACCTTCCCTTGCCACCAGTTCACGGTGAGTGGATCCCCTCCCCACGTGGACAAGTGCTTCTCCGGGCGCTGCTCCTGTTGACATTCAGGGTGTTTTCCTTTCAGTGCCCAAGACCCAGATGAAGTTCAGTGTCCAGAGGATGTGCCCGATCGAAGGAGAAGGGAACATCGCACGTTTTTTGTTCTCTCTGTTCGGCCAGAAGCATAATGCAGTAAACTTAACCCTCATCGATAGCTGGGTAGATATAGCCATTTTTCAGTTAAAAGAAGGAAGCAGCAAAGAAAAAGCCACCGTGCTCGGCTCCATGAACTCTGCTCTCGGGAAGAGCCCCTGGCTCGTGGGGAACACACTCACCGTGGCGGACGTGGTGCTCTGGTCCGTGCTCCAGCAGACGGGGGGCTGCAGCGTGCCCGTGCCAGCCAACGTGCAGAAGTGGATGCGGGCCTGTGAGAACCTGGCCCCTTTCAGCTCTACCCTCAAGCTCCTTAAGTGAACCTCAGGAATTGATTGTAAAGGGTTTAGATTGTAAGAATGGTGGTGTTTCATGCCTGTTGTTGGTAAAGGGACTTGTAGTAAAACTGGTCATTAGGCCAGTTGTGGAGTACCAATAAAAGCACCGTGTAACTTGTGGGTCTATTTTATTTAAAATTCAGCGGTATCACATGCAGTACACCACACCACCTGGCAGCCAGGCGGCAGGCGCCTGAGTGCAAAGATGAGCATGTCAGATTGCTGACTTGGAGGAGCACAGGAGTCCGGTGCTGTGAAGAACAATGCAGGGGCAAAGTCAGGAACACTGGCCTCCGAGCTGCTTTGAAATCATTTCGGGGCACGAAGTACAGAGCTCTGAAAGGGCATGATGCCAAGCTGAAGGTGATGAGGACAGAAATAGACTGGGCGACACGCACTGCCAAACTGAAGTGTTCTCTTGGAGGCAGCGAAGGCTTTTGAGCCTGGCGTGAACTGAAATGTTCCGGCGGTTGACTGGCAGCGTGTGAGAGGCTTAAAAAAAGCCCAGCTCGTGCGCAGGCTGGATCTGGGTGGCGACTGGGTGTGGAGCACACTCAGATTTCTGCAGAAGCTTCTAGAGGGGGACAGAGTTCAAAAGAAAAAGAACTGATGCTGATGCCTAAACTTTTAGTCTGAGAGACCAGACTGACACTAATACTAAGAAATCAGGAAAAGGAGCTTGTGGGACAAAGACAGGAAAGAGTACAACAGGTGTTTAGAGCAGTCAGTTCCGATGCTGGGTCAGGAAAGGGCTACTTAAGGAAGCAGGTGGTGGTACTTCCGCAATCTCACCTGAATAAATCCTGTACAAGCTCCTGACTAAAACCAAGTATTTCACCATCTCTGCCCTAAGACTGAAACTATATATTCCAGTTGGGTTTAGCTTATAGAGTTGAAGTTCATTTTTATATTTCTAGAGACTAAGCTAGACAGGAACACCCCCATCTTTCATGTCATCCTTCACCCCTTTGTTTTGAGAAAGGAGGCATAACTGCTTCTTTAGTTCTTCTATTTCTTTTTCTTGCTCTACTATCTTCATCTGCAGGGTGAGATTGACCTGAAATAGAAATGTTTAAGCTCCATTAAAATGGCTTCTTTCCTTTTAAATACACAAGCATGCCTCACTTCGCACAGTCCCAAAATGCATGGATCCAGTCATCAGTTTAGTGAAATTAGGCCAGTAACCCAGCAACGTGGTTCAAATGTCAGTTACCACAACAGTTTATCCACAAAACACTAGCCGATAGACGTCCTGATCCGGACAGTCATCCTTTCACTCAAAGTCTGTCAGTGCATCTGTTAGTCCACACACAGGCCATGTGTGTAGCCAGGCTGCCTCCCTGTCCCAGTGATAGAACCCAAGTGGCATTTTTTTCAAAAATGGACAACGGAAGGGGACTGGCCAAGGACAGCAGCCAATGAAAAGTGGTAATGCTGGCAGTGGCAATCGAGTCAACCCAAAACACTGTCACAGGAGAAACAGCTGACCTGGAAATGCTGGCCCTGCTGCCACTAGACGGGGTGGGCAGCCACGAACCAAGGAAAGGGACTTGTCAACACATGGAGGAAAATGATGGCGCTGCCCCAGAGTGTGACACCAGCAAAAACTTCACATTTCACATCGAAAGTGCCCAAGACCAGGTGCTGGAAGCTGATCCAAACGTAGCCAGGAGCATGACAATTCGCCGCCCTGAGTTATAGGGGAGGCGGGCATTGTTCAAACTATTCTTGAAACACTTTCTCAATTATATTGCACTAAATATTAGTTTTACAGGTGTTTTTTCATTTCCGTAAGAGTTTCAATGCTTTGATACACATTCTTAAAGTCATGGAATAATCCTAACTTCCCCCCTGGATTATTAAGGCCCCTCTGCATGGTTTTATTTTATAAAAAATTCTGTAAGACAGGAGGCATCCTTACCATAAACACAAATACTTGGTCTCTAAAAGCTACCTTAACCGGGAGGGAGAAATCCCTTCCATCTGAGGTCATTTAATAACCACATTGCCATTTTCAAAGTCTCAGAAAAGTACCCCATCTACCTGTTTATCATTCAAGCTAGTAAGATTCAGTTTTACTTGAAAATTAATAAGCCTTGAGTAGGAGATAAATCAACTAAACAGTTACTATAAGAGGTTCCCAAATTAGTGGGCACCAGAATCACTTCGAGGGCCTGTTAAAGCACAGATGGCTGCCCCCACCCCTGAATGAGGTGTGCGGGAGGGCCTGAGAATTCTGTCAAGTTCCAGTGACCTAATGCTGCTGGTCTGGAGACGGACAACCACTGCTCTCTGCAGTGCTGCTCAGACAACTGTGTATGTAAACCACTCGTCTTCGTAAGGCGATTCCGACTCAGCAGATCCGGGTGGAGTCTAAGATCCTGTGTTCCTAATAAGCCCCAGATAATGCTGCTGCTGCAGGTCTGAGGACCACACTTTGAGTGGCAAAGTGCTCTAGGATCTGTGAGCATATGTTTGAATCAAGCTCTTACCTCTCAGCAAGTTTCTCAAGGAACAGAATAGATGAGTCGTGTTGCCTGAATGGATGAGTCATACTTGCAGATGAGGGGCTGGCATGCTACGGGTCAGGTGGGAGGAAGGGAATGGGCTGCCCGGGGCAATGCCACCCACAGGACGGAGCGCCAGAATCATACGTGAATGCTGAAGACCTCAGGCTGGCTCGGGCGGTCTCCGGCACCCCTGCTCACCCGCTGAGAACGACTGCTGTAATTTTACCCTCTGCTGTGTCCCTTTTTACTGGCAGGCATGTTATAATCATTCATGAAAGGTTACACACCAGCGCTGGAAAGGATATCTAGTACCTTTTGGCTTAGCGAGATGAAGCCTGTAATTACAATTTTTAGAGCAGGCAGCTGGCAGGGGTCATCGTGTGCACTTAGAATGGGAACTCTTGAGAATGGGTTCAAATACTGTTTCCATAAACCTTACTGTAAGCTCTATTGTTCTTCATGAAATAGGACTCAATTTAAACGAATTCTAAGCTCCTATTTTCCCCAGCTTTAAAAACATGTACGTACGCTTCCGGGATTCTGGAAAAGGTCGCTCTGCAGCAGCTGCATAGCCGACGGCCTCTGGGACGCGTTCCTTCTGGTTAGCTCCTGGATGCACCTGGCTTGGACGGGACACCTCTGGCTGAGGGACTCGGGCATCTGACCAGTTCTCAGACCTGTTAGAACCTGTGCTCGCTCCATTTCTGTTCCGAACGGCTGGAAGAGCTCCAACAGGATCACGCCCAAGCTGTACATGTCCGACTGCGAAAGGAGGGCGGGTCACTGAGTGATGGATGGACAGTGAGCATGACAGTGCCCCGTCAGGACGCCGTCCTCTCCGGCATGAGCGCATTTATAGAAAGGATGATTACAGTCTCTAACGTACGGCTGGCTCATCTCACTGGCCATTACCTGCCAGCCAGATCTACTGCGAGGTGGCAAGTACTGTCACAAAGCCCCTCCCTTTAATACCAAAAAGGGGCTCAGGGGACAAAGGACTGATGGCCAGGTGAGGACAGGATGATCCCATCACCACAGAGTCTGTACCACACACCTGACTCCATCCACCCTCCTTGAAAACCCAGGCCCAGCCAGCGGGGCACAGATGTGAGCTCCCTCGTGCTGGGGCGTGTCCCGGGGGCCTCCGCCAACCTCACCCGGCTTCACTCACAGGCAGGAAGTCTTGGCAAAGCTTAACACACTGCGGAAACTGTGCTGCTTCTCCTGAAAATACGTTTGTTAGGAGGGCCTGGACTACACAGGCTTCCTAAACGACCATGGTTCTTTTCTGACAGCTCTTTCCCAATCATGCACCTGAGCTGCGGGTTCATTCCCCACCCTGGGGGGAGGGAGGGGCTCGAGTGCCAGAGGCAACTAATCACTATGTCTCTCTCACACCAATGTTTTCTCTCTCTCTCCACCCCTCCCTTCTACTCGCTCTAAAAACCAATGGAAAAAATATCCTTGGGTGAGGATTAACAAAACAAAACAAAAAAGTTCAACGATTCATTAAGAGGAATAAACTTTATTAGGCTTTTATGTTGAGAGAAGGAGTTACCATTCCTTCCGGGAACAATGTGGATTAAAGGGACGGGAGGGACATGCTGCCCCAAGCATTATTTAGCAATTACTTGAGCTTGGAAACAAGAATGGAAGCTGAAAAGAGGCCTCTGAACTCTCACTTTCTGGGGTGAATGTGACACTCTGAAGGGAAAGCTCATTCAAACACTATTCGCTATGCCCATGGGTTTAGAAATAGTCAAGGAGCCTAAAAAAATGCAGTCAGGTTCGGCTGCAAAGTCAAGTTTCCTGTTGTGCCCGCTGGACGGTAGATAAACTACAGAACTGTTACCTCCAAACACCTTGCCCTCGCGACTTGCACTGCTCTCGCTGTGCTTTTTGTTATTACAACTGCAGAGTAAGTCCAGCAAAAGGTAAGAAACAGGAAACACTACCTGGGCATCATATTCAGATCCTTCCAGCTGTTCGGGTGATGCGTACAGGCAGGTGCCCACTCTGGAAGTATGTGTTGGTGGTCCTGTAATTTGAAAAGCTACACATTAAATTCCGCAGCGTTAGCAGATGCAGGAACACTGACTCTGGGTACCACGGCACGCTGTCTTTCCCTCACTTTGCTATTAAATCTTCATAATTCTCTTTAAAAAGTGACATCTTGTTTTTTTAATGGAAAAAAAATGCCAAAACTTACTCTTCCCACCCCTGCCGGTCCAGTCTGGGTTCTGAATGATGTCTGTGCAGGCCAGACCGAAGTCTCCTATTTTCACTTGCTGGTCAGGGCCATGAAGAAAAATATTTCTGGGCTACAAACAAACGGAACAAGTGAATTCCTTGGCGTTCTAGAAACAAATGGTAAAAATGTCTGGATGTTAAAGAGTTTTCAACCCAGGAGCAAGTAGCCCCTCAAAAATTAAAAATCAGAGCAGTGGTTCTCAAACTCAGCCGCACATTAGAGTCACCGGGGAGCTTTTAAAAAAAATCGCACCTGGCTGGTGTTGCTCAGCAGTTGAGCATCGATTGACACAGGAACCAAGAGGTCACTGGTTTGATTCCTGGTCAGGGCACATGCCTAGATTGCAGGCTCGATCCCCAGTAGGGGTGTGCAGGAGGCAGCCAATCGAAGATGTTTCTCTCTCATCGATGTTTCTGTCTCTCTTCTTTCCTCTTTAAAAATCAATTAAAAATATTTTAAAAAATAAATATAAAAACGACTGTCCTCTCCAACAAGTCCAACACTGCAGTTTTTCTTAATGAAAAAAAAACTATAAAAAAATGTTTTAAGCTCCCAGATAATTCTGTTAGCCAGGATCGGGGACGACTAAGTCACACTGTAAAGGCACACACTTAGCGCTATGTCAGCGACCACCACAGACCCGGAACGTCCCCAGTGGAACCAATCCCATGCCAGTGAGACACTGCCCCTGTACGCGGGAAGGGGAGAAGGCCACTGACATTAAACGGTTAGGTTGAAAGTTGGGTTTTCTTATTTTAAATGTAGTAATTCTAATTTTTTATTTTAATGTATAATTGTGTATTAGCTTTGTTAGTTTTTTTATCTATAGCTAAATGGAAAGAGAAAATAGAGCCTTACATGTAAGATAATTAGGGTATGTTTTTGTGATCAAGTAGGAAGGCCTAAAACCTGTGCTTATATTTGACATCATGTGCGATAGGAACAAAGTATGAAAAAGTCTGGCTTTGATACAGAAACGAGTCGTGTTCATGGATACGGCTCTCAACAATTCTAGAACAGTTCTAGAACTGAACTGAGGAATCATAAAGACTCGGAAACTGACCAATTCCGCAACAAGTTTCCCTGACCTCTGAAGTCCTCAATCTTACGTGTTTCTCATGGGAAACATAGTCAAGAGAGGCAGCAGGGAGCTGGTGGCCGACGGGGCCCAGTCCCTGCAGGAGGGCCCACGTGAAGTGGTCCACGCCAGACTCTACGAAGCCATCATGACAGAGGACTGCGCTGCCATCCAGGCCCTGCTGCGCAGCCACCCCGTCAACCAGCCCCTGACGGTCCTGGCCAACTCCACCAGCTGCGGGTTACTTCTGACGCAGGTACCCTCCGCTCTGCTCCGTCACTTTTAGAGAAAAGACTCGTGGTGCTTTGAAAGGACCCCCATCAAGTTCCTGTGAACTCATTCAACCTCCTGGCTGTCGGTCCCCACCAGGCCGCGGCTGGACAGCGTGTGCCAGCCACTCCCGCCAGCAGCCCACACCGCCCTTCCAGTTACCACACTGATGAGGGAAAGACCAGCGCTCGTTCGGTTGGAGGGACATTAGCGTCGCCTCTCAAACATGCCAGTGGTCACTGGGTCCGTGGGATGGAATTCTCTTTTCCCTTTCACATATAACTTTTCATTTTCTAAATGTTTATAAAATAATTATTGCCATTATCATTTATTTCCTTTGAAAAGTGACCCTCTCCTTTACTCCGCCCTCTTACCTTGCAGCCATGCTGTAAAGCCACTACTTACATATATATTTTTAAGACCCAGCATAAACATCTCTGCTAATCATAGACAGAGTATTTGATGCTTATCTCTGAAACCCTGGAAGTGTAGGTTTTACTGCTGAGACTATGGCAAAACCTTAAAAAACCCAAAACCTACTTGTCAATCACCTTGCGGGTTAGTTTAAGGACGAAGCGGCTTAATAGCAATTGTCATTCATTTCACACCATGAGCTCCTCGCAACAACCAACTTTAAAATCTCTGAGCGAGTTATTTTGTTGCCTTGGTAAAGCTGCCTTCCTTTAACACACAGATTTTATAACATCCATAAAATTCACTGGCTTTGGGTCATGGAAAACAGGCCAAAGGAAAGGAAAATGTCAATGCACATAGCAGAGAAGTGCTGCCCTGAGACACACAGACCACTGGCTTGCTCTGGACTGGCAAGCTGACACCCTGTTCTAACCACACAGGACGCTTGTAACGGGCTTGGATTCTTCCCCCTGAAGCAGACGCAGTCCGTCATCCCCATCCACCTGGCTGCCGAGCACCGCAAGGCACAGAGCTTGCACTGTTTGTTAGAACACGGTGCTGACCCGGAAGTAAGGTAAGTAACTCAACAGGTGGCCACTTCTAAATGAGGAGACACATGACCTAGACGTTCGCTTTCCCAGTCATGTCTGGGCTCATCCGCTCTGCAGGAGTTGTGGTCTAGAAATTATCTTGTTTTGAACAAACCAATTTCTTTGCTAATTAGAGGAGATACTCTGAAAAAGGGGGGGGGGGATGCAAGAACACAAATCAGTCAGCCCACTTAAAGCATCCCGAGTACGAAGCGCTCAGCAGTAGTTCCGAATAACCCTCCCCCTTTCTCTGCCACAACAAAGGGCTTTTGGAGGCAATCCTGAGATGTCAGGAAAAAGCAGATGAGGGCCAGGTTGTAAAACATGCATCCACCCGGGTGGAAGCAGGGAATGACGACGGATGGGCCTAAGTGCAGAGTGGCTGTGGGTCTCCAGATTCAACCCTGTCATCTAATCCAGCGGTCGCCAACAGGTGGTCCGAGAACCACTGGTGGTCCGTGAGGTCCAAAAGGTTGGCGACCACTGATCTAATCCACCTACACACACAGGGAGCATCAGGCACAGGGACAGATGCAGAGCCGATCGCACTCAAGTCCACAGAACTCAGCTCCGCACTGAGGAGCTGCGGTACCAAAAACACTGAGACACAGCCCTGAAGAGGCCCCAACCCTTGCAGGAGGAACAAAGTAAAAACAAGCTGCCAGAGGAAGCTGGGGCCCCCGTGCACTGATGCACCCCCCCCCCAAACACTGTGATATCCTGAAAAATTAAACAGCAATGAGATTTACAAACACTTTTTTTAACTAAGTAAGGGTGGGGATTACTTTACTTATTATTTTTAAAAATATATATCTTATTGATTTTTACAGAGAGGAAGGGAGGGGGATAGAGAGTTAAAAATATCGGTGAGAAACATGGATCAGCTGCCTCCTGCACACCTCCTACTGGGGATGTGCCTGCAACCAAGGTACATGCCCTTGACTGGAATCGAACCTAGGACCCTACAGTCCGCAGGCCGGCGCTCTATCCACTGAGCCAAACCGGTCAGGGCAGGGCGGGGATTACTTTAAATAAATGTCACCTTCTTGAGCACTAATTCCCCGTGTAGAGCCATTTTCACTATGTATTCAGTGTAACCAGCGCTCACTCCCTATTCCAGGGACACACAAGGCCTCACCACACTTCACCTGATGCTACTGCACTGGCCCATCACCTCTACCGTCCAGACAAAGCCAGGGAACAGAATCCAAAGGCTCCTGGCGGACATTCAGAACAACGCCGTGACGTGTCTCCGCATCCTGTGTGAGCACGGAGCCCAAGTGAACGCTCGGGTGAACAACAGCCACAAGCACTCCGCCCTCCACCTGGCGATAAGATACGGGACCTACCCGGTCCTCTCCATTTTAGCCCAAAACGGCGCCCAGGTGAATGCCATTAATGAATCCAGCATGACTCCCCTGCACATGGCTGCAGATATACTGAACAAGGAGATGATGGAAACGCTCATTGCCTGTGGAGCCAACGTCAACTATGCCGTCCCTTTCACAGGGAACACGGCCCTGAAGCTGGCAGTGTGCGCCGCGTCCAGCAAAGCGGGCCGAGTGCTGGCAGCAGGGCTGAGCTGCATCCGGCTGCTGCTGACTCACGGAGCCGAAGTCAATGTCCAGGACCACAAGGGCCAAACAGCCATCCACGAGGCATGTTTTGCCGGCAGAGAGACAGTCATCGATCTCTTGCTTGAATTTGAAGCCAACATTAACATCCTCACAAAAAACGGGGAATCTCCCATACACATGTACCTCCAGCGCAGCTCCAACATCAGGGACACGGCGCTGCTTGCCAAGTTGCTTTACCGCTCTTACCCCTTGAGACTGACCAATAACCAAGGAATTCTGCCTGCAGGACTCATGCTATCAGAGTTCCAACTCTTAAGGGAATCCCTAATCAAGTTGTCGCAAAAACCCTTCTCCCTAGAGGACATCTGTAAGAGAAACATCAGGAACATCTATGGGGAGAGATACAAACAGCATGTGCAGCGCCTCCTCCCGGAGAAGCTCTGGAATTCTGTGTACGGGTATTACGACCTGGCTTCCCTCTTGAAATAAGGCCTCAGGTCACAGTGCCACAGGATTTCAGGACTCCAATCGCGGTTTCCGGCTAGACTGGTACCCAGAAAACAATCCATTTGCCTCATCCATCCCAAATGTACAAACTACTGGTTCTTAAACTTCTTCAAAAAATAAAATGATTTGCATATTACCTTTTTGTCTCTAGATATTCTTTTAAATGCATTTTTCATGTTTTAAATTTTGCCTAAAAGGTAAGCAACTTAATTTAAAACTCTCAGCCAAAGAAGTAAATATATGTTCTCTCTTTCTTGATAGTGTTTTGTGGATAAATGTTGGAATAGTAACTATAGATTTTGAAAACAGCAGAATAAATTTTCTATGTTAAATTTCCTTTAAGATAGATAATTATAAAAACAGACTTTACCTCTAAGATTGAATTAATAGATGAATATTTTTGTCAGCATTAAATACACTTAGCATCATCAATTATAGCAGCATGCAGAACACACTTACTACCGGAAAAACAGTGAGAATATTCAAATGCTCGAAGTTTACTGCTTTTAAATTCAATCAAGTTTTTATGTTCTGGACCTAAAAAATGATGATTTACATGAAAGCAATGGCACTCTTCCAGATAAATGACCTAGGGCACCTAGTCCCCTTCATTCAATGAATCAACGCAAGTCAGCCCCGATAAGAAGTTTTCAATGATTTCATCTTTGCCACTTACCTTCAGGTCTCTGTGCACAACCCCCATGCTATGGATGTAAAATACACCTTCCACCAATTCTTGAAAAATTTTTGTTGCCACACTGGCCATAACGTAAGGACCTGAAGTTAAAAAAAAAAAAGTTTTCTTTCTCTAATTTTTTTTTTACTCATTAATATCTAAATGTTAATTATCTAAATACATTAACATCTGACACCTACACAACATTCAGATTTTCAACAAAGTCAACACTCCAAAAAATGGTTCAAACCCAGAGGGCTCCTCAGCTAGTAAAGCTGCCATCGAACACTAGCGCCCACCTTCGACGGAGTCTGTCACCAGAAAGGACCTCCCATTTCACTCAAGAGCCCCCGTGGCAATTAGTAAGCAATTCCCAGGCACCAGGTGGCCAGACTAATTCACATTTAAGTCCCCTTCAACCCCTGCCACCCTGGGTTTCATGCTAATAAGTCTGGTATCCTGGCCCACTGTGGATTAGAGATCCTAGTACAAATAATAGAGTAAGAAGGTAAGTTATGGTCACCCCAAGGGGTGAGCTTCATCATCCGGATTTAGAATGCACCTTTTCAAAAATGGCCGACAAATGAAGCATATGGGGAAAAAGGAAATGACTGAATAATTCATCTGTTAATATGATGACAGAGCATATGAATTTAGAGGGTGGAGAGGTCTGTAAGACTAAAGTTAAATAAAAAAAATAGATTAAAAAAACATCCTGAAGTTTTCAGCCAAGGAAGTTTAGTAATATAGCGGGAACTTACTAGCTCTTCTGTATTCAAGTCATTTTAAACCCTCAACCTATTGTTGACCTTCAACAACAAGAACACTGTAGGCCCCTTCTCCACCCCGAATGTGCCCACTTTGTTATAAACAGCTCACACCTACCTACTCCACACCATCCTTTATACTACCTAGCATACAACCTAGGGATCTATGTGTGTGTGGATATGTGTACACACACGTGTGTGTAAAAGCAATGGTTCCACTAAACAGGAGTGAGGAAACTTTTTTCTGTCAAGGACCATGTGGATATTTTAACATCATTCAAGGGCCATACAAAATTATCAACTTAAAAATTTGCCTGCTAGCCCAGCCAGTGTGGCTCAATGGTTGTGCACTGACCCATGTACCAATAGGTAACCGGTTCAATTCCAGGTCAGGGCACATGCCCGGGTTGTGGGCTTGATCCCCAGCAAGGGGTGTGCAAGAAACAGCCGATCCATGATACTCTCTCATCACTGATGTTTCTCTCTCTCTCCATTCTCCCTTCCTCTCTGAAATCAATAAAAATAATATTTTTAAATATATATATATTAACATGACTCCCTGGCTGGTGTGGCACAGTTGGCTGGAGTGTCATCCCATACACCAAAAGGTCGAGGGTTTGATTGCTGGTCGGGGCATATATCCTGGTTGCAGGTTCAATTCCCAGTCGGGGTATATACAGGAGGCAACCAATTGATGTTTCTCTCTCACATCCGTCTCCCTTCTCTCCCTCTCCCTTCCTCTCTCTAAAATCAATAAAAACATATCCTTGGGTGAGGATACACACACACACACACACACACACACACACACACACACACGCGCGCGCGCGCGCGCGCGCATATATTAACTTGATAGCATTTCTAGGGAATAGACAACTGCAGGGAAGGGAATGGGATCTGGAGCTTGAGGGAGACAAACTTTTGACCACATGCCTTCCTATAATGGTTTCCTTTATGGTTTCTTTTTGTAAGAATACCACATTTTCAGGTTAAAAAAATAAAAACAAGTATTTAAATTTTTTCCTTAAAAAAATGTTAAAGACCTTTTCCACCCTAAATCAGTTTCCTAAATTCTAGCACATTACTGCTTAAATATCAACAAACTATGTATCTATCACAGAGAAAATTAACTTCCAATTACTATTTGTTTTTGAAACATGTTGAAATAGGCTTAATTGTTTCTTTGGTTTAAAACAGATTTTTTTTCTCCATCTAAAGACCTGGCAGCAGGAGGCGGCGGGTCCTCCTGTCTTTATCCCCCAGCCCCGCACCTGCAGAGCCGCATGGTACTTACAGGCAGACTCATCCACACACTCCCGGCTCCGCCTGTTCCTCTCCACGATCCAGTCCCACAGGGAGAGCTCACACAGCTGCATCTGGATGTGCAGCATCAGGTGGTATTGCATCTAGGGGGCGACACAACACTGGTCCCATCTCGGTACCACTTACATTATTCGTTTAGCCAACAAATACTCCCTTGCCTACTCTAGGCCAAGCACTGGCCTGAGTGATGAGGATAAAGGTGACACTTAGGCCTGCCCACGATGCCCAAAGTCTAGTGAAGGAGATGGAGAAGGAAAGCAATACTTAAAACTGTGTGTCATATTCCCAGTGGGCAGGCGTAGGCCTGCTGGAGTTAGGCAGTGTCAAAAGGGAGAAGCTCTCAAATGTGACACTGAGGCATTGAATCTGTTTGGTCTGCTCTCTACATAAAGTTTTGAAAGCTAAAATCCTATATAATAAAAGGCTAATATGCAAATTGTCCCCTCGGGAGTTCAACCGACCAGGGGTTCGAACACTTGCTATGATGTGCGCTGACCACTAGGGGGTGGTGCGGAATGAAGGAAGGCCCCATCCGGCAGCTGGCAGCAGGGGGAAGGAAAGCCCCGGCTGGCGGCCCTTATCGCCAGCCAGGCCTAGGGACCCTACCTGTGCACGAATTTTGTGCACTGGGCCCCCTCTAGTCAAGTATAAAAGGACAGCTATATGCTACCTGCTCCTCTGTGTATACCCCACAGCATACAGACAGTTTGGTTGGCTTCACATTGTACATAAAAAATCACATGCACGCAGCCACGTGTTCCCGGACAGTAAGCGTTAGTTCTGCGTGTGTACACAGCTTTGTAATCTAGTATGACCAGTTATGTGCAGACCCTGTTAATCTTCAGATTTCTTTACACTAATACTTGACACTGGAGCGAGTACAATGGAGTCTCACCAGCGCATCAGTGTAGCCCTCAACAAGAGTTGCCTGAAACATGACCTGGTAATCCTATTCGAACCCTCTGAAAGCCATGTTCCAAATGTAGAAAATCTTTCTGCATAAATATATATTTATAACCCAGTGTTAACATACAACAGAAACAGACTGTGCACCATGCTTCCCACTCCAGGGAACATATATGATACTATCTAGAGGAAGGAATGACCCAGAAAAGGGCAAGTTAACTAAGGGAAGGTGTGAAGTTCAAATACATAGGGAATGTGGACAGAGAGACTGAACACGGGACAGAAGGGCTAAGCAGAGAGGGAGGAACAACAGGTGGGAAGTAGCTGAGGAAGAGGGGCGGCCATATCTAACGCAGCCCGCTGTACAATTATTATGAGTAAACAGGAATCTACCTCTGTCTGTCCCACCATGTTTAAGTTTTCGTCAGACGATTCCTCAGTGGATGTGACATTCCCCTCCAAGTCTGAATTAAGCCGAAGTGGCAGCTGATTCGCAGCCATCGATCTGGAAGACCACTCAGCCAGGCCATTTTCCTGGAGCCCAATGGATAACTCAAATCCACTGGCATCTCTTGGGACTAGATTGGGGGAATAGTTCACCAATTCGTTATTCTGATTTTCAATGCCAGACTCTCCTAAGAGTTTTTCTTTTTCTGAGGTCAACTCGGCGAAGATAATGGATGAGCTGTTACTTTCATCATTTTTAACATCATATTGATCTCTGGAGGGGGAAAAACAGTAAAAATAATAATTAATAATCAATGTAAAAAAAGATCAAGAGTAACTCGACTGTTCCTTCAGGCCTATGTAATTATTACTGGTAAAGCCCTGGGGGGTGGGGGGAGTCATCAAATGTACCTAGCAACTACGTTTATTTAAAATTCTAACAGGAAATATCTAAGGGAAGGAAATAATTTAACATTTCGTAATGAAAATAAGCAAAAACGAAGTCTAAAACATTCCTGAACTCGTAACAGCAAAAAACAAAGGCAACCCAATGCAGGTGACAGGTTATGTCAACCTGCAAAGGCTACACCTGTGCACATACCTGTCGCCCTCCTGGGCGGAGATCACTTTCAGAGATGGCAACTGAACAGAAATTCTATCTGCTGAATAAAAACAGAAACAAATCCTTAAGCAGCCCGATTTCCTAATTCATAGTCAAAGGCAGAGCTAAAATATACAAATAATGCCAAATGAAACAACCTATCTAAAAACATCATGACTGTCTTGGCCAGTATGGCTCAGTGGATAGAGCATCGGCCACGGACTGAAGGGTCCTGGGTTTGATTCTGGTCAAGGGCATATACTGAGGTTGCAGGTTTGATCTCCGGTCATCGGTTGGGGTTCATGTGGAAGGCAACCAATCAATGTGTCTCTCTCATATCATTGTTTCTCTCTCTCTGTCTCTCCCCCTCCCATCCACTCTCTAAAAATCAATGGAAAAAAGATCCTCAGGTGAGGATTAACAAAAAATAGAAAATGTCATGATCTTCTGGCAAAGTACAATACAAGCTTATTCAAACAACTGGCACATATAAGGAACTATAAAACAGCTGTTCCTCTACACGAGGGGTCAGCAAACTCTCTGTGCAGGACCTGATCAATTGGTCAGGTTTCTCGGGCCCTGAGACTCTGCTGCAGCTACTGAACTCCACTACTGTGGACAAAAGCAGCCACAGACATCACCTATATATGAGCCTGTGTTCTAATAAACTGTATTTGTTGACACTGAAATGAGGAATTTCATATAATTTTCAAAAAATAATCTTTTTGTGCCTTTTAATATTTTTTAAAATGTAAAAAACATAAAAGAATGAGCTTTGCCGGCCTTCAACTCTATCTAATCTGAAACTGCTTACCTTGCGTTTGGGCCACGTGGACATGCTCAATCCAAGCAGTGTGATAGCCCACAATGTTAGGGTGCTGAAGGCCCGCCAGCACCTTCACTTCCCGTAGAACCTGAAGGAGAAGTATCATTAGACCGAGCTTTCACTGGCAAGTTGTTAAATGCTCATGGTGTCAAATAGAGCAAACAGAAAAAGCCCTCTGTACAAGCAATCTAAACGATGTTAAAATAACGGGAATATCTTTATGAGAGACCAAAGCAATTGTTATAGCCACTAAACTTACATATACATGGCACTGTATGCTTTGCATAGTTCATTTACACTCATTCTCCTACAACGAAGTCCAGTTCACAAGGTAAATAGAACCTGTTGTCAAGGGCCGAAGACAGACGTGACTTGGCCCAGGACCACACAGCACGTCAGGGGGAAGACTGTTACTGTAACCCATTCTTAGTAAACTGGCAAGCCATACGCCTAGTATTTGCCAAATACACTCTCTCTCACACACACACACACACAACAACTATTTCAAAAAAACAAATACTCAATTATTCAAAATAAATACATTTTTAAAATCTTACCTTCATGCAATCTGTCTTAGTTGCACCCTTAATCAGGATTTTCTTAATCGCATAATACTGACCATCTAATTTATTCCTGACCTAAAAAGTAGAGAAAAAGACAAAGTATATTGCGTCATTAAATTTCAACCGAATAAGGAAAGTTCTTTAACCTGAACTTAGACCATCCAAACGAGCCAAAGAGGTAAAATTAAGGTAAAGGCACCTGAGCGCTTTGCTATGGTCAGGGAAGTCAGCCGTGCTCAGCTAGACAACAGGTTTTCAAATGCAAGGAGAGGCCAACTCCCAGAAGCCCCCGGTCGGAAGAATGGCAGTGTTGGCCAAAGGGCTCTGTGAAGCCCAAAAAACAGCAGCACAATTCTTTTCAGTAAAACATTCTATATAAAAGGTAACTATAGGCCCTAACCGGTTTGGCTCAGCGAATAGAGCGTCGGCCTGCGGACTCAAGGGTCCCGGGTTCGATTCCAGTCAAGGGCATGTACCTTGGTTGCGGGCACATCCCCAGTGGGGGTTCTGCAGGAGGCAGCTGATTGATGTTTCTAACTCTCTATCCTCCATTCCTCTCTGTGGAAAATCAATAAAATTTAATTTAAAAAAAAAAAAAAGGTAACTATAGGACAAAAACTCAGTTTCCAGAATCCACCAACCCACCAATGTGGTTAGGAAAAAATGAAAACCTGCCCACTTCCCCATAAATGACGAATCTTGGTGAAAAGTAAATATACACAATTTCTAGGAACTGCCTAGATATTGCCTACTTTCAATATTGAAAACAACTTTCAATATTGAAAAGAACTTCTCAATACATTTATTTAAAGCAGTAGGTCAAAAAAGACATGCGGAAAACAACCTTGTATACTCTTCCATATCCACCTTTTCCTAAGATGGAAACCTCTTCAAACTCATTTAAGTAACGTGAAGTCTGTGCTTCAAAGGCTACTTCCCTTGATCTGAAAGTTAAAACAAACAGCCAATATTAGAGCATGAGCACATCAGAATGTTCTAGGCAGCTCATGTTCCCTGTTTCACTACTAACCTTCTAACTTCCTTCACCACTAACTTGTGGTGACTTGGAAAGGATGAGCTAAAATGAAAATTTTGAGCGGCCAGTGTGGCTCACTGGCTGAATGTCAACCCAGGAACCAAGGGGTCACGATTTGATTCCTGGTCAGGGAACATGCCTGGGGCTCGATCCCCAGTGCGGAGCGTGCAGGAGGCAGCCGATTGATGATTCTCCCTCATCACTGATGTTTCTCCCTCTTTCTCCCTCTCCCTTCCTCTCTGAGGTCAATAAAAATATTTTAATGCAATTTTTCATTCTCTATGAAAAAAACATTTGCTAAGCAAATTGACAGGTTGATATGATAGCAAAATGAAAACCTGATTTAGATTAAAATCATTAATCTAATTTTAAGTATTTTACCAGTAATAAGTACTCAATGACTAACTAAACAGGCAAAAGATTAGCGGAGTTAAGTGAGAAAGTCATTGAAATTTCCAGACAAGTTACAGATTTTATATTAACACTTCCTAAATACAGGCAACATTCAATGGTTTTCCCTGACAGAGACCAGATATCAGTGCCCTGCACTAAGGCTGGGGCTTATGGAATCCACAGTGAATGAGGAGAGCAGGGGATCAAAAATGAAGAAAAAAAATTTTAAAGCAAAACAACAAAAAAACCTTTTTTATTTTTTATTAAAGGAGGGAAATGAGAATTAAAGCAAATCTTGGAGCAGTAATTAACTGCTGAGAACAAAGTTTTTTAATTTGCATAAACTATACTAAATATAGTATTTTTAAACTCAAAACTCATTTCTGATTAATTCAGGATTGATTCTTAATCCTGACTTAATAGTAATACTTAAATAATCACAAAAGTATTTGATACAGACCTGATCTTCGGAATATGAGAACTATCCTCACAAGGATCCTAAAATAAAAAAAAAATATTTTTAAAAGCATTTTGAAAATTGTATGGAATAAGGAATCTATCAAAATTCAATGTCATATCAATAGTCTCAAACGCTTACACAATATTAAAAAATAAGACTCAATGGCTTTTTCAACATTACCTAAAAGTTTACAATGGAAAATATCTCTCTCTTAACCAGAAGATCACTACTAAAAAAGCTACATTCTTGCTACCCACTGACAAAGCTGAGAATGTACCAAGGAGCACCATAAGCAAATGGTGATTTTTACCTTCAAAATATACCAGTATGCAGAAACGGACAACTTCTCCGTCTCCACGGCTACCACCCATTCAGAGCCACCAGCAGCGCTTCCTGCCTGCATGATGCACCAGAGCCCCTGCTTTTGCCCTTGGCCCCTCAGTCTATGCTCAACACAGAAGCTGGTTGATCCCATTAACTCCTAAGTCAGATGATGCCATTCTTCTGCTCAAAGTCCGGCAGGGCTGCCTGTCCCACTGCGTGAACACCAAAGACATTAAAATGGTCTCAAAATCGGACTCTATTGTCCAACTCCACCGTCCCTTACTGCCCTCTTGCCCCCCACGCTCCCCTGCTCACTCCAGCCACACGGCTGCCTATCCTGCTCCCCCACACCTGACACTGCTCACTGGGGAGCTGCTGTGCCTCCACTCGAGTGCTTTCCCTCCAGGCATCTGCGCGGTGCCTCCTCTCAGCCTCAGCTCCTGACTTACATGAGTCTCAGTGCGGCCCTCCCTGGCCGCCCTCCGTAACATTCACACATTTTCTAAGTCCCTTCCCTGCGTTATTTCTCCTTAACATTCTCACCATCGAACCCACTTATTTTTCCGCATTGTCATTGTTCCGTTGTTTACTACCTGCTCTTTACAACAGAAGCTCCCTGAGGCCGGGATTCTGTCTATGTTGCTTAATTGCTTGGACCCCAGCACGTACCAGAGAGCCGAACACACAGCAGCCGTTCATAAATAGTTGTTACATAAACAAATTAAACATTTTATAAACCTCTTTATACCCAGGATTTCATAACGCTTTAAGATACAGCCCTCTGGAAATCAAAACGTTTTTGTCACATACCAAGCACGTATTTTGAAGCTCACCTGACGAACGCTCTCTCTAGCTGACCTCATTAAATGAGTGATGGCTCTGTTGTGATGTAGTCTCAATGAGCTAAACTCATCACTGCAGGTGAAAGAAGACAGCAGCCCCATTTTGATAAAGGTCTGACAAAGTACTAGAAAAAGAATGCGGAGAATTATTAGAAGGCCATCAATAAAATGGTAATTTTTTTAATATATATATTTTTTTATTTCAGAGAGGAAGGGATAGGCAGAAAGAGATAGAAACATCAATGATAAGAGAATCATCAATTGGCTGCCTCCTGCACACCCCCTACTGGGGATGGAGCCCGCAACCCAGGCATGTGCCCTGCCTAGGAATCAAACCGTGACCTTCTAGTTCATAGATTTAGGTCAACGCTCAACCACGGAGCCACATCTGGCTGGGCTAAAATGGCACTTCTTAAGAGTACACAGAGCACAATGAAAACAGCCTCTATGAAAGCAGTTCTCAACCTGTGGGTCGAGACCCCTTTCATGTGGGTGGTCAAACAACCCTTTCACAGGGGTCGCCTAAGACCATCCTGCATATCAGATATTTACATTACGATTCATAACAGTAGCAACATTACAGTTATGAAGTAGCAATGAGAATAATTTTATGGTTGGGTCACAACATGAAGAACTGTATTTAAAGGGCCAGAAGGTTACGAACCACTGCCCTATGAGAAAAAAGTTCCATTCATACACGCATTCCAACTGGGGATTGATTCGGTCAAAGTGAAGCAATTGGTACACTCACTGCTCAGGAGCACATCTATTCTGACTTCTCTGACATTGGACAGTCAGTCATTTGTTAACCATTCCTGGTTGGTCAGTAAAATACTAAGCTCCATCTTTTAAAAAGGCAAGAAAAATGTAATCACAGTAGTCTTCTGATTTTCAAACATATTTCATTTTGCAAACAGACATTGTGATAAGAATAAAGGCAGAAGTGGAAATAAATGATTAGAACGAACAAAAGTGAATATTAACTATTGTTTCTATTATGGAATATCTTAACCAACACAGAGAGCTGGGCGGTGCAGGAAAAGAAACACCACACAGTTGGTGTTAAAAGTATTTAGTGTAGAGGAAAAGTTTCTTATTCAACAACAAAAACACTGCTGTTCCAGCATTCTGGTCAAGACCTGGTTCAAAATGACTAACTGTGATTTTCATTTACCTGTTCACTGACTAAACCATAAGAGAGCTTCACACATTATATGGATTATCATGTTATAGATACAAAAAAACCTTTATTTTATTTAAATATGAACAATTTTATGGTTATTAATCTTTCAGGGAACCAAGTAATCCTATATAATAAAGAGCTAATATGCTAATTAGACCAGATGGTGGAATGACCTTCCGAACGACCTTCTCGATGAAGACCCTTCCTGATGAAACCGGGACTTCAAGGGCCGAGGCAGCTGAGGCTGCGAGGGCCAAGACCCTTGCACATATCATCGGGCCTCTAGTTATATTCATAAGGAATTACCCAAAGCAAAATATAAAATGAATTTTAAGAAATATAAACTATATTGCCCAGCCAGCATGGCTCAGTGGTTGAGCATCAACCTATGAACCAGGAGGTCACAGTTCGATTCCAGGTCAGGGCACATGCCCGGGTTTCGGGCTCCATCCCCAGTAGAGGGCGTGCAGGAGACAGCTGATCAATGATTCTCTCTCATCATTGATGTTTCTATCTCTCTCTCCTTTCCCCCTCTGAAATCAGTAAATATATATTTTTAAAAATATAAGCTATTAATACTTATTTCAAATTTTTATACACCCGCAGCATTAAATACCATAGTACTTTTACAAGTGTTATTTAGCAAGATGAATTTATGCTTACTAACATTTAAACACCTGTCTTGAACGAAATGGGTTTGGTTCATGCACATGGCTCAAGTGTTCCAGCAGAGAAACAAGCAATAGTTGGTTGGCAACTGCAAAAGGGAAGGTCGGCTGCTGCTGCTGCGGTCCTTTTAACACCTGGAGTTCTGCTGGAACATCAGATTCTACAAATTAAAAAAGGAAAAATTGTAATAAATGGTAAACATATCTCAGAATGACAAAATAACACATTCTAATTAAAGAAACAAACTATGTAACTTCAAGGGAAAAAACCCACCACAGCCCACCTGGTGTGGCTCAGGTGTTGAGCATCAACACCCATAAACCAAGAGGTCACCGGTTCCATTCCCGGTCAGGGCACATGCCCAGGTTGAAGGCTTGATCCCCAGTAGGCGTGCAGAAGGCAGCCGATCAATTATGCTTCTCGCTCATCGATATTTCTACCTCTACCCCTCTCCCTTCCTCTCTCTAAAATCAACAAAGACATATTAAAAAAATAAATAAAACTAGGCTTTAAAAAGAACACAGTAGTTAAGCTGAGTGGGGTTAATCAAGACAGACTTTTTGGAATTGAGCTTTGAGTTGAATTCTGGAAGCTGGAAGCCTAGCAGGAAGATGCCACTGGGGGAAGGGAGAACGTTTTGGTAGTAGTGATGTACACAAAGGTAGAAATGAATGAATGAATGAATATTCAAGCAAACAAGCGGGGATGCCTCCTGTCACGAGGACAGCGTAGGCCCAGGCATAAAGACATTAGTTTGGCAGAGGAGAAAGGGAAGGAGGAGGAAAACTTGACTCTTGAGCATGTGCTACGCATGGAGAGGTGTCTTATATGTACAATCTCATTTCATCCTCACGGGACAGTAAAAGGTAAGTGTTACTATTCCCATTCTCCAGATGAGGAGACTGATCTCCTAGAGAAGGTAAGAAATCTGTAAGCGGGCAGGCCGACTAACTCCCGAGCCCATCGTCCTCTTTCCACTGCACAAGACCAACCGGATAGATGACTCTGCACTTCAACTGAAGGTCATCAGCTGGTACAGGAGGCGACCGGACAGAAACATGGAGGAAAGAATAGGTCGCAGAAATAGCAAGAAAGAAAGGGACCGGCCAGGATTTAAAACACCAGGAACGGGAGGAAGGGGTGTTAATGAGAGCGGAAATTGGTAGGAGGGCTGGTTAGAGGAAAGATGAGACACTGAATTCTCAGTACAGTGGAACCTTGGTTCTCGAACGCAATTAGTTCCAGAAGGCTGTTTGAGAGGGGATTTGTTCGAAAACCAAATCATTTTTCCCCCCTAGAAAGAATGGAAATTGAATTAATCCGTCCCAGACCCCCAAATGATTCCCTGTTTTAACCTTTTTTGTACACAGTACTGTTCAATGTACTGTTTAACCTATAAACAAGCACTTCTTTTCTTGAATTTATCAAACTACCCCCTTCCAGCCTTAAAGGAGTCGCTTTCAGCACTCGTTCCATGGGTGCCTTTCAGGAGGCCAGCAGGCTCCATCGATGCTCTTTCACTATCGAGGCCTCCACCGCTCACTGCTTTTTTAAAAAATTTCTTTATTGATTAAAGTATTACATATGTGTCCTTATCCCTCCACTGCCCCCGATTCATGCCCTCAACCCCGTTATCCAAATCAACAACTTTTTCTACCACTTCAACTGCCTGTGATCATTGCTTCTCTCACACCCTTAGCAACATGAGCACTCTTGATGGCCTCTTTATGTTCTAAAATTGTGCTAATCCGTTGGTTCTCCAACAACAAAAGCATTCTCTCCTTTGTTTGTTACCTGAGAGCTGCTTTTTGCCATGCTGAGGTATCAGCATGAAAGGGCTGTCGAGTCAAAAACTGAAGTTTTGGTCCACAACAGAGACATTTTTAAAAGTATTTTTGTGATCCTCACCCAAGGAGTGAGGATATTTTTTCCATTGATTTCTAGAGAATGGAAGAGAGGGAGGAGGGGAGAGGGAGGGAGACAGGGAGAGGGAGGGGGGAGGGGGAGAGAGAGAGAGAGAGAGAGAGACATCGATTGGTTGCCTCCCGCATGAGCCCCAACCCAGGTTGGGGAATGAACCTGCAACCCAGATACGTGCCCTTGATCTGGAATCAAAGCCAAGATCTACTGATGCACAGGCTAATGTTCTAACCACTGAGCCATGCCAGCCAAGGGGAGACATTTTTTCTGTGAACAATTTGGTAGAGAACCGACTTGTTCCTGATGGGAGACGTTCAAGAACCGAGGGAAAAACCTGAAGGATTAATTTGAGGTACAATTTTAGAAAACTCATTTCTGGTGAAAGAAGAAAAATTAATGAGTCTGACATTGGGCTTACTGTTGGCCCTCCTAAGATGAGGGGGGGGGGGGGATCAAAAACAGTAACTTTGATCAAAGGCCGATGACTCCCTACACAATAAACTCCCGCAGAGCACAGGTTTCGGAGTGACACCTAGGTTTTGAATTTTCAGACTCTACCATTAACTGGTGCAGTGACCTCACATCAGAGAGAAGACCTTTGAGAAACCATTTAACTATTCTGTTTTTACATCTACTACATTTTTCACGGACCTTATTTCCACACAAAAAGATAAATTAGGCCTGGGCCTTCTGGGTTTCTTTGGAAGAAAAGGCAGTATGTAAACACAACAGTAGAATGCGTAGCGGAGGAGAAGGGAATTTTTAGAAGCTAATCTAAGATCACACCCTTCAAGACTAATCTTCAGTTTGCAGAAAACCTTATCACAACATTACAGAAAAGGCAGACGTGCATGTTTACTGCTGGGACTTTTTCCATGACATAACCCTATTTACTGTGGAGCTGCTCTAAGTACCACCTTATGTACGGAAAACATCAGTCTGCCCCCTGCAAAATAGTTATCTTACAGCTGTCCTCTGTTCATAACTGCCACGGTCTGCTTTGTATCCCTCTGGAGTCAAGAATTATAGCTGGTATTAAGGATGAAAATCGAAGAATTTAAGAAATTAGAACATTTGCAACTTGACTTGCACCTTTAAATTGATTTTAACATGTTAACAGTTGTTTCATGCTTCAACTGAATGTGTTTTCTCTATAATCATCCTATTCAAACCACTGCACAGTAAAATCCTCCCTGAATCAATGTATTCATTCTTCTTTTTTAAAATATATCTTTATTGATTTCAGATAGGAAGGGAGAGGGAGACAGAAACATCAATGACGAGAGAGTTTCACTGACCAGCTGCCTCCTGCACTCCCCACACTGGGGATAGAGCCTGCAACCAGGGCATGTGCCCTGACGGGGAATCGAACCCTGATCTCCTGGTTCATAGATCAATGCTCAACCACTGAGTCACTCCGGGCAATTATTCATTCTTGATAGCACAACTTAATTTGTGCGATTATTGCCAGGTTGTGGGTTCCACCGGGTCAGGGCTCATACAAGAATCAATCAATGAATGCGTAAGTGGGTGGAACACCAAATTGATGTTTCTCTCTCTCTCTCCCCTCCCCCACTCTTCTCAAAACAATCAATAAATAGAAATTTTCAAGTACAGTAAGTTGCCAAAACAACTAGTTGCAATTAAAGAGCCTACTGCACTTTCCTTAAAATACTGGATACTTCGGACTGGCTAGAGCCCCTGTTCTAAGCACCTCTCACTTCATGTTGCTGGACAGTAACACACCGTATGTCCCAGTAACCAAAAGCCTCATGAAAACTTGTTTTTTTGTTTGTTTGTTTGTTTGTTTGTTTTAACAGAAGAGGAGGCTTTGCATACTGCCTCGCGATGACACGTCTTCAGCTGCCCGATCGGTGAAGCAAGACAACAGAAGCAATAAATCAAAACTCGGCCCCAACGGTCCAGCCCGCAGGGTCTGCAAAGCCCCACCTAGTAGCCGGCACCGCTCCCGCTCCCGCCGGACCCAGCCACGGGGCTTGGGAGCTGGGAGGGCCCCGGAAACCCTGGGTCCGCGGAGGAGAGACGAGGAGAGACGAGCAGAAATGTGCACAAACGAGCCAGCGGGTCGCCCGCAGCCGCTCGTCTCCATAAACGCTGACCCGACGCGAACGGCCCGCCCGCCCCCACGCCCCACTGCACCGCTGGGCCCCGGATCCCACGGAACCGGCCGAGGCCCAGGAGCCAGCCTCGCTGCACCCGAGAATGAACGTGGACGCGGCCAGGAAAGGGCCACCGCGGCATTCCGGGTCCCTCACCGTCATACTTGGGGTCCGAGCCCTCCTTCGGGAAGTCGATGGCAGGCGGAGCAGGAACAGCCCCCGCCCCGTCGTCCTCAGCCTCGCGCTCCGGCGCCGCGGGGCTGCTCCCCAGCATCGCGGGCCCAGCGCGGGCCGCAGCCCAGCCCGCCCACCGGCCCAGCACCTGCTCACACAGCCCCCGCGGCGATCGCCAACGAACCCGGAAGTGCCCCCTCCTGAGCGGAAGTCCCGCCCCTGCTTCCCGGGCGCCTCGTTGGGGCGGGGCCTGCCGCGGACTCCGCCCCTTCCTGAGGGCAGGACGGACCGGTCCCTCTAGGATGGCCCCGGCGCAGGCGTCCGGGTACCCACCACGCCAGCGGGAGCCCCTCCCCACCCACCCCCGAGCCCCCAGGGGCCCCTCTTCAATGTCCTGGAGATCTGGCTACCCTCCATGAATCAGAGCGCTCCTATCTCACGCCAAGACTCGGGTACCACCATTGCTCTCTGCACAGATTCTAACGGTAACCCCAAATGTCTACTTTTTGCAGACACAACAGGGACTATTTGTCATTTTTTTTTTTTTTAACCAAAAGCATCTACAAGACCTGTGTCAGCCCTAGCTGGTTTAGCTCAATGGATAGAAGGTCTGCCTGCGGACTGAAGAGTCCTGGGTTTGATTCCAGTCAAGGGCTCAATTTCTCCCTCTTCCTTCCCCTCTGAAGTCAATAAAAATATTTTTTCTTTATTGATTAAGGTATTACATATGTGTCCTTATCCCTCCATTAACCCCCCACCCACCCCCACTCATGCCCTCACCCCCCTGGTGTCTGTGCCCATTGGTTAGGCTTATATGCATGCATATAAGTCCTTTGGTTGGTCTTAAAAATATATTTTTTAAAAAGGAAAGAAGAAAAATGACCCGTGTCAAAGAGAACTGAACCTAATTTGGTCAATCGTGAAACCAGACAAAATGGGAAACGCAAATAAAGACAGAAAGAAATAAAAACCACACGCACAGGAAATGCCAACCAGATTCCAAAATGAATCCAACCTAACAAAAATTCTGCTGGCTTTGAAACTGAACTTTCAACTGAAATGATTTCAAACCTGAGACAGGCCTTTTCCAAGTGACCCCATGGCCACTGGATTGATTTTTGAAGCCCTTAGCCTTAAATCTCCTCCCTCTTTGTCCCCCGGAGATGTCGCTATCACTTGGTCCCCAACACACTGCTATTGGAATTAATTCTTAGATCACAGATCAGATAATATAGCTGGAATACAAGCCTTTCAGATATGGGGGCCTCAAAATCTGACGTGCAACGTGAGAAAATGGTATTATTCAATAATTTTATTTACGCATAGTTTTCATATAAAGACATACTGGGTGCATTTAGCCTGATAGAAGCAATGAAAGGTGTAGTTCTCCAGACAATCCCTTGGAATACCATATGTACACGGACAACTCCCAAATGTAAAAGATTAGGGAGATCCCTTTCCATGCCCTGCTGATAGGAAGAGCACAGATTTTCTAGAGGGTGATTTATCTGTTTCCACAGCTTTAAAAATTCAAACACTTTTGACTCATCATTCCCACTTTCAGGGAATTATTCTAAGGGACAGGTTAAGAATAAGCAAAAATATTAAACAAAAAAGCTATCTATATATATAAAAGCCAAGTGACCAGAATGACTGGAATGACTGGAACGACCAGTCGCTATGACACCCACTGTGGCTGTCCAACCAGCCCAATGGGAGCGGGGCCAGACAGCCAACCTCCCGCATCCCCTCCCCCAGGCCAGCCCCCCCAATGAGCCTGACCCCACCGGTGCACAAATTCATGCACTGGGCCTCTAGTCCTATATAATAAAAGGCTAATATGCAAATAGACCAAATGGCAGAATGAACGGTCACTATGACATGCACTGACCACCAGGGGGCAGATGCTCAACATAGGAGTTGCCCCCTCGTGGTCAGTGCACTCCCACAGGGAGAGTGCCACTCAGCCAGAAACCTGGCAGGCCTAAGCTGTCAGTCGGGCATCCTCTAAGGGGTCCTGGACTGTGAGATGGCATAGGCTGGGCTGAGGGACCCCCACACACACCTCAAGTGCATGAATTTCGTGCACCAGGCTTCTAGTTAATTATAGTACTAGTTGTAATACCAAAAACAAAAGGACAATATAATTGGTGAAAATAAATAAATAAATTATGAACACCCATACAATGGCACACTTGCAAATATTAAAAATGTCAGTATGAAAAAGAAAAAAAAAAAGTCAGTGTGCAATATGTAGTTCTCACCACTTTTCCACTACCACCAGAATGGAGAAAAAAGCAAACTCATTCTGGTTGGAATAAAAAGGCATTCTTTCTAGAAGACGTGTGCAACTTAGAGTAAAAGCTTTTAAATAGGCAGACTCCTGGTGTGCAATGGCTGCAAACAGCAGCATCCTTGGTAGTGTACGCAACCTGTTGCTAGTATGGGTTGCCTTAAGGAACCTTGGATACAGCCCTTTCTGGTGGACACGCATGTCTGAACTCATACTGCCCCCAATCTAGGCTCCAAACAGGCATGCGGGGTGCCTTTGGAAAGCCCCAAGGCACAGTGGCCAGAGTCCACATTGGCCAAGTCATCATGGCCATCCACACCAAGCTGCAGAACAAGGAGCACGTGACTGAGGCCCCACGCAGAGCCAAGTTCAAGTTCCCTGGCAGCCAGAAGATCCACATCTCCAAGAAGTGGGGCTTTACTAAGTTTAATGCGGATGAGTTTGAAGACATGGTGGCCGAGAAGCACCTCATCCCAGATGGCTGTGGGGTCAAATACATCCCTAATGGTGGTCCCCTGGACAAATGGCGAGCCCTGCACTCGTGAGAGTCTCGGTGCTGCCCCCACCTTACACCCACCAATAAATCAATTTTTCAGCCATAAAAAAATAAATAAATAAATAAATAAATAGGCAGACTCTTGGACCTACATAGAGGAGTATATCCAAAAAAATAACCAGCGGGAGGTGGGGGGGGTGGGTGGGCGGGGAATGAACCTATAAGGATGCCTGCCAAAGTGTAGCGTATAATAGAAAAGCACTGACATCAATTCAAATCCCAAATGAAAGAGCAGTTAGGGAACACCCACACAATGAAACCTCCTGCAGCCATTATAAAAATTGAAGAAGGGAACCGCTTCCTCTCGTGTTTTCTATGGTGTCACACAATTCTAGTTTCTCTACCCGTCCTCCAGCTCAGCATCCCTTTCCGTAGCTCCTTCTCCAATGGACAGTTCTGTGGGGCTCTTGTGCTGCTGCTTCTCTCGGAAGATAACCACACGCGTTCCTATCACGTTACAGGCCGCCTGTAAGCTGACAACTCCCCAATGTATCTGTGCAGCACAGACTTGCTCTCGTGGATGACTCAAAAGCATCTCCAATTTGTCTGAAAGTAAACTCCCGGTATTCCTCCTAAGGTGACTAATAAAATAATTTTGCATATTGTGTAAAATTGTAGTTGTACATATTTTACCATCTTCCATGAGTATGTATTCATCTGATGTTAAGGAAACTGGGATCCAATCTTCTCCAGTTTTTCTCTAATTCTACAGTCTCTACTTCCTTTATTTCAACTACAGTTCCAGCCATCCTGTAATTACCAGTGATTAGTAATTATCAGTGAGAGTTTGGGAAATGGTACCACACCATGGTTGCTAGCCTTCAAGCTGGTCCCCAATGATCTCTGCTTCCCTTTTCAAGATTCCTCTCACAATGTGCTAAGGTTGGTTTAGATGATCATTAGCATATGGAAAATTGATGGTATGAGACTTCCAGGATTAGTTTAAAACAGCGATTTTTCAACCTTTTTCATCTCATGGCACACATAAACTAATTACTAAATTCTGTGGCACATCAAGAAATTTATTTTTTGCCATCTGACAAGAAAATAGGTATACTTTTGATTTGTTCACACTGGACAGCTATTGCTGTATTGGTTGTTGTCATTTTTTAATTTGACATTCTAAGGGAAAAAGAGGCCAATGCCCCTGACTAGTCAGGTATTGCATAAACTAATTACTAAAATTCTGTGGCACATCAAGAAATTTATTTTTTGCCACCTGACAAAAATTCTTGCAGCACACCGATGTGCTGCATGGCATGGCAGTTGAAAGTCTCTGGTTTAGAAGACGCTGTATCCCGGTCTGAGAGGCAACCAATTGATGTCTCACATCAATGTTTCTGTCTCTCCCTGTCCCTTCCACTCTCGCAAAAAATTAAAAAAACTCAATGGAAAAAAATATCCTCTGCCGAGGATAAACAAGACAAGACAAAAGACACTGTGGCTTCCATTTTGCTCTTGTGAGCAGCTTATGGCAGGCCCATATGATGAGAAACTGAGTCCTGCCAACAATAGGGGAGTGTTGTTTGGAGCAAATTCTTCATCCCCAATAGAACCCTAATGACTGCAGCTCAGGACAACTGCTTGACTGTAAACTCAAGACTGAGCTAGAAACACAAGCTACAGTGCTCGCAGATTCCTGACTCTCAGAAACTGTGGTAGAAAATAAATGCTTGTTTGGGGGTAATTTTTTTCACAGCAGTAATTAATACATATGCTCAACGCGATTTCAGCATCTTATCAGGGTCAGGAATGACCTAAGCCAACACCTTGTGAAAATGCTGTTGATCTGTCTGACTACCAGGCAACAGTTGTGATGTCATCAGAATTAGAATCCTTTACTAATGGGGTCTTGCCCACCATATAAAGGGAAGTCCCAGATATAAAGGAACTTTTCAGGTGAGTATATCTATTTCTGCTTTCCTCTTTACTTTCCAGAATACGGTGAATAACTAATGGATCCCAATTCCAAATCATTTTTTCCCCAAATTGTTTCTTGATATTCCTTAGGTCAGCTGACACATTTTAAATGGCAATTTCATAGGGTTACTGCCAATTAGAGTGGATCACTCCCATTTCAATCTCTGGACTTACCGTTTACATGCGGGGCCTCAGCCCCAGAGGAATGTGCAAGAGATGTTAGAAACTTTTTGGTTCAACAATTTTCATACAGGGCTACAAAACTGTACAACCATTTTAGCAAATCATTAATATTGATAAGCAATAATGACCATTTTCTAAAGTTATGCTATAAAATATTTCAACTAAAATATCAGGATGCATATTTGAAAGAATACTTAATACCTCTGAGTTTCCATCCAATTTGAGCTTGGAATGTAGACCTGGAGCAGTTTTAGGGTAACAACGATTTATTTTAAGCTCCCCAAGACTAAACAATGAAATACTACACTGATTAAAATTACTTTTTATGTTCTCTTCTGGGATTCCCTGAGAATGCTTTATTTTTATGTTCATATTCTCATAATCCTCAAATCTTCACCCCTTAAGGCTGGATTTTATTTCTCAAATTATTCAAATGCCATTTATGTCAGAGTGGGTGCTCAAAGGATAAAAATGCAATTTTTAGTAAAATTTTAAATTATATAAAGTATATAATTTTTCTGACCACACAAGCCCCCCTCAACAAATCTCATGAATAATGATAAAGTTTTGTTTTATCATAACTCTCACAATCCCTATGTTGCCCCCCAACACTCCCCTATTCACCACTCTGTTTATTCCAGTTCTTTTTTTATTCATCTAGACAAATTTGTACCACAATAAAACAGCATTGGCAGAGGCTTGGTTTAAAAAGAATGACTAAAAACATATTGTTCTGTAACTTGCATTTATTCTCCACTCCAGAATACATCCTAGGGAACTTTCTGCGTTCGTATTATAATAGTGTTCTGTAACTGGATATTCCATAGTTAATTTAGCCATTCCCCTAGCTGAAGAGAAATTAGGTGTCTCCAATATGTCAATATTATAAACAACTCAAAGAATTACCCCGGTATCCAGTTTAATGTTTACTGGGAATTCTACTACCACTAGCTGTGATTTTAAGCAAACAAAAAAATATTTAAACTGTGTCTCAGTTCTTTTGTAAAGAAGATTCTACTACCACTTAACCTTACAAGGTTGCAGAGAGGATGAAATGAATTGGCATATTTATGGACAGCAATCTGTAATTGTTACCTCAAAAGTTAAAGTTGGTGGTGAACAGACAGGCTAAATAGCCATTTCAGATGGTGATTAAAGAAAAACTGAATTTTTTTTAAGAAAAAAGGGATGGGAGATGGGGTAGCCAAAGGGAAGGGCTACACAGCCCTGAGCCAAAGGGTATTATTGGGTCCATGATGGCAGCAAAAATCCTATCTAATAAAGAGGGAATATGTACCCTAACCGGTTTGGCTCAGTGGATAGAGCATCGGCCTGTGGACTAAAGGATCCCGGGTTCGATTCCAGTCAAGGGCATGTACCTTGGTTGCAGACACATCCCCAGTTGGGGGTGTGCAGGAGGCAGCTAATTGATGTTTCTCTCTCATCAATGTTTCTAGCTCTCTATCCCTCTCCCTTCCTCCCTGTAAAAAATCAATAAAATATATATTTTTTAAAAGGGAATATGTAAATTGCCCATCACAGTCACAAAGATGGAGGTGCCCATAGCCACAAGATGGTGGCACCCAGTCGCCTCTGCCCTGCTGGAGTCCCACAGTCCTTTCAACCCAGCCGGGGAGGGGAGGGGAGATAGGGGGGAGTGGCAGTCCCACGGTGCGGCCGGACCCGCACTCAGTGCCCCCAGCCATCCAGGGCCCGCCCGAGGCGCAGGCAAGCCTCAGATGGCTGCTGCCCAGCTGCCCAGGGCCAGCTGAGGCTTGCGCTGCCGGCAGTGACAGCAGCAGAGGTGTGATGGGGGTGTTGCCTTCCCCTGACCGCTGGGTCGACTCCTGCCCCTGAGGGTTCCTGGATTGTGAGAGGGGGCAGGCCGGGCTGAGGGACCCCCCTCTAGTGCATGAATTTTCATGCACCGGGCCTCTAGTATACTTAGAATAGTGAAACAAGGAATTGCATAGAACAGTGGTTCTCAACCTTCTGGCCCTTTAAATACAGTTCCTCATGTTGTGACCCAACCATAAAATTATTTTCGTTGCTACTTCATCACTGTAATGTTGCCACTGTTATGAATCGTCATGTAAATATCTGATATGTAGGATGGTCTTAGGTGATCCCTGTGAAAGGGTCGTTCGACCACCAAAGGGGTCGCGACCCACAGGTTGAGAACCGCTGATAGAGCTTTAGGGGATCCATGCCTGTGGGGGAAGAGAACGCACCGGTGTGCTCCTTGGAGGGAGAGCAGGCACTGGGTCCTTTGTCCTGAGCATCTGTATCTCTTTCTTGCAGGTAGAAATCTTAGGGGAGGGTCTTAATAGGATATTCACCAGCTTCCCAGGTGTGCTCTTTCAGGGTCCTGGTCTCCACTGATGGGCGGGTGCCAGGGCCGCCCTAGGGTCATTAGTCAGTGCAGCTGGTCCCCAGGCAGCCACAGCCTCACTTGTCTTGCTGTGGTGCTTTTCTGGGCCTGGAGCTGAAATACAACTGAGGCCTAAATGTTGTCCTTCGGGAGGAAAAGGTCAGGGTGCCTGAACCGCCTGAGCAGCGCTATGAGAGAAAGACCAGGGGTCCAAACCAGTGAGATGATAGGGCGGGACAGGCTACCTGGGGGTGAGGGTCCCGTTTTGCCCCTGGCTAGGCACCTGGTGCGTTTCCGTACCTGGACCATCGGCCTTGCTCTGCTCATGCCTAACTTGACCCAACACCGTCATTCTCCTCGCTGATCTCTGACCCTCAGGTCTTCGCTCCTGGGAGATTTGATTCCAGCTGCCGGGCGCTACACGCCACCTTCCCTTCCCCAATCGGGGTGACTCTGAGCCTGGTGGGAGTGCCGGCCTCCGACATCCCTTATTCTCCTGCTTCAAGGCGAGAGGATTTTCTGACGGCCGTGGCCGTTCCTTTCAACGGTTAACGGAGGTGAGTTGGACACACATTCCCCGACGCCCTCGGTACACAAGCGGTTCCCGCAGCTCGGCTATCCACCCCGGCCGCTCGCCATCACGCCTGCGGTCCGAGCTTCTGCCGCCAAGTCGATGGCAGGCACCGCCCCAACCGGGCCGCCCGCCGCTTGGCGCCCCCGGACCCAGAGCTGCCCCCCAGCACCTCCGGCCGCACCCCGTCTGCCAGTCCAGCGCCGTCTCACGCGGGTCCTGCCAGGCTCGCCATCAAACCCGGAAGTAGCTCCTTGGGAAGCGGAAATCCCGCCCCGGCCTTCCGCTGGCCGCTGTAAGGGGCGGGCCCTGCCGCAGGCTCCGCCCCTTCCGGGAGGGCAGGCTGGATGGTCCAGCACAGACGCACCCGGGCGCAGGCTCCCTCCTGGGCTGGTCTTCGGGCGGCATTGGGCGGGGTGGCGGGTCTGGGGGAGCGCCATGCTCGGGTCTGCCTCGGCCTGCACCCCGCGCTCCACTCTCGGCTCTCCATTGCCTCCAATCTCGGTCTTTCTCCCCTCCCCAGAAGTAAGCAGCTTATCTGTTGGGTGTCCTCCTGGTTTTTCTATTAACACACAAATATATGTATAAGCAACTAACTGATCAATAAGTGAAATACCATGCCGCAAGACAATAAAAACACAGGCACCAAGTCCGACGTACTTTCTGTTGGGACGTGTGTGTACATACATAAATATATACCTACTAGGGGTCCGGTGCACGAAATTCGTGCACTGGGTGTGGGGGGGGGGGGAGTGTCCCTCAGCCCAGCCTGCCCCCTCTCACATACTGGGAGCCCTCAGGCGTTGACCCCCATCACCCTCCAATCTCAGGATCGGCCCCTTGCCCAGGCCTGATGCCTCTGACAGAGGCGTCAGGCCCGGGCAGGGGACCCTCATTTCCCCCCATCACTGGTTCTGCCCCCAGCCCAGGCCTGATGCCTCTGGCCCAGGCGTCAGGCCTGGGCAGGGGACCCCCAAACCCCTCCGATTGCTGGCTCTGCCCCTTTCCCAGGCCTGATGCCTTGGCCAGAGGCGTAGACCCCCATCACCCTCCGATCGCCTGATCAGCCCCTTGCCCAGGGTTGGCGGCGTGAGTGGGGCGGACACCGCAGCCGCCCCGCCGACTCGCGTCCAGGTCTGCCGGCCAGATCGGGTCCGGGCAACCGCTGGCACTCACGCCCCCAACCCGCTCTGGTTGGGGGCGTGAGTAGGGCGGACACCGCAGCCGCCCCGCCGGCCTGTGTCCTGGTCAGCCAGCGGGATCTGGTCCCCGGGGACTGCCAGCACTCACGCCCCAAACGCGGGTTGGCGGTGTGAGTGCGGGCGGACGCCGCAGCCGCCCTGCCGGCCCACATCCGGATCTGCTGGCCGGATCGGGTCCGGGCAACCGCTGGCACTCACGCCCCTACCCGCTCTCTGATAGCGCTGTACAATCCTGCCTGCAATATGCAAATTAGCCGCCATCTTTTTTGGCGGTTAACTGCCAATCTTAGTTGGCAGTTAATTTGCATATCTCACTGATTAGCCAATGAAAAGGGTATTGTTCGTACGCCAATTACCATTTTTCTGTTTTATTAGTATAGGATAGATAGAGGGTCTTGGCTCAGTGGTTGAGCATCCACTGATGAACCAGGAGGTCACAGTTCCATGCCTGGGTTGCTGGCTCAGATGATTCTCTCTCATCATTGATGTTTCTATTTCTCTCTTCCTCTCTGAAATTAAAAAAAAAAACTTAATTAAAAATATATGCATATGTAAATTTATAACATATACTTATGCATACATATAAATATATTCATATGCATGGACATAGAAATATATGCACAAACTTTACATCTCATATATGCATACAATCATGTGCACACAAACCCAATACATATATGTATATGTCCATATATTTTTTATATATTTACATATAAGTATCCCCACAGAAGAGACATTATTTGAGGTTTCTGTTTTTATTGTCTTACAGTGTGCTATTTTACATATTGCTCAGCAACTAGCCTTTTGCTGGCTCTTTGAGAGCTACCCACCTTAAAGTAGGTGCATTCTTCTTTATTTTTTTTTTCATTTTGCTTCATGGTGTCTCTCAATCCACTTACTCAGAACTGTTGGAAGAGAGGTTAGGAACCAAGAGGAAATATTTTGAGATCTCTGCCTCATGTTCCTACCTGTGAAATGAAAGTATTAATAGTATGGCACTCCCGAGCTGGGTGTAGGTTGTCAGTGAGTTAAGGTAGATAAATCACATAGAAGAGTTATGTGAGGTCTGTTGAGTCTTTGGGTAACTTTTAGTCCTATAATTTTGCCAGAAAGAGTTCCTCTGAAAGTGTGTAATTGTGTATCTTCCTCACTCATCCAGGTGAGGTATATATTATGCCTCCCTTCTCTCCAGTTCTCCCCTCTGCTCCTCTCCGTGAAACCTGCAGTGTCCTAAGAATGTACATGTTGGATATGGTACATTAAAGTTGGTGCAGCCACAGAAGGAAACGAGGAGGAGGTTTGGAAGGAATACATTTATTTTACTCTGAGGTCCCAGAGTAGGGGTTCACCCCCTGCCGCGCAGGGCCACAGGGAAACACCAGGATTTGGTCAGGTGGCAGAAGACAGGAGAGGGGATAGCCTGAGCCAGAGCCTATATTGGAGTTTCCATGGGAAAGGCAAGGCATAGCAGAGTAAGCCATTTAGGACTGGCTAGTTGGAATAATTCCAGCAGGCTCTGGACCATAAGGGTGGACTCTAGTTGCCCGGCACCCGGCCCTTGTGTGATTTGGGGCAGAGAGTTAGAGAAGGAGGTAGCTGGGTTTGTAGACTTGGATTGGTTGGTTTCCACTGCTCTATGAAGACCTTTGCTATCTCTAAGAATGGGCTAGCCCTGGGAGGGACAGTCTCTTCCGACCAGCAATCTCTTTAAGATGTCGAAACATCATAAAATACGGAAAAATTTAAAAACATTATTATATGCACATCTGGTTCCTTCTGCCCAGAACACTCCCCTGCCCCAGCCCCCACTTCACCTGACTTCCTGTTATTCCTCCCTTCCGTCTGCAATGAAACGTGACTTGGTCCATAATAACATACTGCCTTTATTCGCTGGCTGGAGCTGCCACAACCACGTGCTACAGACTTGGTGGCTTAAACAGCAGAAATGAATTTCCTCGCAGTTCTGGAGGCTGGAAGTCCAAGATCAGTCAAGGTGTCAGCAGGATGGGTTCCTGCTGGGGCTGCAAGGGAGAATCTGTCCCAGGCCCCTCTCCTGGCTACTAGTGTTTTGCTGTCAATCTCTGGTGTTCTGTGACTTGTAGAAGTGTCACCCCAATCTCTGCCTTAATCTTCACACGCAGTCTCTGTGTGTGGGGGTGTCTGTGTTCAAATTTCCCCCTTTTATAAGGACACCTGTCATTTAAGGACCTCATTGTAACATGATCACCTCCATAAAGCCCCCCGTCTCCAAATAAGGTCACATTCTCAGGCAGTCGGGTTGGGACAACAACATACCTTTTTGAGGAAACGCCATTAAACCAGAACACTCCCCTCGCAGTTCTCCTCTCACCCCACTATGTTCGTGCCTCCCACTGTGCAATTCTTCGCACTGGTATCTACACCCACAGCATTTAGCACACTTTGCGGTAGGTGTTACTTACTTGAAGCCATGTCCTTCCCCTCCCTCCATCTCCCCTCCCCCATAGAAACACAATGGGAATCCATGTGTACGAGCACTGTTGATATGTCTCTAGACTGCTCATCATTTTCGTCTGTGTCATGCACACTTTCCTATACTCATAGAATACTCAATGGAAAATTGATGAATGAAGGACTGAACTGCTTGTGGGGGAAGATGGCCAGTGTGCATAGCTGCACTCATAGCTTAATGTGTTTATTGCCTAGAGAGCATTTATGACATTTTTACTAATTTCCAGAAGAAATTCTCTTGGGATTCATTACATTACACTTGTAACTTAACTAAAAGGCATTATGTATGTACCCTGTAAGCAATGTATCATGTTCTAGAAAGATTCCCTTTGGAATAAATTTCATCACAGTTGCCATCTAATTTGGGGACACACGATGCCTGTTCAATATTGAGCTATATGGCCCCTCATTCGGCACGTCTTCTTGGTTATGTTTGATCATGTTCTTCATTTAAGCTCTGCACGTTATCTCAGCTTATTATTTATGATTTACTCTTTTGTTTCAGCCACTGTTGTATGAGTCACTGATTATAACATTTTCTAAGTTGTTATTGTTAATACATGGAGATCAGTTGACTTTACATATGTATCTTTTTAATTCATTCAACCTTTTATACTCTAATTGGGTTTCCATTGATTATATTCTCACACCTTATTTTTATTCCTGTTTCTTTACATTGGTCCAAAAAAAACAAGAACTATATTTAATCATTATGGAAATAACACACTTTACAGTTTTGTTCCTGAATGGTAGAAATTAAAGTTAAGGTATTATATCTTTCTTTGTATGATTAGTCAGCCGGCTAAATCTTTACTTCTTAGTAAGCATGTTTTCATAACTATTTCTCATTCCTCATGTCCATCATCCCTGCCCTTTTCTCGGCTTTTGTCTTCTGTCTTCTGTGTCATTTCCTCATGGGAAGGTTGTAGTCCCTGACTCACTGAAATTATCACTCTCAATTTCAACATCTGATGGATGACAAAACAACACGAAGTCACTTTGATATATAGTATTCACCATTTTTCCACGAAAGTGGTGAAAATAAAGCATTAGAATAACCAAGAGACTAGCAATCAGTGCTCTTAGAACTTTCTTAAAACCCCCCAATGACCCTATCTCTCCTATTTTCCATATAATATAGAAGCGCCACTTATATATTACACCCAAGCAAAAATGATACAGTAGGGACCTCCAGGGATGGTCTCTCCGCAGAAACACTGAAAATCCTGGGGAAAACTGTCAGAATCAACCTTATCAAAACTCTGGAAGGTGGCCCAAGGTTTACAGCAACGAAGCAAATGCTTAGTCATGAGAAAGGTCCCTGAAACGGGCTGGGAGGAGGTCCGGCACTGAAACTTATCCCACCCCGTCCCAGCACAGCAGTGGTCCAGGTTCCCAGCGTGGGCACCTCGTCCAGGAGGAGAGCCGACCTCGATCTGGAGGAACTCTGCTGATGTGTTGTGACTTGCCCGTGGGTCCCCTGCAGGACTGACACAAGAGGGTGCCTTTGTCCTAACCCAGAGCTCGCTCTCGGGGTGGAAAATGGCTATGGCCACATGGTGATGTTCCTGAAAAAACACCAAAAGCCAAAGAATGAACAAGCCACTGCCGTCTGGGGCAACAAACAAACAGCTGAGACAAATAGCGGACATGCCTACGGCTGGGGAAGAAAAGCTGGGGAGTGAGACACTTGGAGAAAAGGGATTTTGAAAAACTTCCACATATGTGCCAAGCCAGCACGGCCAAGGGTGCACCTGAGGAGGGGCCGTGAAGGATTGAAGAAAAGACAGACAAGAGAATATGGCTGGGGCTCGGTGGACCTCCTGTGCCTGGATGAGGACACAAAAGACCCAGCCTGCAAGCTGATGCTTTATTTTATTTAAAACAAGAGTAGATTAACATGTACACAAATGTTCTTGTTTTGGCAACACTTGCAGCACCTCCCACAGCCCATTAGCTACTTCGGAAGGAATTAGGGAGGGTTACAAGATCAGGCTTACTTATGCTAGGGGAGCTCTGCCCTCCAGGCTGGGACTTGTTTGTGGCCCTGCCCCAGGTCAGCCCGAGGCCTGACCCTAGAGCCGCTCCCTACGCACATGCACATATACTGAGGAATCTAGGAAGTCATGTGCAGGGCCAGGGAAGGATGCGTGCTCAGAAAAGACTTGCTAAGACCATAGGTTTTCACCGCGGATGGCCTTTAGGTTCTGCATAAGCAGGAAGTGAAGGCTAAGGCAGAGTTGGAAACAGCCTGGCTAGTGTCGAAGGAATGCCCCCAACACAGACCCAACCTGCAAAGAACTAGTTTCTCGGGTCTATCAAGCCATATCTCGAGTGTCCGATCGCTCTACGTGGCGAGCGGCTGGTGGATGACTCTGTTGGACAGCACAGGACTTGATCGGCATTGCAGGAAGTTCTCCTGGACAGTGCTGGCCTAGAGCATTTAAGAACACGGATTCTGTCACGTATTAGCTTGTGTGATCTTGAACAAGTGAGCCTCTCTTGGCCTCAGTTAACGCATTGATAAAAGGGAAATGCGTACAGAACCTACCACACACCGTAGTTGCAAGAATTACCTGCACCCTCCCCCACCTCCTTCCCCCAGGCAGGGTTTGCTTGCCCGGCTCTTGCTCCGAAGCCCCAAGGGCCCTTCTTTGCCTCTGTAACTTGTTCTCTGAGCCCATGCAGCTCAGCTGGCTCACTGCTTCCTTGGCTCACTTCTACCTCTGTGACTGCCTAAATAAGCTTTTTTTTTTTTTTAAAAAAAAAAAAAAAAAAAAAAAAAAAGAGCCCAGCTGGCATAGCTCAGTGTTTGAGCATTGACCTATGAACCAGTTGCTCACAGTACGATTGCCGGTCAGGGCATATGCCTGGTTGCAGGCTCGATCCCCAGTGCAGGGCGTGCAGGAGGCAGCCAATCAATGATTCTCTCTTCATTGATGTTTCTATCTCTCCCTTCCTCTCTGAAATCATGTCCATCATCGTTGCCCTTTTCTCGGCTTTTAAAAAAGAAAATTAACATGCATAAACCTTTAGAAGTAGAGTCTAGTACAGCTGTGGGCAAACTACGGCCCGCGGGCCGGATCCGGCCAGTTTGAAATGAATAAAACTAAAAAAAAAAAAAAAGACCGTACCCTTTTATGTAATGATGTTTACTTTGAATTTATATTAGTTCACACAAACACTCCATCCATGCTTTGGTTCCGGCCCTCCGGTCCAGTTTAAGAACCCATTGTGGCCCTCAAGTCAAAAAGTTTGCCCACCCCTGGAATACCTTCTATTTAACTGTTAACAATGACTAATATTATTTGTAAACTCCCTTGAGACTTGAGTCAACTATCAGACATTGTTGGCATCTTTCAGGTCAGAAACTCTGAGCCTGGTGGCAGCCTCCTCCTTGGCATCCTTTACTTTGTTTAGGGCCTACATTGTGACATTTTTCTGATCAAGTTGTGACTTGTTTCCTTCAAATAGACATCAAGGCGGATTAGGCATTAAGTTCTCGTCTCCTCTCCTCTCCTCTCCTCTCCTCTCCTCTCCTCTCCTCTCCGGAGCGTCTCTCCCGTCCCTGTCCCTGTCTCTGAGTCTCTCCTCTCTGAGTTGTCCTCGTCCTCACTGCACTTGCTTATTGCCACTCAGTGGTCAGGGTTCGATCTCAAGGTGCCTTCCCACGGGGAAACTCTCTGAGTGACCCCCTCCTTCTATCTGCTTCCCCCATTGTGTTATTTCCTCCCAACCTTCCCTCCTGGAATATTGCCATTAATTGCTTGACTGCTTGATACAATTGCCCTGAGGGCTAACAGAGGGCAGGGGTGCTTTGGGACCTATTTCTCTGGCCCAGACTTCCAGAAGAGATGCGAGGTTGGGTATTTGCTGAATGAAGTGTGAACTGTTTCCGGAGAAAGGAGCTACATGCAGCTAAAGCGCTGAGTGTATTAATTGACGGTTTTATGTCCCAGATGAACATTCAAAGCGTTTTAGTAAGTGTCACAAGTCCTTTAAGGACGAGCTGCTTTGCATTTGTAAACTTAATTTTCATTCTATGGGCATTTTATTAAGTGCCAGGGAGCATCTCTTTGGACATCAGTTTTACTTCACATCTTCACAAATTGAAGTGTAACTCTTCATTCAGAAAGTCTCCCCTGCTGCCCTTTTCCCACATTTGTTATTTATTCCTTAGTATTTTGTTTTGGCTCTTGTAATGATTATTTTTTTCTAATTAGATATTGCTGGTATATAGATTTCAATGGACATTTTATTGTGGTAAAATATATGTGAGATTTATCATGTTAACCATTTTCAAGCGTATAGTTCACTGGCATTAGGGACATTCACATTTAATTGACTTTTTAAAATATTCCCACTTTAATCAGCCACTTTCCTGAAAACTCTTAAATGGGTCTCATGTATTTTCTTTTTTCAAATTCTATATAATAAAACCCTAATATGCAAATCGACCAAAGGATGGAGCAACCAGTCGCTATGATGTGCACTAACCACCAGGGGGAAGACGCTCAATGCAGGAGCTGCCCTCTGGTGGTCAGTGCACTCCCACAGGGGGAGCACTGCTCAGCCAGAAGCCAGGCTCACGGCTGGTGGCTAGCGAGCACAGCAGCAGTGTCAGGAGCCTTTCCCGCCTCGTCGGCTGTAGCAGTGCTAAGGACCCCTCGGGGGATGTCCGCCTGCCAGCTTAGGCCTGCTCCCCACACCAGGCCTCTAGTAGATGTATGATATGCAAAGGAAATAAGTGTCTCCATTCTGATAGAAGCATTTGTTTTGATGGTGGGAGGGAGGAAAGGCAAATTGCCAGGACTGTGTTTAATCATTATTTAGGATAGCGTACATTATTATTCATGAATTGGACAAGTATGGGTTTCTGTTATTTAAATTTGGAAGTGACACTTTCCCTTATAGGCTCAACCAACCAGTTAGATCTCTTCCTCTCTGAGTTTCTCCTTTCTCCTTCGAAACCTCAAGTCTGCTGAATCGAACTCCATGCTGAACCTTCTCCTTGTTATCAACAGTGTTATCAGTCTTCATCTTTGCACATTTCCAAGGGCAACAGATTTCTAAGAATGGGACAGACTTTCTTTGCTTCTCAGTGTCATTTGCTCCTGAAATCCCGGCACCCTTTCCTACCCCTTATTTGTCTGGGAAAAAAAGTATACTTTGTCCTCAAGGACCCATTTCAAGGGCCAGCACTTGGTACAACCGGTTTCCTGAGTGGCATGTACTTCAGAGTTAAACCCAGCCACTGGCCCCTGAGTGTACCGTCCTCTTTTGGAACATTGTCACAATGTGGGCTAACCAATTATGGGTAACTCTGTACCCCAAACAGACGGCCTCTGGACACTAGGCACAGTATCTCTAAAGCACGGCTCGTTTCCCGTTCTACCTTGATATGTTGGCAATACATAAAGGAGTGATGTGGGATCCGTCACCTGAAGATAAACTGGTTCTAAGATTTGGTGAGCCGCGGCCTCAGATTCCCGTAGGAGACAGTGGTCCTCAGAAACTCAAATCTGTCCTTCCTTGAAGACTCTCGGCTTTACTGCTTTATGTTGGGTTGGTGGGAAGGGGTGCGCATTATCTATCAGGATAAGGTTGGCTTTGATACGTTAAGCAAGCCTTTCATTTCATGCGCGTCCAAAGAAAGGCCCAAAGAACCGACTACTAAACACAAGCTGGAGCTGTATTTATACCGAGTCCGTCTGTCTCTAAACAGCACGCTGTAATGACTGCGTGGGGACAGGCCGTGGGGACAGGTCTATTGATGGTTTCACCTGGACACTCTCATAGTGAAAGGTAGGTATTCTTTTTCCTTCCCCCCTTTCTTCTTTCTCCTCCTCCTCCTCCTCTTCCTCCTTTTTTCTTATGGTAGGCACGTTTTTTGAATGTGCTTTGTGACTATCCATTTTTTGGGGGGCAGGGGGGTGTTTATATTATTTCTTCTTTGTTCACAGTGATTACGAGTAAAATCTATAAGAGGTAAGAGGCGTGGCTTATGTTTGCCCAGAAGGGCTCAGAGCGAGGGCGAAGATATTCTAAGCACGATTCCATTCTCTCTCGGGTGTAGAACTCCAGCGGGTGGTGGAGTGGGTAGTGGTGGGATTGAGCCACCGGTGCTAGATGGTTCTTGATCGCTGAGTGTGCAGAGGCCCATTGCCAGGATCCACCCACTGTTGGCAGTGGTCAGGCTGGTGAGTTAAATGGGCACGTGATGGAGACCACAGCCCTGCATCCTGTCCTCTCTGAGCAGGGCTTCCTTCCGGGCCACTCCACACTCCCTTAGCGAAAGGGGATCCCTGTGGGCCCTTTAGGTCCCATCCATCTGCATTCACTTGGACTTTGTATCCAATAACCGGGAAATAGCCGGTATATGGTTACTGAGTCAATTAAATGGCCAGAGCTCTCTTTGGGACAGGATTTGAGGAATCGCTACTGTATACCCTTGCCGTGGGCCTGGTCTCTTGCTGACTGGGTGTTTGGTCTGAGAACTGTCTCAGGGAAGGAAGCTGGGCAGGAGACTGACTCCCCCATGGAACAGCTGGCCTCAGTCTCCTGCACGCCCAGATGCGACAAGTCTGCCTGCATGTCACTTGGTTATATGCATTGTGCCTTTGGTGACCGCCCGTCTATCTTGGCCCATGTTCGGTCAGCCATCTCCATGGGTGTCTGCGAGCCAGCTGCCCCCCTCTGCCGTTTGGACCCTGCCGCCCATGACAGCAATCACGCCCAGCTCGCGTCTGATAAGTGCCGGCCCCCAGCCTCTGTCCCGCCAGCCTCCCGTCCTCCACCCCTTGTCCCTAGAGAGCCCCCGTTCTGTAACAGCGCCCCTGTCGTCAGGCCTGGGGCCTACAGATGGCAGCCACCACCGACGTGCTCAACAGAGATGCAAGCGCGCCCAACGCCCATGGCCTTGGCAAACCGTGCCCTCAGTCTGTTCCAGCAGGTGCCCTTCCCTGAGCCGAGTGGTCCCTCCCTCCACCGGAAGCCATGGCGTCTCAGCTTCAGTCCATGTGACCCTTCCTCTCGCCGAGTGCCGCCCGTGCCGAGCACCTGAAGCAGCCCACACTGGCCCTTGACGCAGCGTCCGGCCTATGTGATGGGGGAGTTGCCATATCGGCAAACTCTCCGTAATTCCTCCCCCTTGGTTTAGTCCCTTTGGGACCCATTTTCAGCCTTATTTCCAGCCCTGCAGGTCTCTGTTAGCCAGGTCCCGCGGCTCCTCCAACGCGCAACGCCTCCCGGGCAGGCCCAGCACTGCCCAGTCAGGCCGGACCAAGCCCTAACCTTAGAGAACGGTCCTCCTGGCCACCAGAGCCTGAAGAAGGCATTGTCTTGTATGGCTCACGTGTGGCTTCTGCACAGACCTCCAGTTTCGGGGGGAGGGGCCCCTTCAGCAGGCCCAGGCAGTTCTGAGGAGTGTGGAGTTCTCTTGTGGTTGGAGGCCCATCGTCAGTCTCCGGGTCCCACCTCTTCTTTATCAGACCCTGATTTCCGTGTAGGTGATGGGCCCTGGCCGAGGAGTCACCGCTTCTGAAGTTCTCCTTTGAAAGGAACCTGAGGCTGCCTTCAGGCCTGCGGGCCCTCACACTGCAGGCTGCCCAGGAGGCCCCGGCTTCTACGCTTTGCTTCATGTTGATGACGGATTGCCCAGGGCCTGTTACTTCCCCTCGTGAAAGCATCCGTGGCCGCCTGGTTCCACGCTTCTTTTAGTTACTATTTCCCCCACGTCCTCAAACGTGTGATCGAATACGCCAGCGCATGCCCATCTCCCGTCTCCCATCCCCGTCCCCCCGGGTGGGAGCCTTGCACCGTCACACAGCTACCGGCGTCCCACCTGTCACCCAGACCCTCTCCTTGGACTCTGCTTCTTCGGACCATTCCTGGTAACTGGCGACAGGCTTTGAGACGGAACTCAGGTGGCCGTGCCGCATTGAGCGAGCTCTCTGGGGAGAGAGTATGAAGGGAGAGGTCAGGGAGAGGCGTGAGCAAGGCAGGAGCCTCAGTGGGAGAGGAGCTGCGTTCTGGTCCCACTGGAGCATGAACTGCTGCCCAAGACTGGTCACAAGCTGAGGCCAGGCCTTTCTGAACCCGGGTCAGCGAGCCATTGCTATAGGCTGTGAGCGGGAGGGGGGCGCCTCACCTCCCCACAGAGCAGCTCCCCTGCGGCCAAGGACAGGCGCCAGGAGGAGGGGGCAGCTGTGAGTCCGCAGTAACAGGCAGAGCAGCTGGGAGGGGAAAGGGCGTGTCAGCTGTGGGGGATCTGATTAGGGCAACACCAGGCCTAAGGCTTCCTAAGTGCCTGCAGGTCCCCAGAGAATCCAATGACTCTCCCTGTAACACCTTTGGCTCTTTGATCACGTAATTACCCAGATTAGGAGGCTGTGGTGCTCCAGGCACAGAGACAAGTGTGGTAAAGACCACTGGCTAAGGAATTGCTGGAGGTCACAGGCTTGTTAGAAGTGAAGTGAAATCTTTCCCAACAGCGTTCACTTGGGATTCAGCTCTTGTCGGAGCAAAAGGAGTTTCTGCATCTCAGCCAAAGGCACCGCTGCTGGAAGGCAGGGGCTTCCTGATACCCCTTCGTGCTGTCACTTTGCTGTCGTAAGTGGCACTGAAAGGCTTTAGAGCCGGGGTGGGGGACGTCCGGCCTGCGGGCTGCATAAAGCCCTCACAATCGTTTGGCCTGGCCCTGACAAGGTAATTAGGGGGGAGGTAATTAAATGTTTGACCAAATACTGCAGGCTCATTTTTAAGCTGGTAATTTTGTCTGGCCCCCAAATGATGTTATAAATATCCCAGTGGCCCTTGGCAGGAAAAAAGGTTCCCCATCCCTCCCCCTACCCCACCCTGCTTTAGAGGAAAAAGGCCTGTTTGCTTTCAAGGCACAGAGGAAGGTGGAGGGGGCTGTGCAGTCCCCCCTCCGAGAACCTGTTCTGGGTGGAGAATGCTGAGGGGTGTTTCTTTAAAAAAAAAAAAAAAATCCCTTTTCCTACCCAGGTCGCTCAGGCACTGTATGAAAACACTGGTTGCAGGCGCAGTTTTTCAATAGAATGGAAAATGAAATTAGAAGGCACATTTTTTAATTTTTATTTACTTCAGAGAGGGACAGGAAGAGAGAGATAGAAACATCAATGATGAGAGGGAATCATTCATTGGCTGCCTCCTGCACGTTGGACCGAGCCGCAACCCAGGCATGTGCCCTTGACCAGATTTGAACCTAGGACCCTTGGGTCCGCAGGCCGACACTCTCTCCACTGAGCCAAACGAGCTAGGGCTAGAAGCCAAACTTTTTAAATGTGAAGCATTAGAAAGGAAGCATTTTAAAATACCACAAAGCTCAGGTGAATATTAAGGATTTGGCCCCTTGATTCCTTCTCATAATGTATTTAATCATCTGAAAGTCATTTGGGAAAAGGCAAGCAAATTACTGAGCCCATCCCTATGGCTGGCCTGTTCTTATAAATCTCTCTCTCTCTCTCTAAACATCAACACGAGAGACAGACATCCATTCCTTGCCTCTCCGTCACACGGGAATTGAACCTGGGACTTGAACCCGGGACCCTCTGGCCTGAGGACAGGGCCAGGGTCTTACAAGTCTCTTAACAGTGTTGAAAGGGCCATGAGGGTGAAGTCCCCGTAACTGTTACTCATCAGAAGGTAAGTTGTACTGTTAACTTTGAACGTGGGCACTGAATCTGGGAGGTTTGAAACCCACCTTGTCCTTTTTTGTCTCCTCGGAAAATGTCAGTGTTCTGCTGCAAACACACAACTGATATTTTATCACCTTAGCGATCCCTTTCCACAATCACAGTGAAGTAAGGGCTACCATGAAAGCCTTGTGCAATCTGTAGTAAGACTGTGATGGGCGGGACTCAAGCGCGGTTTTGTGGGAGGGGCCCAAGGTAGGAGTTCTATAAGGCTTGGTTCTCAACCTTCTGGCCCTTTAAATACAGTTCCTCGTGTGGTGATCCCCAACCATACAATTATTTTCGTTGCTACTTCATAACTGTGATGTCGCTACTGTTATGAACCGTCATGTAAATATCTGATAGGCAGGATGGTCTTAGGCGACCCTGTGAAAGGGTCGCTCGACCGCTGCCAAAGGGGTCGCGACCCACAGGTTGAGAACCGCTGATTAGCCAATGTCGGAATGGCGTGTTTGTAGGGAAAAGTCTGCAACTGGAGGCTTCCCTGCCAGGCGAAGGAATTTTAGACTTTTTTGTGGCTCTGAGTCCCGAGCCTCCTCTGCCCCGAACGACCGTCCCGCGGTCAGAAGGTTGCATGGGAGGGAGAGACCAGAAGGAAGCGCGGAGAGAACGTGGGGACGGGCGGGCAGGAAGGTCGCCTGGGGGGAGGAGGTCGGATCGCAGCCCCTGGGCAGGTGTGACTGGGCGATAAGGGTGAGGCCTGTGAGAGGGCGGGAGAGGGCCCCAGGTTAGGGAGGTGAGTGCCACGTTCCTAACGCGAGCAGGGACCCACAGGGAGGAGCAAGGTGGTGGCGGAGGAGATGCGAGGATGCATCACCGCGTCCTCCGCGGGGCTCGCGCTGGAGACCTCCGATCAGTAGGAGGGACCTGGCGCTCGGGAGTCGCGCTGGTTTCGTTGCCCCCAAAGACCGCGGATGCTCGGACCCGAGACGAGGAACCTGTGCCGGTAAGAGCCCGGCCTTCCTGCGGACTCAGGTACCGTACCCTCCGCTTCCCGTAACCGGTTAGTCTGCGGCCGCGGGCGCACCGCTGGGTTCCGGCGTGGCCGCCGTCCGGGCGGAGGAGCGCACGTAGGAGGCTTGCCCGGAGCCGCGGCCGTTTGGCAGCCCGCACAGCCCGCGCCCAGCGTGCGCCCGCGCGGATCGGCCCCGGGCGCAGACACGGAGGGGGTGTCCCGGGCCTGCCCCGGGGAGGACCTCGCGCGGCCTCGGCCCGCCAATCAGCGCGCTCCTCGCGGCGCCCGGCGCGGCTGTGACGCGCGCCCGCCTGCGCCCGGGGCGCCCCGGCGCCGGCCCCTCCCGCGCTCGCCGGCCCGTTAACTGCGCGCCGCGCCTCTTGCGCGACGGCCCCTGGGCGGCGGCGCGTGCGGACGCAGCCTCGGCGCGCCCCCTGGCGGCCCGGCGGGGCGCGGCGGGCGCGGCGCTGACCCGGAGGCGGCGGCGGCGGTGCCCGGATGGAGGCACGTCATTGTCCCCCGCCGGGCGGCTGGGCTGTGTGCGGCGGCGGCGGCGGCGGCCGAGGGGGATGGAGCGAGCGCCGAGCCGGGTCAGGTAAGCTCCCGCCTCCTTCCCGCCCGCCGCCGGCCAGCGTAGGGCCCGCGGAGCGCTCCGCCCGCCTCGGCCGCGGCTGGCCCGGCCGCCCCGCTGCCGGCGCGGCCCGCTGGAGGCTGGCGCGGCCCCTCGCCCGCCGCCCCCTCCGCCGCCGCGGGCCGCCCGGGACCCCGCCGCGCCGGTGGCCGCGCCGCCACCGCCGGCCGAGCCAGGCCGCTGGGGAGGGGGCGGCGGCCACGGCGGCGGGGCGCCCCGAGAGCCGGGCGGCGCCTGGAGGCCGGACCCCCTGGTTGCCATGGACACTGCCCTCCCACCCCCACCCGGCCCCCGTCCGCCCCCTTGGCCCGGGGGCCGGGCCCGGCGGGCGTCTCCGGGGCGGCCTGGCCCGCATGGGTCTGCGCGGGGTGGGCGTGTGCCGGCCGCGGAGCCGGGCGTCCCCCGGCCGCCTGCCGCCCCCCGCGTGGCTGCCGCCTCCCGCCCCCGAGCGCCCCTCGGAGCCCGGGACTCGCCTCCCCGCCCCCATTCCACCCCAAAGATGCAAACTTTCCCACCCGGCGCCCCTCGGCGGGCCGCCCTCGCGGGGCCGTCCCCCCGGCTCCTCCGCCGAGTGTCCGAGCTGCCCGCGCCGGCCGCCGGGCTGAGCGGAGCGGTGCCTCCGGGGAGGGGGCGGCCCGGCGGCGCGTCTCCCCCGGCGCGTTCCTCTGGGTCGAGTCCTTTATCTCCGGGGCGGGACGGGGAGAGCCGCTTGCCCCGCGGGGCCGGGGGAGGAGGGGGCGGTCAGAGGCAGGTGTTCGGGGTGGAAACGGGCCGGGCCGGGCCGGGACCGAAGTTTCGGGCCGCAGGACTTGAACCTGCTGGTGTGCGTGCAGCGGGGAGGACTTGGTTGCCTCGCTCCCGCACAGCTAGCAAGGCCCGGGCTGGCGTGCTCCTGCAGAACACGCTGATTGTTTAAACGCGAGAACACTAAACTCACCGCAGAGCGGGTGGGAAAACTAGTTACCGCCTCTTGGTTTCAAGGTAACAGCGATATCCTCAGACATTTTTGTGGGGACTGAGTTTTTCTTTTTTTTTTAAGAGCTGTACATGTTAAACTGTTCTCTTGACATTCATTCAGAGCGCACTGGGCATGGGCATAGTCAGTTTCTCTTATTTTCACTTAAGTCAGTTTCACTTTCTTTTCTATGTCATTGAACCGAGTCTACCCTGTTTTGTGAAGGTTTAAGGCTCAGTTGCTTTGCTGTCTTAAAAGACAACTGAAGTCAAGGCTGTGCCTTCCAGCGCCTGTGCAGGAATGCGGGTTACATTGTGTGTGGAGCAGCGGAGTGTAACAGTTTCTCTTTGCATGCGTTGGCATGGCCTCAGCGTATGTGGGGGACCTTAATGTTTAGATAGCATAGACATATTAAAAGTAAAAAAAAAAAAAAAAAGGATAATGCATTCTGGCATTTGGTAGAAATACTGAGGAGGAAATACCATACAAGAGACTGAGAATTTTAAGGCTTTTGAATAAAAGAGAGGAAACGCTGGTGAAGTCAGTTTGTCTCATTCCTCCACACACATCCAGCCTGATTCTGGTAGCGCCTGCGGCGTTTGTAACTTCTCGTGTATCACCAGGACTTGCTGAGAGAGGTGGTAACTCTTCACTGAAGTAGTTGCTGGAATGTCGGGAGGGTTGTGACTGATGCTGGGAAGCTTTGCTGAGCGCATGGCACCTGGAAGGGCGGCATCCCGGGGCAGCGGTGCTGGGAGACCAGAAAGGGTTTCTCTCTGGGCCGGTGGGATTAGTTGGATGCCTCATGGTTTTAGGGTGAGAATTCATCGGCGGAATGGACAAATGGAAACGAATGGATGGTTCTGGTTTGTTTTCCCAAAAGTATAATGCTGTATGGTCACTGACGACCGACTGGTATGCATTCCTTCACTTTTGCGCCCCCCCCCCCCCATATAAGAACCCCTCCCTCTCTTCCAAAAAGGCATTTGAGCCAGTAGAATGGTTTTACTTGGTCATTTGTTAATGATTGTCCTGAAAGGATGTCTATCCAGAGAAAACCAAGGCTTTTGCTGTTTACCTGCATTGTAAGTAAGCCTTCCTTTATTGCTGTTTTGCTTTCTTTCTTTACCTCCTCCTTCCCTTCCTCTTCCTCTTTTGTTTTCTTACTCTTGTCTCCACAGTGTTTCATAATTTCTTTGGACTCTTCGATGAGAAAAATGTGAATTTGTTTTGGATACTATGGCTCAAGTTTTCTTCCTGAATGAAGGTCCAGTACCTTATTTTTCTTTCTTTTTCCCTTTTTTTTTTTTTTTTCCTTTTTCTCAGTATCTGAGATTGACTTAAAATTGACTTAAAAACTAGTTCAGTTTTTATTTTATTAGATCTAAATAACATCTTCTGTTTTTATGTAAGAGCCCAAAAAGTTTTTTAAGGTTATACTTTTGGGGGAGAAGTAATCATGCCTTCATTTAAAATGATAACACAAATTTGAGGCTTAAAATAAAAACTTCTTATGAGCAGATAGTGCATTGTAACATTTGTTGAGGTGGCATGTACGTGGGTATTTATTATCCATTTACTGTATTGAATATTTTTAAAACAAGTTTTAAAGGCTATTCCAACTTCGTAGTTTTTAAAGGATTAAATGAGATATTGTATGTGAATCAGCACGAACTGGTGCTAAAGCAAACACGGGTTATTTTCTGTCTCCAGAATTCATTCATTTGTTCAACGCCTGCATAGAAAGCTTTCTGTGTGTCAGGCCAGGGGGTACCAGTGAGGACTTGACGGAGAGCAGCATGTGAACTTGCTGTGCAGTAGGTGCTGCAGGGCTGCTGTATAAATCAGCGCAGGGTGCTGGGGAGCCTGGAGGAGGGGTTTTAACCCAGCTCTTGGAGGAGGAGGTTGTCAAGGAAAGTGTCCCAGAGGAAATGAATTCTGAGTAGTGGAAGTGTTAACTGGCTGGAGGTGGAAGGATGGAGAAGGAGAGGTAAAAGGAACAGCATGTGCAGAGCCCAGAGAGAGTAGGTGGGAATGGACCTGAGGGTGTGTGTGCAGAAGTCCTTAGGCCAGGCAGTGCCCAGGCTAGGTGCTAGGAGGATGTTGTGCTGGGGGCAGTCAGGGCACAGCTGAAAGGTTACCCCCTGAGCAGTGGCATACCAGATTTGGTTGCTGCCTGGCAGTTTCGGAAACATTCTTGAAAGTAGTCTATTGACAGGTTAGTATAGCCAGGAATGTTGGACCTGGTCCCTACTCCCAGTTCCTGACTAGTTTGGGTTGTAGTTGGTGCATTTTATAGATCCTGTGATTTCTGTCCAATGTCTCATAGGCCCATTATGAAAATTAAATAAGTTACTGTATAAAAAGTATAAAAGTGCGTAATTATATTGGGCTTCCTTGTACAAGTCATATATACCAAATAAATGAGTCCCTTCAGAAAAATGTGCTTCAGAGGTGAGACTTCCTATACTTTAAAAATGCAATGTATTTCAAACAGTGTCTTTTGGACTTTATGCTCAACATTAAAGCTAGATTTTCTCTCTGTGTAGTTGAGACTTTTCCCTGGAGAATCATATACAGATTGAAAATTGAGTCGCATGCATTAGTGCATTTCACATTCTAGTTCTAAGCAATGGAAAGAAAGAATATAGGTACTGGGTAAATGTAGAGAATTGGAAATTGAGGTACCTGATTATAAACTGAAATAATTTTAAGAGGCATGGAATAGAATGATAAGATGTAATCAAATATTTCATTGAAGTTTTTTAAAAAATGTATCTTTATTGATTTCAGAGAGGACAGGAGAGGAAGAGAGAGATAGAAACATCAGTGATGAAGAGAATCATTGATCGGCTGCCTCCTGCACGCTCCCCACTGGGGATCAAGTCTGCAACCAGGCATGTGCCCTTGACCGGAATCGAACCCGGAACCCTTCAGTCCACAGGCCGACGACTGAGCCAAACTGGCTAGTAGGCCCATTGAAAGTTTTATAATTAAAAATTGTTGCTATGTAGACAATTGTTGCGGAGTAGACAATACTAAATGTCCTGAGGAAATGATTACAAAGTGAAAAATACTGTTACTTTTATATTTGAAGATACTCAAAAATTGCTAGACTAACTTTCCGAGATCTACTGGTAGAATCAGTAGGTTACTTTCCTAATCTTCTGAAAGAAATGTGTGCTTGTTTTTTGCAGAGCTGAACAATGACCATAGTTGACAAAGCTTCTGAATCTTCGGGCCCTTCAACCTCTCAGAACCAGCCTGGCAGCTCCGAGGCAGTCTCACCTGGAGACATGGATGCAGGGTCTGCCGGCTGGGGTGCTGTGTCTTCCTTAAATGAGGTTTCAAATCACACGCTTTCTTTAGGACCAGTGCCTGGTGCTGTAGTGTATTCAAGTTCATCTGTACCTGATAAGTCAAAACCATCACCACAGAAGGATCAAGGTACTATACTCCAAGAAACTCCTGTGTCAGTGCTGTCAATGGGTTGGTAGTTTCAGAGGGCTTCTTATTTTGCACGATATATTGCTGCCTGAGTGGCCAGCCAGTTACATTATGAGGGGCTTCATTTTCCTCTGCTGCTTATTTATGATTAACACACATATCATAACAAGGGAGATTATTTTTAATTACTATGACATTTGTAGTTTTTTATTTTATTTTTTAAAAATATGTTTTCATTGGTTTTTACAGAGAGAGGAAGCGAAAGGGATAGAGAGATAGAGAAACATTGATGAAAGAAACATCATCAGTTGGCTGCCTCCTGCACGCCCCCTACTGGGGATCAAGCCCCCAGTCCAGGCATGTGCCCTGCCTGGGAATTGCACCAGTGACCTCTTGGTTCACGGGTTGAGCAACCACTGAGCAACACTGGCCGGATGTTATTTGTAGTTTTTAAATTTCTAATTTGTTGAAGGATAAACTTTATTTTGGTGAGAATTGAAATGGACAAGCATTTCATTAACTTTTCAATTAACTGTAGTTCTCTAAGTAGATGTCTGTCTTTTAAACATTTAAAGATGTTTTTAAAAATACTGGGTGGTGTTTGTTTATTTGCTTTTTAATATATTTTTTATTGATTTCAGAAAACAAGGGAGAGAGAGAGAGAGAGAGAAAAACATCAATGACAAGAATCATTGATCGGCTGCCTCCTACACGCCCCCAACTGGGGATCGAGCCCACAACCAAGGCATGTGCCCTTGACCGGAATCAAATCAGGGACCCTGCAGTCCACAGGCTGACACTATCCACTGAGCCAGACCAGTTAGAGCCTTTTTTCTTACTAGTATATGTTTTTATTGAAGAGACCAAATCATTTAGAGTGCCCCACATTCTGAGTTCTGCCTTTCTCCTCTGTGTTCCTGGTTAGCTGGTAAAAAGATTTAGAATCTTCATCAGGTTCAGGTTTGATATATTGCTATTTATTTAGCTTCAAAAGCATGTGGAGCTTTGTTACTAAATGTTTGTTCTTTATTTTCTAGCCCTAGGTGATGGCATTGCTCCTCCGCAAAAAGTTCTTTTCCCATCTGAGAAGATTTGTCTTAAGTGGCAGCAAACTCATAGAGTTGGAGCTGGGCTCCAGAATTTGGGCAATACTTGCTTTGCCAATGCAGCATTGCAGTGCTTAACATACACGCCACCTCTTGCCAATTACATGCTATCGCACGAACACTCCAAGACATGTAAGTCTTCTGTTTTATGTTACATGGGTTTTGTTGTGGTATCTAACCTATTTTCATTTTTTCTCTGAAATGAAAGGAATTAAGCCAAGAATTCTATGATCACTAAGCAGTTGGTTTATTCTTTTAGAAACCATGCAGGAAGACTGTAAGATTTGTATTCAGATTGTATAAGAAGCATTTTGCACCTAATTTGACCTGTGAAGTTATTTTAAAAGAAATATATTTTGCCCTGACCGGTTTTGCTCAGTGGATAGAGCATCGGCCTGCGGACTCAAGGGTCGCAGGTTTGATTCCGGTCAAGGGCATGTACCTTGGTTGTGGGCACATCCCCAAGTGGGGGGTGTGCAAGAGGCAGCTGATCGATGTTTCTCTCTCATCGTTGTTTCTAACTCTATCCCTCTCCCTTCCTCTCTGTAAAAAAAAAAAAAAAAAAAAAATCAATAAAATATATTTTAAAAAAAATAAATAAAAAATAAAAGAAACATATTTTATCAGCATTTGGCTAAAAATGTGGCATAAATGTCTGCCACCAAGCAGGATTCAAATCCTGCCTCTGCTGGTGTCCATCCTGTGTTGTAGGCTTGATTCACGTATAGGCTTCCAGCCTCAGGGGCAAGGAACCTCTCATCACTGCCCCAGCCTCCCGGAAACTCCTTCAGGACTTTCCCTTCAGCATGAGAGAGCTCAGGTTTCAGCCTAAAGGGTAGGAAATCAGTTAAAACATATGATGGTCCTTAATTTGGTGAAAGCCAACTCAGTGGTTGACTAGCAAAATTCAGAATTTGGAACATACCCATTGTTTTGAGGTTTTGACCTTTTACACATACTGTAAATATCCTTCAGCCTTTGTAAATGAAGTCTCCCCGTTCTTTGATCTACATTAAGCTTAGATTTGTGTATGTTCAGGTGGCTGTTCATCAATTATCAGTGTGAGAAAAGCCCCTTGGTTTCTTTTTGAATAGTTCTCAATGGAGAATTTGAACTGGTTCTTTTAAAATTGTCCCCCCCCCCCCCCCCAAAGAGCAAAATAATGCTTCTAAAGAATTTGGAAAGTACAGAAAATTTAAATAAACCAAAGGAAAATCACCTAGGGCCTCACTGCCTAGAGTTGTTTGTTATGCCAAACGGTTTTAAATTACAGAATGAACGTTCTACTTGCCCGCATTTTCTCCCTTTCTAAGTCCACAATTCATTCCCCACAGAGGGCTTCCCTATCACTTTGTGCTTAATGAGAGGGGTGTGGGGGAAAACCTAGCCCTGGCACCTGGACATCAAGAGAGACGCCAAGACAAAAATTCAGAAGCTCCTGGTGTCCAGAATAGGTGCTGCCTGTTTTTTATGCTATTGATGGTTTTCTCTCTTCTCTCTGTTTGCCCTGCTTTATTGAGGTACTAGAGGCCTGATGCACGAAAATTCGTGCAAGAGCAGGCCTTCCTTCCCCTGGCTGCTGGTGTACCGGCTTCCCTCCAGCACCCGGGACCTGGGCTTCCCTCCTCCAGCTGCCGGCAGGCACCCGGGACCCAGGCTGGCTTCCCCCCAGCCCTGGCTTCGTTAAGAAGGATGTCCTGAATGACATCCGGTCTAATTAGCATATTACCCTTTTATTATTATAGAAGATAATTGATATATAATAAAGTGCACATATTTAAAATATACAGTTCGGTGCATTTGACATTTGTATATACCCATGGAACTATCACCACAATTAAAATAATGCACCTAGCCGGTGTGGCTCAGAGGTTGAACCAGGAGGTCATAGTTTGATTCTCAGTCAGGGCATATGCGGGATTGATTCCTCAGTGTGGGGCATGCAGGAGGCAACCAGTCAGTGATTCTCTCTCACCATTGATGTTTCTCTCTCCCTCTCCCTTCCTCTCTGAAGTCAATAAAAATATATTTAAAAAGATGATGCACCTTTTCATCACCCCCCAAAGTTTCCCATTGCTCCTTTGAAGTCACTCCCTTTTGCCCTTTCCTACCTCTCATCCCTTCCATCCCAGGGAACCACCTGATGTGTTTCCTGTCTACTAGAGATTAGATTATGTTTTCTAGAGTGTCATAGAAGTGGAATTATGTGCAGTGTATGTTCTCGTGTTTCCTGGTCTCTTTCACTCAGCACAGTTATTTCTACATTATTTCATGTTGCATGTATCAGTAATTAGCATTTATTGCTAAGTAGTATTCCGCTGTATGGATGTACCACAGTTTGTTTCTTCATTCACTATTGATGGACATTTGGGTTATTTCCCATTTTGGGCCATCATAGGTTAAGCTGCTATGAACATTTATAAACAAGTCTTCATAGGACATGTTTTCATTTCTCTTGGATAAATATCCAGGAATGGAATGGCTTGGTCCTATAGTATGTCTGTGTTTAATTTTAAGATACTTTCAGACTGTTTCCCAAAGGGATTGTGGTATTTTACATTCCCACCAGCAGTGAATGAAAATTTCATTTTGCTCAGTACCTCGCCTAATACTTGGTGTGACCTTTCCAATTTCTGCCATTCTAATAGGTATGTTGTGTAGTAATACCTTCCTTGTAGCTTTAATTTGTACTTTCCTAATGAATAATGTTGAACATCTTACCACATGGTTATTTTCCATCCATATATTTGCTTTGCTGAAACACCTGTTCATATCTTTTGCCTGATTTAAAATTGGATTCTTTTCTAATTGTTGAATTTTGAGAGTTCTTTATAGTTCCTGGATAGAGGCTCATTATCAGATATGTAATTTGAAAATATTATCTCTCAGTCTGGAGAAAAGTATTCTCTTCACACTGACTTTAGAAGAGCATGTGTTTAGGTTTGAAGAATTCCACCTCAGTTATCCTTTAGGTGTTATATTAAGAAATCTGCTTAACCAGAGGTCACAAAGATATCCTCTATATTTTCTTTTTTATGTAAATATATTTTTATTGATTTCAGAGAGGAAGAAAGAGAGAGAGAGAGAGAAACATCAATGATGAGAGAGAATCATTGATTGGCTGCCTCTTGCACACCCCCTACTGGGGATCGAGCCCACAACCCAGGCCTGTGCCCCTGACCGGAATCAAACCTGGGACCCTTCAGTTCGCAGGCTGACACTCTATCCACTGAGCTAAACCGGCTAGGGCTCCTCTATATTTTTTTAGAAGTTTCATAGTTTTACAATTAATCCATTTTGAGTTGATTTTTGTTTATGATGTAAAGAATGGTTTGAAGTTCATATTTTTCAATATGGATATCCAGTTGTTCCAGCACTATTTGTTCAAAATATAGTCCTTTCTCTACTGATTTGTCTTTTTACTTTTGTCAAAAATCACTTGACCATATACATATAACTCTATTTCTGAACTCGCTATTCTGTTACATTGATCCATTATTTATCTTGACACCATGACACAGTGTCTTGATTACTGTATATTTAAGTTTTGAAATTAGGTAAGTCCTCCAACTTTGTTCTTCTTTTTCAAAGTTGTTTTGGCCATGCTTGGTTCTTTGCATTTCCAAATGAATTTTTGAACCACTTTGTCAATTTCTCCAAAAAAGCTTTCTGGAATTTTGATTGGGGTCATGTTGAATCTACTAGTATAAATCAAGCATGTCAAACTCAAAGGCTAACACTGGCCAAATAAACAAGGTTTAAGTTTATGTGGGCCGCAAAAAAAAAAAAGCTTCAATTTTCATACAAACATAGGTTGATTTTGATAGAGACATGCTGAATACAAAGGGCTGAAATAAAGAAGTAATTGTTAATATAAAATAATAGAACATTTTAATAAAAATTAATATTTTTTTCTTGAACATTAACTTACCAGACACTGGATAACTGCACAGATTAATAAGCGTAACACAAATAAACCTATTTTTCTTGTTTTCTGAAAGCAAAATATTTCCTGTTGCGCACAGCAAACAAGTCCGTACAAGACTAATGACGTGGCAGTTGGCTGCTAAAATATTCACTGCTGGTATTAGTGGAGAGAAAGGGTGCGCCTGGGCGTCAGGCACATAAAGGAAATGAATGCAACACAATTATAGTATCAGTCAGTGGCTAATATTGTAGTTCATTATTAATAATTATGTATAACAGGATATTGTAAACATTGTGACGAAATTTTTATTAAAATGTTTCTTACATACCGTTATATTGGCTGGGCCGCAAAAATATTTGTTGTGGGCCACATGTGTTTGACATGCTTGCTATAAATCAATTTGGGATAAATTGACACCTAAACAATATTGTCTTCTGACCCACAAACAAGGTATGCCTCTCCATTTATTTAGGTGATCTTTAATTTTTCTTAGCAATGTTGTATATAATGTACACATTTTAAATCAGATTTATCCCAAAGTATTTTAGTTTTTGAAAGTTATTATAAATAATAGTTTTTTAATTTCAGTTTCTGATTATTGCTGAATATAGAAATGGAATTGATATTTGGATATTGATCTTATATACTGCAGTTTTGCTAAACTCACTTAATTTTTGTTTTTTTAAAAATCTCTTTCACTCTTTTTTTTTTGGTCCAAATATATTTTTATTGATTTCAGAGAGAGGTAGAGAGAGATGGAAACATCAGTGATGATAGAGAATCACTGATCAGCTGCCTCCTGCATGCCTCACACTGAGGATCAAGCCACAACCTGGGCATGTGCCCCACCCGAGACTCAACGGAACTGTGACCTCCAGGTTCATAGGTTGACACCCAGCCACTGAGCCACAGCTGCTGGGCTAATCCCAGTAGTGTTTTAAAAAGGATTCCTTAAGATTTTATATAGAGATGGCCAGGTGGTCTGTGACTAAGGAAAATTGTACTTCATTTCTAGATGCACTCAAAAAACATAAATAAATCACATTACAGTAATTTAAAATATTCAAGTAACTCACAGGAAGGCAGGGATAAGAAAACAAATGAAAAACAAAAACAAACAAAAAGCAAAACAAATTGTCAGACTTAACTTCTAATACATACCTAGTCATCTTAAATATAAATATTCTAAAAATGCCCAAAAGGCCCAGATTAAGAAAGTAGACTTAAAAACATGACTCATATAAGAATCAACTGGCAGTGCCCTCCAAGGTCCCGGATCCGTCTCTTCCTTCCACAGTGTTTGGACGGAACAGACCCAGGGACGCCCCTTCTCCCAGCCTCCGGCCACTCTCCTGCGTCTCATCCAGTCGCCACCCCAGAACCACCTCCGGGACCAGCCAACACACCGGTTTTTTCCTACCTTCAGTCCTATTGCCAAGCAGCCATGACCTCCCACATTCGTCAGAATTATTCCACCGAGGTGGAGGCTGCGGTCAGCTGCCTGGCCAGCCTGCACCTGGGGCCTCCCACACCCACCTCTCTCTGGGCTGCTGTTTCCACCGGGAAGATGTGGCTCTGGAGGGCGGCGGCCACTTCTTCCGCGAGTTGGCGGAGAAGAAGCGCGAGGGGCACTGCGCATCTCTTAAAGTTGCAAAACAAGCTTGGCGGCAGCATTCTCTGCCAGGACGTGCAGAAACCTTCCCAAGATGCGGGGCGGCCAAACTCAGGACGCCATGGGAGCTGCCCTGACCCACACCCTCTTGGAGCTGCAGGCCCTGACCCTCAGCTCTGTGACTTTCTGGAGAACCGCTTCCTGGATGAGGAGGTGAAACTGATCAAGAAGATGGGCGACACCTGACTCACATCGCAGGCTGGCTGCCCCCCAGGCTGGGCTGGGCAAGTGTCTCTTGGAAAGGCTCACCCTCCAGCACAACTTGGAGCCTTTGGAGCCCAGAGGCCCCTCTGCATCCCCTGGCGTCTCTGGCTTTTACCTAAGCCTCTTCCCGAAACTACTAGCCATTCTTTTAACCACCCTGGAGCCCCCTCCCATGCATTGGGCCAAATGAAACAATAAAGCTTTTTGCAGCAAAAAAAAAAGAATCAAGCAATAGACCTGGCTGGTGTTCCTTAGTGGTTAGAGCATTGGCCTGCACACTGCAGGGTCTCAGGTTCTATTCCTGGTCAAGGGCAACATACCTGGGTTGCGGGTTTGATCCCCAGCCCTGGTTGGTGTGTGTGTGTGGGAGGCAACCAATGAGTTGATGTGTCTCTCTCACATGGATGTTTCTTTTTCTCTTTCGCCCCCCCCCCCCCCCGCTTTCCCTCCCTCCCACTTTCTCTAAAAATTAATGGAAAAAATGTTCTCAGGTGAGGATTAACAACAACAAAAAGAATCAACCAGTGAATGCATAAATAAGTAGATCAACAAATCAGTGTTTCCTTCCCCCTTCCACTTTCTTTATAAATTCTATAATAATAAAAACATAATATGCTAATTAGACCAGACTGCCCTTCTGGACAAAGCCAGGGCTGCGAGGGAAGCCCGGGTCCCGGGTGCCAGAGGGAGGCCGGTGCTGGCAGCCAGGGGAAGGAAGGCCTATACTTGCACGAATTTCGTGCATCAAGGCTCTAGTCAATAAATAAAAAGGTAAAAAATAAAATTTTTTGATAACTGTTTTAAGCAATTTGAGTGTTTCTTTGTGTTGGTTTCATGTTTCTTTCTGTTTAGGGTTTGTTGAGGTTCTTACATTTGTGGTGTACGGTTTCAAATTTGTATGACTTTCAGTTATTGAAACTTAATTTTTATATTTAACATAAAGTCAACATTTTTTGGCATACAGTTCTATGAATTCTAGCACAGGTATAGTTTCTTGTAACCACCAGTTCAAGTCAGGACACAAAACCATTCTATCACTGTAAAAACTCCCTTGTGTTGTACCTTTGTAGACAATCATTCTTTCTTTTCTTCTTTTTAAAATATATTTTTATAATTTTAGAGAGGAAGGGAGAGGGAGAGAGATAGAAACATCAGTGATGAGAGAGCATTGATCGGCTGCCTCCTGCATGTCCCCCACTAGGCATCGAGCCCGCAACCCAGGCATGTGCCCTTGACCGGAATTGAACCTGGGACCCTTCAGTCCATAGGTCGATACTCTATCCACTGAGCCAAACCACGGGCGACAATCATTTCTTGAAAGATTTTATTTACATGCATATTAGGGACAACTTGATGTAGTCCCACTGCTCAATGATATGCTTATGTTTTCTGTTATTTTGAGTTTTTGTTTTTCTGTGTTTCATTATGGGTAATTTATACTGCTCAGTCTAATCTGTTATTAATCCGACCTGGTGTATTTTTCATCTCAGAAATTCTGCTTTCAGTTGTAAAGTACAAATGGTCCCATTTCCTCATCTGTTCTTAACATGCTTTTGCTTTTTCTCTGCCTCTTTGAACATATAAACATGTGTATGTCTTTGATTCTATTGTGTGTCATTTCTGGGTCTGTTTATGTTTATTTCTTGTTCTTGGTCATTCCTGCTTCTTTACATGCCTTGTACTCCTACTTTAGAATTTTATGTGGTTGGGTGCTAGATTATTAAAATTATATTATTTCTAGAGGGAAAAATATTCCTATAAATATTTTTCAGCTTTGTTCAGGGACCCAGTTATGGTAATTGGAAATAGTTTGGGTCCTTTGGAGACTTTTAAAGCTTTGTTAGGCAGGTTCTGAGCAGCCTTTAGTTTAAGAAAGTGTTTCTCAACCTCAACACTGGTGGCGTTTGGGACCAGGTAGTTCCTTGTTGAGGGGCTGTCCTGTGCTTTGCTGGATGCTCGGCAGGACTTGTGGCCTCTACCCCCCAGATGCCAGTAGCACCACATAGTCATGAGCGAAGGGTGGTTTTCAGCCTTTAAAAAGTTGTAGAGCCCTAGCCGGTTTGGCTCAGTGAATAGAGCGTCCGACTGAAGGGCTCGATCCCCAGTAGGGGGCGTGTAGGAGGCAGCCGATCAATGATTCTCTGTCATCATTGATGTTTCTATCTCTCTCTCTCCCTCTCCCTTTCTCTCTGAAATCAATAAAAATAAAGTAAGGCCCTGGCCAAGTAGCTCAGTTGGTTAGAGCAGTGGGTCGGCAGACTGTGGCTCACGAGTCACATGCGGCTCTTTAGCTCCATGAGTGTGGCTCTTCCACAAAATACCGACTTCTGCGCATGGGCCACAAAGTTTCAGCCGCACTGTACATGCGCGCCCGCACGTGGTATTATGTGGAAGAGCCACACTCGGGGCCAAAGAGCCGCATGTGGCTCACGAGCCGTAGTTTGCCGACCACTGGGTTAGAGCATCATCCCAATATGCCAAGGTTGTGGGTTCGATCCCCAGTCTGGGCACATACAAAAATCAGCCAATGAATGCATAAATAAGTGGAACAACAAATCAATCTCTCTCTCTCTCTCTCTCTCTCTCTCTCTCTCTGCAAATCAAGAAATAAAATAAAAAATAATAAATAAATAAATAAAAAGTTGTAGAAAGAAAGAAAAAAGCAGCAGCAGCAATGAGACCACTGTATGTGGCCAATAGAGCCAAATATTTATAGAGAGATTTCCAATCCCCAGTGTGGGAGACATTCTTTTCCTGTGTGAGACAGATGGCAGTGTGTGAAAAATAGCATTTTTCCAGCATAGAGAGTAGTTAATGCAGGCCTTGACATTAGAGTATGATTTGATTGTTATGTGTCTGCCACTTAATAACTTTATGACATGGGGAAAAATTATTTTTAATCCTCACCCAAGTATATGTTTTTATTGATTTTTAGAGAGAGAGAAACATCGATGTGAGAAAGAAACATAGATTGGTCTCCTCCCATACGTGCCCTGACCAGGACTTGAACCCGAAACCTGGGTATGTGCCCTGACTGGGAATCGAACCTGGAACCTTTTGGTGTATGGGACGACGCTCCACCCAACTGAGCCACCCAGCCAGGGCATGACATTGGGCAAGTTTTTAACTCTGAACTTCAGTTTCCTCTCTTGTAGAATAGAGTCAGTGTATACTTATCAGTTAGATTTTGGGAGAATTAAATGACAGTGAACAAAAGTATATGGTTCAGTGCATGACACATGGTAGCTGTTACTATTATTTCATTTCAGGAGTGTAGTATCTCTTGATGTGTATGTAGAGTCATATTTTACTAATTTGGAGGATTATTATCTGTTATCTTTCAGGTCATGCAGAAGGATTTTGTATGATGTGTACAATGCAAGCACATATCACCCAGGCACTCAGTAATCCTGGGGATGTTATTAAACCAATGTTTGTCATTAATGAGATGCGGCGTAAGTATCATCTATAGTTGTTTATATTAGTATTTATTAGCTAATTAGTCTTAATGGCCTACCTGGTAAAAGATGAGCCTGTTTATTATAAAAACAAGCAAACATATTTTATCATATGTGTAGATGCCTTTAATAACATTCTTAGTCAGACATTTACTATATAAACAGATTTTGAAACCTTAAAGCAAAAGATAGCAATATAAAAAGAAATTGTATTCAGTTTAATGTAAACAAATGAAAAAAATTTTAACTCAATTTGTTAATAACATCATTGGTAATTTTACAATGAGTTTTTCCCCTAGATATTTGGATTTTTATGCTGAGTAATACTAACTCTAATATTGCCCTACATGTTTCTTTAAATTGGTTTGAATTAGTTTTAATTCAGTTAATGATTACACTATACAGAGTGACAGTAATTGCCAAAATAAACTACACTTTTAAAGAAAGATTTATACTCCTACCTTAGCAAATTTGTAGATAAATTTTATTTTTCTATTTAATTTTTAAATGACTTTTAAATCTTTCTCTTGCATTGTAATGATACAGATTGCACAAAATTTTCTTAATGTGATATCTAGCTAGATAATTACAGGGGTGGATAATCATACAGTTACAAATATTTACAATGTAAACATTTTTTAAACATCATTGGATCCTGGCAAAATTTTAGCTGAGGATGATTTTGTTGTTGTTTAATTAATAAATATATAATAAATAAATAAATATAAGGCATGATTAACACTTTTCAACCTAAATCTTTAAGAAAATGTAATTTCTGTGTGTTTGTGTGTACTACATCCATGAATGTACATATACACACACTCACACACACACATACATGGTTATCAGGATAGAATTTAGATAGGTTTTGACATTGATGTGTTCTGCATGGATTCTCAGACTTAGGGAGATTAGCACCAAATTTAAGATGTGTGTAGTAACATAACATTGTGGACAAATTTTGAGGCAATATAGCTAAAGTTGAATTTATTCAAGTACAACTTCATTAACTCACTAAAGCCATGGATAGCATCTCTGTGCCTCCTCTCTGGGCTTTCAAACTCTAGTCCATGTGGACTTTTAATGGTCTAACTCTTCTCAGAGTAGCTGGTATTAGTGCTGCTTCCCCATGTAATGATTATCAGGTGTTTTCTAACTAATGTATTGTTATAAGATCCAACTTTGGGGGTTACCGCCTGGGCCTCTTGGGTGATGATAAAGCTTTGTCTTACACTTCATAGGTATAGCGAGGCACTTCCGTTTTGGAAACCAAGAAGATGCCCATGAATTCCTTCAATACACTGTTGATGCTATGCAAAAGGCGTGCTTGAATGGCAGCAATAAGTAAGTACTGACGTCTCCTTAATCCGTCTGAATTCTTGCTCTTCTGTAGATGTGTGTGCTTTGAGATCTCATGTAGCATATGTAGTTTCTGTAGAATCTTCTCTCACGTCACTGTCCGACTGTTTTTCAGATTAGACAGACACACCCAGGCTACCACGCTCGTTTGTCAGATATTTGGAGGATACCTGAGATCTAGAGGTAAACTTTCATTTAAAACTTTTATTAAAGTGGCCCTGGCCAGTGTGGCTCAGTTGGTTGGAGTGTCATCTTGGGCGTTCCGTGCATTGGAAGGTTGCAGGTTTGAGTCCCAGTCACGGCACATATCTAGATTGCAGATTCAATCCTTGATTGAATCGATCTATGTGTCTGACTCACATTGATGTTTCACTCTCTCTCCCTCTCCCTTCCCTCTCTCTTAAGTAAATAAAAAACATATCCTCAGGAGAGAATTAATAAATAAGTAAATGAATAAAGAGAATTTTTTAAAAAGTTGATAAGATGATCCATGCATATGGTTAACAAAAGCCAACTGTAGAAAGGATTAAGAATGGAAGTGTGTCCTCCATCCAGCCCAGACTCCCATCCCCCTTCTCAGCCCCACGCTAGCTTCTGGTGTCCTTCCAGTGGCTTCCTGTGCGTGAGCAGACTGGGAGCTGTTAGGTATGTCCCTTTCAGTTTCTCCTAACTGAAAAGTGTTTTTACACTTCAGCACACATAGGTCTAACATTGTCTTGCACAGTTGCGTTGTTTTCCATTTATTTTAGTCCCCTATCGAGGAGTACTTAGGTCACTTCTAATTTGTATTTTTTTAAAAAAATATATTTTATTGATTTTTCACAGAGAGGAAGGGAAAGGAATAGAGAGTTAGAAACATCAATGAGAGAGAAACATCGATCAGCTGCCTCCTGCACACCCCCTACTGGGGATGTGCCCGCAACCCAGGTACATGCCCTTGACTGGAATCAAACCTGGGACTCTTCAGTCCGCGGGCGCTCTATCCTCTGAGCCAAACCGGTTAGGGCCCTTCTAATTTTTAAGTGATCATCAGTGCTCATGAATATCCTTGTGCACCTGCCTTTATGTCCGTGTAAAAGTGTATATGTAGGATAAATTCTTAGCATTAGAATTTCTAATAAAGGGCTGGTATGTAATCTGACACCACCATATCATCCTTCCAAGAGGTTATACCAGCTTACATTCCAACCAACAGTGTGTGTGAGCCAAATTCATGGCACTTAGATTCACACTGTGTAGTATTAAATGTTTTGCCCAATCTGATAGGAGAAACTGTACCTTGTTTTAATTTTTTATTTGTAATAGTATTTTTGTGTTCAGTCATCTTAACAGTTGGGATGCCATAATGATTGCACTCTGCTTATCTTTGCATTTTGTTTTTATTTCAGTCAAATGTTTAAATTGCAAAGGCGTTTCAGATACTTTTGACCCGTATCTCGATATAACACTGGAGATCAAGGTAAGCTGGATCATCGTTGTGACAGTGAAGTTTAAAAACCAGTTAGACTTGACATAACTTCATGTATTTGTAGTTCACTTACAATTAAGACTGACTTGTTGGAGAACATGAATTTAAAATTTTAATATGCTAAGACTTATGTACAGGTGATTATTTGAACCTTGTAGCCAGCATCATAATCTTAAAACACTTCATCTTTTTATTACCTTTTGATGTTTCACTTAAATCTTAATAAAATCAGATCCTGATAACTATCTTAGCCAAAGTAGATGATGGTTATTATTTAGAAATTGTTTTGCTTCCTGCCTGATCTAAAGTCTCATTTTTTTTGCTGTTCTGAAGCTTTATTTTTTCTGATTTCGAATGTAATATGTGTTTATGATAAATGAGAAATACTGCAGATACATATGGTCCATCCTGCAGAATGAGCTGTTCCTGTCACTGATACACACTGTCCCGGAGTGTTACTTACTGTTTCTACAAATGGGGTCACACCTCACCTCTGACCACTTGTGTTTTCCTTTCGATCTGCTTGGCGTGTATGTGATGGTCCAGTGAGTGGATAGACCAGTTCACATGCCCGATTCTAAGCTGGTAGATACCTGGTTTGTTTCCGTTTTTAGACTATTTTATTTTATTGATTTTTTAAAAAATATATTTTATTGATTTTTTACCGAGAGGAAGGAAGAGGGATAGAGAGTTAGAAACATCAATGAGAGAGAAACATCGATCAGCTGCCTCCTGCACACTCCCTACTGGGGATGTGCCCGCAACCAAGGTACATGCCCTTGACCGGAATCGAACCTGGGACACTTCAGTCCGCAGGCCGACGCTCTATCCACTGAGCCAAACCAGTTAGGGCTTTAGACTATTTTAAAGAATGCTTCAGCTGCAGCCTCTTCACATATTTTTATTCACTTTAATCTGATCATTTTTAATGGGAGGGGAAATAACTTGATGTGTCCACATATAAAAATGAATGCATAGTAAAAGAACATTTCCTTTTTTAAAAATTGACTTGAGAGAAAGGAAGAGGGAGAGAGAGAGACAACATGGATCAGCTGCCTTCTGCACGTCCCCTACTGGGGAATGAGCCCACGCCCGGGCTTGTGCCCTGACCAGGAATCAAACCCGTGACTTCTTGGTTCACAGCAGTGAGAGGTAACGTGTGCTGCCTTCTCTTCCCAGGCTGCTCAGAGTGTGAACAAGGCGCTGGAGCAGTTTGTGAAGCCCGAGCAGCTGGACGGCGAGAACTCGTACAAGTGCAGCAAGTACGACAGGGTGCTGCCCGGGTGGGAAAGGTCCCTTGGCTGCCGATGCCATCTGGGGAGACACAGCATCTCTGTCCTCCGGGGCCAAGGCGTGTCCTCTGTAGGAGACCTGGGTCTCACTGCTGGGGGGGTGCAGGGAGAGCAGAGGTAAGCCCAGCAGCGGTGTTGTCATCCGCTCTGTTGGAAAGGGTGGCTAGAGGGCAGCCACTTCTCCTTGGACCTTCTCTGTGGTTCTCACCAGGATTGCTGGTGGTGTCTACTAGAAACCTCTTAATTTTGATTATTTCTTACTGTGTTTCCCCCTGAAGTCAAGAGTGCCTGTTTTCAGAAAGCCTTGCGTTGTATGTTTAAGTAGAGTTTCATTTTAGAGTCAGGTGATACTTGTTCTTATCAAATACTCATTCTGTGGGGAGAAGGCTCCCTTCTGTCTGAGCCACAGGGCTTTCTCTGTGTGAAACTCCATGGACATTTCTAATCATTAGGTTTCTTCCTTTTGTATCTGATAGTTCTTTGTTTTCACAGAATTATGCAGCCTGGAAATCTGTTTGTTTTTCAGTTTGTTTTGAGTTGACAGAAACTTGTATTAACTTAATTTGAGAATATCAGTGACCTGTGTGGCTATCAGCTCAGAATTATCCCAGCTTCCTGTCCCTGTCATGCTAATTAAGCAGTTTCTCTGTATTTTAAAGTTTTGTATTTTCACTGTTGGTTGAAAGAGTTGTTTTTCTCATCTAGTACCCTTTGGAAACTTAATTTAGAATGTTTAGAGAAATAACAAGGGAAAGGCTAAAATACAAAAAACATACTTAATCTTAATTATTTGTTTCTGTTTATTTCAAGATGTAAAAAGATGGTTCCAGCTTCGAAGAGATTCACCATACACAGATCCTCCAATGTTCTCACACTTTCTCTGAAACGCTTTGCCAATTTTACTGGCGGGAAAATTGCTAAGGTTTGTAGACATTAGTAACCTTTACGCCGAGCCTTTCAGGGCTCAGCGTCATTAGCTATTACAGGTTATAAACAATCTAACTGAACAGTTTTGTTACCTGATTTTCTAAATTCTTCCAGCACTTGGTAATGGGAGGAAAATGTCAAAGCATTGAGCCAGTAGTGTATTTTGTGTGTTTATGAGGGTGGGTGTGTTTCTATATCCTATAGCTGGTTAGGCTTTCTGATGATAAAATTGGTAACTTATCTGAGTTGAACTCCATAGTCAGTGAGGTAGAGAGAGTGTGTCCTTTGAAATGCAGCTGAGTCTGGCCACTCTTCCCAGTTGGTTTTCTTGGTTGGCTGTTTTCTGATTGGTAATACATTGATCTCCCCATTTCCTGTCCACTTTCTGAAGATTAAAAGTGGTAAAAAAGTCAGTGACATGCAAAAGAAATAAATAATCCATTCCTGAATTATTAAAAATAAAAATAAGTGATGATGAAAGCCCAGAATTGTCATTCTATAACTGTCTCTTTTGATTAATTTGAAGAATTCACTTAATATGGATCCTCAATTGTTCAAAGAAAATAAAGAATACAGTGGGATTGCATTAAACACACTTAGATTCAAATATGTTCCAGGTTCATCATGTCTTTTGAAATGGGGCTCAATGAATTAGGTTTCTGCCAGAATATCATAGAGCATAGTGAGCTGCAGGTATCCTGCCCTACGCCGCCCCTGCGCACCCCTCACCCAGACACGTGGAATGATCTGTGCTTCCAGAAACAATGCTCCTTTTCCTCCTCCCGTTTCTGTTTAGGATGTAAAATATCCGGAATATCTTGATATTCGACCATACATGTCTCAACCAAACGGAGAACCGATTATTTATGTTTTATATGCAGTGCTGGTACACACTGGTTTTAACTGCCACGCGGGCCATTACTTCTGCTACATAAAGGTGAGCGTGTGGGTTTGCTCATGGCTTTAATCACAATACACGGTAAGGGAGCACTGGTCTTCTTGGGGGCTCAGTTAAAATGGGCAGTTGCATTTTTCTTACATTTCTCTGGCTCAGGGTTCTCTGTTTCCCTAATCATATTGAATCTCTCTTTTATTGGCTCTTGCAGGCTAGCAATGGTCTCTGGTATCAGATGAATGACTCCATCGTATCTACCAGTGATATCAGATCGGTACTCAGTCAACAAGCGTATGTTCTCTTTTATATCAGGTATTGTCAGGAGAACAGATTCTCAAGTTTTCTGCTATTTTATTTCTGTTCATCTCATCAACATATTTAAATTCACTTAATGTGGATCCTTACTGGGTTCTTTTTAGAACTGCGGCTTGAAGCTTGGGAGCGTAAGGATGGGCATTTGAGGGTGGGTCCTGAGTGTGCTTTAGCTTCCAGCTGTTTGGCAGGTTAACCAGACACATTCAGAGGAAGGGAAAGGCGATGGCTGAGGAGGGCAGGCTTCTGCTCTGGCGTCACACTGGGTGACCTGGGGGCTATGGGGGCCTCGGGAAGGGGCTCAGAGCACTGGGTGTGGTCCCCTCTCAGCTGCTGAGCACAGGCAGGCAGCCACCTTCCTGGATCAGCCTGGGCAGCGCCAGCACCTCTGCTCATTTCTCTCCTGCTCTTGCTGAAGACTGTCGCTCATTCCATTGCTGGAAGGGCGTGGCCTTGGAGAAACTGAGGTGTGCTTCAAGGTATTCATTTGTAACAGCCGATCAGTCGTAGAATGATCAAATAAATTATAGCAAATCCATGTGTTGAAATATGCAGTTGTTAAAAGTGATTTGTATGAAACCTTTTTTTTTTTTTTTTTTTTTTTTAGTGACATGAGAATGTACTCAATAAATATGGCGGAAAAAGCAGTTTGAAATTTTATACTGTTGAAAAACCAGTATAGGCTAAAGTGTAGAGCAGCGGTCGCCAACCTTTCGGACCTCACAGACCACCGGTTGGTGACTGCTGGTGTAGAAGATACTCTCTTAAATCTGAATAGCAGGTGCCTCTGAGGCAGTGGTTCTCGACCTGTGGGTCGCGACCCCTTTGGGGGTCGAAGGACCCTTTCACAGGGGTCAACTAAGACCATCAGAAAACACATATATAATTACATATTGTTTTGTGATTAATCATTATGCTTTAATTATGTTCAATTTGTAACAATGAAAATACATCCTGCATATCAGATATTTACATTATGATTCATAACAGTAGCAAAATTACAGTTATGAAGTAGCAACGAAAATAATTTTATGGTTGGGGGTCACCACAACATGAGGAGCTGTATTAAAGGGTCGCGGCGTTAGGAAGGTTGAGAACCACTGCTCTAAGGGGTGAGATGCAGCACAGTGCTTGAGCATCGATCTGTGAACCAGGAGGTCACGATTCAATTCACATGCCCTGGTTGAGGGCTCAATACCCAGTAGGAGGCGTGCAGGAGGCAGCTGATCAATGACTCTCATATTGATGTTTCTATCTCTCTCCCTCTCCCTCTCTGAAATCAAAAATATTTTTTAAAAAGTACCATTTGCCCAGTTACCCTGGTGGTCTCCCAATCTGAGCACCTGACATTGACCTTGACCTAAAAGTCCGTGTGTAGCTCTGTTCGCTGCAGCAGGTTGGTCTGTTACCTGAGAGTCATAAATGAATCTCTTCTAAGGAGATGTCCTGTGTAACCCTAAGCAATGTCACTCTCTGTCCCCAGGTCCCATGATGTGAAAAATGGAGGTGAACTTACTCATTCCGCCCACAGCCCCGGCCAGTCCTCTCCCCGACCTGTAATCAGTCAGCGTGTCGTCAATAACAAACAGGCCACGTCAGGGTTCATTGGACCACAGCTTCCTTCTCACATGATTAAGGTAACTCTGTTCCATAGAGAGAATGTAACCTTTATGTTAATTTAAAAATGTATCATTCAAACCTTCAGGCTAGCATTGCAGTAATTGCCATAGCCTTGTATGCAAATGAATTTCTTGTCAAAATAGTATATTCAAGTCATCTATTTATATAAAAGGCTAAGTGACTGACCATCCATCTGTCTGACGTCCCACCGACCAGCCGGTACATATGATGTGCACTGGCAATTTAAAAATAAACAGTGACTTGTGCATGTGTGATACATATAAAGCTTTCACTGGTGCAAATCACACGCATGTGTTTTGATCTGTCATTGTCGATCGTGAATTTGGTTGTTTTTGTTGACATTCAACATGAACCACATCGCGATTTATTCACCGACAGGCCAGTACATATGATGTGTACTGGCAATCCTATATAATAAAAGCCCAATATGCAAATTGTCCCCTCAGGCGGTTCAACCAGGAGACAGGGAGTTCTACAGCTCACTATGATGTGCGCTGACCACCAATGGGTGGCACGGAACTTGGCAGGCGGAGACATGCTGTGACCTCTCGCTGGCTACCTGGGGGCAGGGGTAATGGGGACAGAGGTGCAGTGAGAATGTGGGGTGTCCGCAAAGCTCGCTTTTACTCCCCCTAGTACCCTCCCCTGGGACGCCAGGGCTTGTGTGCCGGGGAAGCCCCCATGCTCAGGTGCTGGGTGCCCATGAGGAGCTGCCCCGTACCAGGGCAGCCTCTTCCAGTTGAGCTGGGCCGCAGACGCCAGGACCACAGGGGCTGGTCGGGCTCCCTGTGGGTTCGCGTAGGAGCCAGTCTGCGAGGCCGGCCAGGAGAGAGTGTGCTGCCCACCCGGCTTCTGGGTGGCATCGCTGGGCGGACCAGAGGCCCACGCTGCGCCCGGGCCTGCGGAATCTGGCCGTGCTCACTGCATCTCTGCGTGGGGACTCAGGCGCCGTAACTCAGGTGGAGGGGGGCCCAGGGCCCAGAGATCAGCTGGGACCTGCCCTTCCATGCCAGACGCTCGCACTTTGATCACCAACCAGGCCTAGGGACCGCACCCATGTATGAATTTCGTGCACCGGGCCTCTCATTTAAAAATCAATGTTGACTGGCCCATGCACGATACATATAAAGCTCTCGCTGGTGCCAATCGCACGCGTGTTTTAATTTTATAATACTATATTATATGTACTATTTTGACATGTAATTTTTTGCAGTAACGTAATTACCACATGAATCTTTCTTCTAATTTCCTTTCAATGTGCATGAATCCGTGCACCGGGCCACTGGTTCATTATAATATATTCCAAGTGCACAGCACATCGCAGAGTGTGGATGTAATGGTGTATACCCGGGTATAAGGGTATTTAAACGCTAGAGAGTTTAGCTCTCGCGCTGGACTTCCATTCACTTGATGAAATACTTGGGGACCCTTATTAATGCTGGACTGCAGGCAAGTGGCCCCGAACCGACAGGACACTTTCATTATGTCTGCTCAGCCCTTTCACGAGTGTGGCGCTTTCTGTGTCCAGCTGGGTGTGGCCACACTTCCAGGTGGCCTCTTGGGGAGAACTGATGACAGGCCTGGGCCTTGAGACCCTTTGTGGAACCGAGGCCCATCTTTTGGTAGATTTCCATGTGAGGTCGCGACGGCTTGTCCACATGTTGGAATAATCCCTGTCCTCTGTGCTGTAGTGTGTTAACAGCCTTTCAGTTTGAGTTCCTTTGGTTTTGAACCAGCAGATTGTCCAGTTGTGTGCTGTGTCCTGTGGACGTGGGGCAGTGTGTGGATTATGGCAGGAGTTACACCTCTAAGGCCTCTGGGAGCTGGGCAGGCAGCGGGCTCCTGAATTGGACTCTTCGTGAGGGTGACATCAGGAGAGCACATGCCCTGTGCTGAGCGGTGGCTGCTACTGATTTTTCAAGAGTCTCCCCCCGCCACCGCCACCCCATGAAACCTTTCAATGTTATGATAGGAACTAATTCAGATATTTAAGAAAACATTGTGAAGGCCAAACAGAATTCATCTGTGAACGAGATTTCACCCATGACCTCCAGTTTGCAGCCTCTGGGGTATAGCAGCTGTAGTTGGAATCTGGGATTCAGAGATATTGTTGGGGGAGGGGATGGGCGGGCCAGTGGTGCCTGAAGGCATTCTTCTCTGTCTGCCCACGTGACCAGCTCCCTAGCTACCATGGCCAGCGGCCGTTCCCTGCTGGCTGGCACTTCCTTCTGCTTGTACAGCTCTGGGCTCCCAAGAAAACCAAGGAGAACATATGAGACTACTTAAAGGGGCCTATTCACTCTGCCCGATTGGAGCAGAAAGAGTATGGTCTGGGCCATGTTTTCTGGGCAAAAATAGTTGTCTCTGTTGCTTAATTATCAGAAAACGATGACCTGTGAAAGGTTTGTGCAGGTAGGAGTGGGTGAGGAGAGGGGGTGTTTCTAGGTGTGTAAAGCTTGTAATTTATAAAAAGAAAAAGACTCCCTGGGAAGGGTCTGTAGCCAGAGTGGGTTCTCTGCCTGTGACTCTCTGGAATGCTCACCAGGGCTGTGGTCTTCTTGCTTCCAGAACCCGCCGCACTTGAATGGGACCGGACCCTTGAAAGAAACGCCCAGCAGCTCCGTGTCCAGTCCTAATGGAACTTCCAATGTCAGCAGGGCTGGTGCTGTTAACGCTTCAACTTCTGTTCAAAACTGGTCAGTTAACAGGGCCTCTGTTACCCCGGAGCATCCCAAGAAACAAAAAATCACCATCAGTATTCACAACAAGTTACCTGTTCGCCAAGGTCAGTCTCAGCCTAACCTTCACAACAATTGTTTGGAGAACCCTACCAAGCCTGTTCCCTCTTCTACCATTACCACTTCTTCTGCAATACAGTCTACCTCGAGTGCCCCCACCACGTCAGCTCCCAGTAAAGTCACAAAGCCGACGGCCCCGAGTGAGTCCTGCTCCAAGCCAGTGATGAACGGCAAGTCCAAGCTGAACTCCAGCGTGCTGGTCCCCTACGGTGCCGAGTCATCGGAAGAGTCTGACGAGGAGGCCAAGGGCCTCGGCAGGGAGAACGGCCTGGGCACGGTCGAGAGCTCGAACTCTTCTGCTCTGGATGCTGAAGCTGACGAGGCCTCTCAGCACGAGCTTCGAGAACCTGTGACTCTAAATGGTGCTAGTGTCAGTACAGACAGTGACCCGGAAGAGAACGGTCTGTCCTTCGATGGTGCCAGCTGCCAAGTCCAGCCTGACCTACACTCAGAAAACCCCTTTTCTAAGGCAAATGGTCTCCCTGGAAAGGTGAGTGGGGTTGGGCGGGGTGGGCGGGTCGCTGGCTAGACTTCAGGAGGTGGGGAGTAGCGACCAGAGTTGGAGCATCTTTGTTTTTTATTGTAGTTGATGCCCGCTCCTTTGCCACCTCTCCCGGAAGACAAAATCTTAGAGACTTTCAAGCTCGGCAACAAAGGGAAAGGCTCGACGGATGAGACAAGGTAACTAACTCGGGAGGAAATCCCAGCGGTGTCTGGGCCTGTCACTGGTTTAATTCTGTGCATGTCTTGACTCCTGGGATGACTTGAATGATCTATGGCATTTGTTCATTTGCTTTGTAAGAAGTAAAGAAAAAATGTATCATCAGCTGATAGTCCAGGAAAGCTTGCTGCCCTCAGCTAGCGTGTCTTCCCCTCAGGGCTGTCGTCAGCACACTGCTGCTGGGCACCTAGCCCGCCCACGTCCTCCGCCCAGGACAGGCCCGTGGTTCTCAGCTGTCGGTAGCACATGTTTGGTCTTGCCCCCTCCAGAATTCTGAAACCGCATTTATGGAAAAGGTAGTCCCGCTTCCACACTCATTTAAAAAGACCAGGATATCGACCTAAATGTAATGGGAGTAGGAGGAAAGGAATGTGTAGCAGTTGTATTGCAGCACGTGGCAGCCAGGCGAGCCGGCACTACGCGAGGCAGCAACTCAGCGGGCCGGGTTTGCTGCGATGTGACAGCTTCCAGTGCGGTCTGAGGTCGGAGCCCCGCGCCACACACAGCCACCACCAGGGAAATGAGTCCTCGTGGCGGGCAGCTTAAGTGGCGTTCAGACCCGCTAGCTGTGTTCCTGGAAAAGCTCGTTTCCCTGGAGCTGCCCGTCACAGGGCACTCGCCTGTTCCGTGGGCCTGCCTGCCTCTCCCCTGCCTGCTAGTGCCAGCGGGGCTCCCCTTCATTGTGACAACCCAGAAATGCACTCCATTTTCCCAATGGTCCTGGCAGTGCTGCCTCACTGGCCACTGTGGGGAAGGCTGGCTGAGCCGAGTGGAATGGAGTCAATCCTGGAGGCAGGAAACCCCCAGCTCTGGG